>NC_134356.1:572134682-572773432 GCF_048569485.1 Anomaloglossus baeobatrachus
TACTTGTTTTGCATAATTTTGTAGGGAGTCATCTTGTCAACGGCAAATGAGGCCCATTAACAGCAGTTCAGAAATATGTATTACAGCCATCACAGGCACCATAAGAACGTGAAAGCTGGAGATGACTCCTTTACCTTTGTGGGATAGTGTTGTGGGTATGCTCTGTGACCCGTACAGAAGTCATCGTGCAGGGAGGGGTCAGGACTGGAGCTGTGTTATCTATTATAATTATCAGTGGTGGATCCTATGTTATCTGCCTTCATCCTGCTGTTGGCAATAGTGAAATGACTGTTGAGAACTGACCTGTACAGACCACCAAGTGTCTGACTACGATGAGGCTCGGTGGTGAGTGTAAAAATTGCTAATGGAGGCTTTGAATTATGAGCTCTCCCCTATTAAAGAGGTATTATCATGGCCCTGACTTGCAGTGTGTCTCCTGTGCTGGGGCCTTCTGTTGTGTCATCTTGCGGAGCCTACATCATATCATTTGTGTCGTGTCTTGTGTGCTGTATTTATGTTAGTCTTTGCCCTATGACATTCCGTTCCCTGCACTTGGTTGCTCATCGGTTGTGGGATAGGCTTACTCTCACGCACTGCTTCTTATAATTGCTTTACTTTATCTGGGAGTAGTCGCACCGGAGCGGCGCCAGTCGTATTCTTTGGTTAGTTTCGCTAAGTGCCTGGCTCCTGATTGTTGAGCGATTTGATCTTGGTACTCGACCTCGAACTGAACTCTGACTCGTCTCTGCCTTCTCCCTTCTGACTTTTTTGTTCCCGTCTGGTTCCTGCTTCAGCTCCCCTCCTGACTACGCCTTTGACTGTCCCTTGTATTTGTACGTAATCTCCTGGTTACCTGAACCCCGGCTTGTTTTACAACCTCACTCCTGTCTGCTCCCTGAGTCTCGTTGCCTCTTCTCGGTTCTGACCCCGGCCTGCCTGACTTCCCTCTGTGGTGTCCTCAGCGCCATCTATCTTACTACCTGTTACTGCACCACTCAGTGACCAGTTCCTCACTTTTCTGTGGGAGGGGCGTTAAAGGAATTCCCATCTGCAAGATTCTATCTGAATATGTAGTAGTAATAATAATATCAAATACCTCCAATCAGAAATGTAGTATAGTTCTCCTGATTCACTATGCCACTTACCTCATGTTCAGGGCATTGCTGGAACTTAGGTATCCATGGTTACCACCACACATATAATCATAGTTATTTGTTAGTTGCTTGTGGTCATAACCATGGATACCTAAGGTCCTGCAATGCCCTGAACATGAGATAAAAGACATAGCCAATCAGGAGAACTATACTACATTTGTAATTGGAGATATTTGCTAATATTATTATTACACCCACTACATATTGGGGATAGGATCTTGAAGATGGGAATAACCCTTTAACCTCAAATTTCCTAAAATGTTATTTGAAAATTAGTTTTCTAAACCAGACAATATCTTTAATTCATCATTATAAGAGCTATGCCATTAATCATGGTGCAAAACCCGTTGAAAGGTTCTACATATACAAAACCTGTTCTGTGCTGTTAAATTAAAAGAGTTATGTGAACAGGAACAATTGGTTTCTGTATAGTAGAAAATGATATAGTAAAGGTACATTTTACCATTTTAATAGAAGATAATTTTGCCTTTTTTTTAAACGATTCCTTACATATAATTTATACAATATCTGGTTTACAAACCACATTGAAGCAGAGAAAAGGAGAAAGTTCCTACAGAAATATAAAGCATTTAATCCATCCACTTTATGATATACGGTTGAATGTCTTGCCCCTAATAACTGTTGCCTAAAGGATTTGTGGTTTGCAGACTTGGACCTGACAGTCAGGTTATTATAGGGTCAAATACTGAGGCCCCGGCCTGAGTGGAGGGCCGACAACACAGAAGTCAGGTTAGTTTTATCTACATGGTATATTTGGTATAATATATTATTTATATATTTGGTGTATATACTTTTCCCCTAAGCCAGCGCCTGCAGATTTGCTTGTCCTGTTTCAATTAAATTTTAGCATATAAATGCTATTCTCCGCATAACGAAAAATTATACGATTTTCCAATATCAGTTTTGTATCAATTCCTTGGCGTTTGAAAGATCTCTGCTTGTTATCATTCATTAGGAAGCTAAACTGCTTACTTCCAGTGTATGAAAATCTGCATTTGTGATAGTCACAAGACACAGCTCTGATACTGTAATGAGCCGCACACATATGTATCCATCACATCACCAGAAGAGATTCTTAGCCACTAGGAGTAAACATTTAAAGAGTATATCCAGCTTTTTAGAAAAAAAATATGCCTAAGCACTAACAGGCAGGTACTGTATTTCCTATCTACCTGCTTGTTGTGGCTGATGCCGTTCTGCGCCGGCTCAGAACGGTCATAGACCGCTCCTGCCAGTGATAAAGTGGCTTCGTTAACAGAGCGGAGTCTTTGTACGGCCTGTGAGGTAGCGCGGTCGGCTGCGCAGCAGAAGACACGGGATCCAGGCATATAGGTTCACAGCACACGGTGTTTAATGTCCAAACAAAAATCCACAGCAATATACATGTCTCTCCAGCAGAGACTCAGGGAGTTGTGATCACTCCCTCACACCCGGCACACCTGCCCCTCGTTCCTGTTTCCATTTAACCCTTCCTTCAGCCTGTAGGGAAACAGCATTAACCCTAGAGTGGATTTACTTTCTATCATGGAGTGAGCACAACCGGGGCGAGACATACCGGCCGTCATAGATAACCCCGGTCACAGTCTCACATACCCCCCCCCCTCAGTTCAAGCGTGCGGGGTTGAACTCCCGCCATCAAACACGGGCCGCGGGACAAGGCATCGGCGTTGACCTGCAACCTACCGGCCCGGTGTTCAACCGTAAACCGGAAGTTCTGCAGAGAAAGGAACCACCGGGTAACCCAGGCATTCCGTTCCTTGGCGGACCTCATCCAGACCAGCGGAGAGTGATCAGTCACCAAGCGAAACTGCCGTCCCAGCAGGTAATAGCGTAGGGACTCCAAGGCCCATTTAATCGCCAGGCACTCCTTCTCCACTACGCTATAATTCCGCTCGGGAGGGGTGAGCTTCCTACTCAAGAAGGTGACGGGGTGTTCCTCCCCCTGAACCACCTGAGACAGCACTGCCCCCAGGCCGACCTCAGAGGCGTCAGTCTGTACTATGAACTCCTTCCGGAAATCAGGGTTGACCAGAACGGGTTGTCCGCACAGGACCCCCTTCAGGGCCCGGAAGGAGTCCTCGGCCTGCGGAGTCCAGCGCACCATGACGGACTTCTTGCCTTTGAGAAGGTCCGTCAAGGGGGCTGATAGTCCCGCAAAATCTCTTACAAACCTCCTGTAGTACCCCACGATACCCAGGAAGGCCCTAACCTGCTTTGTGGTCAGGGGTCTAGGCCACTTCTGGATCGCCTCAACCTTGTTAATTTGGGGCTTTATCACTCCTTGGCCTATCACGTAGCCCAAGTAGCGGGCTTCCGTGAGTCCCAACGCACATTTCTTGGGATTGGCTGTCAATCCGGCTGTTCGAAGCGCGTCCACCACCGCTTGTACCTGTTCCAAGTGGGTCTGCCAATCGGGGCTGTAAATAATGATGTCATCAAGGTACGCTGATGCATACGCCTGGTGGGGTTCCAGCACTAAGTCCATCAACCTCTGGAACGTGGCCGGAGCGCCATGTAACCCAAAAGGCAAGACAACATAGTGGAAGAGACCCTCCGGCGTAACAAAAGCGGTTTTCTCCTTGGCGGACTCCGTCAGTGGCACCTGCCAGTACCCCTTGGTCAGGTCGAGCGTGGTAAAATATCGCGCCTGTCCCAGCCTATCAATCAGCTCATCCACCCGGGGCATGGGGTAGAGATCGAACTTGGATATTTCGTTCAATCTCCGGAAGTCATTGCAGAACCTTAAGGAGCCATCGGGTTTTGGTATTAGGACAATGGGACTAGCCCATTCACTCCGGGATTTTTCGATGACCCCCAGGCGTAGCATTGTCTTCACTTCTTCTGATATGGCTTGTCTTCGAGCCTCCGGCACGCGGTATGACTTCAGGCGTACCTTCAGGTGGGGCTCGGTGACAATGTCATGTCGTATCAGACTGGTCCTACCCGGCAACTCGGAGAAGACATCGGGGTTCTGCTGAACCAGCCGTCTGGCCTCTCGCCTCTGTTGCTTGGTGAGGGCTTCTCCGATCCTTACTTCCGGTTCGTCCTCTCCGGAGGTCGCTGAAGCCGGGAGTGAACGACCCGAAGAGGAGGGAGATGGGGGAAACTCAACCATCAGGCTTTCCCGTTCCTGCCACGGTTTTAATAGGTTGACATGGTATATTTGTTCAGGTTTCCGCCTACCGGGCTGCAATACTTTATAGTTGACCACCCCGACTTTTTCCTTTATCTCGTAGGGGCCTTGCCACTGAGCCAGGAATTTACTCTCCGCCGTGGGGATTAATACCAACACCCGATCCCCGGGTTTAAAGGTCCGCACGGTGGCTTGTCTATTATAGCGGCCGCTTTGCGCGGCCTGAGCCTCCTGTAAATGCTCCTTCACAATTGGCATGACCGCGCTTATGCGGTTCTGCATTCCTAAAATGTGTTCAATCACACTTTTATGGGGGGTGGGCTCTTGCTCCCATGTTTCCTTTGCCAGGTCCAACAATCCCCGGGGATGTCGCCCGTATAACAATTCAAAAGGCGAAAACCCCGTGGATGCCTGTGGCACCTCTCGGATGGCAAACATCAAATAGGGAAGCATCATATCCCAGTCCTTCCCGTCTTTGGAGATCACCCTTTTTAGCATGGTTTTCAGGGTTTTATTGAATCGTTCTACTAACCCATCCGTCTGAGGATGATACACAGACGTACGCAACTGCTTGATCTGGAGTAGCCGGCATAGTTCTTTGGTCACTTTAGACATGAATGGGGTCCCCTGATCCGTAAGGATCTCCTTGGGCAACCCCACCCGGCAGAACACAGAAAACAACTCCCGAGCTATAAGCTTCGCCGCAGTATGTCTGAGAGGTATCGCCTCTGGATACCGGGTGGCATAGTCAACGATCACTAGGATGTGTTGGTGCCCTCGAGCAGACTTTACGAGGGGCCCCACCAGATCCATCCCTATCCGTTCAAAAGGGACTTCTATAATGGGTAACGGCACCAACGGACTGCGAAAGTGGACCAGTGGTGCGGTAAGCTGACACTCCGGGCAGGTTTCGCAGAACCGTTTTACCTCCCCAAAGACCCCGGGCCAATAGAACCTTTGCAATATTCGCTCCTGCGTTTTCTTGACCCCTAGGTGGCCACTCATCAGATGTTTATGAGCCAAGTCGAGGACCCGCCGGCGATACGGCTGGGGCACCACCAACTGCTCCACCCCCACGCCCCGTATTTCATCTACCCGGTAGAGTAAATCCTGTTTAAGAGCGAAATGGGGGTACCTTACCTGGGCACCGGGCAGCTGGGCCACCCCGTCAATTACTAACACCCTATTCCGGGCATGTATTAACGTAGGGTCCTGGAGTTGGGCTGTCCCAAACGCATCCGGGGATGCCTCCAAGTCCGGGATGGGCTCGACCGTCTCAGCCTCTCCTGCCAATACCTCTAGGGGCGACCTATCGGGTTCACATTCTGTCCCTATCATGGGGACCCCTACGGCAGGTGTCCCGGATTCAGGATTGTAGGGCTCAGGCCCCGGACTGACCAATATCGGAGGGGACCTAGGGGTTCCCTTCCATAAAGTCCAAAAATAGGGCAGATCCCGTCCTAGGATCACGTCATAAGGAAGAGTGTTAAGCAGTCCCACCTCATGTTGCACCTGACCGCAAGGTGCTGTGATGGTGACAATCTCCGTGGGATAGTCTCGGCGGTCCCCATGTATGCAAACCACCCCCACGGTACGTCCTGTGGCCTTTACTTTAGCCCTCAAGGTGGATCGCACAAGGGTCACTAAGCTTCCGGAATCCAACAATCCTGTAACCGGACATCCATTCACCTGTATTTGGCACAAGTGGGGCTCAGTCTCTGGGGGAACCAGGTCAGCGGTACACACCACCTGAGCATACATTGAACCCCGCCGGGTAACCCCACAATCCATGGGCTCCGTGGTCAGGGGACACTGGGCTTCCATATGTCCCACCCGCTGGCACCGCCAACATCTAATAGGGAAGGAAACCCCCTTGACAAGTTGTCGTTTAGGGTACATGGCCTTCCGGACCTCAGGAACGGCGGGCGCGGCCTCAGCCAGGATGGTAGCGGACTCCTGTACCGGTGTCGGCGGTGGGTCCTTGGCCCTAGGCTTGGAGGGGCCGGACCGACGGGCGGTACGCAAAGTCTCAGTGTCCCGTATCAAGTCCTGCGTAGCCACATGCCGCTCTACCAGGGACACTAATTGGTCCAGGGTACTCGGGTCACCCTGTCCTACCCACCGTTGAACGGTGACGGGTAAAGTGCGCACAAAACGATCCACTACTACCCTTTCCACCATTTGCGCCGGGCTCAGAGTGTCAGGCTGCAACCACTTTTTTACAAGATGTAATAAGTCATAGGCCTGGGAGCGTACGGGTTTGGCTTCCTCATAGAACCACTGATTTACCCGCTGAGCCCGTACATAGGTATTCACCCCCAACCGAGCCAGTATTTCGGCTTTCAGGGTCACATAGTCAATGGCGTCCTCGGTACCGAGGTCCAGGTACGCTTTTTGGGGTTCCCCCGTCAGATAGGGCGACAATACCTCAGCCCACTGGGGGGTCGGCAGCTTTTCCCGCTCGGCCACCCGCTCAAACACTGCCAGGAACGCTTCCACATCATCCCCCGGGGTCATCTTTTGCAACGCTTGTCTCACCGCTTTCCGGACGCTGCCGTCGTCACCCGGTCCCGGGGTTGTTGCTGCCGGTCCGGCACGGATTGACTTGGCCAGGAGAACCATCTGTTCTTGGTGCCTTTTTTCCTGCAATTTCAAGGATTGCTGGTGCTGTTGCTGCTGTTGCTCCAACGTCCGGAGCAGGTGGGTATTCACCTGTTGTTGCTGTGCATTAGCCTCTTGTTGTTGTGCATTAGCCTGCTGCTGCTGTGCATTAGCCTGAGCCAAATGCCTTAGTATGTCCTCCATGGCGTCGCTGGGTTTGGGCCGTAGTATAGCTGCTTGAATCCAGGACATGTGCTACCGGATCACCAGAAAAGGAAGTACACCTCACCGGGCTGGCATGCCCGCCGATTCTCCACCATATGTGAGGTAGCGCGGTCGGCTGCGCAGCAGAAGACACGGGATCCAGGCATATAGGTTCACAGCACACGGTGTTTAATGTCCAAACAAAAATCCACAGCAATATACATGTCTCTCCAGCAGAGACTCAGGGAGTTGTGATCACTCCCTCACACCCGGCACACCTGCCCCTCGTTCCTGTTTCCATTTAACCCTTCCTTCAGCCTGTAGGGAAACAGCATTAACCCTAGAGTGGATTTACTTTCTATCATGGAGTGAGCACAACCGGGGCGAGACATACCGGCCGTCATAGATAACCCCGGTCACAGTCTCACAGGCCCCATTCACAAATATGTGATTCCGGTGCATATGACATCTGTTTTCATACATACCGGAGATACGGACATACGCAGAGCCATTAAAATCAATGGGTCTGCGCACACATCCTTGTTTTCTCACGGAAGTTTGTCCATTTTTCTTCGGCAGCATGGGTGTCACTTGAACCACACACTGATGTGCTTTGTGTGACATCAGTGTAACTCGTACCAGAGAAAACATGTGTCTTTGAAATAAAATGATTTTCTATACTCACCTGTCTCCAGCCTTGCTGTCTTCGGTGCTGCTGTCACTTGCTTCCGGGCCTGCTCATTAAGCTCATGCATATTCACTGTCTGGCGCCCCTGTGTATTGAACCTTATTTAAGGTGCGATATTCGTCTCAAGTAAGGGGTGGTTAATAACCGGTATTCCATATTGACACTTTACATACAGCTTAGGAGCCTTCTCACAGAGGGGGTTGGCACAGGGTAGATAGGGGGGTGGCCATCATGATGCATGAGACTTCCCCGGTCACTGAAGCGAGCCACCTGGGGGGCGGGTTCCATTTGGGGTAGAAGTAGGAGCAACTCACATATTCTTCAGTAAGTTGACCCGGGACACCAGTTCTGGACACAACACCATCACGACTTTCTTCCCTTCTCTTCACGGGGCCTGAGGCTTGGAGCGGAGCGCTCAGCCCAGGTTCCTCATGGCTGGAAGGGCAACTCTGAAAAAGGACATTTTTCTTTAAAACACCGGTGGTATCTTCTAACTTTTCCGAGGTCGACGGGGCTCATCACAGCAAGTGACTAGTACCACCCCGGTGAGCGGCCCAAAGAGTGAGTAAAGACACCTGGAACCGCAGTATCTGACTCGGACTCTTATTACTGGCACCGCCGCCCCGCGCCTCGGCACCAAAAGCCTTCACCATCACTACTCCCCTCATAATCCCTCCCGGGACCCGCTCCACCTGTGGGGAGCAATACCATCTTCGGCTGCTATTACCATCCGCCCCGGAGGACAGCGACAGCAGCAGTGGCTATTCCCTGGCCGCGTGCCACAGGTGGCATCACGACAATCACCCTACTACAACCCCCATCATCTTCCCTCCTTATTGGTGTACACCTCGGGGCACGAGCCAGGCAGGCCACCGCAACATCCCAAACCACCACACCGGCCCCGTGATGAGTAAAGCAGGTATGAGACCCATGCCTGACTAACCCCCCTGCCCCCTGTACCACAGACCCTGAAGCAGCAGCAGCGCTGGAGACAGTTGTGCCGGGGACAGGTGAGTATAGAAGTTCCTGCTGCCAATGTGCTATCACAGATAGGACACAGAGAGCACACTGACAGCACACACTGAACACACACACGGAACACGCACAGGAATACACACACACATCACTGACTGGGAAAAACATGCGTTTTTATCATGGACGTGTGAAGGGGGCTTAACACTGTATTATTGTTGCTTCAAGTCACATTTGACATTGATGATATGTGGGGCTATGACTTTGGATCAGGTATCTAATAATTTCTATTATTTACTCTAAACAAATATGCTCTATATGGACAAAAGTATAGGGAACATCTAAACATTACACCTACAGAATCTTAGATGGGATTAAAGTCAGAGCTCTGTCTGGCTTGTCACGTTCTTTCATACCAAGCTCACCCAACCATTCCCTTATGGACGTTGCTTTGTGCACTTGGCACAGACTGGAACAGATTGATCTTACAATGTTAGAAGCATTCAAGTGAACAAAATGTCTTGGTATGCTGAAGCATTAAGATTTCACTGGAACAAAGGGGGCTAGGTTGACCCCTGAAAAACAAATCCATAGCATCATACCTCCCCACCAAACTTTACAGTTGGCAAAATGATGTCGGGCAAGTGATGTTCTCCTGGCATCTGCCAAACCCAGACTCGTTGATCAGACTGCCAGATAAAAAAGTGATTTGTCTCTCCATAGAATATGTTTCTACTTCTTCGGAGTCCAGTGGCGTCTTTACCACATTCCAACCTGGCATTATTCTTGGTGATGTAAGGCTTGTATGCAACTGCTCGGCCATTGAAACCCATGCCATGAAACTCCTGGAGAACAGTTTTTCTGCTGATGTTAATTCTAGCTGAGATTTCAAGTGCTGAGGTTATTGAGTCAGCAGTCTACTTTGTCTCGGTGACCCTACTTTGTATCTATGATCCTACTCTTGGTTTCCCCTTTGTGGCTTAGTTGCTGTGGTTCCTAAATGCTTCCACTATCCAATTATACTACTCACATTTGACCATGGAATAATTTAGAGGGAAGAAAGTTAACAACCGATTTCATACTCTGGTGGCATCCTATATAACAGGACCACTCTGGAATTCCGTGAGCTCTTTAGCTATTATTTCACAAATGTTTGTATAGGCAGATGGCCACGGCCATGGCTGGCTATTAAACTATGTTCTCTGAAATTCTGCAGTGTTTTAGAGTCAAACATACCTGGCTGAAATAGTTGCGGGCAGGAGACAGACCACGGCAGGGGGGCTGCTCGAGATGCTCGGATCCGGGGTCGTGGCGGTGGCTCCAGGGGAAGCCGGACCCGGGCCTGAGCACCCGTCCGTCGCCCGCAAGTGAAAAGGGGGGTTATTAGATGGGGAAGGTTTTGTCAGTGACGCCACCCGTGGTGTGCGGTGATTGTGGGTGACATCGCCGCTGCCGCTGGGGGTGGGGTTTATACCTGGGACTGATGGAGTGGGGCAGCTGGATGTTATCCCCTCCATGGGTAGGGGAGGTGTTGTCCCAGGGCCCCAATGCAGGTGACATGGTGCTGCGGAGCGCAATCTGCAGGGTTGGACCGGATAGTATTAGTTTACTCACAGTTCTGAATAATTCACACAGAGTCGAAAGGGTAAACCAAATTGCCAGTGACTGGTGACCTCGGGCGGGTGTGTTCGGATCCCACATCCTGGTACAGCAAACAGGGGTCCCTTCCTCCTGCACTAAGTGTTTGTGTCATTGTTGGTGACTACTACGCATGAAACGGTAAGTCCACTCCCAGTGATACTGTGTGTTGGGAGCTGTGGCCCGCGAGAACTGACCCGTGGGATCTTAGCATGCAATTGCGGAGCCCTATCCCCCTCGTTGGGCTTCCGTCTCTCTCTATTTGGGCCTCCTGTGGGACAAGACCTGAAATCTTGCCCCTGGCTGGTCAATTAGTAAGCTGCGTGAAGCTGTCCTTGCTCTAGGGTCCAGGTACCCTGTTGCGCACGGCCTCCGAACCGGATTCCCGCTGTCGGTACCGGCGGGCTACTTCCCTGTCCCGGTCCACTTAAGGTCTCCCACGACCGGATCTCCGTCGCTTGTGGCCCTGTCTGCCAACTGCCACCTAGTCAGTAGTCCGGTAGTCCAGGAGCTCCAACCCCTGAGTCCACTGTCACTTCACACTTCTCTCACTTCTTCTTCCTGAACTCAACTGTCTTGTTCCCTCCCAGAACGCCTCAGGACCCCTAGGTGGGCATCACCATCTACTTGGCCCCGCCCACTGGTGTGTCCCTATTGTCATGGGGGGTGACTAGGCTTTGCTGGCTGGTGTTATGTACCTGGATGTGGGGTTGTGATGGAGGGCCAAGGAGGAGGGAATCCTGCACCTGGAAGAGGGGTGCAGTCATCTGTGACACCCTGATTTTGTCAGGGCGTCACAAAATCGTCTAGCCAGTGCCTTATACATGCTGCCAGGTTCTTTTAGATATGCGTATCAATACTTTTTCCCATGTGGTGTATATAAAATAAACTCCCTTCCTACCGATCCATACTGTTCCCTCCATACCACTGCCTAGAAATCCAGCTGGTCTACTTGTGTCATCTTTATGTGAGAATGTCACATGACTACTGGAGCTAATCAGTGGCTGCAGCGGTAACCAATGCTCTACCACTACACTGGTTACCGATGTCAACATGACATTTGGGATCTTATTTGAATGATATAGGGAATACCACTTATTTTCTACAATATTTTTCATATATACCCTCCTCTTTATGTCATTTATTTTCCCAACTTCCGTACTTACCTCCACTACATGTGATGAAAACCCTGCCTGGGACATTTCAAGACCAAATGATGTTTCATTCTTATTGGTTCCTGCAATTAAAATAATGTCAGAACTTGAGCAACTGAGACAGTTTTTGTAAATTCTTCCAAATGGAATATCACAAAAAGGACTGAAAATATACTAAAAATGTATAAAAGTTAAAAATATCATTTAACATAATCAGAGTTAGAGAAATTCTAAACGATATGATTGGAAAAACAGATAAATTAGTAAAACATGTCAGACGGTCAGATTTAAAAACATTAAAATCAAGTTTTGAAGTATTTTACCCAATGGTCCTTACATGACTCCAACTGTACAATACACACAGCCATCACGTTATCTTGACACTTTATCTTGGCCGGGAATTCTGCAGCAGCCACTTCCAACATTCTGACCTCGCCACATGCAGAACAATCCTTCTTGTCTCTGTTTTAGATACTGATCTACAAAGCCCAGCTACATACATGAAACTCAAGAAATCATATTTTTCCATTGACCTACAAATACTCTCTTCTTTCTAAAACCTTTGAAGTTCCCTACAAGGTCCTGCCCTACAAACATTGATGGCCTATTATACTTCAGAAGACAAAAGCCTCCACTCTGGATAGATCTCCAGAACCATGGTGCATTAAACGACATCTCTTTGGATTTTTTCATTTGAAGCACTGGTGTCACGATGACTCTGGGATAGTGGAAAACCAGAGCCCCTAAGCTGTTTCTCAAGCTAGGGGCTTTATGCTATCCCTATTCTCAAGGAAACCCCTAATGCTAGGGATACTTGAGTATCCTTCCTGGCCCTGCTCCTGACCAGTCATGATCTGTTTCCCCCTTCCCTCAGGGAGGGACAGGACAGGAGAGTAATGAAAGTCACAGATATAGACAGATAAGGAAAAAAAAATATCTGTCACACAGCGCGCACACATAGGTAAAGACAATAAGAGATTCAGGAGGAAACACAAGAGTTGTAAGAAAGCCACAAAACAACAGAGGTAAATTTGCACAACCACAACCGCAACATGCAAATAGCACAATTTTCAGCAGAGAATCTGAGACACTGCACCACACAAACCAACATAGAAACTATAGCTGGCATGGGTAGAAGATTTCATCCAACGTAAATAGGTGAGCAGATGTGATTGGCATCCCCACCACATGTGATCAAAGGAACCTACCAAGAAGACAAGCAGAGAATCACCTCTGCACACTTAGGAAGGTCTGTTAATGACCGAAACATTTGTGCTATTCAGTGTTTGGGAATACAAATTCACCTTCTTTGCATTAAGATTTGAGTGCCAAGTTGTTTTTGTCTTTAAGGAGTGGTCTAAGTAGTTAACAGCCTCTTTAAGGTATCTCATTCATCCAGCCAATAGTTTTCTCTGCACTGAAGAGGGGCAAAAAACTGTAAACAATACTGTCTCTAACTGCACTACTATAATACTGGTTTGGCTGCTATGACCTTAAATATGCAGTATAATACATGAGAAATACACATTCCATAGGGAAAATACAGATAGATAAACCTGGTGGACAAGCCAGCTCAGGTTTTCAGCAGCTCAAAATACATGGAAAAAAGGAGAACCAGAGCAGAAAAGCTGAATCAAAAATTGCAAAGTTTTTTATTTTTATATTCAAAGTGCACAGTGCAATACATGAAACATTGGTATTCAATAAAAAGAGGGGGTGGGGAACATAGGTGCAAAACAGATCAACATTAGCCGGGTGTGGACTAACAGGCAAGAAAATGTTCAAATATAAGAAAACCCCTGATTGCCTACATTGAAAAAAATCAATATACTGAATGAAGGCATCTGAGTATAGTTAACCTGAGGAAGTGAGAACAGAGAGGACTCGAATTGTTGGTGGTCAAAAATGGTTAAACAGGGGAGATGGTTTAGCAGTCAGGAGATAACCTAATATAGGGGAAATCAGGTCATACATGCATAGCACAAATTCCCAAGTGGGAAGAAAACTGCTCCTGACTAAACCATCAAGGCACTGAGCCAAAGGATTGCCACAATAAAAAATGAGGTGTAATCACACAGTTAGGCGGACCCCCTAGATTTGTTAATACAAGGGGGGAGTCAGATGGAGAACCCAAGGCTCTAGGGCAGATATTAACGTTAGAAAAGAGTCCTTAGTAGGGAGTACGGCTTGCAAACAGGAAGAATTTCCAGGATGCAAGGTAGGTACAATAGTAATCAATTACATAGAGTAAATACAAATCCCTGCAGAGCACAAGTACTCCCGACTATATGGCCAGAGGTAGGCCAGTAACTACCTGGAGTTGGTAAATGGTGTAAGAAATATAAGTAATGTCCATAGGACACAGGAACCCGCCAGGGAGGTGAGTAACCCCAAGGCAGGGTGGTAAATGAAAAATCTGCCAGGCAAAAAGCTTTGGGTGGAACATAAAAACAATGGCAAGTTAACTGTAACGGCAGAGAGGGGGTTAAGGATAAGGGCAAGTGCCCGGTATAGTGAACATATGTTACCTGAGACCGGTGGCAGGGGGCCCGACGCACGTTTCGCGGCTATCAGCGCATCGCTTGCCGCTTCTTCATGGGGGAAGGTGAGGAGTGGTGCACACATCCGGTAGAGTGACCCATAAATAGCGCCGCGGAAATGGGAAACACCAATGGAATCCACAGTTCCGGAGTCAAACGGCGCATGCGCGGGCCCGCCAAAGAAGCTCCCCGCAGCGTAGCCCCAGCCGTCAAGGAGTCAGGCGCATGCGCGGAAGCCAAGACGAGAACAAAGGTTCCCGCAGAGACCACCGCGCACGCGCGGACTCCATGGAGACGCCGGAGCGCGGCCAGGGAACAACAGGCGGGCGCACGCACGCGCACAAAACTCCGGGCACGGTGGATAGATGGATGGGGAGACAAGGTGACACAAAATAGACACTTGGCAAAAACCACAAAAATTAAGGATATACATGATGGCGGAACAATATGCAGAACACATAACACAAGTAAAAAGACATAATACTACATGTCATAAGGTGAAACGTAATCCAGCACAGCCTAAAGAATGGTAAAATTGCAGGCAGCCGCCAAGTGGAATTATAAAACCAGGTCGCATCTCCAACCAAATCATGGTATATATCAGACGAACCCATCCGCTAGTTAATGTTGTCACAAGGGATATGTTGCATCATATTTAAAAGGAGTCTAAGAAACAGAAAAAAGTATATACAAAATTAAAAACAAAAAGACTAAAAACCACAAACACCCGAACAAAGTAATGTAATGGAAAGAGAAAATGGTACATATTATACATATTTTTATAAAATACGCAAATAATCACAGATAAATAAATAGGCATTCCATTACAAAAAAATAATAAAGCAATGAGAGCTAAATAAAACATTCAGAGAAAGAGAGGAGGGAAGATAAAAAAGGGGGGCCTAAAGAAAAGAAGCAAAACTAAGGGCCTCATTTAGGCCCTTAGGAGCGACCGTGTCCAAAGCCACAATCCACTTGGTTTCTCTTTGGGAAAGCATCTTTTTGATGTTACCACCCCGTATACCACAGTGGACCACATCAATTCCACGTATTTTTAGCACTTTAGGGTCACAGTTGTGGTACTTTTTAAAGTGGCGGGGTAAAGTTTTTAGTAAAGAAAGATCATCCACAGCCCTGGCCGCGCCAATGTCCCTCACATGCTCCCTCACCCGTATCCGAAATTCTCTCGAAGTCAGTCCTATATAGATGTATGGACAGTTGCAAGTAGCATAATAGATAACATTTTCAGTACTACATGAAATCCGATGTTGAATCGAAAATGAACGTAGAGAATCGGAACTGGTGAAGGAGTTACTGCGAAGGACATTGGCGCAGGCAAGGCAGTGCCCGCAAGGGAAACAACCTGGAACGGGACCAGTGGAACCAAATGGATTTGACTTTTTGGTGATGTAATGACTGTGGACAAGAAAGTCGCTCAGATTCCTGGCTCTCCTAGCCGTGGCCAAAGGTGTAGGAGAGAGAGACCGAGATAGAACAGGGTCGGTTTTGAGAACCGACCAATGGCGAGCCAAAATATCTCGCATCCGATACCACTCAGAGTTGAAAGTGGAAATGAAACGAGGGTTTGAGTCAGCAGACATCTGCTTAGGTTGATGGTGTAAGAGTGAAGTCCTCCCGGTGTGTTTCGCTCTTAAATAACCCTTTTTTATGCTCCGACGGCTATATCCCCTGTCCATGAATCGTGATTTTAAATCCTCAGCCTGTGCCTCAAAAGAGGCGTCCGATGAGCAGATCCGCCTCATCCGTAGAAATTGACCGGTCGGGATAGCTCTAACCGTAGATCCCATGTGTCCAGAAGAGGCATGAAGGAGTGCATTAACCGATGTTTTCTTACGAAAAACATCGGTTTGAACACGTTGGTTACCATCTACTTCAAGGACAATATCCAGGAAATCTATACTGGTAGAGCTGAATTTATAAGTAAGACGGATATTAAATGTATTAAGATTAAGACACTGAACGAACGAGTCGAGCTGCTCCACCGTGCCCTGCCAAAACATCAGAATGTCATCGATGTACCTAATCCAGCACTGCGCATGGGTAGCGGCCTGCACGCCCTCATCACCGAAAACCTGTCTCTCCCAATAGCCAAGAAACAGGTTAGCGTACGAGGGCGCACAGGCCGCGCCCATCGCAGTGCCGCGCTTCTGAAGATAGAAGGAGTCTTTGAATGTAAAATAATTATGTGACAGGGCAAAGTTTAACAGCTCAAGTACCAGCTCGTTCAGGTCAGAATCCCGACCGGACATTTCGAGGAAAAAGCGGGCCGCACGGACGCCATCTTCATGTCGTATACAGGTGTATAGTGATTCAACGTCCATGGTGACAAAAATTAAATCGGACTCCATTGAGATGCCGTCAACCCTCATGAGCACGTCCGTCGTGTCTTTGGCATAAGACGGGAGTGATTCGACTAAAGGTCTAAGGTAAAAGTCAATGAATCTGCATACAGGTTCACAAAACCCGTCAATGCCAGACACGATCGGACGACCAGGAGGGTTAACGGCATCCTTGTGGATCTTAGGAAGGAGATATAGCGTCGGGACCCTGGGAAACTTCACCATCAGACCATCAAACATTTTCTTAGATATAATGCCCAAATCATGGGCTCTAAGGAGAATTTTTTGTAATTTAAGGGAAAAGGAGGTGGTGGGGTTATAATCCAATTTTTGGTACGTGTCCTTGTCTCTTAGTTGTTTAAAAACTTCCCTCTCATATTGAACAGTAGGCCAGATCACAATGTTGCCCCCTTTGTCAGCCGCCTTGAAAATGACATCATCAAGTTGTTGTAATTCAAACAGGGCCTGTCTCTGTTTCCTTGTGAGGTTGTCTGGAGAACGTCGTGTCGAAATTTTCTTGAAGTCCTCCATGACAAGCTTAGTAAAGATCTCTACAGCAGGGCAGACTGACAAAGGGGGGAACCTTGATGACCTGGGATGGAGGAAAATAGGAGACGTACCTGGATTATTAATTTGTTCTGCAAGTAGGTCTTCTAGCGCCGCAAGAGCTTCTTGTTCAAGGTCACTCATGGTATCCAAACCACCAGATTTTTTATTATGAAGCTTCTTTAAAATGAGTTTTCTTGAAAAAAGATACAGATCTTTCAAAGCTGTAAAATAATGAAAGTTATTGGTAGGAGAAAAGGACAGACCCAGAGATAAGACCTCGATCTGTGTCTCTGAGAGAAGATGGTTTGATAAATTAATTACCTGGAGTTTATTCTTATTTTTTCCATCCTGAGGTTTACCAAAACCAGGTTTAGGGGGTCCAGGTTTTTTCGGGCCACTCCTGGTAGTAATACCAATAGATTCTTCATTAAGGTAAGAACTCTCAGAAGTCACAGATCGACCATCATCCATGGAGCTGCCTGATCTCAAAGAAGCCGATCTGGAGCGTGTTTTAAAACCTGTACGAGATTGTGAACGTGCTCTCGCGGCGCCAGACTTCCACCTGTAGACTCGATTGTTAGCTTTATCAGCCAGATCTCTTTGGAATTTTTTTGATTTATACTCAACCACCTCCTTTTCACATTTTTGGGATTCAAGATCCATCTCCTCGTTAAATTTCTGCAGTGCATCCTCTGATAGTTTAGACTTGATAGTAGAAAGAAGGCTCTCCATCTCGGTCTCAATCTCCAAAAGGGTGGAACTATTGTGGTCACGCAGGAGGGTCAGGAATCCAGTGGAACAGTTGTGTGCAAATTCTTCCCACCTCGTCTTGAAGTTTAGATCCTCTATGTCGAATGAGGGAAAAATCTGGACACGTAGGCCACGTGGTACTAGCCCTCTCTGAATGTATTTATCCAAAAAAGCACGATTTAGTAAAGTGCGGATGCGTTTTTTGAGTAAAACCTTGAATTTAAAGGTAGCATCACGTGCATCACTAGTGGAAGCGCTCTCAAGTAATCCGCACCCATCCTCTTTAAGAGCATTATTAACATGTGTGAGCCACACGGAGTCACGGGCTCTGAAATCCATAATGGAAGGAACTGTGAGGAACACAGAAACAAATATGAGAAATACACATTCCATAGGGAAAATACAGATAGATAAACCTGGTGGACAAGCCAGCTCAGGTTTTCAGCAGCTCAAAATACATGGAAAAAAGGAGAACCAGAGCAGAAAAGCTGAATCAAAAATTGCAAAGTTTTTTATTTTTATATTCAAAGTGCACAGTGCAATACATGAAACATTGGTATTCAATAAAAAGAGGGGGTGGGGAACATAGGTGCAAAACAGATCAACATTAGCCGGGTGTGGACTAACAGGCAAGAAAATGTTCAAATATAAGAAAACCCCTGATTGCCTACATTGAAAAAAATCAATATACTGAATGAAGGCATCTGAGTATAGTTAACCTGAGGAAGTGAGAACAGAGAGGACTCGAATTGTTGGTGGTCAAAAATGGTTAAACAGGGGAGATGGTTTAGCAGTCAGGAGATAACCTAATATAGGGGAAATCAGGTCATACATGCATAGCACAAATTCCCAAGTGGGAAGAAAACTGCTCCTGACTAAACCATCAAGGCACTGAGCCAAAGGATTGCCACAATAAAAAATGAGGTGTAATCACACAGTTAGGCGGACCCCCTAGATTTGTTAATACAAGGGGGGAGTCAGATGGAGAACCCAAGGCTCTAGGGCAGATATTAACGTTAGAAAAGAGTCCTTAGTAGGGAGTACGGCTTGCAAACAGGAAGAATTTCCAGGATGCAAGGTAGGTACAATAGTAATCAATTACATAGAGTAAATACAAATCCCTGCAGAGCACAAGTACTCCCGACTATATGGCCAGAGGTAGGCCAGTAACTACCTCTGGCCATATAGTCGGGAGTACTTGTGCTCTGCAGGGATTTGTATTTACTCTATGTAATTGATTACTATTGTACCTACCTTGCATCCTGGAAATTCTTCCTGTTTGCAAGCCGTACTCCCTACTAAGGACTCTTTTCTAACGTTAATATCTGCCCTAGAGCCTTGGGTTCTCCATCTGACTCCCCCCTTGTATTAACAAATCTAGGGGGTCCGCCTAACTGTGTGATTACACCTCATTTTTTATTGTGGCAATCCTTTGGCTCAGTGCCTTGATGGTTTAGTCAGGAGCAGTTTTCTTCCCACTTGGGAATTTGTGCTATGCATGTATGACCTGATTTCCCCTATATTAGGTTATCTCCTGACTGCTAAACCATCTCCCCTGTTTAACCATTTTTGACCACCAACAATTCGAGTCCTCTCTGTTCTCACTTCCTCAGGTTAACTATACTCAGATGCCTTCATTCAGTATATTGATTTTTTTCAATGTAGGCAATCAGGGGTTTTCTTATATTTGAACATTTTCTTGCCTGTTAGTCCACACCCGGCTAATGTTGATCTGTTTTGCACCTATGTTCCCCACCCCCTCTTTTTATTGAATACCAATGTTTCATGTATTGCACTGTGCACTTTGAATATAAAAATAAAAAACTTTGCAATTTTTGATTCAGCTTTTCTGCTCTGGTTCTCCTTTTTTCCATGTATTTTGAGCTGCTGAAAACCTGAGCTGGCTTGTCCACCAGGTTTATCTATCTGTATTTTCCCTATGGAATGTGTATTTCTCATATTTGTTTCTGTGTTCCTCACAGTTCCTTCCATTATGGATTTCAGAGCCCGTGACTCCGTGTGGCTCACACATGTTAATAATGCTCTTAAAGAGGATGGGTGCGGATTACTTGAGAGCGCTTCCACTAGTGATGCACGTGATGCTACCTTTAAATTCAAGGTTTTACTCAAAAAACGCATCCGCACTTTACTAAATCGTGCTTTTTTGGATAAATACATTCAGAGAGGGCTAGTACCACGTGGCCTACGTGTCCAGATTTTTCCCTCATTCGACATAGAGGATCTAAACTTCAAGACGAGGTGGGAAGAATTTGCACACAACTGTTCCACTGGATTCCTGACCCTCCTGCGTGACCACAATAGTTCCACCCTTTTGGAGATTGAGACCGAGATGGAGAGCCTTCTTTCTACTATCAAGTCTAAACTATCAGAGGATGCACTGCAGAAATTTAACGAGGAGATGGATCTTGAATCCCAAAAATGTGAAAAGGAGGTGGTTGAGTATAAATCAAAAAAATTCCAAAGAGATCTGGCTGATAAAGCTAACAATCGAGTCTACAGGTGGAAGTCTGGCGCCGCGAGAGCACGTTCACAATCTCGTACAGGTTTTAAAACACGCTCCAGATCGGCTTCTTTGAGATCAGGCAGCTCCATGGATGATGGTCGATCTGTGACTTCTGAGAGTTCTTACCTTAATGAAGAATCTATTGGTATTACTACCAGGAGTGGCCCGAAAAAACCTGGACCCCCTAAACCTGGTTTTGGTAAACCTCAGGATGGAAAAAATAAGAATAAACTCCAGGTAATTAATTTATCAAACCATCTTCTCTCAGAGACACAGATCGAGGTCTTATCTCTGGGTCTGTCCTTTTCTCCTACCAATAACTTTCATTATTTTACAGCTTTGAAAGATCTGTATCTTTTTTCAAGAAAACTCATTTTAAAGAAGCTTCATAATAAAAAATCTGGTGGTTTGGATACCATGAGTGACCTTGAACAAGAAGCTCTTGCGGCGCTAGAAGACCTACTTGCAGAACAAATTAATAATCCAGGTACGTCTCCTATTTTCCTCCATCCCAGGTCATCAAGGTTCCCCCCTTTGTCAGTCTGCCCTGCTGTAGAGATCTTTACTAAGCTTGTCATGGAGGACTTCAAGAAAATTTCGACACGACGTTCTCCAGACAACCTCACAAGGAAACAGAGACAGGCCCTGTTTGAATTACAACAACTTGATGATGTCATTTTCAAGGCGGCTGACAAAGGGGGCAACATTGTGATCTGGCCTACTGTTCAATATGAGAGGGAAGTTTTTAAACAACTAAGAGACAAGGACACGTACCAAAAATTGGATTATAACCCCACCACCTCCTTTTCCCTTAAATTACAAAAAATTCTCCTTAGAGCCCATGATTTGGGCATTATATCTAAGAAAATGTTTGATGGTCTGATGGTGAAGTTTCCCAGGGTCCCGACGCTATATCTCCTTCCTAAGATCCACAAGGATGCCGTTAACCCTCCTGGTCGTCCGATCGTGTCTGGCATTGACGGGTTTTGTGAACCTGTATGCAGATTCATTGACTTTTACCTTAGACCTTTAGTCGAATCACTCCCGTCTTATGCCAAAGACACGACGGACGTGCTCATGAGGGTTGACGGCATCTCAATGGAGTCCGATTTAATTTTTGTCACCATGGACGTTGAATCACTATACACCTGTATACGACATGAAGATGGCGTCCGTGCGGCCCGCTTTTTCCTCGAAATGTCCGGTCGGGATTCTGACCTGAACGAGCTGGTACTTGAGCTGTTAAACTTTGCCCTGTCACATAATTATTTTACATTCAAAGACTCCTTCTATCTTCAGAAGCGCGGCACTGCGATGGGCGCGGCCTGTGCGCCCTCGTACGCTAACCTGTTTCTTGGCTATTGGGAGAGACAGGTTTTCGGTGATGAGGGCGTGCAGGCCGCTACCCATGCGCAGTGCTGGATTAGGTACATCGATGACATTCTGATGTTTTGGCAGGGCACGGTGGAGCAGCTCGACTCGTTCGTTCAGTGTCTTAATCTTAATACATTTAATATCCGTCTTACTTATAAATTCAGCTCTACCAGTATAGATTTCCTGGATATTGTCCTTGAAGTAGATGGTAACCAACGTGTTCAAACCGATGTTTTTCGTAAGAAAACATCGGTTAATGCACTCCTTCATGCCTCTTCTGGACACATGGGATCTACGGTTAGAGCTATCCCGACCGGTCAATTTCTACGGATGAGGCGGATCTGCTCATCGGACGCCTCTTTTGAGGCACAGGCTGAGGATTTAAAATCACGATTCATGGACAGGGGATATAGCCGTCGGAGCATAAAAAAGGGTTATTTAAGAGCGAAACACACCGGGAGGACTTCACTCTTACACCATCAACCTAAGCAGATGTCTGCTGACTCAAACCCTCGTTTCATTTCCACTTTCAACTCTGAGTGGTATCGGATGCGAGATATTTTGGCTCGCCATTGGTCGGTTCTCAAAACCGACCCTGTTCTATCTCGGTCTCTCTCTCCTACACCTTTGGCCACGGCTAGGAGAGCCAGGAATCTGAGCGACTTTCTTGTCCACAGTCATTACATCACCAAAAAGTCAAATCCATTTGGTTCCACTGGTCCCGTTCCAGGTTGTTTCCCTTGCGGGCACTGCCTTGCCTGCGCCAATGTCCTTCGCAGTAACTCCTTCACCAGTTCCGATTCTCTACGTTCATTTTCGATTCAACATCGGATTTCATGTAGTACTGAAAATGTTATCTATTATGCTACTTGCAACTGTCCATACATCTATATAGGACTGACTTCGAGAGAATTTCGGATACGGGTGAGGGAGCATGTGAGGGACATTGGCGCGGCCAGGGCTGTGGATGATCTTTCTTTACTAAAAACTTTACCCCGCCACTTTAAAAAGTACCACAACTGTGACCCTAAAGTGCTAAAAATACGTGGAATTGATGTGGTCCACTGTGGTATACGGGGTGGTAACATCAAAAAGATGCTTTCCCAAAGAGAAACCAAGTGGATTGTGGCTTTGGACACGGTCGCTCCTAAGGGCCTAAATGAGGCCCTTAGTTTTGCTTCTTTTCTTTAGGCCCCCCTTTTTTATCTTCCCTCCTCTCTTTCTCTGAATGTTTTATTTAGCTCTCATTGCTTTATTATTTTTTTGTAATGGAATGCCTATTTATTTATCTGTGATTATTTGCGTATTTTATAAAAATATGTATAATATGTACCATTTTCTCTTTCCATTACATTACTTTGTTCGGGTGTTTGTGGTTTTTAGTCTTTTTGTTTTTAATTTTGTATATACTTTTTTCTGTTTCTTAGACTCCTTTTAAATATGATGCAACATATCCCTTGTGACAACATTAACTAGCGGATGGGTTCGTCTGATATATACCATGATTTGGTTGGAGATGCGACCTGGTTTTATAATTCCACTTGGCGGCTGCCTGCAATTTTACCATTCTTTAGGCTGTGCTGGATTACGTTTCACCTTATGACATGTAGTATTATGTCTTTTTACTTGTGTTATGTGTTCTGCATATTGTTCCGCCATCATGTATATCCTTAATTTTTGTGGTTTTTGCCAAGTGTCTATTTTGTGTCACCTTGTCTCCCCATCCATCTATCCACCGTGCCCGGAGTTTTGTGCGCGTGCGTGCGCCCGCCTGTTGTTCCCTGGCCGCGCTCCGGCGTCTCCATGGAGTCCGCGCGTGCGCGGTGGTCTCTGCGGGAACCTTTGTTCTCGTCTTGGCTTCCGCGCATGCGCCTGACTCCTTGACGGCTGGGGCTACGCTGCGGGGAGCTTCTTTGGCGGGCCCGCGCATGCGCCGTTTGACTCCGGAACTGTGGATTCCATTGGTGTTTCCCATTTCCGCGGCGCTATTTATGGGTCACTCTACCGGATGTGTGCACCACTCCTCACCTTCCCCCATGAAGAAGCGGCAAGCGATGCGCTGATAGCCGCGAAACGTGCGTCGGGCCCCCTGCCACCGGTCTCAGGTAACATATGTTCACTATACCGGGCACTTGCCCTTATCCTTAACCCCCTCTCTGCCGTTACAGTTAACTTGCCATTGTTTTTATGTTCCACCCAAAGCTTTTTGCCTGGCAGATTTTTCATTTACCACCCTGCCTTGGGGTTACTCACCTCCCTGGCGGGTTCCTGTGTCCTATGGACATTACTTATATTTCTTACACCATTTACCAACTCCAGGTAGTTACTGGCCTACCTCTGGCCATATAGTCGGGAGTACTTGTGCTCTGCAGGGATTTGTATTTACTCTATGTAATTGATTACTATTGTACCTACCTTGCATCCTGGAAATTCTTCCTGTTTGCAAGCCGTACTCCCTACTAAGGACTCTTTTCTAACGTTAATATCTGCCCTAGAGCCTTGGGTTCTCCATCTGACTCCCCCCTTGTATTAACAAATCTAGGGGGTCCGCCTAACTGTGTGATTACACCTCATTTTTTATTGTGGCAATCCTTTGGCTCAGTGCCTTGATGGTTTAGTCAGGAGCAGTTTTCTTCCCACTTGGGAATTTGTGCTATGCATGTATGACCTGATTTCCCCTATATTAGGTTATCTCCTGACTGCTAAACCATCTCCCCTGTTTAACCATTTTTGACCACCAACAATTCGAGTCCTCTCTGTTCTCACTTCCTCAGGTTAACTATACTCAGATGCCTTCATTCAGTATATTGATTTTTTTCAATGTAGGCAATCAGGGGTTTTCTTATATTTGAACATTTTCTTGCCTGTTAGTCCACACCCGGCTAATGTTGATCTGTTTTGCACCTATGTTCCCCACCCCCTCTTTTTATTGAATACCAATGTTTCATGTATTGCACTGTGCACTTTGAATATAAAAATAAAAAACTTTGCAATTTTTGATTCAGCTTTTCTGCTCTGGTTCTCCTTTTTTCCGCAGTATAATACATGTATCACAAAAAAATGGATCTGATTATCACTGTGCAGTGAAAAATACCTCCTTCTAGACTGAATATTCTTTCACCAAGGGCATCCACAATGTCCTTCAAGGCAGCTTCATCTGTGACATTAAAGAAATGCTTGTCATCAGGATCACTGGCAATGAATTTGATTTCATTGAGAAAAGCTTCAGGATTAATTTTTCTCCTATTATAATATCCCAAAACCTACAGGTTAAGAAAAACATATTAAACTCTATCCAATATTGGTATTGCAGCTCAGTCCCAATCAAGAAATGGGTTATAGCTGCAATACCAGACACTGCCTTTGGAAAAGAGAGGCGATGCTTTACACAACCCCTCTGGATAGACTTTATATGGAGTAGAGAAAACTTACTGCCACTGCATAACGTGTGATGTTGTCTCTTTCACTTCTCTCTATCACTCTCTTCAGATCTGGGCTATCATGAGACTCTCCATCTGTAATGACGATCAGAACTTTTTTGGCTCCTCTTCTACCACCCTGCTGGAAGGCTTCAGTGCTGTGAAAGATCATAAGTACCAACACAATTAATTTCTGGGACCTCTCAGTCTAAGAAAATATAAGTACAAAAGTTTGTGTCTCCTTACACGGCTTTCTCAATCCCCAGTGCAGTACGGGTCTCCTCTCCTCCTCTTTGCTCTATAAGTTTCGCAGCCTCTACCACCGCATTCACTGACCGATGGTCTTTTAGGTAAAATTCATGAACAACCTTCTCTCCATACTGAAGCACTCCAACCTATCACAAGCACAGGGAGCATTAGACCAAATATGGCTTTGATGCACAAAAACATTGTTTTTTTATCATATATATACCTGTATCTGACCAGGAGCAATGTAGAATTTCTGTAAGATGCTGATCAGGAAGCCTTGCACTTCTTCCCATGGGTAGATGCTGTTGGATCCGTCCAGAACAATGACAATATCCATAAAAGTTGGACATTCTGAAGAAGAACCATAATACCGGTAGTAGCAAGTTTTAGAGGTCCTTAGCATGTAGGCTAATTCCACCTTTTTAATAGGTACAGTATATTCACTTTAAATGCCATAAAAAAAATAAAACGATTTCATAGCATAAATATTAAACCTTTTACAACCTGTTAAATTGTTAAATTTATAGACCCCCACAAATCCTGAGAATAAAGGGGCCACAAAGCTGGTGTAGAGCAAGGTTCCTGCACAACCAGGTGATGAATAGCAACACTGTAGTGAGACTATGTATACAAGATATATATATATATATATATATATATATATATATATATATATATCTATATATATACACACATACAGTGCTTTAAAAAGTATTCATTCCCTGTGAACTTTTCCACATTACACCCACAAGCCTAAATTATTATTATCTTACCTGGACTTTATGTGATATACAAACAAGTATTTGTCAAGTATAAAGGAATGATTTCTAAGTATTTAAAAAATTAAATCTAAAAATTGTGATGTGCATTTGTATTTAGCCAATACTTTGAAGAACCACCTTTTGCTGCAATTACTTTTGCAAGTCTTTTGGCGTCTGTCTCTACAGCTTTGCACATCTAGAGGCTGAACATTTTGCCCTTTCTTCTTTGCACACTTGCTCTAGCTCAGTGAGATTGGATGGAGAAGTCTGTGTACTGCATTTTTCAAGTCTTGCACAGATTCTCAATGGGAATAGGTCTGGACTATAACTGGGGGCCATTCACACACCTGAATATGCTTTGATCTAAACCATCCATTGTAGATCTGGCAGTATGTTTAGGTATCTTCAGTCTCAAGTCTTTTGCAGCCTCTTCTTCCAGGATTACCCTGTATTTATTTCCAGACATCTTCCCATCAACTCTGACCAGCTCACCAGTCTCTGCTGAAGAAAAGCTTCCACACAGCATGATGCTGCTGCCACCACAGGTAATGGTGGGGATGGTGTTTTCAGAGTGATGGGCAGTGTTAGTTTTGTGCCAAACATGGTGTTTTGTTTTAAGCCCAAAAAATTCTACTTTAGTTTCATCTGACCAGAGCACCTTCTTCCACATCCCAGCTGTCTCCCTTACATGACTTCTTGTAAACCACAAACAGGACTTCTTATGGCTTGTTTAAAAAAAATGGCTTTCTTCTTGCCATTCTTCCATAAACACGAGATATGTGGAGTATACGACTAAGTGTAGGGTTCCACTAGCGTATAGCTTTCGATGTGAAAGCGAAATGCGAATGACCCTCTGCTGCGAGCGTCAGCCGAGGGTCATGCGACTGTGATCAGATCTTGCAATCGTATCACAGCTGCGGAGAAGAGGAGGGGGCACTTTCTCCCCATCTCCTCCGCTGTCTGTCTCTGCGTACATCGCACTGCACTCTGAGTACATATGAGTGCAGTGGGATGTTTCACAAACTCTCATAGACTTGTATGGGGGTGCGAGCCAAGACCCGCTGCAAAACGCAGCATGCTGCGATTCATTCCACATGCCGCTATGGCATGAGAAATTAATCGCAGATGGACAGTTCCCCATAGTTTTGCACTGGTGCGAGTGCAATCCGATGCTTTATCGGATTACACTCATCCGTGCAAATTGCAAGTGGAACCGTACCCTAATAGTTCTCCTGTGCACAGATTCTCCTACCTGAGTTGTGGATCTCTGCAGCTCCTCCTGACTATAGGCCTCTTGGCCGCTTCTCTAATTAGTGCACTCCATGCTTGAAATGTCAGTTTATGTGGACGACCATTTCTTAGTAGGTTTGCAGTTGGGCCATACAATATACTTTCCATTTTTGGATGATGGCTTGAACAGTGTTCCATGAGATGTTCAGAGCATGGGTCAGATTTTTTTTTTTTTCAACTTTATCCCTGACGTGTCTGGTGTGTTCCTTGGTTTTCATGATGCTCTTTTGGTTCCTGATGTTCTCAAACAAACCTCTGAGGCCTTCAGAGAACAACTGTAGGTGACACAGCTGAACTCAATTTACTAATTATGTGACCTCTGGAGGCAATTGGTTAATCAGGATTTTATTAGGATATCAGATTATGGGGTGCTGAATATTAATGTACGTTACAATTTTCAGATATATATTTATGATTATTATTATTTTTTTTCTTCTTTAGACTTCTATGTATACTTTCATTTACACTTCACAAACACTTGCTACTTTCTGTTGGTATATCACATAAAATCTCAATAAAATACACTTAAGTTTATGGATGTAACGTGAAAAGAACTGGAAACGTTCATGGGGGTGTGAATACTTATTCAAGGCAGACATACCGCCGGTGCAGCTGCACCGGGGCCCAGAGGTGAAGGGGGCCCATGCAGAGCACTTAATAATGAGGGCAATCTGGCCTGTTGTTTGGAGCCCGAGGTTCCGGGGGCCCATGGCCAGATTGCCCTCATCTATCAAAAGCAGCGCGCCAGGCAAGGAGCGATTCTGCTGCACAGATCAGGTAGTAGAGCCGCAGGAATCCCCCTGTGGCTAGAATGGATTTGCTCCTGTGAGGTGATGATGTCACTGGAAGGGGTGGGACGTCCTCCTCCAGTGTAGAGCTGATCTCTCATCATCCCAGTGCTCAACGTTGTGCTGTAGATGTGGTGGAGAGACCACACTAAGAGGTCTGAGGGGCTGCACCGAAGAGCAAGGGGCTAAGGGGGAGTAATGTAAGGCAGTGTTTGCTGCTTTGGGGAAGAGGATATCTGGATGATCCTACATGGAGGCTGCATACTGGGGAATTGTACAAGGAAGGTTCTGCATATTGGGGGATTGTACAGGGAAAGGGGTGATTTACATTTGTGAGGCTGGATGGGGAAAGGGGTAATATTGTATGTGTGAGGCTGTGTACTAGAGGCTGTGAAGGAAAGGGGGTGATGTTACAGTTACAGGAGCTGGGGGTATTCGTGTTGAGGCCTTCATGAAGGGGGTGATGCTGCGTGCTGGGGGGGCTGCATGGTGAAGGGGTGATGTTATATGCAGGGTGCTGCATAGGGAATGGAGTTATGTTATATGCGGGGGGTTGCGTGCTTGAGGGGCTATATGGGGAAGGGTTACAGATACTTGTGTGGGGCTGCGTGGAGAAGCTGGTGATGTTACATATATGGGGAAAGAGGTGATGTTACATATTTGGTGAAGGGGGTAACGTTATGTATGTGGGAATGTCCTCCTCATCCCACAATTCATAATATGGCCTTGATACCGACCTCCCCATCCACCAATTCATCATATGGGCCTGATAGAGTCCTCCCCACCCCACAATTCATTATATGGTCCTCAGAGTCTGCCCAACTCCACAATTCATTATTGGGCCCTCATAGCGTTCTCTCCATGTGACAATTCAGAGAGGACACTATGTAATATATATATATATATATATATATATATATACATACACATAAATATCTATATTTGTAGCTTTGTCGCCATAAAAGGAGGGGGGCCCAGGCACAATTTCTTGCAACAGGGGCCCCAAGCTGTCAGTGTCCACCCCTGCATCACAGACTACCCAACATATTGATTGAGTTTAATCGTACTTTGAACAGCAGGAGCCACAATTCTGGAGAAACGGAAATTGGCACCGACTCTATAGCACATCCCTGTTGTATAATAGGAACTTCCACATTCATGTGACCAGAGTGGGCTGCAAGCCTGCAACATAAAATATAACAGAAATGTCACTGTCCATGCAAAATATATTGCGTGAAATCTTTAAAAAATTATGATGTTTTAATAATGCAAAGCTTAATTATAAAAGGGAATATTTCCCACAAGAGCTGCTGAATCATCAAGGCAAGAGAGGCTACAAACCAGCATGGCATACTGGTCACATGCAAGGGGTGGTTTGTGGGGATAGCATCAATGAAACATACCATAGTAGAGAGGCTGATATGGCATACAGTAATGAATTATATAAGTCTGGCATACAGCTAAAAGCATTAGTACAGAACAGACACAAATTATAACATGACATTACCGCAAAGCTATTATCTTTGGGATTTGTGACTAGGCTCATTCCCAAGCGCATGTTGTCCTTTCTCTCCGAGACGTTGAACAGCGTCACCCTGCCTGAGAGACCTCCAGTTACCAGAGACACAGACTTCTGAGACCTCCACAGAGACCTGAGAAACCTCTGAGTTACCACAGAGACCTTAGAGACAACCAAACTACCACATAGACCTCATTCTTAAGGAATGCTTCCGAGAAAGAGAGAAAGACAGCTTCATGTGTTTTATTTGGTGTAATACAAGTGAAGGAATTCTATTTCAAGGAATTGGGAAAGCAGGGAAAGTCATCACATTCTCCGTTTCATCTCTGGCCACTTTTGCAACAATGTTTTTTAATGGTAAAATAGAAGAGAAGACATTTGCATCACTCTGGATAAAATTCAGAAGACTTTATTTCCAAGCAATTATAAAAAGTAATTAAAAATTACAGCATGGCAGTGAATAGCATACTACTATGTACGTGCTGTTTCGCACTGAGCAGACGCTTCTTCCTGGGCCACGCTCGGCGCGAAACGACTGTTGTCCAAACCTAGTAGTATGCTATTCACTGCCATGCTGTAATTTTAAATTACTTGTACAGAAAGTCTACGGAATGTTATACACGGGTGAGTGCCGCAATTGATGGGATAACATGGTTTTCTGTAGTGCCGAAATTTTTTCTGGACTATCTTTTTTATTGGTTTTAAACATTTGAAATAAATAAAAAATTAAGCAGCTTTGTAAATAGTCATCATTAAAGATTTTATGCTTACAGCTCCTATGCAGTGTGTGGGTCTTTATAGCAACAGACTACAAATAAATTGGATAATCGGATCTTGCAGCCATAACCCATTCCATTTGTTACTTAAGTCGTGTTGATATACACTTAAATACGTATATCGCCAAACTAATCTCCTGATACACTCAAACACGTAATCTCTGATCCTCCCAAGATCTCCTTCTCTCCTCCACACTTATTCGCTCCTCACCCAACCTCCTCCAAGACTTCTCCCGAGTATCCCCCCGTTCTCTGGAATTCGCTGCCTCAACATGTCAGATTATCTACTACACTTGCAAGCTTCAAACGGAGCTTGAAAACCCATCTGTTAAAAAATGGCTACAGTCTCCAATGACCCCGCCGCCTTACCACCGCCATAGCTACCACCTCAGCACCACTGGAGCTGCCACCTCACCACAAGCGGAGCTGCCACCTCACCAGCAGCACAGCTGCCACCTCACTACCAGCGGATCTGCCACCTCACCACCACCCCCCCTACTGTCTCCTCCCTATTTTCCTATAGAATGTAAGCCCTCAAGGGCAAGGCACTTTACCCTCTGCACCAGTCTGTCTATTGTAATCTGTATATGTATTTTGTATGTAACCCCTTCTCATGTACAGCACCATGGAATCAATGGTGCTTTATAAATAAACATTAATAATAATAATAATAATAATAAAATACAATGCCTTTCCAGAATACCCTCATTTATGGGGATTTTTCCAAAAATGTAATAAAATGGCCCCATTACGTAATTCAAACGGTAGCCTATCATAGTCACGTGTCAGGATGGGTTGCAATCTGAAGAAATACAGCTCCCCGAGACCTGTGCCTCAACTGACAAAGATGCTATATCATAAGCACACGTACCTCCATTAACCAAGGTAAAAGGCAATGAAATCAAAAGAAATTAATCTTCTCCTTAGCTTACTGAGCACAAAGGGTTTTTTTTTCCAACCTCAATGCTCAGTAAGCTGAGGAGAAGATTTACTTCTTCACCTGTCACAGCTGTTCTACAGCAGCTCCCGTATGCGTCTTTACAATACAGTGCTTCTGTCGGTTGAGACACAGGTCTTGGGAAATGTGTTTCTTGAGATTGAAGCCTCTTCTAACAAGTGACATAAGGTGTGCTATCGTTTGAACTATGTGTCTATTGGCAAAAATGCATTCAGGAGCTGAGCAAGATGTAGGAGGCAGATAGCAGGACTGCAGCATCTGACAAGGGTTCATTTGTAGTCTGCGACCAAGGAGACATAGTGGTCCGCATATAAGATGTAGATACTAAACAGAATATTTTTAATCAAGACTATTTTCAAAGTTGCTTCATTTTGTAATATCCATTGGAATAATAAAAAATGATTTTGAAATTTGATATAATTTATAATTGGGTTGTCAAATAATTGAATAACCCCCTTTTAAATGAAGTAGACCCCCTTGTAAAATAATGATAACCATCTACTCCCCTCCTTCACCAGCGACGTTCCAGCCATGTCGGCGCTGGGTCTGCTGGTGTTTGTGGGGAATAGTTATGCAGTAACCCAATAGTACAGGCTGATTGACAGCAAGGCTCACGTGGCCTAACACCCCGCCCTGGCAGATCGGTCGCTGATATAAAGCTGAATGGGGCCAGTGAGGGAAATTAATATCTAGGTTTTTTATTTTAGAAGTCTACTTCATTTAAATTGGCAATAATATATACTTTTTAGATTTATTCGTAAAAGAAGATAACTGAGATGAAACTGCATATAATTGCATATCATCTTCAATCTTTAGACCTTATAAGACTGAATTAAAACCAATGAATGAGGATATGTCACCTACCGATTCCAAGCTTGTTGCAGTCACTAGATGTGTCATTGGTGATTGGACATTTGTAGATGTCTCCTGTTCTCTGAGCTCCATTGTAATCAAAGGGGGCACCAACCACCAACCTTCATAGAGAAACAGAGTAAAAAAATGGAAATTTACATATAGAATTAGGACACAAGTATGCATTGCTATACAGCTGGTGACTGAATTACCATTTGCTATCACTCCAGAGCTGAATTCAAAATTCTGCAGGCTTCAGGTCTCTAATCTTCTAGGATTATTCACTAATTTAAAGATTTTGCTCATTTTTTTTTGGAGGTATGCTTTCCACCATCACCAAGTAGTAATCTACTGTAGAAAAAATTTTTCTGTCCGTTTGCACTATAGAGGCTCAACTAAGCTGTGGGTTTCTGCTGTTGCCACTTTGAGAAACCCTGTATTTTATACTTTGAGCCTGGATACGGTATTTTGACATGTGAAATATTTTTTATTTTAATAATATTTGAATAAAATATTTATTTTATGCTACATATTTAAGTCTGTGATGGTGTCCTGACCTACACGTATAGCAGCCACCTATTGCTATTACATGGAAGGTTTTTTGCATGTTACATATGTAGTAGGTGTAATAATAATAATATTAGCAAATACCTCCAATTAGAAATGTAGTATAGTTCTCCGAGCTATGTCACTTACCTCATGTGCAGGGCATGGCAGCTTTGGCATCCATGGTTACGTCCACTTATATAGTGACAGGTAGTTGCGTGTGGTCGTAACCATGGATACCTAAGCTGCCCTGCAGATGAGGTAGACACATGGCTATATAAGGAGAACTATACTACATTTCTAATTGGAGCTAATCGCTAATATATTATTATTATTTCACCTACAACATATTGGTACAGGATCTTGGAGATGGGAAAACCCCTTTAACTTAGCGGTATAATTGTCCTGCTGCTGTTTGGCTACCATGCTCAGTGAGGGAGCGAGCGCCATAGGATTTTATTGTACTCGCTCCTACACTGAAGACAATAGCTAAGAATGACAAGCATGACACTGCTTAGTTTAGTGTATCCCACATTACGGACGTTGGGTGGTCCATTCAGTTATCAATAAAAATTAGTTAGTATTGTAGACTTGCAGTGCTGGTCTCCTGGGTTCAAATCCCACCAAAAACGTATAATAATTTTGTATGTTCTCCCTGTGTTTGAGTGGGATTGCTCCATGGTCTTCAGTTTTTTCTGACACTTCAAAGACTTGCTTATAGGCAACATAAATTGTGAGCTCCAATGGGGACAGTGACAATGATATCTGTAATGTGCTGTAGAAAATAATGGCGCAATATAAACAAGTAAAATAAAATTGCTAATATAGTGATTGAGAAATTGATTATAGGGCCCTCTTCCCTCTGTACTAGTCTGTCTACTGTAACTTGTATATACAACAAACCTTCAGCCAAAATTCTTATATTATATACTGAGGGGAAAAGAATTTTTAGTGGTCACTCAAAATTGAGATATAATACCATCACCCCATGGATATAGCAGAATGGATATGTAGCCGGTTCAAGAATAGATCTACACCAATTCACACACAAGGAGAACCAGGAAAACAATAAGATTAAAACGTTAATCTTTATTGAAACAAATTGTAATAAAATCAGGGTGTCATAATAGGACAGTGCACAAGGTGGCGTACCAAGGTGGTGAGCAACAGGTGTCCGGTCATAGTAATATCACTCAAAAGCCTAAAGTGGGATAAGTAATACCAGGAACCACAGATAAAGTCAAAGTATAGGACCCTGTGGCCAGAGGACAAACCCAAAGTGGCAGATTATAAGATAAACATTAATACCGGAGATCACCTTACTCACCGCAGAAATGGCGCCAGGTCCCGCCTACGCACGTTTCGGCGCTAGCCTTCGTCAGGGGGGCCCTTTATCTTATAATCTGCCACTTTGGGTTTGTCCTCTGGCCACAGGGTCCTATACTTTGACTTTATCTATCTGTGGTTCTTGGTATTACTTATCCCACTTTAGGCTTTTGAGTGATATTACTATGACCAGACACCTGTTGTTCACCACCTTGGTACGCCACCTTGTGCACTGTCCTATTATGACACCCTGATTTTATTACAATTTGTTTCAATAAAGATTAACGTTTTAAACATATTGTTTTCCTGGTTCTCCTTGTGTGTGAATTGGTGTGTAACTTGTGTATGTATTCTGTATGTAACCCCCTTCTCATGTACAGCACCATGGAATTAATGGTGCTCTATAAATAAATAATAATAATAATAATAATAATAATAAATTGTAGATTTCTGCACTATGATTATTTTCTTGTGAAACTGCAGGCATGCCCTAACTCAAAAGTGGTGGACACAATTATAATATTAGAATATTATATTCTTGGACCAATTTGTAAATTTGTCAGCTCATGTTTTCGTTTAGATACTGAAAAAAAAGATGGTTAAATTCAAATCTACGTATCCCATTTTCCCTTACGTTTTAGATGGCATTTGCAAAAAGCTGACATGCTGATTTCCAAAAATAGAAAAATATAAAAACATTAAAAATAGATATTCATTCTTTAGGTTGCAAAGGTACTGATGGACAGCAGATATATTTAAAGACATTAGCAAGAGACTTGTAAAATCCAGGAGGTTTGATAAAACCACAGGCGACGTGCAGATGCGGCTTGTGGATTATACAGAAGTTTGAGGTTAGTAGCTCCACTGGGACCCAAGTTGTGTCAGATTTCTAGACATGATTTGCAGGGTATGACTAATGTTGCCAATGGTAAATTTATGTGTAGGTTGGAGCATGTCCTTCCAAGTTTAAAAGATGCAGGACAATGAGAAATATCATATCCTGAAAATGCAAATGGCAGATATGCTTTAAATGGTATTCAGCTGAAACCTCGGATTTTGAGGAACTGCATAATTATTGTTTATAAATTAAGTCAGAAATGGAGTTATAGTCATGTAACGGGGTGCCAGGGGCGCCTCTGGGCTTGTAGTCGTGGCCCCTTCTGTCAGGCTTACCCCTGGCTCCGCCGTCACTATTGGGACGGGAGATGTCTTGGTGGGGCAGAGTGTGGTGGTGCAGATGTCGTCCGACGTATAAACACTCTCCAGGCATGGTTCGATGCAAATAAAAGACATTCTTTATTTCACAACTCTTTCCAAAAACCGGCAGTTACAGATGACTTCACGTTCTTTTCTTAGCTGGGGAAAGCCTGCCCTGACGTCTCCTCCAGTGGGGATGTGCCCGGCTACTCTACTTCACCTGGCTCCCACTTATGGCTACCCACAGCCCGGACCCACACCGGGACTGCTTCGCACTATGAGGTTCCGCCCGCTCCTTTTCTCTCCGGCTTCCCTGTTCTTCCAGCTCCCTTCTTTCTTTCTTTCTTTCTGCCCACTCAGCTCCACACTCTGCCCCTGGCTGTTTCTTCTCTCCCGTCCCGGACACAACTGCCTTCAGCACACACTTCCTTTCCCCATAAGCTGCCGACTCCTCCTCCCTCCTGTACAGTTTCTATGGGGACAGCATTAACCACTTCAGAGAAAACCTGTGCTTCCTTGTAAGGGGTCTGCCCACCCCTTACATACCTCCCCTCTTTAAGCCTAAGCCTCCCGGCAAGGCACAAATCTAAAATCACATTTTAAAACTAAACAAAGTCATTTTAATGAAACTGCGAACATGTTCACCTGAGGGCACCCGCAAGGGCACACCAGTCCAGCGCCCGGAGTTCCTCCTGGAAGCTCCCGGTCTTAGTCGTGCCCGGAGGCCGTCGGCAGGCACTCCCGGTCTTAGTGGAGTTTCTGCCCGGAGGCTTTTGCAGCACTCCCGGTCTTAGACGTTAGCTGGCAGGAACACAACTCGGCAAAAATCTTCTTAACGACGCGGAAGGAGCCCCTGGCTCAGTCCAGCATCAGGCTCTCTTCCAGGCTCAGCAACTTGAACGGTTACAAACAACACACCTTCTTCCGGCTCAAAACAACGCCGGTGTTGAACATAAACAGGCCCGCCATCTTCCGGTCTTGAAAAGTCACTCCGGATGATATGCACGTTGCCATTCGGCTCGTTGGGCCTGCACGTACTCCGACAGGGACTGTCCGGGCAACCGGCGCAGCCTCCGGAAGGGCTCGTAGTTGGCGGGTTGCTCCAACGTCTCGGGTGGGAGAGTTCAGCTAGCACCGGTCTTTGCTGCGACCGCCGCCGGTATTGGCATTCCTCCCACTCGATTTCCTGTTGCCACTGTGTGGCCTCTTGTGTAGTGGGCCGCTCCAGTCCTCCTGGCACAGCCGGTAGGTTAAGGGTGGGTCCTTCCGCAGCCGCAGTCTGCTTCGGGCGTCCTCTGCCCAGGCTAGTCGCTACTAGTGCGGCTACCGCAGCTTGCTGTCTTCCTGGAGTCTCCATCTTGCTCGGAGTCAGCGTTTCTGGTAATGGCGTCGGGGTCAGTGGAGATGCTGGAGGAAGTGGAGGCGGGCTTACTTTTCCCGCTCTTGGGTATACTCCACCCCCAGTCTCACACATCAGGTCGACCCCTACGCGGCGGTTCTTCTTTTTCTCTGGAACATCGCCCACTTCACATATCTTCCTTCGTGCCCTGGGACCGGCACCTCCCCTCTTTGGGCGGAGTACTCCGAACTTCTTTTTCGGCACCGGCCAGCCCCAGGCTCTTCTTTTGGCGCCAATTCTGCGCGCGCTTTCTGTGTCTTCACAGACAACGGCCATCTTGCCGCCATCTTGTGCCCAGTCCAACGCCTTAGGCACTTCTTCCTCTTCCCACCATGGGATCGGGACTCTTTTCCAATAATCTGGATCCAGTGTCCTCGGCATCACTTGATCTCCTTCTTCTTGGAGCGGGACCCCTTGCATATGATCCGGATCCTGCCGACTACGCCACATGTAACGGGGTGCCAGGGGTGCCTCTGGGCTTGTAGTCGTGGCCCCTTCTGTCAGGCTTACCCCTGGCTCCGCCGTCACTATTGGGACGGGAGATGTCTTGGTGGGGCAGAGTGTGGTGGTGCAGATGTCGTCCGACGTATAAACACTCTCCAGGCATGGTTCGATGCAAATAAAAGACATTCTTTATTTCACAACTCTTTCCAAAAACCGGCAGTTACAGATGACTTCACGTTCTTTTCTTAGCTGGGGAAAGCCTGCCCTGACGTCTCCTCCAGTGGGGATGTGCCCGGCTACTCTACTTCACCTGGCTCCCACTTATGGCTACCCACAGCCCGGACCCACACCGGGACTGCTTCGCACTATGAGGTTCCGCCCGCTCCTTTTCTCTCCGGCTTCCCTGTTCTTCCAGCTCCCTTCTTTCTTTCTTTCTTTCTGCCCACTCAGCTCCACACTCTGCCCCTGGCTGTTTCTTCTCTCCCGTCCCAGACACAACTGCCTTCAGCACACACTTCCTTTCCCCCTAAGCTGCCGACTCCTCCTCCCTCCTGTACAGTTTCTATGGGGACAGCATTAACCACTTCAGAGAAAACCTGTGCTTCCTTGTAAGGGGTCTGCCCACCCCTTACAGTCATGCAGATCAAAGACTGGGGATCGTGCCTGCACCCCCGCCGTAAACAGGTAAATGAAGCCGGTTATCTGATGTAGAGCAGACATGGAGTGTGTTCTCAGAGTAATTAACAAGTAGCTGGCAGTTGTTGGAAGTGTAAACTACAACCCTGTACATCCTAATTACTAAAAAGGTAATAATCAATGCAAGGTGAAGATATCTGCCTCTAAGGCCTCTTTCACACATCAGTGAAAAACACACACGTTTTTCACTGACGTGATAAAGCTACGTATGTCCCTCCGTGTGCCGTGATTTTGGCCCATGTGTCAATACAAGGAGATCAGGCACTTATACTCACCTGTCGACACTGCTGCTGTCCGTGGTGCTGAAGTCTCCAGCAATGCTGTCTCCGGCCTCCACTGTCTCCCCTCTGCAGCTACTTCCTGCTCGGCTGTGCAGAGCATAATTAGCCAACCTGGAAGCAGGAGACCGCAACAGCTGAAGTCAGCGGCGCAGGAGACGGGGGGAGTATAAAAAGCTTTTTATTTTAAATGTACGTGTTTTTCTGGTACGTGTTTCACGGATCACACAGTAGTGTGGTCTGTGGGACATCAGTGATGCCAGAAAAAAATGGACTTGTCTCTTTGCGGAACACATGGACACGCGTGTGCGCTGCACGGAGACACGTCAGTAAGACATCACTGATTTGTGGGCAGACCAATTGATTTTAATAGGTCTGCGTAAGTCTGTGATTTTGGTACATATAAAAACAGTAACATACGTACCAGAATCACTGACGTGTGAAGGGGGCCTAAGGCAAATTATACGGCTCCATATCAGAGGCCTCACATGACAATGACAGTACAATATTTTCCATGACATATCTATAAGTTCCGAGTTTGACACAATCCATGGATATATACAGTACATGATCAGTGAACATATTCGCATCTTTGGGTGAAACTGTAAAACTGTTGGTAGCTGACAACAGGAATACAATACCTCCCTTAATTATGGATATAACATATTCATGTGTGACATGTATAGAATGCTTGAAAGATGTTCAACAATATGAGTATAAAAGGTTCCTGGGGAAAATATGTCCAACAACAGAAATATGTCCTATAACTGTAGTAGAATTGAATCTAATCAGTCGTCCTCCTCTTAACTTAGTGGAGGGAGGAGTGATGGGTCTGGTAAGAGTCTTTATAACATGTCATCTAAGAATAATCGGTGGAAGACCTCAGGAGAAGTAATGAGTATTCCAGATCTGTTCCTATATCCCGCGGCATTCTGCTCTTTTACCAGAAGCTCTCACGGATTCAATTTGTACAACTGATTTGTATTATATCCCTTTTATTTTATACTGTTTTTGACTGTATTATGTTTTTTATTATTTCATCTGTTTTAACCTTTTGAGGCACTGTACTCTTTTTGTGTATTAGATCTAAAATTGAATACTTGCTGCTCTAAACGTACCTGCAAACTCTGAAGGTGAGTATAGCCTGATTGTGTTACTCTGTGAATGCCAGAATGCAAGAAGTGTACCTATCACAAGCTTATGAAAGCTGAGTGGCGTCTGTGCTAGTGTGTGACCCAGTGCAGATGTCTCACTGGCCTATCAAAACAGACAGTGGTTGCAGCAAAACGTGCAATGGGGAGGTGAACACTGGCTGTGGGGTGCGTAGCTCATTGTCAGCCTATTGCAATAAGTAAGTGGACAAGTGAGCGTGGGAAGTGGAGTGCCTCTTTAGAGTAGCATCCAAGGCACATGTGTCATGAGGGAGTGATGTTTGTGACCAATTGGTGGTGCTGGTGATCCTGACAGTGTTGCTACTACTCAATCCTGACATTCTGCTCATGTGATTTGAACATATTGGATCCTTAAGGTCCAGTCACACTAAGCAACTTACCAGCGATCCCAACAACGATAGGGATCGCTGGTAAGTTGCTAGGAGGTTGCTGGTGAGCTGTCACACTGCGACGCTCCAGCGATCCCACCAGCAACCTGACCTGGCAGGGATCGCTGGAGCGTGGCTACACGAGTTGCTGGTGAGCTCACCAGCAACCAGTGACCAGCCCCCAGTCTCCTAGTTACAGCACACATCAGGTTAATTAACCCGATGTGTGCTGCAGCTAAATGTGCACAGAGCAGGGAGCAGCGCACAATGCTTAGCGCTGGCTCCTTGCTCTCCTAGTTACAGCACACATCGGGTTAATTGCCTGATGTGTGCTGCAGCTAAATGTGCACAGAGCAGGGAGCAGCGCACACTGCTTAGTGCTGGCTCCTTGCTCTCCTAGTTACAGCACACATCGGGTTAATTACCTGATGTGTGCTGCAGCTACATGTGCACAGAGCAGGAGCCGGCACTGACAGTGAGAGCGGAGGAGGCTGGTATCAAAGGTAAATATCGGGTAACCAAGGACAGGGCTTCTTGGTTACCCGATGTTTACATTAGTTACCAGCCTCAGCAGAAGCCGGCTCCTGCTCACTGCACATTAGTTGTTGCTGTCTCGCTGTCACACACAGCGATCTGTGCTTCACAGCAGGACAGCAACAACTAAAAAATGGCCCAGGACATTCAGCAACAACCAACGACCTCACAGCAGGGGCCAGGTTGTTGCTGGATGTCACACACAGCAACATCGCTAGCAACGTCACAAAAGTTGTTCGTTACCAGCGATGTTGCTAGCGATGTTGCTTAGTGTGACGGGGCCTTTAGTTCACAACAAAAGATAAACCAGTGGCAGGTATCTGTCACAGACTTTCTCCTCTCTCCCTATTGAAAACATAGGTATGATCAGCTGAACTGCTCATGTATATATATGGCAGGAATAGCTGGATGCCCAATCTAAAGTCTATAGACATCTTTACATTCATTTGAATGTCCAATTCAGCTGATATTTTAGATATAGTGTACAGTTTGTCATTACATACCATCAACATATACAGTTAGGTCCAGAAATATTTGGACAGTGACACAAGTTTTGTTATTTTAGCTGTTTACAAAAACATGTTCAGAAATACAATTATATATATAATATGGGCTGAAAGTGCACACTCCCAGCTGCAATATGAGAGTTTTCACATCCAAATCGGAGAAAGGGTTTAGGAATCATAGCTCTGTAATGCATAGCCTCCTCTTTTTCAAGGGACCAAAAGTAATTGGACAAGGGACTCTAAGGGCTGCAATTAACTCTGAAGGCGTCTCCCTCGTTAACCTGTAATCAATGAAGTAGTTAAAAGGTTTGGGGTTGATTACAGGTGTGTGGTTTTGCATTTGGAAGCTGTTGCTGTGACCAGACAACATGCGGTCTAAGGAACTCTCAATTGAGGTGAAGCAGAACATCCTGAGGCTGAAAAAAAAGAAAAAATCCATCAGAGAGATAGCAGACATGCTTGGAGTAGCAAAATCAACAGTCGGGTACATTCTGAGAAAAAAAGGAATTGACTGCTGAGCTTGGGAACTCAAAAAGGCCTGGGCGTCCACGGATGACAACAGTGGTGGATGATCGCCGCATACTTTCTTTGGTGAAGAAGAACCCGTTCACAACATCAACTGAAGTCCAGAACACTCTCAGTGAAGTAGGTGTATCTGTCTCTAAGTCAACAGTAAAGAAAAGACTCCATGAAAGTAAATACAAAGAGTTCACATCTAGATGCAAACCATTCATCAATTCCAAAAATAGACAGGCCAGAGTTAAATTTGCTGAAAAACACCTCATGAAGCCAGCTCAGTTCTGGAAAAGTATTCTATGGACAGATGAGACAAAGATCAACCTGTACCAGAATGATGGGAAGAAAAAAGTTTGGAGAAGAAAGGGAACGGCACATGATCCAAGGCACACCACATCCTCTGTAAAACATGGTGGAGGCAACGTGATGGCATGGGCATGCATGGCTTTCAATGGCACTGGGTCACTTGTGTTTATTGATGACATAACAGCAGACAAGAGTAGCCGGATGAATTCTGAGGTGTACCGGGATATACTTTCAGCCCAGATTCAGCCAAATGCTGCAAAGTTGATCGGACGGCGCTTGATAGTACAGATGGACAATGACCCCAAACATACAGCCAAAGCTACCCAGGAGTTCATGAGTGCAAAAAAGTGGAACATTCTGCAATGGCCAAGTCAATCACCAGATCTTAACCCAATTGAGCATGCATTTCACTTGCTCAAATCCAGACTTAAGACGGAAAGACCCACAAACAAGCAAGACCTGAAGGCTGCGGCTGTAAAGGCCTGGCAAAGCATTAAGAAGGAGGAAACCCAGCGTTTGGTGATGTCCATGGGTTCCAGACTTAAGGCAGTGATTGCCTCCAAAGGATTCGCAACAAAATATTGAAAATAAAAATATTTTGTTTGGGTTTGGTTTATTTGTCCAATTACTTTTGACCTCCTAAAATGTGGAGTGTTTGTAAAGAAATGTGTACAATTCCTACAATTTCTATCAGATATTTTTGTTCAAACCTTCAAATTAAACGTTACAATCTGCACTTGAATTCTGTTGTAGAGGTTTCATTTCAAATCCAATGTGGTGGCATGCAGAGCCCAACTCGCCAAAATTGTGTCACTGTCCAAATATTTCTGGACCTAACTGTATCCTGTTTTGGGGAACTATCAAATCTTTACGTTAATGGCAGCTAAGGCACGTTGGACCTCAAATGAAGAACATGAAGAGGCCTTCGGTGTACTTAAACTCTTGTCCCTCTCCCACAACATTCTGTCGCGGGCGGAGGAGGGGACGCTGCGCTCACCCACTGCTCGGGTCCGGCTGCTGTTGCTGCTTTATTTTCATGACTCTGAAAATTGTAGATTCACATTGAAGGCACCAAAACTATGAATTAAAACATGTGGAATGAAATACTTAACAAAAAAGTGTGAAACAACTGAAAATATGTCTTAGGCTATGTGCGCACGTGTGCGTATTGCATGCAGTTACGCTGCGATCTGCAGCGCAGCATAACTGAATGCGTCCTGGGTCCCCTGCACAGTCTATGGAGATTGTGCAAGAGCCGTGCGCACGGGGCATATTAGAACACAGCACTTCGGCTGCTGCCCGAATTGCTGCGTTCTAAGAAGTGACATGTCACTTCTTCCGTCGCTTTACATGCTGTCTATAGGGAGAGGCAGCATGCAGAGCGCACGTTCTCTGCCGGCACCATGCGCTTCACAACGGAGCTTTTCAGCTGCGCTCTGAAGCGCACCTTTGAGGTGCGGTGCAGAGCGCACACGTGCGCACATAGCCTTATATTCTAGGCTCTTCAAAGTAGCCACCTTTTGCTTTGATTACTGCTTTGCACACTCTTGTCAGAAAGAAAACTCTTTGAATGAGGTGTGTCCAAACTTTTGGTCTGTACTGTATATACACTGTATATACAGTAAATATATATATATATATATATATATATATTTTTTTTTTTTTTTATTCTTATAGCTTTATATCCTTTTCTCTTATGAAAATGTTTTTTTTGTATATGCATATTATGTATAGAACACGTCTGCTTTATTTTTTAAGAAAAATTGAAAAATCATTACAGAATGCAGGTGCAAAATTAGTAAATGATACAATTTCCTTATATGCTGAGGTTATACTTCCATTCATATAAACCTCTATAGTGCCAGCTGCCGGTCTCATTATACTAACTTGGCTTCTACCAATGGAAATTCCTGCATTTTCTACTTTTCTTTGCCATATGAAGTAACATCAAAATCTGAGGGAACTAGTTCTTAATATTACAGACTATATGATATATCCAGACGACACAAACACTAAAGAACTCAAAGTTGCACCATTTTCTGGTGCTATTCCTTGCCATTTATATATTAGTTTTCATTTTTTTCATGTGAAACATTTCACTACCTTTCATTTCTAGTTGAAATTACAAGTAAACCTAATTTCCTTATTTTCCTAATGGGCACTTTACACGCTGCGATATCGCAAGCGATATCTCTAGCGAGCGTACCCGCCCCCATCGGTTGTGCGTCACGGGCAAATCGCTGCCCGTGGCGCAAAACAGCGCTAACACCCGTCACACATACTTACCTTCCTAGCGATGTCGCTGTGGATGGCGAACCGCCTCCTTTCTAAGTGGACGGTTTGTTCGGCGTCACAGCGACGTCACTAAGCGGCCACCAATAGAAGTGTGTCGCCCTGGACAAGCCAGGGGCCACAGAGAACAACACCACAACACCCCCACACTCCCAGCAGACACACCGAAGTCAGACACAAAACCCTTGTTGCCTTCCTCCAGGGGCTGATGTCCACACCAGGGGGTGGAGCCAGGCGATTGGTCTCCACTCACCAAGGAGTTCACAGTCCTGGAGGAGGGAAAACAGACAGTCTAGTTTTGACAGTGAAAGTGAGCAAAAGTGAAGTAGTAACAGAGCAACTGACTGACAGCGTCCGGGTGTGTGGCCCGGGCGAGACAGTAAGGTTGGCAGATGGTGGTGAACGTCTGCAGGAGTGGCCGATTGGAGTCTACCGTAAGTACCGTGGACGGGTGGTGGCCCGGCGGTACCGGACCGGTACGCAAAGAGAAGCCAGCACCAGTGGCAGGGGCTTTTCGGACCCCGGCAAGGCTAGGAGTCGCCGTGAATTTGCCGAATCCGTTAGTGAAGGGGACCTCCTGGGTTTCCAAACAGTCAAGTCCCGACAGAAGGCAACAGTCCAACCTACTAAGGGAGACACCGCCACCGCCAAGGCAACCGTTTCTCAGGGCCAGCGCCTGCGGGCAAAAGGGGGCTCCTCCGGCCCATATCCAAGTCGGGGAGCGGGTTACCGGTGGGAACCCATTGGAACCGTACAGACAGCGTAGCTGCAGGGAAAAGACAGTCACGGCTAACCTGCCGGGAGCAACAACACCGCAGCCGTCCGAGGGACCCGTCCATCCAGCCGCTTGTTTTACCGTGAACTGTGTCCTCATCATTGGGCTGAGTGAGTACCACCGTGCCGTGCGGCACAGCGCTGCCCCCGCGACCCTGCACCCCATCGGGCCCCGCAACCCGCCTGTCATCCATCCCTACCCCATCACCGGGCCCCGGGACAACCAACCCCCTACCCACGGAGGGGAGGACTAACAACCAAGCTGCTCCCTGTCACCGCTCCCGGGATCCCCGTCCAGAGCAGCGGTGGTGTCCACAAAATCACCACAACCGTGGGTGGCATCACGGACAATATCCCTAAAACCAAACCACCCCTTTTCACTCACGGGCGAGGAGCACCGCTCGAGTCCCCGGGATCCGGCCCACCGCTCGAGCCACCACCGAGCAGCAGCAGCAGCCGCAGCAGCAGCCGGACCCGAGCAGTGGGAGAGCGCAGCGTCCCCTCCTCCGCCCGCGACAGAAGCGGAGGGGCGGAGATGAGCGGAACGAACATCTCGCCCACCTCCTTCCTTCCTCATTACTGACGGCCGCAGGTACGAGGTTGTTCATCGTTCCTGCGGTGTCACACATAGCGATGTGTGTTGCCGCAGGAACAACAAACAACCTGCGTTCTGCAACAGCAACGATAATCGGGAATGGAACGACGCGTCAACCATCAACGATAAGGTAAGTAATTTTGATCGTTAACGGTTGTTTGTGCGTGTCACACGTAACGACATCGCTAACGAGGCCGTATGTGCGTCACGAATTCCGTGACCCCAACGATATCGTTGCGTGTAAAGCGGCCTTAACTCTCCTTTAAAAAGAAAAGAGGATGCTAGGGAACCTGAAACTAAGCACAGGTGACAGGACGGCCGGTGGGCGGGGAAAGCAGTGCAAGTATCTGCGGGTCAGTATGGTGAACGTGCATGTAGACAGAAATACATGCACCTTCCTGTCAGAAGTGTGCGGCTGTGCAGGTGATGCACTGTCAGACTCGTACAAGTCTGACATGACATCAGCCGGCACAGCCTGCGCTCTCTTAGCATGAGTGTGCATGTCTCATCAGGGGAAACTTTAGAGGACCACACGAATACCCATTCTATCACCTCAAGGACAGCAATTACAATCTGTCTGTACTACTCCGGCACAGTGTGTGCTTTACGTGCGTCTATGGACATTCTCTGCCAACCAACCATGTGTTCAATCACCTGCAGCCTGGGCTTCTCCCCTGTGCTAAGGGGATGCATCTGAGTAGTTGAAGCAGGTGTTTGCTCTATAATCAATGATCACTTAGGGCAGGGGAAGCTCACCTCATAGCCTTGGCATTTGCACTGAATTAGTGCGGTTTCACACATCCGTTTTCCTTCGTCCGTACTCGACCTGTTATGCACGAACTGGCCATGGTCTCCAGACATGAGCTTGACATCCATAGATATGGCTATGAGACTGTCACGTTTGGGTCATGAGACCTGCTGTTGGTCTGTGTCTCGCAGTCCATTCATGGGTCAAAAAACACGGATGTGGAAAACTTCTTTTTTTGTTGGACAAATTACAACCCCGTTAGTTTAAAGTTGGATGGGGACCAACATAGTTGTTCCAGATCCTCCATGTATTGTACTTATAAAGTAAATGGCATAAGAATAGTAATAAAGAAATTATATAATGACATGTTCTACTGGTCACCTGACCGCTGCAGCCAATTGCAGGCTGCAGCAATCTTGTGACATTTAAACGGATCAGGCATCACTTCCTGTAATGGTGAAGACCTCCGGCACAGACATCACTAGATCCGCGGAGCTCTTGAAAGGGAGTATGCATGCCGTATTTTAAAGCCAACCGTGCCTAAAAGAATATATATATATTTTAGTGTCGGACAACCACTTTAATTATGAATGTTGTATGATTGATGGAGAATGGTGGAACTAGATGGGCCTATTCTTTTTTTTTTTTTCAATCTTATAACTATATAAGTATTTTGTACTTTATGATTTTCATGATGTACTGTTCTGATGTGGATATTGGTCTCAATGGCTTGTTAAAGGCTTGTTAACACATGAATACCACATGAAACCACGCTCATTAACACATGAATGCCAGATGATGGCCATCTCATTACTGCATGAATACCAGATGAAAGTGACTTTATTACATAGGAATAGTGACACAAGCTAGATATTAAAGACATTAGAACATATATTAACATATCCATATCTAACGCATTTTATACCTACCTATAAGGGAGTACTGCTAAAATGTAATAAACTTATCTTACAAAGCTGAAGGTAAACCCTTAGACCTGGTTCAGACCATATTTCACAAGCCATGTATGGGCCACATTGTCCTGATCGACCCTTCTCCTGAACCAAACTCACAGCCTCATATATACCTATATAGGAGACCGACAAGGGGTCAAGATATCGCGACCAATTCACAGAATGTGAAATACAGCCGACTGAACCCAGCCCTAAAGATAGACTGTTGACAAAATGTGGACATTATACTTTAATAAGTGCAGCACCATAGAGGATGGTCCATGTCCATGATACAAATGATCACTCTTTCTCTGTAGTACTCTTTCTGGAGAATATACACCACCCTCCAGGTTTAGGAGAACCCTTTGCCAAACCATTATCATAGTGTTAGTCTCCTTTGCAATAGCTTTTTCAATGTCTAACTGTGTAGGAAACATAGTTATAGTAGTGCAAGCTGTTTTTGGTAGGCCTTCTGGCTTAACTGGTGACCCACAAGCCAAAAAAAGACATTCCAAGCCAGACCTGGTCATATCTGGCACATGCACAGTGAACGTAGTTGTGTAGTCACCTAAGGTGCTGGCTTGGACTGGTGTATCCAGCTTGGGGCATGTCAATCAAGGCATAAAAGGAGTGAGACTGCATTACTCTTTACATAAACGGTATCACCCTCATGATTCTTGAGGACCGATTAGCATACACTATTATAACTTTACTTTTTACACAAAACTAAAACACACAGTTTATTCAAGTGTTGACAAACAGAAGAGGGCCCCTGAGCAAGAACAGTACTATACATGGGCCCACTGCAGTCCCAAGAGCTCATTATAATCACATCCTCCTGCTTTGGAAGTGAAACTGGGCCCCTGTGCGGTTGCATCAATGTTACCATATGTCTGCCTGTGAGGAGCAGACTAAATATTATTGGACCAATGGACATAGAGAGCAGTCCATGGCTCTAAGGGATGCAGACTTTTTCCAGCACGGAGCGCTGGTTACGTCAATCTCATTGTTACTCTCATTGTTATGTTTTATTAGATATTTCCTTGCTTGTCAGATTAAAGTACACAGAAGGCCAGGCACAAGATTGGTAATTATAGTAAAGCAATCATTCCATTACTCTCGTTAGTGTCTCAGGGGCTTCAATTAAGCCTCTGTTCTCCCAGTTACTAGTATCATTATGTGAAAGGGGATTGTAGACCCAGAGATGCTGTCACCACAGGGGGCCTCACATGCAGTGCCAGGTGAGGTTCATGGTCTCAGGAAAATACCTCCACTAATGCAGAGTTAGCTTTGGTTGCTGGCCAGAGTTGGATGCACATGCTATGACCGTGGTATCCATCTACCAGCGGTAGATACAAAAGCTGTGGGCCAACCAAAAGTTGAGAGACAATTTATGTTGCCTGGTAGGGAGGCAGTGGAAATACCGGTCTCAGTTTGGGATCTCGTGGACTGGGGGCATCTAATTTTGGCCATCTACCCTGAGTTGCTGTAAGACTGTGGACGGAAGAAATAAAAATAATTGCATCGTTAACCTGCCTAGGTAATTTATACAACCCATAACCTCAGATCTTCACACTGGCCATTTGGTTTTGCTGTTGCAAAAGCATCGTAATGCTATGGTAGTAGTTAAGGGTAGGAAAATCAAGTAATAGGTTTTGTTAAGCTTCTGATGAACAATATAATATCTAAAATTACTGTCAATACATACAAATAATTATTTGTGAACAGGGAATGATTCCATCATACTTTTTAATACAGGAATTAAGGGGTTGTCTTGTTAAGACCAGTTATCACCAATTATTCACTGGACAGGTGATAAATTGTTAAACCGTGGGGATCCAACTGCTGCAACCAATTGGCAGAACAAGTGACTTTTATCCCCGTTAGAATGGAGTGGCAGTGCACATGTGCAATCTGTGCCCCCTTCTTTCACTATAGGGTTGTCAAGCACTGTGTGAGGCAAATCCCGGGATATGAAGATGAATTATGACTTCCAGTCATAATCGCTCATCACTCCCTGGCAGTGCCCCCCCCCCCTTCTTGTTCTCAATGTCCAGCATCTGTGAAGGTGTTACACCTCCATGGCCATCTCCTGTGATATGGAGATGAGATGATGTGGGAACAATGGACACAGGATGACTCCCTGCCGTGACCCTGTGGTAGGAGCTGCTATCTCATTAGCAAGCTTGGAAGTATCCAGACAGAACGACTCCAGTAAAAAATGGTTCATATCTCGCAAGCCATATTTCCGATAAATATGGCAACCATAAAAATGGTGTCTCCGCATGCGGACGATGCTGGCACACCCTTTTTTATGGGAGCGGGAGCTTGGGAAATACCCCAGGCGTGATATCAGCCAATGTGGAACTAGTAGACAAGTCACGAGTCCTCTCATTCTGTAGCTAAATTCATAGCTGTCACAATGAGAGCGTTGGCGTCCGCCTACGACGCTCCCAGGCCAAGTTATGGCCATATTCCATGTTGTGGATTTTGTCCATAACTCCAGCCAGGGGTGGAGCAGTGCTCCCTCTGAGGTCACTAAGGTAGGAGGGGACCTGGATTTGCCCAGGTTGATAACCCTACTTCGGCCATTTTCCAGTGTTCTTTCGCTGGGGGTCACGTGTAGGAAACATCTGTGGGAGTTCCTGGAAACCTGGTCTACAGCGCCCCCCTGTGGCCAGACGCACAAGGTAACTGCTGGAACTGTGTATGCCTGTTTGTAACCCATGCTTTGATTGTAACTGTACTCTGACATATGTATATTCTGTAGATTCCCTATTGTATATATTGTAGTTTCTAGTGTGCTTTAGGCTGATTAAATTATATAATTAATCTTGGGCTGTTCTGTTATCTCGATCTTGAATCCCACGTCTGTGTGTTCGGCTAATAGTTACCGTGAAGCGGTTGGTGGCAGCGAGTTGTGCCAAGGATTATTGTGGGGAGGCCAGTGAGATTCGGGGAGGTTTTATATATTCCGCCCGCGGAGGTCGGGGGAATATATACCCTACTCTCACCGGGGACCCTTCAATAATCGGCATAAGTAGTATAGCGGCCTCCTTGCTTATTGTCGGGCAATTCCATAATTGGCCTGACTATAAGAGGGGCGCTAGAGAGCGCGTCACGTGCTCTGTCTGTCGGTCGGGAGGTATAAAGGAGGGGTGACCCCCACTTGTTACCCCCCGATTGTGACGTACTGGTAGCCAGCGCGGGGGATTTCTGAGTGACCCCCCCGGTGGTTTGTGACATATTGGTGGCATAGCGGTGGGATCGAGATAATAGTGTGTGTGAGTGTGAGACCCATACTCCCAGACACTAAAGACTGCCTGCAGCAGCTGTGGCTGCTGGGGTCTTCAGACTAGCTCAACACTAGAGTGTCAGAGTGCAGATACTGTAAGGTGTGTGGAGGCATCAGGTGTCAGTTCTGTGTCAGTGACCAAAAGTCTGCAAGAATGGCTGATGGCACCAGGAGCAGAGCTAGGCAACTGGCCAATGCTAAAGCAGGAGCCGAAGAGAGGGAGGACGGTGCTGTGGACAGTAATGAGGAGGTTGCCCACGAGTCCTCCAGGAGCTCGACGCCAGAAAACAGCTCTGCAGAGGACATTGCACAACCTGGCACTGCTGGACAAGATGAGGAGCAGCTCACCCAAGGGTCCTCAACGAGCCAGATGCCAGCCCTCCGCTCTGCAATGGACAGTGAATCACCAGGCTCCGCAGCGGGCCGCAGATCACCACGTGCCATTCCACCGAGCCTGGGAGGCTCGGATAGCCTTCTTCAAATGGCTATGGCCCTTCTCCAGGCTGGAGACCGGGAGGGCTACAGGGAACTCATGGCAGAGCGCAGGGCAGCGTGTGAGGCTGCGGAGCGGCAGGCAGAGCGGCAGGCAGCGCGTGAAGAGCGCCAGGCAGAGCGTGAGGCTGCGGAGCGACGGCAACAGGCAGACCGGGACCACCAGCTGCAGCTAGCTCAGCTCCGGCCCTCATCAGCCACACGTGACCTTCAAGACACCAAACTTCCAAAGGTCCGTGTTGAGGACTTCCCAGTGCTGGAGAAGGATGGAGACTTGGACTCTTTCTTGACTGCTTTTGAACGGACTTGCTTGCAGCACCATCTGGACAAGGACCAGTGGGCCAAATACCTGACCCCCCGTTTAAGGGGTAAGGCCCTGGAAATCCTTGGGGACTTGCCTGCTGAGGCAGATCAGGGCTACGACACCATCAAGCGGGCCCTGATCCAACAGTACAACCTCACTCCAGAGTCCTACCGCAAGAAGTTCCGGAGCCTACAGAAGGGACCAAAGGACTCCTGGGCTGACCACAGGCGGGCACTTGCCCGAGCTGCCGACCACTGGACCCAAGGCCTGCAGCTTTCCACCGGACCGGAGATCCTGGACTTGTTCATCACGGAGCAACTCTTGTGGAACTGCCCTGAGGATCTCCGCCAGTTCATCCGAGACCAGAAGCCAAAGGGGTCCACGGCTACAGCTGCCCTGGCCGATGACTACACCAACAATCGGGCTCCTGAGGCCAGGAGAGCAGCCACCAGCAGCACCTGGAGAGGGGGTAAGATGAATTCTGCGACTGCCCCACCTGCCCCTAGACTGCAGGGGGTGTCCCCCTCAACTCCCCTCTCCAGGCCCGTGGCAGAGCCAAGACGGTGCCACCAGTGCAACCTACCTGGACACTTCAAGGCCATGTGCCCTCAGCGTCCCAAGGCCCCGGCTCCGTCCCCGTCCCAAGGGCCGCCCAAGGTGTATTGTGTGGGTGGGGGTGGTGGTAGGTCCCTGGACAGCTTCCAACCTGTCACCGTCGGCCGGTCTGTGACCATAGGACTGCGAGACAGCGCCTCGGAGGTGACTCTGGTGCGGCCTGAGATGGTGTCCCCCCAAGACTTGATCCCTGGAAAAACCCTCGCTGTCTCCGGGATTGGAGGCATTGACCCGGCGCTGCCTGTTGCTGACATTTATGTGGACTGGGGCGCAGGGCGAGGGGTGAGAGAGGTGGGGGTAACTGATCGGATCCCTGCAAACGTGCTACTTGGGACAGATTTGGGGCAGATAACCTCCCAGTTTGGGCCCCCCCCAAGGGCTGAACCTTCAGCCCGTACTGACATGACTCCTAACAATGTTAATGTGTTATCTATGAATGATGTAAGGGAGGAGGGAGTGAACTCTGATTTTTCTGCTTGCATAGACACACACTCAGCTGCAGCTGTGACAGGGGAGGGGGTCAGAGAAAGGTGTGACAATGCCTCTACAAGTAATCAGCCTGTGAGCTGGGATCTGTTGCCCTCTGCAGGGATAAGCAGAGAGCAGGGTGCTGCAGGGGGAGGACCAGTGTGTGGGGTGGGGGCTACCACAGCAAATGTGGGGTCCCCAGAGATTTCACAGCGGGGTTCTGTTGCTGCAGGAGGGGAACAGGCAGGTGAGATTGGGGCCGGTCCAGGAGCGGAAGTGCTCCCAGGTAAGATCTCGGTGCATGGTTCCCCCACAACCGGGGTGTCAGGAAGCCAGGTAGGTCTGCCTGAACCGGCGACTTGGTCAGGAACGGAGGAGGAGCAGGCACGACCCACGGTCGCAGCGGCTGTGGCCGCTGTCACCCGCAGTGGGAGTGCTGGAAGCCAAGGGGCCTCCCGGAGGTCCGATAGCTCTTCCCCTTCTGACCAAGTGGCAGCCGAGTCAGGTGGAGGCCAGGACACAGGTCCCGGGGTACTGACTGAAGATGTGACAGTCTCGTCGATTCTGGCCACATCTAGTCAGGGGTTTCAGGCAGCGTTAGAAGCTGACGACAGCCTGAAAGCGCTTAAGGAGCAGGCGGCACAGCCTCCCTCGGACTCGGACCCGGAGCGAGTGGTCTGGGACCAAGGACGGCTGTACCGGGCCACGGTCCAGCAGGGTTCACCGGAGGCGTGGCCCAGGGACCGACAGTTGGTGGTACCCTATCCGTTCCGGACGGAGTTGTTGCGGATCGCACATGAGATTCCGATGGCCGGACACCTAGGGATCGCTAAGACCAAGGCCAGGTTAAACCAGCATTTCTACTGGCCAAAAATGGGGGCCGATGTGGCTGCCTACTGCCGTTCGTGTGAAACCTGTCAGAGAGTGGGGAAGGCGGGGCCACACCCCAAAGCCCCACTAGTATCTCTGCCAATCATCGATGAGCCTTTCAGGAGGGTGGCTGTGGATCTGGTCGGCCCGCTGGCCATCCCCAGCAGCTCCGGGAAACGCTTCATACTGACGGTAGTGGACTATGCCACCCGGTACCCAGAAGCAGTGGCCTTGTCGTCCATTCGGGCTGACAAGGTGGCCACCGCATTGCTGGAGATTTTCTCCCGAGTGGGTTTTCCCCAGGAAATGCTCACTGACCGGGGGACCCAATTCATGTCCCAGCTGATGGAGGCCCTCTGTAAGCAAGTCCAGGTGCGACATCTGGTGGCCAGCCCGTACCATCCACAGACTAATGGCCTGTGCGAGCGGTTTAATGGCACCTTAAAGCAGATGCTTAAGATGTTGGTCGACTCCCATGGGCGTGACTGGGAGCGGTATCTCCCACACCTGTTATTTGCTTACCGGGAGGTTCCACAGGCCTCAACAGGATTCTCACCGTTTGAGCTCCTGTACGGGCGACGTGTGCGGGGCCCCCTGGCTCTGGTGAAAGAGGCTTGGGAAGGGGATTTGGCCACCCCTGGAGTGTCGGTTATCGAGTATGTCATGCGCTTCCGGGACAAAATGCAGGCCTTGACGCAACTGGTACACGACAATATGGCTCAAGCCCAGGCCGATCAGAAGCGTTGGTACGACCAGAACGCTTGTGAGAGGACCTACCAAGTGGGTCAAAAGGTGTGGGTACTGGTCCCCGTACCACAGGACAAGCTTCAGGCAGCCTGGGAAGGCCCATACCTCGTGTACCAGCAGCTCAACCCTGTGACGTACCTGGTCACCCTGGACCCTGCCCGTGGAAGGCGGAAGCCCTTCCATGTGAACATGATGAAGGCACATCATGAGCGGGAGGCATGTGCGCTCCCCGTGTGCAACCTGCCCGAGGAGGGAGAAGCGGAAACCCTCTTGGATATGCTAGCCCAGGTTAGGGCAGGCGGATCCATTGAGGATGTGGAGGTTGGCCACCAGCTCTTGGAGGACCAACGGTCCCAGCTGTGGGCCACCCTACACCCCTTCCGGGGGTTGTTTACCAACCAGCCCGGAAGGACTGACTTGGCTGTCCATCACGTGGACACTGGGGATCATCCCCCGATCCGGCGTTCAGCATATCGGGTTTCCCTGGAGGTGCAGCAACACATGCGCCAGGAGATTGACGAGATGCTGAAGCTGGGGGTGATCCAGGCATCCAACAGCGCTTGGGCCTCGCCTGTAGTCCTCGTCCCTAAGAAGGACCGAACCACTCGGTTCTGCGTGGACTACAGGGGGCTCAATGCTGTCACGGTCGCCGATGCGTACCCAATGCCACGCATCGATGACCTGCTCGATCAGTTGGCCGGGGCTCAGTACCTGACCATCATGGACCTGAGCCGGGGATATTGGCAGATCCCCCTGACTCGCAAGGCCAGGGAACGCTCTGCCTTTATTACCCCATTTGGACTATACGAGTCCACGGTGATGCCATTCGGGATGAGGAATGCCCCTGCCACTTTCCAGCGGATGGTCAACACCCTGCTCAAGGGACTTGAAGGGTACGCGGCCGCGTACCTAGATGACATTGCCGTCTTCAGTCCCACCTGGGAGGACCACCTAGAGCATCTAGCACAGGTGCTCAGGCGGATCCACCGGGCAGGTTTGACCATCAAGCCGGGAAAGTGTCAGCTGGCCATGAGCGAGGTCCAGTACCTCGGTCACCGGGTAGGCGGGAGAACACTGAAGCCCGAGCCTGAGAAAGTGGAGGCCATCGCATCCTGGCCCACCCCCAGGACCAAGAAGCAGGTGATGTCCTTCTTGGGGACCGCTGGGTACTATAGGAGGTTTGTTCCACGCTATAGTAGCCTGGCAAAGCCCTTGACGGATCTCACCAAGAAGAAGCTGCCCTCTGCAGTCGATTGGACAATGGACTGCGAGACAGCCTTCCAGGCCCTAAAGGACGCCCTGTCCAGCCCGCCCGTGCTACAGGCAGCCGACTTCACGCGGCCGTTTGTAGTACAGACCGACGCCAGTGACTTCGGCCTCGGTGCGGTGCTCAGCCAGGTGGACTCTGCGAGCCAAGAGCACCCAGTCTTGTACCTGAGCAGGAAGCTGTTACCAAGGGAAGTGGCCTATTCCACGATGGAGAAGGAGTGCCTGGCCATAGTGTGGGCCCTGCAGCGTCTGCAACCCTATCTATACGGGCGCCACTTCATCGTGGAGACGGACCACAATCCCCTCAGCTGGTTGCACACCGTCTCTGGGACGAATGGGCGATTGTTGCGATGGAGCCTTGCGCTCCAGCAATACAACTTCACCATTCGCCACAAAAGGGGCCGTGACCACGGTAACGCAGACGGGCTGTCCCGACAAGGAGAGGTCGCGGACGGGCGCACGGGGGAACACCGGAGTGTGCTGCCCCCTAGCGCCCTCAAAAGGGGGGAGGTGTGAGGCAAATCCCGGGATATGAAGATGAATTATGACTTCCAGTCATAATCGCTCATCACTCCCTGGCAGTGCCCCCCCCCCTTCTTGTTCTCAATGTCCAGCATCTGTGAAGGTGTTACACCTCCATGGCCATCTCCTGTGATATGGAGATGAGATGATGTGGGAACAATGGACACAGGATGACTCCCTGCCGTGACCCTGTGGTAGGAGCTGCTATCTCATTAGCAAGCTTGGAAGTATCCAGACAGAACGACTCCAGTAAAAAATGGTTCATATCTCGCAAGCCATATTTCCGATAAATATGGCAACCATAAAAATGGTGTCTCCGCATGCGGACGATGCTGGCACACCCTTTTTTATGGGAGCGGGAGCTTGGGAAATACCCCAGGCGTGATATCAGCCAATGTGGAACTAGTAGACAAGTCACGAGTCCTCTCATTCTGTAGCTAAATTCATAGCTGTCACAATGAGAGCGTTGGCGTCCGCCTACGACGCTCCCAGGCCAAGTTATGGCCATATTCCATGTTGTGGATTTTGTCCATAACTCCAGCCAGGGGTGGAGCAGTGCTCCCTCTGAGGTCACTAAGGTAGGAGGGGACCTGGATTTGCCCAGGTTGATAACCCTACTTCGGCCATTTTCCAGTGTTCTTTCGCTGGGGGTCACGCGTAGGAAACATCTGTGGGAGTTCCTGGAAACCTGGTCTACAGCGCCCCCCTGTGGCCAGACGCACAAGGTAACTGCTGGAACTGTGTATGCCTGTTTGTAACCCATGCTTTGATTGTAACTGTACTCTGACATATGTATATTCTGTAGATTCCCTATTGTATATATTGTAGTTTCTAGTGTGCTTTAGGCTGATTAAATTATATAATTAATCTTGGGCTGTTCTGTTATCTCGATCTTGAATCCCACGTCTGTGTGTTCGGCTAATAGTTACCGTGAAGCGGTTGGTGGCAGCGAGTTGTGCCAAGGATTATTGTGGGGAGGCCAGTGAGATTCGGGGAGGTTTTATATATTCCGCCCGCGGAGGTCGGGGGAATATATACCCTACTCTCACCGGGGACCCTTCAATAATCGGCATAAGTAGTATAGCGGCCTCCTTGCTTATTGTCGGGCAATTCCATAATTGGCCTGACTATAAGAGGGGCGCTAGAGAGCGCGTCACGTGCTCTGTCTGTCGGTCGGGAGGTATAAAGGAGGGGTGACCCCCACTTGTTACCCCCCGATTGTGACGTACTGGTAGCCAGCGCGGGGGATTTCTGAGTGACCCCCCCCGGTGGTTTGTGACACACTGCACTTGGCTTTTTCTGGCAATCTCGTAGGGCATAAATGGCGTCATGGTTGGGCTTTCGATCTGCCACGCGTTTTACAAGCACGATAACAGTAAGGATTCTCTAATCTGCTGATCATTGGTTGTCTCAGAGGTTGGACATCCACATATCATCAAGTTATACCCTATGGACTCTGGATAGGTGATCACTTGTTTTCTGGATAATCCCTTTAATTACATTTTCATGTAGTTTACATTCAGGAAAACTGCATATTGCATGGTTACAATAGGATATGCATCATTAAGTATAAGCTTCCACAGTAAGATCTGTTGATTCCAGAACAGCTTCATGAATCCAATGCTCAGGATTATGCTGCACGTTCACAGTTGCAGGTTGGTAGCGGATAAAATGTAATTTTATTTTATAGGTTTTGGTTCATTTTTAGCAGACAAAGCGGGTTTGGGAGTCTTTCCATACGACTGGAAGCCTTTGCCAAAGACTACTCACAAAACCAGATGTGAGGGGAGTGTAAGTATTGGCTCATTGGGCAACAATGAACTTAGCAGGAAACGTAACCGTATGAATGATGGAAATATACTCGAAAAGAACAGAAGAACAGATGAAATCTGCCTTTGCAACCAAAGATGCATTCGTATCTATTGGTCCCTTTAATGACTACCAGTGAAGAATCCTTGATGTCTCCCCACACACAGTCAGGACCTCATGCTGTGCACATGTGGCCACGCTGGTGATGGGGACATTCCAAAGCGACAGACATAAAGGAGGAACCATCAAACATCTGGTCAAAGGGAGCAGAGCCAGGAAAATATAAACAGCAGCAGAACTGTAGCCCAGGAACAGGGCCGACTCATGGAACTATGATGTGAGATCTGACAGTATGCTCCGATCTGTATAGATGACACTCAATAAAAAGATTGATCTCAGTCCACATACTGTAATTCCATGAGATCCTCATAAAAGCACAGAGCACCAAATATGTTAACGTCCTATGAGCAGTCAGTGCCAGGACAAGACATCAGCAGCTAACAGGTGTGGTATTCAATGCAGACATCTAAATCAACGAGACCTTACTTAACCACTTGTAAGTACCATCATAAAAATAATGAAAAAAATGAAAATTTCACTGAATAGCAGGATTTATTGTGAATGTATGTTAGTTCATGAAAGTGAAGGTAGTTAGGGTGCTTCAAGGGTTTTAGTCATGCTAGGTACGGAGAAAAACCAAGCGAACGGCAAAAGAGAAGGGAAACCCTGTGTCTAGTGAAGTAGGAGATAGTGATCTCTGACCAAGTCTACAGCTAGGCCCTGGCTTCCCTCACCACCCTAGATAGGTTCAGCACCTATGTGCCAAGCAGGATACCTGACCCCGGTTGATCCTGATATAAGCCCTAGGTAGAGAGTGGATGGGATGAGCGCTTAGTCAACCCCACTAAGCACGTTATCTCCATATGACTCATCGAGAGGAACTGCATGTTTCTCCAGAAGGATACAAGCTGACTGCTTGCACTGAAGACTTGCTAAGGGTATTAGACCTATCATTAGCACAGAGTATTAGGAAGTGAAGGTATATAAAGACATCAAGGGAAGTGCTGATGAAAAACACCTGAAAGGGAGAGAAACTCTGTAGGGTCCTAAGGGGAAAGGGATGAAAATCAAGCACAGAAGATCCACAGGATAGAAAATGCATCAAGTAAGAATAATAGAGGGTCAGGGAGGATTTTTGCTTTGCCAAACTTTGTGACCTTCTATATCCAGACACCACAGGACTGTCTGTCACCTGTGACAGTATTTCCCAGCTGGAGCATTTATGACTTTAACACTGGATATGTTATAAATGTCCAATAGATCCAGAGCCCGCTGCTGGAACTCCCAAGCAAGTTAACAGAAAGACTTGCTCATGCACGGCCAGATTTCTTTCCCAATGAGGCAGCATTCACATGATAGATATCGCCATATGGGTCCCAGTGTTGGGACCTGCATCTATATCCTCTGGAAATGCTATGGACAGCTTACTAACTTAAAGGGTTGGTTCACTAGTTATTATTCCAAGGCACATCGATATTATGTTGAGAAACAAGGTTTCTCTCAAATACTTTGTGTTGCCAATAGTGCTCATCCCCTTCTCGTGACCTCCGATGTCCGGTAATGTCACTCCAACTTCCAGTTGACCTGACATCACCGCGGCTGGCCCCAGTCTCCCTGAGTGACTGGGCTGTGAGCGGCGTTTCACTGCTCGTCACAGCCCATCATCTCCCTGCTCTCTCTTTCACTGCAGAGTGCCGCAAACAGGAGTGGCGCTGGGATGTGACGAGCGGTGAAATGTCGCCCACAACCCAGTTAGTCAGGAAGACTGGGGCCGGCCTTGGTGATGTCAGGTTAACTGGAAGTTAATGTGACAGCCCCGGACATCAGAGATCACAGAGCCCGGGGGTCACGAGAAGGGGATGAGCGGACTGCAATAGTGTCACTCTCAGACACTACTGACAACAGAAGGTACCTGAGAGAAAACCTGTTTCCCAACATATCGATATGCCTTGGAAAAATAACTAGTGAACCACCTTTTTAAATTAGTAGGCGTTCCATATAATGCACCAAGGGATCCTGCAAAGTGCACACTGAGCAGCACATTTCTGACGCTATGAACAGATGTCTTCAACAATTTTTTCTGGATTTCAGTCTGAATGGGAGTAAATTCTATTCCAAATGTAATCTATGTGAATTTCCGGGTCCTGAACTTCACACTAGCACTGTGTAAGGGGGAAGTAAACCAAGGTTCACAATATCATGTCAACAGCAGGGTAAAAGAGGGCAGATCAGATTTAGTACAGTGCCAGCAGTAAGACAAGGTCCAGCCTGTCAGGAGGAAGAAGAATACCCTCTATCGTTCCTGAAGTGGTATCGGGGCAGGGCCGTATCGCACAGTATTGACTCTTAATAACATCACATGAACTCTTGTATCTTTTCTCCCCCACATAAACTCCATCCAAGCTGTTGTTTACAGAGAATTTACTCTTACATCACTTCTGTATCCTGAAGGCAGAGAGGAGCTGGCACATCTCGCACGCTTAACGCCTTCCGATCTAGGAAACTTACACATCAAATGAACTCATTCCGTATTTCTTCCATTTAATAAGTAACTTCCCTTGGGTCAGCTTCGGCTTACCCTAAATCCCGGGCTCAGGAATACTTGTTATATAACAGGCATGGTATCTCAGCATCTGTACTCATCACACTTGACAAAAATTCTCTATCACTGACCCAGGGGGGACATGACTAATTCCTGCACGCAATGAGCCTCTCCAGATGACTAGGTTACATCATTCTGTCCTTCAGATTAAATTTGTACATCATACATATCTAGATGAGGATTGAAGAGAATAAATTAAACCATCAACAATTAATACCAGAAAAACCTGTTGTTACTGATTACACATCTTACCATTACAGTGATCCTACTTGGAGATCCTTCATGGTTATCTTTCCTAAAAATGCAAAATTTTATGACTTTGTAAGGAGGAGGTCGGGTTGTCGTATTTCCCCCTGAAGACACCAATCGCCCTATAGTATTGTTTTATGTTGCCTACAGTACTGCCACCGGCCACAAAAGGTTGTTGTTTTCCTTTTGGTAGGTTTACATTCCCCTGAGAGCTGTAGCAGTTTGTAGAAGGAAATTATAGGGTTAACACTGAGCCAGATAGGGGAGTGGGTGAAGTTACAGGGCATGAAATGTGAGGCGTGGAGTGTGGGAAGAACACCTGATAGGATCAGACAAGTGTAATGAGTTGTTGGAGAGTATAAGGGAGCAAGAACAGAAACAAACATTAGTGGCAACAGTAATTTATTACAGAAGCAAGTGGGTGCAACCTGTATGAGAGCAGTTATCGACAGGCTTGACTCCAGTGTTGGCCAGCTCTGAAAGTGGACCTTGAAAGAGAAAAGATCTGCCTAACCGCAAACACGTGAAGAGGCTATCAGCTCAAGGAGCAGCCTTCGTAAGGAATCATAGTCAGTTGTTTTGTGTGGGAGCCATAACGTTACACATTGACCATATGGTCAATGCGGTCCATGTGGCCCATCATGAAGGAGAAGGAGGTGCCTCTCATTTGTTCTGTCTGTTCACTGTACACAAGTACAATGCGATTCCCAGAAGCCATTAAGAGTGAGGTTCTGTTTGATATAGAAGATAAAGTGAAGTGTGTTGCCTGCTTCTCTAGGTACCCACCTTGTGTGCCAAATAAAGTGTGTCTTATTTACAACTCGTCTGGTTTCCTTATCCCGAAGATAAAGGGTCTTAAGGAGGACCATGGCTACACGGGTCCAAAGGTGAAGGTGTTCACGGTAATCACATCATTACATTTACCTGGACAACAATCACACTTTTCTGTAGGGTGCCGAATAAACAACACCAGAAAGCCACAGACCCACTTGGGGGGGAGGGGCGACATGACCAAGGGGGAGGTAGGGAGTGATGGGGTTAATAGGGACAGTTGTGTTTGCCTAATATGGTATTTGGGGATGGTCTTAGCCTGGGAGGAAGAGGAGGAGTAGGGAAAGGGTTAGTCCGGGAGAGGGAAGAGTTACCTCCTCTTCTGTTTCCGGACGCCGAACGATCACCTCCATGGCGGACCTCCAGGACCTGCAGTGTTTGATCCAGGCAGCGGTTGCAGCGCACGGGCCCCTGGCAGTGCAGTCCCACATCAGGGCTGCCGGGGTTAACCCGTCGGCGCTTGCCCCTCGTCCCCCCAGCAGCGGCGGGCGCCAGTCGCGGCCCCCCCGCAGGTATTCCCCGGGCGCGGGGGGGGGGCGAGGAGGAGATGTAAGAGCCCCTCCAGGGACCCTCCGCAGAGTGCAGCGCAGCAGCAGCGTCTGGCTGCTGCAGAGGCCGGCGGGAGGAATCTTCGCTCCAGCCGCGGCGGTCGGGAGGTGGGAGTGGCCAGCACGGGGCCTACTTCCGGTCCCGGCCTCCGGGCTGGATTTCCTGTGAGTGCAGCGGCTCCAGGTCGGGAGCGCGCTCGGCGCAGGAGAGAGGCCAGCAGATCCCCCTGCAGTCGGCGGGGGGACCGCGGGGCTGCACGTGGCGGTAGGTCCGGCGCCGGGGGGAGGTCTGCGGTGACTAACCACGGTGCGGCTGAGGGAAGGAGTGACGGCGGGAGCCCTGCGGCGACCGCCGGGTCACTCAGCACTGCTGTGCAGCCCCCGGATGTGGCAGTCTCCCGTGGGAGCGGGAGGACTCGGCGGACGGAGGCCTGCAATAGCCCAGGAGGGCCAGAAGCGACGACGGCTGAGACCCGGAGTCGGGCGTCTGTTCGTCCGCGCCCAGAGGCCCCTTGCAGTCGGCAGGGGGGCGGGCGCAAGAGATCGAGGCCCGGGGTGCCGGCGCGGGGGACAGGACGGTCTCCTGGGTTGTCACCCCGGGGCAAGAGATGGAGCGAGGATGACTCTGCCCACGCGGCGGCCCTGTCTGGCGGCCGTGGTGGGGGGGGTGCTGCGGCGGCGCCCCCCGGATGTCGGATGGAAGATGAGGCCAGCGGCGAGGAGGAGGAAGAGGCTTTCATTTCGGAGGAGTCGGATGGACGACAGACGGAGGACAGCGAGGCGGCGGTCTCGGGGGACGCCGAGCGGCGGTCGGGTGAGACGGCCGCGGAGGCAGCAGGGGCTGCGCTGGCGGGGGGCTTCGGGGGGGGGCGGCTGCGGCTACGGCAGCGCCCGCTGGTTTAGCTGTGTGGAGCCAATTGTTGGGGCTGTTGCAGGGGCTGGCGGCGGCTTCGGGGGCGGCGGGGGAGGGGGCTCAGGCGCCGGTGGCGGCGTGGGTGGGAGCGGCCGGTTTAGGGGCCTCGTCGGTGACGGGGGGGTGACGGAGCGGGTGCGAGTAAAGGGGGGGGCGAGGGGGGGAGTGAGACGGGGGGAGAAAAGGAGAAGGAAAAGGAGAAGGAGGATGAGGTGGTGCGCCTAGATGATAGGGCTAAAAGCGAGGTTTATGTTTGTTTTGAAGGCCCGCTGGGGGCCCATTTAAAGAAGGAGGTGCGGGAAAAAATTTGGAAAGGGGAATATGTAGAGATATTTTCTTTGCTTCCCCTGGAGAAATTTAATCTGGATAGGGTTAAGCCGAGTGACTCCAAAAAGGAGAAGGATGAGGAGGAAAAGCGCCGTTATAGGCTTATTCCGCAGACTTTTGCCAACTGGCTACAGGCATTTGCGATTTTGGCGAGCGTGGTCGGGGAGAAGGAGCCGGAGCATTGCTCGGCTTTGTTCGGTTACATGGATGCGATAGGGGAGGCTTATCGAGTTTATGGCGGGCTGGCGTGGCTGCGTTACGACGAGCAATTTAGGCAGCGGAAGGCATTGCGGCCAGATATGCGATGGGACCATAAGGATATTTCCTTATGGATGCGATTGATGTCGGCACCGACTCAGCCCTTTCGGGGGGGCGCCGGGGGTCCGGGGGCCGGGTCCCCGGCTAGTTTCAAAAAAGGTTTGTGTTGGCAGTACAATGAAGGGCAGTGCAGGTTTGGAGCGGCGTGCCGTTTTAAGCATGAATGCTCCGGATGTGGGGGGGGACATAGCTTGTCCAAATGTTTTAAAAAAGGAAAAGGAAAGGCTGGTGACGGGGCTGGTAAGAGGGACGACGCCGGTGAAGGTAGAAGTGATGGTTCCGTTTTTAAATAGGTATCCGGACAGGGAGGCTGCGGCATTGTTATGTTCTGGTTTTTCCGATGGTTTTCATATCCCGTCGGTTGTTAATGCGTCGGTCCCGCCGTATCGTAATTTGCGTTCCGCTCGGGATCATCCGGAAGTGGTGGATGAGAAGCTGGAAAAGGAGGTGGCTTTGGGCAGGATGGGCGGTCCTTATGTCTCCCCGCCGTGCTGGAATTTGGTGGTTTCGCCGTTGGGGGTGGTACCAAAGAAAGAGCGGAATAAATTTCGGCTGATTCATCATTTGTCTTACCCGGAAGGGTTATCGGTGAATGATGGCATTGCACCGGAGTTGTCGGCGGTATATTATGTGTCGTTCGATAAGGCGTTGGACCTGGTTAGGGCGGCGGGGCGGGGTGCATTGATGGCAAAGGCGGATGTAGAAGCGGCGTTTCGGTTGTTACCGGTTCATCCAGATAGTCAGCATTTGTTGGGTTGCTGGTGGGATGGCAGTTATTATGTTGATCGTTGTTTGCCAATGGGCTGTTCCATTTCGTGTTCGTACTTTGAGGCATTTAGTTCGTTTGTTGAGTGGGTGGTTCGGGACGTGTCCGGGCTTACGTCCATCATTCATTATTTGGACGATTTCCTGTGTGTCGGGTCGGCGGGTTCGATGGTTTGTGCGGGTTTGCTATTTGCGTTGCAAAAAGTTGCGGCCAGCTTCGGGATTCCTTTGGCGCCGGATAAGACGGAAGGCCCGGCGCCGGTGATGTGTTTTTTGGGAATTGAGATTGACTCCATTGCTATGGAATGCAGGTTGCCGGAGGAGAAGGTCCGTGATTTGAGGACCGCAGTGACGGGGGTGAAAGCGGCGAAGAAGGTGCGGCTTAAGGCGGTGCAGTCCTTGCTTGGAAAATTGAATTTTGCTTGCAGAATTGTGCCGATGGGGAGAGTGTTTGCGAGGCGTTTGGTGACGGCGACGGCCGGGGTAAGGTCTCCGGCGCATTTTGTGCGGATCACAAAGGCGATCAGGGACGATTTGGAAGTATGGGATCAATTTTTGCAGCATTTTAACGGCCGGGCGCTGGTGATGGAGAGGGTGGCGTCTAAGGGGGCGTTGCAGCTGTTTACGGATGCGGCGGGGTCGGCCGGGTTTGGAGCTGTCTTCAGAGGTCATTGGTGTGTCGGGCAGTGGCCACAGGCGTGGCGGGAGAGCGGCTTGGTTAGGAATTTGGCTCTGTTAGAGCTATTCCCCATTGTAGTAGCAGTGGAGCTATGGGGGTCGCACTTTGCCGGAAGGAAAGTGTGTTTTCATTGTGATAACCAGGCGGTGGTGCACGCGATTAACAACTTGTCTGCTAAGTCGGAGCCGGTGGTGGTGTATTTGCGGCATTTAGTGTTGAGATGTCTGCAGTTGAATGTGCAGGTAGTGGCAAGGCACGTTCCGGGTGTTGACAACGAGGTGGCTGATGCTTTGTCTCGTTTTCAGTTCAGCAGGTTTCGGGCGCTGTTGCCATGGGCGGACGAAGTTGGAGTGGAGTGTCCCGAGGATTTGTGGCATCTGGTGAGGCGGTGATCTCAGACTTGATTCGGAACTCGGTGACCGAGGTGACTTGGTGCCGGTATGCTAAGGTGTGGGCTGAATGGGAGGAGTTGTTGTGTCTGATGTTTGGTGGGGAGAGCGTGGATTACTTGGTGGCTTTGTTGTCGTTGGCGAGTACGGATTTTTCAGCCGGGTGCTCGGCATCGGCTGTGGCACATCGTGTGTCGGCAGTGGCGTTTTGGTTAAAAATGAGAGGGGAGCGTGATGTTTCACAGGATTTTCGGGTTCGTCAGGCTTTGCGGGGTTTTCGCCGCGGCGTACGGGAGAGGGACAAGAGGCGTCCTGTATCGTTCGGTTTGTTGAGACGGATGGTGGGTGGCCTGAGCGGCATTTGTGAGTCTGTGTACGAGACGGTTCTGTTTACAACGGCTTTCGGTCTCGCTTTTTATGGGGCTTTCCGGATAGGCGAGCTGGTAAGCCCGTCCAGGGTGACGGGTGGTGGTTTGATGCTTGAGGATGTGCGAGTGAGCGCTAGTCAGGTGGAGTGCCGGATTCGCCGGTCAAAAATGGATCAGCTGGGCCGTGGTAGATTGGTGGTGTTATATGCGGTTCCAGGAGAGGAATTGTGCCCTGTGCGTTTAGTCGAGAGATTTATGGCCGTGAGGGGAGGCTTACCTGGCCCGTTGTTGCGGCATTTGAATGGGTCGTTTTTGTCGAGGTTTCAGTTTGTGGCGGTTCTGCGGCTAAGTCTACGTAACGCGGGGGAGCGCCCGGAGGAATTCGGGTCGCATTCATTCCGAATTGGTGCAGCGACGGAGGCAGCTCGTTGGGGGCTTGGAGATGAGGTGGTGAAGCGTATTGGTAGATGGGAATCTTCTTGTTTTCGGCGGTATGTGAGACCGCAGTTGTTGTAGCATCATGGTAATTTGGTTACGTGCGGAAGGTTTGCGGAAAGGGGTGTTTCTAGCTGTGTTGGTGGTTGTGATGTTATTGGTTTTGATATTTTCGTTCTGTTTTATTTGTTATAGGGAAGTGCCTGATCTGGATCTTGGGGCACTCCTTCGTATTTTGGGGTGCCCGTCGGGCTGAGGTCCGCCCGAATGGTCGACAGCTGGGTTTGGATCGTGCGCAGGCGACTGTTCGATGGATCGGAGTTCGGGGCATGGAGTGGGGCAGGGTGGTCCCGGAATTTCGTTTCCATTGTAAAGTTGAGCGGCCCCCGGATGTGCTGGTATTACATGTGGGGGGTAATGATCTTGGTGCCCGGGCGTCGCGGGATTTGATCCGAGATATAAAGATCGACTTACTGCAGTTGTGGAAGCGGTATCCTGGTTTGCTGGTCGTATGGTCCGACATAGTGACCAGGTTGGCATGGAGAGGGGCTAGGTCGGTGGAGAAGGTTAATAAGGCCAGGGCCCAGGTGAATAGGGTGGTGGCTAGGTTTGTGACCAGGAATGGTGGGATTGTGGTAAGGCACAGGGATTTGGAGCCGGCAGATTGGCGATTTCGGAGGGGTGATGGTGTGCACCTCAACGAGGTCGGTCTGGATTTATGGGCGTTGGGTCTGCAGGATGGTGTGGAGCGTGCTTTTGGTGTGTGGCGGGTCCAGGCCACGTAAGGTGTCACGTGGTCTGTCCTGTGGCGGGGGGGTAGGTCTGGTCCAGAGGTTTGGAAGTGATTGGTGGCTGGACCGGGAGTCATTGTCTTGGTATGGTGGCTCTCGGTTCCGGGATGTGGCAGGCACTGGGTTCTGCCAAAGTGTGGGGGTCAATCCGTGGGTGATTGGCACCTCGTCTCTGAGTCGGTGTGTTGCGGCCGGGGACAGGGGGAGTAGTAGTTAGTGGACTGGGCCTACCCCGGGGGGTATTGTAAATGTTATTGTCTATTGTTACCTTTATGTGGTTGTTTTGGGTCGCCCGTTGGACGGCGTCCCTAAGGTGCTAGTTTGTAAAACAATAGGCAATAAAAGGCTGCTGTGGCCATTTGAACCAAGTCGCATGCAGTCCGTGTGTTTATTCTTAGAGGATAAGGGGGTTTGGTTACACAGACATCACGACCGGAGAATCCTCCCTCAGCTGGTCATGCCCATGGCTACCGCCTCGTGCATGTTTACTACTTCAGCACTGAACAATGCCACGGATGAATTTTTGTCTAGAGTGTCCACAAGTGATATATTCCATATTGAGCATACTGTGCATGGCTTATATGAATTAGATATCTGCTTAACTATGCGGAAATTCAGTTTTAGAATATTCTGGAATAGTTTGTAGCTGGTGTTTACCTATATATTTTACAACATGGATTTTGTTTCAATGAACCATTATAATTTTAAAGTCTGAAAATGTTATTTGACATTAGAAAAGAGGCTGTCCCCTTTCAGAAACTTTTGCTTTATAGACTGAGTAAAGAAGCCAAGTATTACCATACTTACTGACCCTCCACCACTGCCCTGGTCTCGGATATTTCTCTGCAGTGCTGATGTCATGTGTACAGCATTGTAGCTAATCAGTGAGCTTGAGAACACTGATTGGCTGCAGTGAAATTGTAATGATATCAGCAGTGGAGAGCCAGTGTTGGATCCAGTGACGGTAATTAATTATCACCTTGTTTCATATATAGCTACTGCAGACCACAATAGAGAGGGTTTTCTGAAAGGGAAAGCCCCTTTAAGCATTATCTGCAACTCCCACCATAGTCCCTTAAACCTTATTTTTATCAAACGGCTTTGTAATGTAAAAACTTCACAAATACATTTCGTGACCAAGCTAAGCCACTATTTGTCACTAGTAAAAGTCATAGATGTCAACTTTGTTTTCTTTATATCAGTTCCTTGGCAGGAATAACTCAAATAATCCTGTAGTGCAAGGACCTTGTAAATAACAGCAGATTTCTCAGCTTCCTAAACCTCTGTAACGAAGACTTTAGTGGCCTGAAGGGGTAAGAAAATTGTGTTTAAATTCATTATAAATTTGAGAACAGCAGCTTATAACCATCACTTACATAAATAGCTAAATAAAACAAGCTTAGTTTAAAGTGAACCTGTCAGGTGTAATATGCACCCAGAACCACGAGCAGTTCTGGGTGCATATTGCTAATCCCTGCCTAATCGTCCCTGTATCTAGTAGCATAGATAAAGAGATCTTTAGAAAAACTATTTCTAAAGATCATTTATCATATGCTAATGCAAGCAGGGACTAGTTGCAAGGAAGTTATTTCCACTGACTAGTCCGCCCTCTCAGCATGTTTGCACAGCATCCGGAGCCGCCGATAACACAGGGCAAAGGCTGTGAGTGTGCTAACATGCTAAGAGAGCGTACTAGTTGGGGGAAATAATGCCCTTGCAGCTAGTGCCCTTGCTCATTAACATATCATAAAGGATCTTTAGAAATACTTTTTCTAAAGATCTCTTTATTTATGCTAGTGTATACAGGGACAGTTAGACAGGGATTAGCAATATGCACCCAGAACTGCTCGTGGTTCTGGGTGCATATTGGACCTGACAGGATAACTTTAATATTTCAGTGGGTATAAATGTATTAAAAAGAATATCCTGGAAAAGCAGCTTTTTTCAACAGTCCTATAGATTTTTTACATGGAGAGGTGTCTTGTATACTCATAATAAAATGGTGAGCTTAGATTTAGCTTAATGCAACACTATCACAGTCTGAATGTTGATCTAAAACATCTCACTGGCTGAGATTTTTTATGACACTGTTCAGACTGTGAGTGTTGATCGGCCTTAAATCACTATTTTAGTTTGTCTATTACAGAGTTCTTTGTGGATTTTGTGCTCATACATAGGGCCAGCTCCATTTGATAAACAGATTTTATATGTACAATACTTTAACGTTTATTGCATTTTTTTTGCAAACGAATTTTTTTGGGTTTTGTTTTTTTGCACCGCCTTTTTTTATTGCAGTCTGAATATTCTATACAACTCCATAGAAGTCTGGGATATTAGACACTTCTGAGGAGTTGTAATGGCAGAGCTACTGTATAAGACACTATAAAGAAAAAGACATGGATCGCACATCCCAAAAATACAATGATCTAAAGCCGCTAGGCAAAAAATTAAATAGAACATGAGGTTCTTTTGTTACCATTCTGATCAGATTGTATTAAGCCCACTGCCACGTCACGGCAAACCTCTTGAGTGGGTCCCTAACCTGACCCTTTTTTGTGCGGCACTGTGCACTGACCACCGCCGCAGCGACAAAGCGCCAGCAGGGCGGGCGACCTGGTGCCTCACAGCACCCATGCTGCAAGGCGAAGCCCCCAAGGCTCCAGGCCGCGCCGTCCCACTGACACGACACCACCACAACAGCAGCCACCACACAGCACCAGCACACAGTGAGAGGAGCTGTGCACTCACCTCCCACTGGCTCCCATATGTGGACTGGGAGCAAAAAGAAGGCTGACCCCTCTTGCAGTCTCCTGCTGATTAAAATCACCTGTGCCAAATGGGGAGAGTGCAGATCCAAGCAAAAAGAAGAGGGGGATAGAATGTTGTATAACACACTATAAAGAAAAAGACATGGATCGCACATCCCAAAAATACAATGATCTAAAATTTTTGGGATGTGCGATCCATGTCTTTTTCTTCATAGTATGGTATTTATATCAGTCTATCCCCCTCTTTTTTTGCAGTGCCGCACAAAAAGGTACAGGTTAGGGACTAGAGTTGAGCGCGGTTCGTGGTTCGTGGTTCTCCAGTTCGCGGCTCGAGTGATTTTGGGGCATGTTCTAGATCGAACTAGAACTCGAGCTTTTTGCAAAAGCTCGATAGTTCTAGAAACGTTCGAGAATGGTTCTAGCAGCCAAAAAACAGCTAAATCATAGCTTGGTTTCTGCTGTAATAGTGTAAGTCACTCTGTGAATCAAACTATTATCACATTTCAGTGTATAGTGTGCGTGAACAGCGCCTTCAGATCACTGCTGTTTCTATAATGGCGATCGCCATTTTTTTTTTTTTTTTCTTGTCTTCCTTCCCTAAGCGCGCGCGTCTTGTGGGGCGGGCCAGCATGTCAGCCAATCACAGACACACACACAGCTAAGTGGACTTTGAGCCAGAGAAGCAACGGCATGTGTGATAGGATCTGCATGTCACATGTCCCTGCATTATAAAACCGGACATTTTCTTCACGGACGCCATTATCTGCCTTCTGCGTCTTTGGTGTCAGACATCACTGTCGCAGCTCCGTCTTGAGTCCTATCGCTGATACAGCTGTATGCGCTGCATACACAGCGTTAGACAGCTTAGGGAGAGCACTTTATAGCAGTCCTTTTAAGGGCTCAAACCGGCAGGGTCAGAGTTAAGGTGACAGGTCCTGAAAACAGCGCCAGCGTCTGTGCAGCCAAGGTCAGGGATTTCCTCCCTGCATTTCACCATTAGGAGGGAATAGAAAGGCAGGCTTCCATTCCTCTACCCAGAGCACCACAATCCTGCCACTGTACCCTCTTGTCCTCTGCACACTCCAACTCATAACTAAGCCATTAGACTAGCAAACACTCAGTGTACCTAGTGGCATCCTATCTGTGGCTATTGGACTTTGCTATAGTCCCACTAGTGCAAAGACATTTGCAGAGCACGTTTGCCTGCATTGCACACTACAACTAATTATAAGTAAGCCATTATACTAGCAAACACTCAGTGTACCTAGTGGCATCCTATACGTGGCTATTGGACTTTGCTATAGTCCCACTAGTGCCAAGACATTTGCAGAGCGCATCTGCCTGCGTTGCACACTCCAACTAATTATAACTAAGCCATTATACTAGCAAACACTTAGTGTACCTAGTGGCATCCTATACGTGGCTATTGGACTTTGCTATAGTCCCACTAGTGCCAAGACATTTGCAGAGCGCATCTGCCTGCGTTGCACACTCCAACTAATTATAACTAAGCCATTATACTAGCACACACTCAGTGTACCTAGTGGCATCCTATACGTGGCTATTGGACTTTGCTATAGTCCCACTAGTGCCAAGACATTTGCAGAGCGCATCTGCCTGCGTTGCACACTCCAACTAATTATAACTAAGCCATTATACTAGCACACACTCAGTGTACCTAGTGGCATCCTATACGTGGCTATTGGACTTTGCTATAGTCCCACTAGTGCCAAGACATTTGCAGAGCGCATCTGCCTGCGTTGCACACTCCAACTAATTATAACTAAGCCATTATACTAGCACACACTCAGTGTACCTAGTGGCATCCTATACGTGGCTATTGGACTTTGCTATAGTCCCACTAGTGCCAAGACATTTGCAGAGCGCATCTGCCTGCGTTGCACACTCCAACTAATTATAACTAAGCCATTATACTAGCAAACACTTAGTGTACCTAGTGGCATCCTATACGTGGCTATTGGACTTTGCTATAGTCCCACTAGTGCCAAGACATTTGCAGAGCGCATCTGCCTGCGTTGCACACTCCAACTAATTATAACTAAGCCATTATACTAGCACACACTCAGTGTACCTAGTGGCATCCTATACGTGGCTATTGGACTTTGCTATAATCCCACTAGTGCCAAGACATTTGCAGAGCGCATCTGCCTGCGTTGCACACTCCAACTAATTATAACTAAGCCATTATACTAGCAAACACTTAGTGTACCTAGTGGCATCCTATACGTGGCTATTGGACTTTGCTATAGTCCCACTAGTGCCAAGACATTTGCAGAGCGCATCTGCCTGCGTTGCACACTCCAACTAATTATAACTAAGCCATTATACTAGCACACACTCAGTGTACCTAGTGGCATCTAATACGTGGCTATTGGACTTTGCTATAGTCCCACTAGTGCCAAGACATTTGCAGAGCGCATCTGCCTGCGTTGCACACTCCAACTAATTATAACTAAGCCATTATACTAGCAAACACTTAGTGTACCTAGTGGCATCCTATACGTGGCTATTGGACTTTGCTATAGTCCCACTAGTGCCAAGACATTTGCAGAGCGCATCTGCCTGCGTTGCACACTCCAACTAATTATAACTAAGCCATTATACTAGCACACACTCAGTGTACCTAGTGGCATCCTATACGTGGCTATTGGACTTTGCTATAGTCCCACTAGTGCCAAGACATTTGCAGAGCGCATCTGCCTGCGTTGCACACTCCAACTAATTATAACTAAGCCATTATACTAGCAAACACTTAGTGTACCTAGTGGCATCCTATACGTGGCTATTGGACTTTGCTATAGTCCCACTAGTGCCAAGACATTTGCAGAGCGCATCTGCCTGCGTTGCACACTCCAACTAATTATAACTAAGCCATTATACTAGCACACACTCAGTGTACCTAGTGGCATCCTATACGTGGCTATTGGACTTTGCTATAGTCCCACTAGTGCCAAGACATTTGCAGAGCGCATCTGCCTGCGTTGCACACTCCAACTAATTATAACTAAGCCATTATACTAGCAAACACTTAGTGTACCTAGTGGCATCCTATACGTGGCTATTGGACTTTGCTATAGTCCCACTAGTGCCAAGACATTTGCAGAGCGCATCTGCCTGCGTTGCACAATCCAACTAATTATAACTAAGCCATTATACTAGCACACACTCAGTGTACCTAGTGGCATCCTATACGTGGCTATTGGACTTTGCTATAGTCCCACTAGTGCCAAGACATTTGCAGAGCGCATCTGCCTGCGTTGCACACTCCAACTAATTATAACTAAGCCATTATACTAGCACACACTCAGTGTACCTAGTGGCATCCTATACGTGGCTATTGGACTTTGCTATAGTCCCACTAGTGCCAAGACATTTGCAGAGCGCATCTGCCTGCGTTGCACACTCCAACTAATTATAACTAAGCCATTATACTAGCACACACTCAGTGTACCTAGTGGCATCCTATACGTGGCTATTGGACTTTGCTATAGTCCCACTAGTGCCAAGACATTTGCAGAGCGCATCTGCCTGCGTTGCACACTCCAACTAATTATAACTAAGCCATTATACTAGCAAACACTTAGTGTACCTAGTGGCATCCTATACGTGGCTATTGGACTTTGCTATAGTCCCACTAGTGCCAAGACATTTGCAGAGCGCATCTGCCTGCGTTGCACACTCCAACTAATTATAACTAAGCCATTATACTAGCACACACTCAGTGTACCTAGTGGCATCCTATACGTGGCTATTGGACTTTGCTATAGTCCCACTAGTGCCAAGACATTTGCAGAGCGCATCTGCCTGCGTTGCACACTCCAACTAATTATAACTAAGCCATTATACTAGCAAACACTTAGTGTACCTAGTGGCATCCTATACGTGGCTATTGGACTTTGCTATAGTCCCACTAGTGCCAAGACATTTGCAGAGCGCATCTGCCTGCGTTGCACACTCCAACTAATTATAACTAAGCCATTATACTAGCACACACTCAGTGTACCTAGTGGCATCCTATACGTGGCTATTGGACTTTGCTATAGTCCCACTAGTGCCAAGACATTTGCAGAGCGCATCTGCCTGCGTTGCACACTCCAACTAATTATAACTAAGCCATTATACTAGCAAACACTTAGTGTACCTAGTGGCATCCTATACGTGGCTATTGGACTTTGCTATAGTCCCACTAGTGCCAAGACATTTGCAGAGCGCATCTGCCTGCGTTGCACACTCCAACTAATTATAACTAAGCCATTATACTAGCACACACTCAGTGTACCTAGTGGCATCCTATACGTGGCTATTGGACTTTGCTATAGTCCCACTAGTGCCAAGACATTTGCAGAGCGCATCTGCCTGCGTTGCACACTCCAACTAATTATAACTAAGCCATTATACTAGCAAACACTTAGTGTACCTAGTGGCATCCTATACGTGGCTATTGGACTTTGCTATAGTCCCACTAGTGCCAAGACATTTGCAGAGCGCATCTGCCTGCGTTGCACACTCCAACTAATTATAACTAAGCCATTATACTAGCACACACTCAGTGTACCTAGTGGCATCCTATACGTGGCTATTGGACTTTGCTATAGTCCCACTAGTGCCAAGACATTTGCAGAGCGCATCTGCCTGCGTTGCACACTCCAACTAATTATAACTAAGCCATTATACTAGCACACACTCAGTGTACCTAGTGGCATCCTATACGTGGCTATTGGACTTTGCTATAGTCCCACTAGTGCCAAGACATTTGCAGAGCGCATCTGCCTGCGTTGCACACTCCAACTAATTATAACTAAGCCATTATACTAGCACACACTCAGTGTACCTAGTGGCATCCTATACGTGGCTATTGGACTTTGCTATAGTCCCACTAGTGCCAAGACATTAGCAGAGCGCATCTGCCTGCGTTGCACACTCCAACTAATTATAACTAAGCCATTATACTAGCACACACTCAGTGTACCTAGTGGCATCCTATACGTGGCTATTGGACTTTGCTATAGTCCCACTAGTGCCAAGACATTTGCAGAGCGCATCTGCCTGCGTTGCACACTCCAACTAATTATAACTAAGCCATTATACTAGCAAACACTTAGTGTACCTAGTGGCATCCTATACGTGGCTATTGGACTTTGCTATAGTCCCACTAGTGCCAAGACATTTGCAGAGCGCATCTGCCTGCGTTGCACACTCCAACTAATTATAACTAAGCCATTATACTAGCACACACTCAGTGTACCTAGTGGCATCCTATACGTGGCTATTGGACTTTGCTATAGTCCCACTAGTGCCAAGACATTTGCAGAGCGCATCTGCCTGCGTTGCACACTCCAACTAATTATAACTAAGCCATTATACTAGCACACACTCAGTGTACCTAGTGGCATCCTATACGTGGCTATTGGACTTTGCTATAGTCCCACTAGTGCCAAGACATTTGCAGAGCGCATCTGCCTGCGTTGCACACTCCAACTAATTATAACTAAGCCATTATACTAGCAAACACTTAGTGTACCTAGTGGCATCCTATACGTGGCTATTGGACTTTGCTATAGTCCCACTAGTGCCAAGACATTTGCAGAGCGCATCTGCCTGCGTTGCACACTCCAACTAATTATAACTAAGCCATTATACTAGCAAACACTCAGTGTACCTAGTGGCATCCTATACGTGGCTATTGGACTTTGCTTTAGTCCCACTAGTGCCAAGACATTTGCAGCACGTCTGCCTGCGTTGCACACTCCAACTAATTATAACTAAGTTACATTGTCAGGGATATTTATTCTTTATTATTCTGCTGTTAATAAAGCTAGACCACCACTGCAATCTTCACCACCTCTCAATTTTTACTACCACATTTTCAGTCCACAATCTTGTCGCAATCAACATGAGTGGCAAAATGACAGATGCTGGTGGAAAGGGGAAGAGGCGTGGTGGAAAAGGCAAAAAAGGTTTTGTCAGTGGGGAAGGTGGCAAAGCTCCATTATCATCTGCTGCAGATAGACCATCTACTAGCAAAAGTAAGATGTCTACTACTTATTGTGGACAATCCGATGTGCTCCCTTTTTTACGGACACGAACAAGAGGAACAAAGGTAGATGATGGGCAAAAAAGGAAAATGCTTGAATGGATCTCAAGTGGTCCAACAAGTGCCCTCTCAGCCACTTCAAGTACCGCATCCAAAAAACACCAGTCCTCTGAGTTGTCATCCCAATCACACTTGATTTCTCCCAGCTCTGAAGTCTCCATCAGCCCTGCACAGTATGGTGGAACTGAGATGGCTGAGTCTGCAGAGCTGTTCAGTCACACTATAGCCTGGGAATCAGAGGTCTGCTCCCAAGCTACAGTGAGTACAGAACAGGAAATGGTCTGCAGTGATGCCCAGAACCTTTGTGACTCTGATTCAGGCCGTGAGGACCAAGTTTCTGAGCATAATGTTGACCCTTTGTCACAAACTGTAACACCTGTGGTTATAGACAATGAGGAACATACTGATGAAGATGAGACGCAGATACCCGATTGGGATGACAACTTAAATATTCGGTCAGGGCAAGAAGAGGCTCGGTCTGAGGGGGAGGGGAGTGCAAACACAACAATTGATGATGACGTTCTAGATCCCACCTACTGTCAACCCCCAGTCAGGCACTCGAGGAGGTCAACAGAGGCGGTGGAGGAGGATGCAACCGACGACGAAGTTACTTTGCGCCTTCCTGGACAGAGTCGGAGCACTGGTAGCACGTCTACAACTGCATCCTCAGCCACCACTCTGCCTATGAGCATTATTCGGGGTGGATCAACAGGTCGCATGGCCTCTAAGCCTTGCCTAGCCTGGTCCTTTTTTCACATCGAAAAAGATCGCCCAACTCATGTGATATGTAACATTTGTCATGATTCTGTTAGTAGAGGTCAAAACCTCAGCAGTTTGACAACTTCTTCCATGAATCGTCACATGACTAAATATCATAAGTCCCGGTGGGAAGCTCACCGTGCTGCAATGCGGCCTAGCGGAGCGAACCATCCACCGCCCGCCCCTTCCAGTGCATCCGCGCGCTCTTCATCTTCTAGGACTGTGGGGACAGCTGTCACACCTGTTTTTCCACGCAAAACTTCCACCACTGTAACCGCAACAGGCAGTTTGCTTGTAAGGTCGTCAGTTGGTTTGGAAGGGGAAACAAGTGAGTGTGTACAGCTCTCTCAGACATCGATAGCACCAACGTTGGATGAAGGCAACATCATGTCTCCGCCTGCACTTTCCTCACAAACCTGCATTTTTCCAGGGACACCCTACTCAACACCGTCTACACACAGCAGCCAGATCTCTGTCCCTCAGATGTGGTCAAATAAAAGGCCACTTCCTCCGACCCATGACAAAGCTAAGAGGTTGACTCTATCCCTCTGTAAGCTGTTGGCTACCGAAATGCTGCCTTTCCGCCTAGTGGACACACAGGATTTTAGAGACCTTATGTCTGTCGCTGTGCCCCAGTACCAGATGCCTAGTCGCCACTACTTCTCTAAGAAAGGTGTGCCCGCGCTACACCAGCATGTCGCACACAACATCACCGCTTCCTTGAGAAACTCTGTGTGTGAACGGGTGCATTTCACCACCGATACTTGGACCAGTAAGCATGGACAGGGACGTTACATGTCGCTGACTGGGCACTGGGTAACTATGGTGATAGATGGTGAAGGGTCTGCTGCACAAGTCTTGCCGTCCCCACGACTTGTGTGTCAATCCTCTGTCTGTCCAAGTTCCGCCACTGCTTCTGCATCCTCCACCTCATCTGGCTCCTCCACCTCCGCCCCAAGCCTGCCTGGTCAGGCCACCAGCGTTCTCACTGCGCAGAAGGAATCACGCACCCCTCATTACTATGCTGGCAGCAGAGCGCAACGGCATCAGGCGGTCTTTAGCTTGACATGTCTTGGTAATAAGAGTCACACAGCTGAGGAGTTGTGGTCAGCTCTGCGGTCCGAGTTTAATAAATGGTTGTCTCCACTCAACCTGCAGCCTGGTAAGGCCGTGTGCGACAATGCTGCAAACCTGGGTGCGGCCCTTCGCCTGGGCAAGGTGACACACGTACCTTGTATGGCTCACGTGTTGAACCTTGTCGTGCAGCAATTTTTAACACACTATCCCGGCCTAGATGGCCTTCTGAACAGGGCACGAAAACTGTCTGCTCACTTCCGCCGTTCAAGCGCCGCAGCTGAGCGACTTGCATCGCTCCAGAAGTCTTTCGGCCTGCCGGTTCATCGCCTGAAATGCGATGTGGCGACACGCTGGAATTCAACTCTCCACATGTTACAGCGACTGTGGCAGCACCGCAGAGCCCTGGTGCAATACGTCATGACGTATAGCCTGGGCCAACGAGATGCAGAGGTGGGGCAGATCACCCTGATGGAGTGGTCTCAGATCAAGGACCTATGAACCCTTCTGCACAGTTTCGACATGGCGACGAATATGTTTAGCGCTGACAATGCCATTATCAGCATGACGATTCCAGTCATTTACATGCTGGAGCACACGCTAAACACTATTCGGAGTCAGGGGGTGGGACAACATGAAGGGGAGGAACTACAGGAGGATTCATATGCGCAAGGGACAACAACATCACCAAGGTCCAGACGTTCATCATCACCAACGCAGCAGGCATGGGACCAAGGGGGACAGGGATCGACAAGGGCGCATAGTAGCAGGCGAAATGTTGAGCAAGGTGCAGGAGAACATGAAGAAATGGAGGACGAACTGTCCATGGACATGGAAGACTCAGCGGATGAGGGAGACCTTGGTCAAATTTCAGTTGAAAGAGGTTGGGGTCAGATGTCAGAGGAAGAAAGAACGGGTAGCACCTCTATGCCACAAACACAGCGTGGACTTGGTCCGCATGGCTGCGCAAGACACATGAGTGCCTTTTTGTTGCACTACCTCCAACATGACAGTCGTATTGTCAAAATTAGAAGTGATGATGACTACTGGATTGCCACACTATTAGATCCCCGGTACAAGTCCAAATTTTGTGACATAATTCCAGCCATAGAAAGGGACGCACGTATGCAGGAGTATCAGCAGAAGCTGTTACTAGATCTTAGCTCGGCTTTTCCACCAAACAACCGTGCAGGTGCAGGGAGTGAATCTCCCAGTTGTAACTTGACAAACATGGGACGGTCTCGTCATCTTCAACAGTCTACCCGTACCAGTAGGACCGTATCTGGTGCCGGTAACAGCAATTTTATGGAATCTTTTCATAATTTTTTTAGACCCTCTTTTGCAAGGCCACCAGAGATAACAAGTCTGACACATAGTCAACGGCTGGAGAGGATGATACAGGAGTATCTCCAAATGAACATCGATGCCATGACTGTGCAACTGGAGCCTTGCTCCTTTTGGGCTTCAAACCTAGAAAAATGGCCAGAGCTCGCAACTTACGCCTTGGAGATTTTGTCGTGTCCAGCTGCCAGCGTTGTCTCTGAACGTGTATTCAGTGCTGCTGGGTGTGTGCTGACAGATAAGCGCACGCGTCTGTCCAGTGACAATGTGGACAGACTGACGTTCATCAAAATGAACAAGTCATGGATCCAGAAGGAATTTACTACCCCTGTGTCATCCTGGGGAGAGTAAATGCTTGTTGATTTGGAATGTGCTTGATGCAAATCAAAACATCCTGTTTGCAACTAGGGCACAAGTGCTGCCACTGAATGGGTGGGTGTGTGGGGCCCAATTTTTGGAAAAAAAGGGAGACTCCGCTTGGAGTAACCCTTGCTTACATTGTTTTTAAAAGAAGCCAAGATGAACAGAGCTGGGATCAGGAAAGACTTTGCTACCTACCCTGGTGTCATCCTGGGGACGGTTAATTATGGCGTATATTTGAATGTGCTTGATGCAAATCTAGCTGTGAAGTGTACAACTGGGGCACAACTGCTGCCACTGAATGGGTGGGTGTGTGGGGCCCAATTTTTGGAAAAAAAGGGAGACTCCGCTTGGAGTAACCCTTGCTTGCTGTGTTTTTAAAAGAAGCCAAGATGAACAGAGCTGGGATCAGGAAAGACTTTGCTACCTACCCCGGTGTCATCCTGGGGACGGATAAGAATGACGTATTTTTGAATGTGCTTGATGCAAATCTAGCTGTGAAGTGTACAACTGGGGCACAACTGCTGCCACTGAATGGGTGGGTGTGTGGGGCCCAATTTTTGGAAAAAAAGGGAGACTCCGCTTGGAGTAACCCTTGCTTGATGTGTTTTTAAAAGAAGCCAAGATGAACAGAGCTGGGATCAGGAAAGACTTTGCTACCTACCCCGGTGTCATCCTGGGGACGGATAAGAATGGCGTATTTTTGAATGTGCTTGATGCAAATGTAGCTGTGAAGTGTACAACTAGGGCACAACTGCTGCCACTGAAGGGGTGGGTGTGTGTGGGGCCCAATTTTTGGAAAAAAGGGAGACTCCGCTTGGAGTAACCCTTGCTTACATTGTTTTTAAAAGAAGCCAAGATGAACAAGTCATGGGTCAGCAAAGACTTTGCTACCTACCCCGGTGTCATCCTGGGGATGGATAAGAATGGCGTATTTTTGAATGTGCTTTATGCAAATGTAGCTGTGAAGTGTACAACTAGGGCACAACTGCTGCCACTGAAGGGGTGGGTGTGTGTGGGGCCCAATTTTTGGAAAAAAGGGAGACTCCGCTTGGAGTAACCCTTGCTTGATGTGTTTTTAAAAGAAGCCAAGATGAACAGAGCTGGGATCAGGAAAGACTTTGCTACCTACCCCGGTGTCATCCTGGGGACGGATAAGAATGGCGTATTTTTGAATGTGCTTGATGCAAATGTAGCTGTGAAGTGTACAACTAGGGCACAACTGCTGCCACTGAAGGGGTGGGTGTGTGTGGGGCCCAATTTTTGGAAAAAAGGGAGACTCCGCTTGGAGTAACCCTTGCTTACATTGTTTTTAAAAGAAGCCAAGATGAACAAGTCATGGGTCAGCAAAGACTTTGCTACCTACCCCGGTGTCATCCTGGGGATGGATAAGAATGGCGTATTTTTGAATGTGCTTGATGCAAATGTAGCTGTGAAGTGTACAACTAGGGCACAACTGCTGCCACTGAAGGGGTGGGTGTGTGTGGGGCCCAATTTTTGGAAAAAAGGGAGACTCCGCTTGGAGTAACCCTTGCTTGATGTGTTTTTAAAAGAAGCCAAGATGAACAGAGCTGGGATCAGGAAAGACTTTGCTACCTACCCCGGTGTCATCCTGGGGACGGATAAGAATGACGTATTTTTGAATGTGCTTGATGCAAATCTAGCTGTGAAGTGTACAACTGGGGCACAACTGCTGCCACTGAATGGGTGGGTGTGTGGGGCCCAATTTTTGGAAAAAAAGGGAGACTCCGCTTGGAGTAACCCTTGCTTGATGTGTTTTTAAAAGAAGCCAAGATGAACAGAGCTGGGATCAGGAAAGACTTTGCTACCTACCCCGGTGTCATCCTGGGGACGGATAAGAATGACGTATTTTTGAATGTGCTTGATGCAAATCTAGCTGTGAAGTGTACAACTGGGGCACAACTGCTGCCACTGAATGGGTGGGTGCGTGGGGCCCAATTTTTGGAAAAAAAGGGAGACTCCGCTTGGAGTAACCCTTGCTTGCTGTGTTTTTAAAAGAAGCCAAGATGAACAGAGCTGGGATCAGGAAAGACTTTGCTACCTACCCCGGTGTCATCCTGGGGACGGATAAGAATGACGTATTTTTGAATGTGCTTGATGCAAATCTAGCTGTGAAGTGTACAACTGGGGCACAACTGCTGCCACTGAATGGGTGGGTGTGTGGGGCCCAATTTTTGGAAAAAAAGGGAGACTCCGCTTGGAGTAACCCTTGCTTGATGTGTTTTTAAAAGAAGCCAAGATGAACAGAGCTGGGATCAGGAAAGACTTTGCTACCTACCCCGGTGTCATCCTGGGGACGGATAAGAATGGCGTATTTTTGAATGTGCTTGATGCAAATGTAGCTGTGAAGTGTACAACTAGGGCACAACTGCTGCCACTGAAGGGGTGGGTGTGTGTGGGGCCCAATTTTTGGAAAAAAGGGAGACTCCGCTTGGAGTAACCCTTGCTTACATTGTTTTTAAAAGAAGCCAAGATGAACAAGTCATGGGTCAGCAAAGACTTTGCTACCTACCCCGGTGTCATCCTGGGGATGGATAAGAATGGCGTATTTTTGAATGTGCTTGATGCAAATGTAGCTGTGAAGTGTACAACTAGGGCACAACTGCTGCCACTGAAGGGGTGGGTGTGTGTGGGGCCCAATTTTTGGAAAAAAGGGAGACTCCGCTTGGAGTAACCCTTGCTTGATGTGTTTTAAAAGAAGCCAAGATGAACAGAGCTGGGATCAGGAAAGACTTTGCTACCTACCCCGGTGTCATCCTGGGGACGGATAAGAATGGCGTATTTTTGAATGTGCTTGATGCAAATGTAGCTGTGAAGTGTACAACTAGGGCACAACTGCTGCCACTGAAGGGGTGGGTGTGTGTGGGGCCCAATTTTTGGAAAAAAGGGAGACTCCGCTTGGAGTAACCCTTGCTTACATTGTTTTTAAAAGAAGCCAAGATGAACAAGTCATGGGTCAGCAAAGACTTTGCTACCTACCCCGGTGTCATCCTGGGGATGGATAAGAATGGCGTATTTTTGAATGTGCTTGATGCAAATGTAGCTGTGAAGTGTACAACTAGGGCACAACTGCTGCCACTGAAGGGGTGGGTGTGTGTGGGGCCCAATTTTTGGAAAAAAGGGAGACTCCGCTTGGAGTAACCCTTGCTTGCTGTGTTTTTAAAAGAAGCCAAGATGAACAGAGCTGGGATCAGGAAAGACTTTGCTACCTACCCCGGTGTCATCCTGGGGACGGATAAGAATGGCGTATTTTTGAATGTGCTTGATGCAAATGTAGCTGTGAAGTGTACAACTAGGGCACAACTGCTGCCACTGAAGGGGTGGGTGTGTGTGGGGCCCAATTTTTGGAAAAAAGGGAGACTCCGCTTGGAGTAACCCTTGCTTACATTGTTTTTAAAAGAAGCCAAGATGAACAAGTCATGGGTCAGCAAAGACTTTGCTACCTACCCCGGTGTCATCCTGGGGATGGATAAGAATGGCGTATTTTTGAATGTGCTTGATGCAAATGTAGCTGTGAAGTGTACAACTAGGGCACAACTGCTGCCACTGAAGGGGTGGGTGTGTGTGGGGCCCAATTTTTGGAAAAAAGGGAGACTCCGCTTGGAGTAACCCTTGCTTGATGTGTTTTTAAAAGAAGCCAAGATGAACAGAGCTGGGATCAGGAAAGACTTTGCTACCTACCCCGGTGTCATCCTGGGGACGGATAAGAATGACGTATTTTTGAATGTGCTTGATGCAAATCTAGCTGTGAAGTGTACAACTGGGGCACAACTGCTGCCACTGAATGGGTGGGTGTGTGGGGCCCAATTTTTGGAAAAAAAGGGAGACTCCGCTTGGAGTAACCCTTGCTTGATGTGTTTTTAAAAGAAGCCAAGATGAACAGAGCTGGGATCAGGAAAGACTTTGCTACCTACCCCGGTGTCATCCTGGGGACGGATAAGAATGACGTATTTTTGAATGTGCTTGATGCAAATCTAGCTGTGAAGTGTACAACTAGGGCACAACTGCTGCCACTGAAGGGGTGGGTGTGTGTGGGGCCCAATTTTTGGAAAAAAGGGAGACTCCGCTTGGAGTAACCCTTGCTTACATTGTTTTTAAAAGAAGCCAAGATGAACAGAGCTGGGATCAGGAAAGACTTTGCTACCTACCCCGGTGTCATCCTGGGGACGGATAAGAATGGCGTAGTTTTGAATGTGCTTGATGCAAATGTAGCTGTGAAGTGTACAACTAGGGCACAACTGCTGCCACTGAAGGGGTGGGTGTGTGTGGGGCCCAATTTTTGGAAAAAAGGGAGACTCCGCTTGGAGTAACCCTTGATTGCTGTGTTTTTTATAAATGATCCAAGCTGCACAGAGCTGGGATCAGGAAAGACTTAGCTACCTACCCTGGTGTCATCCTGGGGACGGTTAATTATGGCGTATTTTTGAATGTGCTTGATGCAAATCTAGCTGTGAAGTGTGCAACTGGGGCACAAGTGCTACCACTGAAGGGGTGGGTGTGTGTGTGGCCCAATTTTTGGAAAAAAGGGAGACTCCGCTTGGAGTCACCTTGCGGTGTTTTACATGATTTTAGAAGGGCGTGCCATGCCTATATCTGTGTGTCCTCCTCTTTTTCCTTGTCTAGCTGTTTTGTTTTCGCATGAGTATATGTCCTTGTCACTTTCCAATGTGTTTGAGTTGTTTGTCACCTTTAGGACACCTTTGAGGGTGTTTTCTAGGTGTTTTTCTGTGTTTGTGATTGCCTGCCATTGTTTCCTATGCAGTTCGAGTTCGGTTCGTCGAACGTTCGTCGAACCGAACTCGAACGGGAGGTCCGTTCGGCGAACCAACCTCGAGCCGAACCGCGACCGGTTCGCTCATCTCTATTAGGGACCCACTCAAGAGGTTTGCCGTGATGTGGCAGTGGGCTTAATACAATCTGATCAGAATGGTAACAAAAGAACCTCATGTTCTATTTAATTTTTTGCCTAGCGGCTTTAGATCATTGTATTTTTGGGATGTGCGATCCATGTCTTTTTCTTTATAGTGTGCTACTGTATAAGTATCAATTTCCCATGAAACGAAAGTCACTGCGAAGAAGCGTGCTGAAAGTAAGTGAAGGCGGTGAGAAGAGTGCGCATACTTATCATGAGTCAGGCTTAACAACTGATGCAAGCTCAGAAGAAAATAAATGGCCCAGCCCATAACATGGATGCCACTGATGATGTCTTGTTTCATGGGCCGAAAGAGTAACTGCAGTGCTGCCTCCTGATGACGCTTCAGTTCAGGGTGGCAAATGGAGCACGAGGAGTGACGGCAGTCCCAGCCCCCAAAGGAGGATTTTTTTGAGTCTCCCATCATGAACTGGGAAGTCTCAAACAAATCGTCATTGGAAGTGAGTAATACAACCAGAAACACAAGGTGCAATGGTAGGAAATATTAATTTGAATTAAACTGCAAAAGTCTATAACGTTTTGTTAGTTCACTGTTACATTTGGGTTTCCGTTTAACCCTTTAAAGCGCAACAATCACCAGGATTTTCCTATATAACCTTAAGCCAGTGCTATACTGGCACTATCATACTGATTCTATACATACCTTTAGTTGTCAGCTATAATATATAGGTTTTGAAACACAAGGAAATAAAGTTTGTAAAAGGAACAGCTTTTTGAATGGCAGCAGCTGATAGCTGGGGTGGGTATTTATCGGGATTCCCACCCCCCAGCCGATCCGTCTTCCCACTATCTATTATTTATGCTAATTCCATTATAGAAGTTTGTGGCTATGAATCATGGTAGCTAAAAGGACTTGTGCTATTGTCATACCCATGTGACCAGAAGGGGAGGGGCCTCTGCCAACAGAAAAATACTGTTGCCTCCTTGTATCAGCTATGCTGGCTGTGTCCCCACCCATTCTGGTCACATGGGTATGACATAAGCACAAGTCTTTTTAACCACCATGATTTCGGCACAACCATTAGTAAAGCACTTCTATAATGGAATCATCATAAATAATAGATAGGGGGAGGACTGACAGGCAGGGGGCAGGAATCACTATCAAACCCCACCCCAGCTATTAGCTGCTGCAGCTACAGTCAATCAAAAAAACATTCATTTTACAATCTTTACTTGCTTGTGTTTCAAAACCTATACATTCTAGCTGACAACTAAAGGTATGTGGAGAATCAGCCTGACAGTGCCAGTTTATATAGGAAAAGCCTGGTGATTTGTGCGCTTTAAAGAGAATTTCTTCACATATGGTGTCTAAGGGGAAAGCTAATCTCCTTGCGGAGACTGACACACCATTCCAGCATGCCAGTGGTGAGGAGAATTTAAGCCGCAATGCTCATCTGGGAAATAGGCAAATTGTCTCTTCGGTGAGGAAGTAGTTAGTCTACTTCCATTTGCCTATTTCCCAGAGGAGTATTGCGGCTTAAAGTCTTTTCACGATTGGCATGCTGGATTGGTGTGTCAGTCTCCACAAGGAGAAAAGCTTTCCCCTTAGACCCTGTCTTAGCCTCTCATACAGCCAGATCAGATCTCATACTATGAACTGATGAGAGACAACCATCCCAAAAGACCGTGTCAGCAAATTGAGGCTCTGATCTGGCATAAATCCTAAGTCATATGACAAGGCTCGTTAACGGGTCACTTTTGACTAGGATTACTACCTCCAATAGGTGGCACTAGAGTTTGTCTACTTCATCACTGAAGAGATAATTCACATATGGTCTAAAGGCCCCTTTACACACTGCAACATCGCAAACGACATCGCTGTAACGTCACCGTTTTTGTGACGTAATAGCGACCACATTGCAGTGTGTGAAACACATCAGCGACCTTGCCCCTGCTGTGAGGTTGCTGATCACTACACATCTCTCAGGACCATTCTTTGGTCCTTTGTTTCCCGCTGTGCAGCATGATCGCTAGAAAGTGTCAGTGTGTAAAGGGGCCTTTATAGCGACTTTGTTAGCGACTTCCCTTTCAAAAAGCTGCTTTACAGCGTCCCCAATGACTATCTAGGTCGTTCTGCAGGTCCGTATCGCTGTTGCGTCGTTTTCCAGGTCTGCCTGTTTGACAGCTCACCAGCGACTCACCAGAGACTTTGTAGCGATCCCAGCCAGGTTGGGATCGCTGGTGGGATCGCTAGAAAGTCTCAGTGTGTAAAGGGGCCTTAAGATACAGAATACCTAGTGCAATAGTCAATTAAGGGTTTAGAAATCTTAACACTACTTTGCAAGACGACTTATTTATACTTATTTTCAGATCTTGAGCTTTTTCTAGTGAGTTATTAATTGTGGATCCTGTGGGGAGTTTCAGGGAAGCAAAGGAAAGTATCAAAAATATATGATAAGAGAAGCTATTTAAGTATAGTGTATCTCCAACGTTTAGTAGTAACTACAGGTGGTGCTGCTACAATGTAACATTAGCCCATATAACTGACTGATTGCGTAGGGAGCAAACGGCAGAATATGACACTAACATGATATCTTGTCCACATACCAAGCAACAAGCTTCATCTCGGACTGTAACAAAGTCAAAACACCCTGGAGTACTTAAAAAATGAACAAAGAGCCAGACAGATCTAATTATTTCTAACCAAGATATAGAAAGCACACATCACAGGAGTGAAGTGATTTTTCTGCGCTTTTTTGTGGGGGGACTATGAAGAGGTGCGGGAGTACTAGGGAAACTGCATGCACCAACTATGTTGTAACTGTAATGGCATAAAGACTGTATAATGGAGAAGAACCATAGATTTAGCACTTCATCCTTTACTAGCTTTCTTTTCAGGGTCATGAGGTATTGTTTTTTTAGCCCGTATAAAAGACATATCCTCTTTCCTGTATACTTTTCCTTCCCTCAAGGTCCATTACTAACTTTGGCTCAAAATATGGCATCAAATAACTTCACAAAACTGCTGTGTGTGAACCTCGTCTTAACCTTAGAGCCCGCGAACAGAAGCAAGTCGTCGTCATCTGTTTTACTGGGAAGAGATCAACAAATATAATAAGTTGGCTGAGCACATAAAGTCCTGAGGGAATGCTTATTATCTGATTTCTTTTTTGGAATCCATCAGAAAGGAGAAGCAAAATTTCTGACTTTCCCTTAACCCCCCCCCCCAAAAAAAACCTGTATAAAAAGCCATAATGGCGTTTTTCCAAATCCGTCCAACCATAACATTACTAGTGATTTCTATAGTTAGCATCTATAGAATACAGCAGAAGCGCCTTGTGTACCTCTGACTACCATGACTGACATTCTGGGACCTTGTCTATGTGAACAGCGGGATCTGTATTTTTGGTGAAGTCTCTAATCGTTTCTGTAGGCTCACAGTCACATTAATAACCTTTCCAGCTCATATGGAATCACGGCCAGAATCTAGGCTCCTCCTCAACTTAATTCCTTCAGATAAGAAGTAGCCAACACTAGAAATTCCTAAAGATCCCAAATGAGATACAAACACACCACAAAAATGCAAACATATGGAGGATGCTTTTTGGACATTTTTTTTGTTCGAATAAATGTAACCCTTTATATTGAGCTCACAATGCTGAATAATATGCTGCAGTTAATGTTGAATATACAGTTCCAACGCATTTTAGGTTAAAATCCCCCAATGAATTTTTGATGCTTCATATTTTCGCTGTGCAAAAAAAAAAGAAGCATTTTACAGTTCTAGCAAAGTGGATGGGATTTATAGAAATCTTATACCCACTGTGCTTTTTATGTTACGCAGTGTAAACTGACCTGTAGTTAATTGTTGAAATCCACAACATGTCAACTTCTCTTGCTAGCACGCTGATTTTTATGTGTGGATTCTTCCCATAGAATTGTATTACATGAGGAAAGTGCATAGGTAAAAATGCATGTAATCTGTGTCACGCTTCCTCTGTGCAGAGTATCTTGCCTTAGGAGATACTCTGCGGCGCCTTCCTTTGATACTGAACTGGCAGCTTGGTTTACTACACAGGATTCCATGCTGGTTCTGGTTACTCAGCTGTTCCACCTTTCTGGTAATTGCTCAGGCTTTTTTTATTAAGCATGCTCGCCCAGGACCTTGCCAGTTGCATTTTCTGGTTCTAGTGTGTGGCTGTTAGCTTGTGTGTCGGGTTGTGTTCTGAGCTTGGTTTTCTGTTATTTGACTTCTCTCTGCCCACTCCCTGTTCCTATCGTAATCTCCTGCCTTTGACCCCGAACCACTACTTGACCACGTCTCTGCTTTCTCCCTATATCTTCTACGTGCTCTCCTGGTATTCTGACCCTCGGATTGTGACCTGACTATGCCTCTGTTTTACCCCTTATGATCATACGTGTCCTCCTGTTACAAGACCCCAACTTCCCTGACTACCCTTCCACCTATACTATCTGTAAGGTAGTGACTAGCATCACAATATGCACATGACTGTATGAAGAAAAGTGTCAAAACCAAACATATGGTGTAAGGAGTTGGAAGTGCTACCCACACATCCCTCCAGCATAATCTGCAGTGCTGCAATGTAATTCCTTGTTTCCATTGTGGTTAAATGTGTTTGATGATTGACATGCATTTAGTCAACTGGTAGAGTTAATGGTTAAGACTGAACCAGATGGGGAGGAGTTATATGGGAAGACAAGTAAGTTGTTTCCTAGGAGGGGACAATCAGAATCCAGTAGTGATGTGTCCGTTGCGAACGATCCAACACTAAGAGCCGGCTCCCTGCTGTGAACGACGGGAGGCGGAATGCCAGTGAGAGACACTAAATTCTCTTAATGGCTCACTGAGTGTAAAATTTCTATGTTCTGGGGAGAAAACCCCACCCACTTGAGCAGAGTCCCACCCATTCTACATTTTAATTGGCCTGTTGCAAGTGGGCTGAGTTTTGTCAGTAGGTGGGCGGGGTGCAATCGCGCTAATATCAGGACCAATATGTGTTCACCTGGGCGTGAACACATATTTAATAGGGATCCATTTAGGATCCAAAAGATCTGGCTCTTTTTGGTGAACGGAGCCATGTAAGCTGGATCACCAAAAAGAGCCGAACTGCCCATCACTAGAATCCAGAGTTCATTTGTGTTGGACCTAAGGTCCGAGAGCTAGCACATTGCCGTTATATAGGTTAGATAGAGGAACTGGAGAAGTATTGTGGAAGATTGTAGAAACCAATAGACCGGAAAGTAAGAACAGAAGTCGGGTCTGGGAGACCAAATGAATGAGGCAAAAAGAGACTCACGTGAAGCAGGAGATCTGTGTGGAGAGGAACAGACAGAGAGTTTTGTATCAGAAGGACGTTAGCGAAAGGTACCCTACTTGTAAATACTGGAAGTGAATAATAGTTGCCATACTGGGACACAAAACTGAAGTGATAGAAACGCAAGTCACCTAATTTATATTATAGGTGCAAAAAATCTGCAAGATCAAAATCTCACCAAATACTCATCAGGGGAAAGTAGCTTTAGTGTAAAAAAAACCATTCGGAAAGCATATCTGTAACTATTTTTATTATGAGCAATCAAGGATGTTTAATATTTAGTTAAAAAATGATGCCAGTTATTTTCTAAGTGTTTGGCCTGAAGTAATGGTCATGGTCATCAAAATAGCTTCTTTTTATATTGAAGCTAGCCAGGAATCCAGATAAGATCAGCCATATATTTCCCCTGGCCAAATGAGAGGCCAACCATGTGATATATCAATATTCCTATCCAGTAACCAATTGCAATACACCACTTGGAATGGCTGCAGGTGTAGAGATTTCAGATAACGCCATGTTGTACGGGTGACGTTTCATATTAATTTCCTTCAGCTTCTTATAATCCTCTACTGGACGTCTGCATCAACGGAGAGCATCTGAACACACGGTTGTCTATTTTTTTTTATTTTTTTTTTGGATCATTCACGTATCCTGTGTTACACAATGTCACATCTCCACCATAGCCTGCTATTGTGACATCTGCTGCTGTCATCAGGTGCCGCCGAATTCACTCTGTAGGTAGTGCTGGTGATAGAGGAGAAATCAGAGCTAGAAGCTCTGGACAGCATAGGCTCAGATGGTGTGTGCTGTCCAACTGAAAATGTCAGCTCCTGGCTTCACCCTACTTAAGTTTCCAGCTTTCTAATGGAGATGCCAGATATAGCTTGTGCTTCCCTGGTTAAGTCTAGTAAATCTCCTGCTCTGTATTGGTGATTTCCTGTTTGACCTTGGTCTGTTTTTCGGACGCTTCTCCTGCCTGTCAATTTTTTACCTTGCTGTCATCTCAGTTTTGACCCAGCTTCCCAATTTCTCTAACAGATCCTGCTTGGTGACCATTCATGCCTCTCAATGGCAGCAATCTCCTGGACCCTCGTTGTAAATCCAGATCCCTTTATAAGGATTACAGGGTGTAAGGATTTCTCAGGATTCTATCAAACGGAATTGCTTGTGCCTAGTCTGTCCGAAATAGCTGTTTTGAGCCAGTGGCCTCAGAAAGAAGTCATACACCACTTTTGCACTAAACCAACTATCTGGGTTTTTAATACACTGCTGGTTCTGTAAATGAGCCTGTATGTACATAGGCTCAACTATCACAATTCTTTATTGTATTGAATACGCCATATTGGAGCCACTCACAAGACAATGCCCTCAGAAAAAAATCATATGACTGACGGTGATTCATTTCTTAAAGGTGTTGTCCACTTTTGGATGCAATTACCTGTGCCTTAAATGCATGTAATTGGGGCTAAAAATCATTTTCTGTAGGTCGCTTGACTTCTATAGCCCCATTGTTGCATGATTTTTAGGCACAAATATATGCGTTTAAGTACAAAAATATATCCCTAAAGGTGGACAACCCCATTATACTGATCTGGTAAAATGAAAGCTGAACTTTGATTCATGGGTGGACATATCATTGGTGCAACCTGTGCAGCTGCACAGGGGCCCAAGATTTTGGGGGGCCCATTTCTTCTTTCAAAAAAGGTTAAATTGTGAATTTTGATGCGTTATTAGACTGAAAAAGGCCCATATACTGTTTTTGCACAGGGGCCCTTTTTTCTGTGTCTGCCGGTGTTCTGATTGGTTGCAATAGGAAACAATGACAGTTTATTATATCATATTTTTGATAAATTCGGCCTGATGAGCATTATCCTGTACAAACAACACAGGGGAAGCGGGGCTGTTGCTTGTATTCCACCTTGTACAATGGTGGTTTAATGAGACCCTACCTTTAGTAAGTTAAATCCTAATATACTCGTGTGAAAGCGGTGCGTGATCTGCACTTACCATTTCTTGTCTCCAACCAGATGCTGCTTTACTGTGTAGCCAAAGAACGCATCCTTGGATCCTTGGATAATCCTTGGTTTCTTGTCATCAATGTTGAATGTGTCAGTCAGGCCTAAAAGAGAAAAGGTGTAGAATATAAAGAGCAATGCACCTCTACTATGTAAGCCATTACCTGACCACATCATTGATCCTGACTTCTTAAAGGGAGTCTATCAGCAGTAAAACCGCTGACATCCTTAGATAGGAGACCTTGAGAGGTGAGATATCATATATTTATGTAGATTTTTAGCCTCAGCATAAATGAGAAAGTGAAGTTTTCATCCACCTTCAGAAAGTGCTATCTGGGCGGACTCCTGCTCTGAAAAGCTCCTTACTCTCTATTGTAAGCAATACGAAGCCCCTCCTCAGTGCTCTTGAGTGACAGCTGTAGCATCCAATCAGCAGCCATCGATCTAAAGTAGAAGGGTTGAGGAGCGTTTACTGCAGATTGCTGAGAGCCTGTCAATGTAAGAATCTGCCAAAAGCAAGGAAGACATTAACTTGATTCAAACTTTATTCTCTCATTATTGCTGCCAGAAACCTGTTAAAGATTTGTTTTTTACCATCTCTACATGTCTCCTATTTAATTGTGCGTATAGTAGAAATATATTTCAAAATGTAACACCAAATTAATCTTGTGAATTGGCACAAATACGTAAAAGATAAATATATGTATCTTATGCAAAGATAATAAAATCACTACAACCACCTATAAGAACAAAAGCCCCAGATTCATCAAGACTGGCGGTTTTCATGATGGTCTTGATGGGGGGACGCGGTGGAGTCAGATTCAATCTAATTAATTAAGAGGCGCATCTGTCAACGGCCATGCTCTTCCTTTCGTCTCTCCACTAATCTTACTCCGGTAAGGAATTGGAGTAAAATTTCTGACGTACCGTATACCACAGTTATCCTGAATTAGAAAACTTGGGCATCGTGCCCCTGTCCCATTCCATTTTTGCGGAGGTGGGAGAAACTGGTGTGAAAACCTCAAAAGTCAGTAAATCAGTGTTGCACAAAAATTTAGCAACTTTTTAAAGGTATTTACACCAGAATTCTGGCGTAATTCGCTTTGATGAATCAGAGCCATATTCCTTATAATAAGCATTTGATAGCCAGAAGATGTTAGAATATATATTCATAAATAAGGGTGTGCATGTGTGTATATGTACACCCTTAGGGCTCTTTCAGACGTCTGTGCAACATAGTTCATGCACAGAGCAGAATGTATAGACTGACCGCGGCTCTCCCGACAAGAGCGTGACAGCTTCATATATTTCTGAGGCTGTCATGCTTGGGTAAGGAGACACGTGGTCAGTCTGTACACAGATTGCAATGCAACAGGCTGTCTGTGGGTCTCCTGTACGGAGTGTGACAGCATGAGAAATATATGAAGCCTGAACGTTCTGGTTGGGAGAGCCACGGCCAGTCTGGGCACTCTGGTCTTTGCATGGACCATGTTGACATCTGAAAGAATTAAGAGGGTAAGTAGTGGCCAGGTGGTGCTAATCCGGTGCCCTTCATTCAGTTAGTTTGCTGTGCTGGAGCATTCAGGCATGTGCCAAGGAGGAAAGACGTCTGCAATGATCTTAAAGAAATAATTGTTTCTGCCCATTAATCTGGGAATAGTTAGGACACTATTTACAAAAAAATGGAATCCATCATAAAACAGTAAGTAGAAATCAGGCAAGACATTTGACAATTTTCCCAGGAGTGGACGTACTAGCAAATTCACCCCAAGATCAGACAGTGCAATGCAGTATGCAAAATGCTCCAAGTGCATGACAGTAAAGACTGAAAAACACTGAACAAGCATGGTGTATTTGGAAGAGCTGCCAGGAAAAAGCCTTTTCTTTCTAAGAAGAACAAGGCAGCATGGATAACCTTTGTAAAAGTTGCATTAGGACAAACCACAAAACTTCTGGAACACTGAGTGTCCTTCAAACAGGTGACACCTAAAGGCCACTTTACACGCTGCGACATCTAAAGCGATGTAGTTGGGGCCACAGAATTCGTGACACACATCCGGCCGCGTTAGCAATGTTGTTGCATGTGACACCTACGTGCGATCGAAAATCGTCGCAAACACGTGTAAAATCGCTAATCATTGACATGCTCCCCTATTCCCAATTATCGTTGCTGCTGCAGGTATGATGTTGTTCGCTATGTGTGACACCGCAGGAACGAGGAACCTCACCTTACTTGCGGCCGCCGGCAATGAGGAAGGAAGGAGGTGGGAGGGATGTTCGTCCCACTCATCTCCTCCCCTCCGCTTGTATTGGGCGGCCGCTTAGTGACGTCGCTGTGACGCCGAACGAACCACCCCCTTAGAAAGGAGGCGGTTGGCCGGTCACAGCGACGTCGCTAGGCAGGTAAGTAGTGTGACGGGTTCGCACGATTTTGTGCACCACGGGCTGCGATTTGTCCATGACGCACAAACGATGGGGTCGGGTACGCACGCTAGCGATCTCGCTAGCGAGATCGCAGCGTGTAAAGCGGCCTTAGCATACAAGATGGGGTAGAGAAGGGGTTAATGCCGCGCATCAGCCGAATGAAGATGTAGAATGTTGATGAAGATAAGTATTCTTTTATTTCATAGGTCTACGCATTTCGAGGTGAAAACCTCTTCCTCAGGACCAGTGCATCAACAACAACAAGACCAGTACATCAACAAGCCGACTCCACACTTCATCAGGTCTGAGCTGTCAGCCTGTGCAAGGGCATGGTTATAGCTGCCGCTCACTATGTACTGAACGGTGACTGAATGCCATAAGCTGCCGGCAGAAATAAAGTTAATTTTTTCCCAGTAGCCAGGCTATCAGTGTAGCTGGAAAGGTTTAGGAAGCCATTAACATGCAGATGAACCCAATATACCAAACATGTATAGTTGTTTTTTTTATTAATTTAAGTGGTGTAAAAAAAAAAAATTCAGAAATTTGTCAAAAAAACAAGTGCACTTTTGTTGTCAATTTCAGAGACATCTCATTTTTCAAGATCTGGGGCTCAGTGACGACTTATTTTTTGTGTCGTGAGATGACATTTTTAATTACACTATTTTTGGGTAGATGCAATGTTTTCATCACCTCTTATTGTAGTTTATTGCAATGATGCAAACGTAATTCTGGTGTTTTAATTTTATATCTCGCTACACCCTTTTATCGATCAGATTAACTTATTTTATATTTTAATAGATTGGACATTTCTGAACCCAGCGATACCAAAAATATATTATTATTTTTTTAAATTGATTTATTTTCAGTGGGGAAAAAGGGAATGTTTTAAACTTTTGTGTTGTTTTTTTTTCATTTTTTTTTTAAAAAAACTTTTCTAATACTTTTTATTGTTTTCACTAGTCACCTTAGGGGACTTGAAGCTGCAATCTTCTGATACCTTCTGAGTGTTGCTTCAGCACCGCACAAATGCTGACTTACTGTGAAAGCTGACACTCTGCCAACGTTCACCGGAAGTACATCATAACAATGACAGGGGTCATCAGCTGACCCCCACTGTCATGAATACCCTTTGGCACCCTGTGATCACATCACGGTGTCGCTGATGGAGAATGACATGGTCTCTGCTGTTCAATCCCTCTGTCAATCCCTTTTAACTAATTAGTTAACAGGCAAGGGTGGATCAGAGATCCACCCGTGCCTGTTACAGGCACATGTCAGCTGATCAGATCAGTCAACATGTGCAAGGAAACATATAGGCTTACATGAAAGGGAGCAACATGACCTATGACGTACCGGTACGTCATAAGTTCTGAAGGGGTTAATAAAATTTTTTGACATGGCAAGTTCTCTTTATGCAAAATCCTCCAAAACAATGTGTGATAAAGTCATACAGAAAACGATCACTCTAATTTTTTACTGCTAGAGGTGGAATCTACAAGATATTGATTCAGTTTTCACATACTGCTTCTGCAGTTTAGCCTTATGAATGAGTAAATCTTGTGTGCCATTTTAATTACAAGCAGATTGATGGGAGTCTGGGTCCCAAAGAGCCACACAATCACTCAATATTTCCTTCCACTACCACCACCCATCCTTAGCTCTGGAGACATGAGTACTCCTGATTGAGAGCACACACAGAGCAGAGTATAAATATAAGGCTGGAGTCAAACTTGACAGTGACTCACACTACCCGAACTGGCCACTGTCTCTCATAACAGGAGTATGCAGCTTCATGAATCTCTATGCAGCTGAATTGCTCCTGTCCGGAGAGCCAGAGGCCTGTCTGGTTAATGCGATGTGATCCTCACACGAGTCACTCACAAGTGTGACTCCAGCTCAGTAGGAAGCATAGGCTTTCTACTGAATCTGTACTCCACTCTTTGTGTACTATGGCTGGAGCTTTGCACTCCTGTCTCCAGAGCTAAGAGACGGTGGTGGTAGTGGTGGTGATGGATAGAGATGAGTGAATATGAGGTTTGGGTTCGGAAACCGAGCTCCAAAAAAAAACAAGGTTCAGGTTTGAGGTTCAAGCAAGTGATGAGCACGAACCACTCAAGTGATTGGGTATGATAGAAACAGGGGGGAAAGGACAGCACCATAAAATATGAACAGCTCTGTGCATGCACTAAAATCTATTGAAAGAAACAAGAAAAAGGAAGTGCACTAACTGCACCGGAGCTCTCAATAAAACTCAAAACATCAGAAATGCATGTGTGGCGCCCTTGAGGTTTCAGTTGCCACAGAGGTACTGCTCCTCATCCAGAGGTGTGGTATCCCATCCTGGGTACGGAGGAGGTCATCCATCGGTATGCACATAAAACACACAACACCTCAGCTAGCAGCTGTCCACCGGGTGAGGGTTAGGGCTTGGTTCCATTAATGCTAAGAATCGCCACCACACTGCTGGTAATGGTTTCTCCCTCCCCCTAATCCAACAGAGCCTGGGGTTGGAGTCTAGTGAACTGGGGACACTGTAGTGTGAGGCAGTTAGGAGGAGCAGTGGAGGAGTAAAGACCTGTGGACTGGAGCTGGTGCAGCTTGACCCAGGCGCAAGACAGAAGGGGTCCTAGTGACCACGGGAAGTGCAACATACTCCCGTGGCCTTGTTCCATATACAACCTGGGAGTGAAAGGACTTGCCTGCAGATCGGGGACTGGTCCCTAGACTAGGGGAGAAGAACCAACGTGCTCCGCTAGTAAAACCAGAGGCTGAGTACCATTTATTACCAAAGCCATCTCCGCACATGAATCCGCTGGAAGGTGACCACATAGGGACAAGGGATAGAGCTTCAAGCCACCCCGACAGGGCCTGCAGACACCGGCTCAGGGCACTGTGTGCGTACGCGCGGGACAGGCGGGAGAGAAGTCAGCGCAGGAAGACGACCAGGGAAGGAACACTGGATGGGTGTGTACCGCCTCGTGTCCTCGGCTGCGGCCGCCGAGCCGCTTGGGTCCGTGCTCGCGTTCTACGGGTGGCGGCTCGAGCCTCTCACGGACCCGGGGGTCACGTTGCTCTGCAAGGGGGATGCGGGTATTTGGTTTTGGGATGATAGTTCGTGACGCCACTCACGGGTTGTGGTGATTGTGGACACCACCACTGCAGTGAAGGTACGGGGACTCCTGGGAGTGGTGTAGTGGTGCAGCTAGGTATTGACCCCTCCGTGGGTAGGGGATGTTGGTCCCGGGGCCCGGTTGGCGAGGGCTGGGGTGCAGGGCGCGATGTTGTGGTGCAGCGCGGTGCGGTGCCTGATGGCACTGGTGTACTCACTCCGATACAAGACACTGGAGGCGCTGGTAAACCAAACGGGGTGATGAACAGGGCCCGCAGCCGCCTGCAGCTTTTCCTGTTAGGTTGGTAATGTCCGCCTTTCTCCTGCACCTGAATGTGAATCTTGACTCCTGTGCCTGGGCACTGGTAGTCCACTCCCCGGCGTATAAGTGTCGTAGGAGCACGTTTGCCCGCAGACGCTGGCCCTTTGGATCTCTGGCCTTTGGCGGTGGCACTTATCCGGAATGGTTGGGCTGTTGCCTTCAATCGGGACTTAGGTGGGAATGAACCCCTGAGGTCCAGACCGCAATCAGTTGATTTGACTATGGTGGTGGTTTATAGCCTGGTTCGGGGTCTGAGTACCTTGCCTGGTGCTCCGGTATCGAGTTGGCTCCCCGGTTCGGTTCCGGCGGGCCACTACCCTGTCCCGGTCCCTTACGGTTCAACCGGTCATAGTCCTGGTCTCCTGCAGGTGGCCACTACCGTCTGCCTCCTTGTCAAGGGTGGCTGGGCTCCAACCCAGCCACCAGAGTAGTCTTTGGCAGGCCTGACACAACCTCCCTCCTTCACTTCCAGAACTCCTCTCTCTACTCACTGAACCTTGACTCTCTAGGTTCCCGCCTCCAGGCCTGTGAACTCCTCGGTGGGTGGAGCCAACCGCCTGGCTCCACCTCTCCCTGGTGTGGACATCAAACCTGGAGGGTGGTGACAAGGTTTTCTGTGTTTGACTGCTGTTACCTAACTGGAAGGGGTGTGATGTTGTGTGTGTGACTACCTGGGACGACCTGGATAGTCCAAGGCGTCACAGGTGCACCAGTCTTGACCTCCGAACTATCCGGGTCGGCTGGAGCCCATCACAGTGAAACCCAAGCACTCCGAAGGTGGTCACTGACATGTCGTGCTACCTTGGAACTTGCTACTGTGAGTAAAAACCTTGATACTGCATCCCTGTGTCGCTCCATTATTCGCCTGCGCCTTCGGCCCTGCACCCCCATCCGCCCTGGGGCCCAGCTCTGCCTGTGAAAAGCTGCACCAGCTAAGCTGCGTCACCATCTGCCCCAGAGGTCCCAATCCCGCAGCGGCGGCACGTAAATTGCCATATACTACAGGTGGCGTCACGAATAAACTGTCATCATCCCCTTCATATTTAAACAACACCTCCAGGGTCACGAAACCGGGCCTCACCGCCGCAACGCCCCAGAAATAGAACCGCTGCCGGTACTGAGTAACCCCACGGCCCCAATGCGGGCGTGTCACATGCAAACATTAAAGTGAAAATTATATATTAGAATAATGCACCTAAAAACATTTAAAAACAACGGAACCCAAAAACATACCAGGGTATCTGTCGCGGGCAGGGAGGGGACGCTGCGCTCACCCACTGTTCGGGTCCGGCTGCTGCTGCTGCTCGCTCGGTCTGTGGCTCGAGCGGTGGGCCGGATCCCGGGGACTCGAGCGGCGCTCCTCGCCCGTGAGTGAAAGGGGGGTGGTTTGGTTTAGGGATATTTGTCCGTGACGCCACCCACGGTTGTGGTGAGGTTGTGACACCACCGCTGCTCTGGACGGGGATCCCGGGAGCGATAACAGGGAGCAGGTTGGATGTTGTTTCTCCCCTCCATGGGTAGGGGGGTTAGTCGTCCCGGGGCCCGAGTGAGGGTTAGGGATGGCAGGCGGGTTACGGGGCCTGGAGAGGTGCAGGGTCGCGGGGGCAGCGCGGTGCCGCACGGCACGGTGGTACTCACTCAGCCAATGATGAATGCAAAGTCTCCGGTAAACAAACGGCTGGATGGACGGGTCCCACGGACGGCTGCGGTAGTTCTCCCGGTAGGTTGGTGGTGACTGCCTTTCCCTGCACCTGTGTTGTGTTCACGGTTCCAATGGCTTCCCACTGGTAACCCGCTCCCCAGCTTGGATGGGTGCTGAAGGAGCCCCTTTTGCCCGCAGGCTCTGGCCCTGGGAACTGTAGCCTTGGCGGTGACTGTGTTTCCCTTCACGGTTTGAGCTGTTACTTTCAATCGGGTCTTGACTGCTGGGAAACCCCGGAGGTTCCCTTCGCTAACGGATTTGACTGGTTTTACGGCGACTCCTAGCCTGGTCGGGGTCCGTAAGCCCTGCCGAATGGTGCTGGCTTCTCTTCGCTCCCCGATCTGGTACCGGCGGGCCACCGCCCATCCCCGGTTCTTACGGTTCACTTCAATCAGCCTCTCCTGCAGACGGTCACCACCGTCTGCCAACCTTGCTGTATGTGCCCGGGCCATGCACCCGGACACGGTCAGTCTCCTCTACTACCACTTCACTCTCCAAAACTAATCTGACTCCTTTTCCCGCCTCCAGGACTGTGAACTCCTCGGCGGGCGGGGCCAACATCAGCCCCTGGAGGGAGGCAACAAGGATTTTTGTTTGACTACGGTGTGCCTAGCCGGGGTGTGGGGTGTGTTGTTGTAGTACCTGTGACATCCTGGCTTGTCCAGGGCGCCACAGTATCTAGTACGTAACACCTAGTAATGCCAAACTGCATACAGAAAGCTGCTAACATTATATAACATGGAAGGCAATCTAACAATGATCAACAGAATAAACATACAATGGAGTAAAATACTACCATATAAAAAGGAGATCACAATGGCCCTGAAATACAAACAGAGTTAATCAAGCAGCGTAGAACCCATGGGTGTATGACGAAGAGAGGTCCATGGCCCACAAGCAAAACACTTCCGGTGCAGGGTGGGTTGGGTTTATATAAAACAATTTGGGGGGGTTTGTGTATGCACACTAGTTCGTACTCGTCACTTGCTTGAACCTTAACCTTGTTTTCTTGGAGCTCGGTTTTCAAACCCGAACATCGAGCCTCAGGTTCGCTCATCTCTAGTGGTGGACACCCATCAATCTGCTTGTAATTAAAAGGGAATGCATATATATTGTAAATGTATCAAAGGTTTACTTTTAATATATAATGACACTGTGTATTCATATGTTGTTGTCCATCTGAGGTCTTTACTAATTTTAATACTTTTTAAGGACAAGATGTTTTTCTTATTATGTCTTGATGCATAAAACCATATAATTATAATATGGTATACCGTGTTTTTCTCATGGTTGTAATTTGTAGTGTCCTGGTGACAGGTAATTGTGATCACTGATGAGGCCTGTTTCCATGCAGACATAATTATCTCATGTCCTGTAAGAAACCTGTAGACTTTATGAGACCTGTTGTTATGATAAAGGTTAATTTGTTAAAATCCAGGCTTTAATTTTCTCTAAAAATACCATTTGTCATTTGCATCAAACATTCCACAATTCTTCCACCGTCCACGGAACATTCTGTAAATAGACTTTTCCATCATTTGATGGTTTGTGGCATATCTAGGACAAGCTCACACTGTTTGTTTTAGTTTTTTTTTTGTCTTTACATGTGGATTGTAGTGGTTTTCTTTGCAATATCCTTCCAGCAATACCAGATTTGTTTTTTCATACATGGCAGAATTACTTAGTATGACGTTAGAGAATTGTAATGGACGGTTCAAGTGAAACTGAGGGAGTTAAAGGTTTTGACATTGGACACCAGTGCTGCAAATAATAATATATTCACAGTCACTATGTGTGGAATATCGAAACAGACTCATTGCAATACATAAAGCCTGTGTAAAGGCCGCTTTACACGCTGCGATATCGGTACCGATATCGCTAGCGTTAGTACCCGCCCCCATCTGTTGTGCGACACGAGCAAATCACTGCCCGTGCCGCACAACATCGCCCAGACATGTCACACATACTTACCTGCCCGGCGACGTCGCTGTGACCGGCGAACCGCCTCCTTTCTAAGGGGGCGGTTCGTTCAGCGTCACAGCGACGTCACAGCTGCGTCACTGAACCGCCGCCCAATAGAAGCGGAGGGGCGGAGATCCCGCCCACCTCCTTCCCTCCGCATAGCGGCCGGGAGGCAGGTAAGGAGAGCTTCCTCGTTCCTGCGGTGTCACACGGAGCGATGTGTGCTGCCGCAGGAACGAGGAACAACTTCGTTACTGCTGCAGTAACGATTTTTGAGAATGGACCCCCATGTCACCGATGAGCGATTTTTCACGTTTTTGCAACGATGCAAAATCGCTCATAGGTGTCACACGCAACGGCATCACTAATGCGGCCGGATGTGCGTCACCAATTCCGTGACCCCAACGAATTCGCATTAGCGATGTTGTAGCGTGTAAAGTCCCCTTTAGGCTAGATTCACATTGTGTTTAGGCACAGCTCTTGTGTGAACTGCTCATATTGATCAAGCACAGAGTATACCAAAATTATGTCTAGACATTTCAATAAAACTGTGTATAAAAACCACTGACAAATTAGCCACTATATGTATTTTTTAATAAGAGTCAATGGGTGACATCTGTTGCTTTACTGTCAAGCTCTACTAATTGCTCTTGCTCTCTAAAGACTTCCATCCTCAATCCATCTCGAATGCAGCAGCCAGGCTCATATTTCTGTCCAAACGCTACACAGATGCCTCCACCCTGTGCCAGTCATTGCACTAGTTACCCGTCCACTAAAGAATACAACTTACAATGATTATACTCACCCCCAAAGCTCCCCACAGTTCTACACTGCATCTTATCCCTCATCTCCATCTATCACCCTACTTATGCTCTCTGATTCATTAATTATCCAAGGATTAACATCTTCTATAATCCGAACCTCCTACTCTAATCTCCAAGACTTTTCTCATGCTGCACTAGTTGTCTGCAATGCTCTAACCCAGACAATCATGTAAATTCCCAGTGCTCAAAGTTTTAAGTGTCCACTAAAAACACATTTCTTTAGGTAGGCCTATCACATGACCTGACTGATCTAAATTTTTTCAGTTCTCCTTTCCTACATTTTTCTCAGAATCTGGTTCTTTTGGTCATCTATTCTAACACGCTCTCAGCACTCAGTAGCAATTTGTATCTGGACAGATCCTGACAGGTGACCGATATACCCAGCTTTATATATCCTTATTTATAATAAAGATAGCGGGACCATACAATAAATGTCAGTGGGACTTTTTGAGACATCCCTGATGAGTGTATAAAGGTAATATATCAGCACTGGATCAATATGAAATGCAGCTTATGGCGCAGAGGTGTAGCGCCGGCATCTCTGCAGAGACACCGCGTTATTCACTGCCTGGCCGGTCGCGTCCTCCCCTGCACTCTCCTGGCCATCAATGTGAGGTGCTGACTCCTTCTCCGCCTGGGCCCTGTACATACTGCACAGGGTTCCCGGGAGGAAACCTAAGATGCACGAACGCACACTGGCCCTCCTCTTAAATGTGTGCCATTTGCAGGAAATGCCTTTCAGCCTATGGCTGAGAAGCACTGTGTATTTAAGGCACCCTCCCATTAGGGGAGGTGCCTGCGCAACACATAAACCTAGTTGTCAGGTTCCATTACCCCTGTATTCGTCACCTTGTACCTGCCTTCCCATACCTTTGTGCTATTACAGTGCCCACCATTCCTGTCCGTATCCACCTGGCCAGCCTACTTCAGTCACCCCTGTCTGTACCGTCTATACCTGAGTCTGTTTCCTGTCCTGGGGGTCAGCTGCCACAGTCCCAGTCAGTGCCCTGGGAGTGGTCCTTGGCATCCACCTTGCGGTGGGCGCTTAGTGAAGACCCTCCCACTAAAGGATAAGCCCTGGGTTTCTTGTGGTGGGTCCACTAATTCCATTTGTTGCCCGTACACCGGTTGTGAGCGTTAGAAGAGGTTCAAAGAACTTGATCCATCATGCTTCAATGTAGTGAGCATGAGGAAAGAGGACGGCACTTCAGTTCATCCACTGGTGAGAGCTGTACATAAAGCCAAATGTATGCAAAGTTTTTGTTTGTTTTCTTAATTGAAAACATTATTTAACACTCTTTTGACATATGTTTAGTCTTAAACCTCTCTATATGTATTATGTAATTTTTTTATGCTTAGGAGTTCAATGGGCGGTATTCTTCCTGGATTGACAGACTCTTCTTATAATTATGCATATAGAGATATTAAACTGAACCTATCAGGTCCTCCTATCCTCCGATATTGCCAACAGTGCACTTTAGAACTTTATTTTTACATTCAATAAGTGACCTTATTGTTACAGATTAACATTGTATTAAAGGAGTTGTCCGACATAAACTCAAAAATTTTTGGTAAGCCAATCTGTGCTGTATTGTCATATAAATCACCCCTACATTGTTATTTTTTGTTTTCTAAAGCTGGGGTCACACTAAGCGACAGCGACAACGACGTCGCTGTTACGTCACCATTTTCGGTGACGTAACAGCGACCTTGTAAGTCGCTGTTATGATCGCTGCTTAGCTGTCAAACACAGCAGAAGCAGCGATCATAACGTCGCTGTGCTACATGTGCAGAGAGCAGGGAGCCGCGCTTAGCGCTGGCTCCTTGCTCTCCTAGGTACAGTACACATCGGGTTAATTACCTGATGTGTACTGCAGCTACACGTGCAGGGAGCAGGAGCCGGCGCTGGCAGCAAGGGCGGAGGCTGGTAACGAAGGTAAATATCGGGTAACCAGGGAAAGGGCTTCCCTTGGTTACCCGATGTTTACGCTGGTTACAGCTTCGCAGCTGCCAGACGCCGGCTCCTGCTCGCTTCATTTCGTCGCTCTCTCGCTGTCACACACAGCGATGTGTGCGTCACAGCGGGAGAGTGACGACCCAAAAATGAAGCTGGACATTCAGCAACGACCGGCGACCTCACAGCAGGGGCCAGGTCGTTGCTGGAGGTCACACACAGCGACAGCGACGGGACGTCGCTGCAACGTCACAGAAAATGGTGACATAGCAGCGACGTCGTTGTCGTTGTCGCTGTGTGTGACACCAGCTTAACTTTTGTTCCTCTTGAATTCACCCTTTATTCTCTGCAGCTCTTTGTTTACATTCAGCTCTAGCAAACTGACCACTTCCTGTGGAAAAGCTCAGTCAGAGCTGGCACCGCCCGACCTCAGTGTCCAGCCTCTCCCCAGTGTCAAGCCCTGCCCCTTGCCCGCCCCCTGCACACACATTCCATGTCAGTATTCTTCCCCAGCACCTGACCTGTTATCACTCCAGCATTGCAAATAACAGCCCCACATCAGGCTCTGCACCCCACACCACATCGGGCTCTGCACCCCACACCACATCGGGCTCTGCACCCCACACCACATCGGGCTCTGCACCGCACACGCACATATGGCTCTGCACACCACATGCACACATATGGCTCTGCACCACACACACGCACATATGGTTCTGCACCACACACACGCACATCGGACTCTGCACTGCACACGCACATCAGGCTCTGCACTGCACACCACATCGACCTCTGCACCGCACACACACATCGGGCTCTGCACCGTACACGCACATCGGGCTCTGCACCGCACACGCACATCGGGCTCTGCACCGCACACGCACATCGGGCTCTGCACCGCACACGCACATCGGAATCTGCACCGCACACGCACATTGGACTCTGCACCGCACATGCACATCGGACTCTGCACCGCACACGCACATCGGACTCTGCACCGCACATGCACATCGGGCTCTGCACCGCACACGCACATCGGGCTCTGCACCGCACACGCACATAGGGCTCTGCACCGCATACGCACATAGGGCTCTGCACCGCATACGCACATCGGGCTCTGCACCGCACACGCACATCGGGCTCTGCACCGCACACCCACATTGGGCTCTGCACCGCACACGCACATCGGGCTCTGCACCGCATACGCATATAGGGCTCTGCACCGCACACGCACATAGGGCTCTGCACCCCATACACACATAGGGCTCTGCACCGTACACACACATAGGGCTCTGAACCGCACACACACATAGGGCTCTGCACACCACACACACACACACATAGGGCTCTGCACCACACACACATAGGGCTCTGCACCGCACACACACATAGAGCTCTGCACCGTACACACACAGGGCTCTGCACACCACACACACACACATAGGGCTCTGCACCACACACACACATATGGCTCTGCACCGCACACACACACACACACACACACATATGGCTGTGCACCGCACGCGCACACGGTGCTCTGTACCGACCCCCCCTACCCCCATAGGGAACACATGTAGGGAATACATACTCACCCGTCCTCGGTCCCCGCCGCTCCTCTCCTGCACGTTCGCGCGCTGTCTGTGCTCTGGCTGTATCAGCACAGTAGTGATGTCACCGCTGTGCTGAAGAGAGCACAGACAGCGGGACAGTGATGAGAAGCAGCGCTGCGCTGCTTCTCATCAGCGCTTTCAAATGTACCGGCATCTCTGATCTGTGATCTGTGATGCCGGTATATTTGAATGTGTGATCCTGAGCAGGGGCCCGGTGCTGGCGCTTACACCGCTGCAGCTGCCGCCAGGCCTCTCGCCCAGGTCACGAACCCCACAGCAGTGCAGGGGGAGGTTGCGGGGAGAGCAAGGGGTGTGGGCGAATGTGTGGGAGGGTGCAGGGAAGAGGTGCGGGGCTCATCGTACTGTAGCCGCCCAGCAGGGAGGCGACATGCTGTTCCAGATTTGCATGTCAACATGGTCCTGACCATGTTGACATGAAATGACCGGAAGCAGCAAAATCGCGGCAGGAACGGTCACATGACCACTCTGAGCCGGGGAAGAGGGGCTGACAGCAGGGCAGGTAAGTGGTCTCTATCTACTTACCTGCCCCAATGTAGCTCAATAGGGAAATTAAAAAAAAAAGTCAAAAGAAGCCGGATAACCAATTTAACTGACATTGATTATTGTATTTGTATGTTTGTCAACTGTATATGCGAATTAATGAGTACATATCCAGCGAGGTGTACCTTCATCGATATTAACCCTGCATCAAATACTATAATGCCATACTCTTACAGTGCCTTGAAAAAGTATTCATACCCTGTGAACTTTTCCACATTTTTTACTTTACACCCATAAACTTTAAATCAATTTTACTTGGATTTTATGGATTTTTATGCATTCTATTGGATTTATATACACCAACACTAAGTAGCAAGTATTTGTCAAATGTAATGAAAATGATACATGGTTTTATAAATGCTCTAAACATATCAAGCTGCAAATTGTGACATACATTTGCATTCAGCCCTCTGTATTCTAATACCCCTAAATAAAATCATGAGTTACCAAATGCTTCTAGAAGTCACCTTGTAAACAAAATTGAGTTCACCTGTGTGTAATTCTTAGAATAGCTACAGCTCCTCTGTGAAGACCTCAGAGGTTTGTTTGAGAACATCAGCCAGATTCATGAAAACCAAGGAACACATCAGACAGGTAAGGGATAAAGTTGTGAAGATTAAAGCAGGCTGAGGTTATAAAAAAAAAAATTGCCCAAGCTCTAAACACCTCACTGAGCACTACTCAATCTAATCTAAACATGGAAAAAGTATGGCACAATTACAAACCTAGCAAGATATGGTCATCTACCTAAAATGGCAACCCAAGCAAGGGGAGCACTAATTAGAGAAGCAGCGAAGAGGGCCATGGTCACTCTGGAGGAGCTCCAGAGATCCACAGCTTAGGTGGAATGATCTGTCCACAGGACATCTATTAAGGGACACAGCTAGTATGCAGAAGGTGATCTGTTTAGATGAGACCTAAGTAGAACTTTTTGGACTAAATGCAAAACGCTGTGTTGCGGAAAACAACAATGTACTCTGAATACACCATCCCCACAGTCACACATGGTGATGAATGGAGCTAAATACACAGCAATCCTGGAGGCAAACTGGTCAGAGATAGCAAAAGACTTCAGAGTGGCGCACGTGTTCCCCTTCCAGCAGGACAACAACCCTAAACATACTGCCAGAGCGACAATGGAAGATCAAAGCATATGCATGTGTGTGAATAGCCCAGACAAAGTCCAGACCTAAAGCCCATTAAGAATCTGTGACAAGACTTGAAAATTGCTGTTCACAGATGTCTCCATCTAATCTCACTGAGCTACCGGTATTTTAGAAAGAAGAATGGGCAAAAATGTCATCCTCTAGATGTGCAAAGCTGGTAGAGACAGACCCCAAATGACTTGCAGCAGTAATTGAAGCAAAAGGTCCTACAGAGTATTAACTCAGGGGGCTGAAATGAAAAGCACATCACAAGTTTTAAATTTATATTTTTCAAATATTTAGAAAACCCTGTAACATTTCGGTTACACTTCACCAATACTTGATACTTCGTGTTGGTATATCACATAAAGTCCCAATAAAATACATTTAAGTTTGTTAGTGTAACTTAAAAAATGTGGAGAAATTCATGGTGTATGAATACTTTTTTTAAGACATTGTATGCCTCCGCACTATCTGGACAAGCACTACTCGGCATGAGTGCGCAGATGAACAGGTGAGAGTATAGCCAGTAGCTTCACTACACATGTCAGCTAATGGGGATGATGTTCATTACACATAAGAGGGCATTATTACAGTATCTGATAGAAGACTATGTGGTGAAGGAACACCTCGAAAACTAGTACTTAATTAGCATATTGTGAGTGAAAGTGATATAAATTATTTTTGGCCACATTCAAATATAAGTCTGGAACCACAAAAACATTTTTGGAATGTAAGACTAAACCTCTACAGTGATTTTGTGGTTATTTTCAAGGCTTAGAGGACCTGACAAGTTCCCTCTTTACTGCTAAACCTAGAATGAGCAAGGATGTAAATTATTAAAATAACAATATACAATATACTTGTAGCACTGGTGTCCCTACACGGCTCTGCTTTTCCCTAGCACGAATGCCGACTCACTCACCACCGCAGCCGGACTGCACCGCCCTGCCTTGCCTCCCCGCGGTCCTCCACATGTGAGTCTTCTTCCTCTTGTTCCCAGGGCCTGTACATGCTAGGTATGCACTCAGGGCACATAAGCACACACTCGCTCTCTTAAAGAGCCAGCACACCTATTCCCAGAAGTGCCTTTCAGCCTATGGCTGAGGGGCACTAAGTACTTAAGACACCCTCCCACTAGGGGAAGTGCCTGAGCAACATTGTCAGTAAAGGGGGCTTTACACGCTACGACATCGCTAATGCGAACTCGTTGGGGTCACGGAATTGGTGACGCACATCCGGCCGCATTAGCGATGCCGTTGCGTGTGACACCGATGAGCGATTTTGCATCGTTGCAAAAACGTGCAAAATCGCTCATCGGTGACATGGGAGTCGATTCTCAAAAATCGTTACTGCAGCAGTAATGAGGTTGTTCCTCGTTCCTGCGGCAGCACACATCGCTCCATGTGACACCGCAGGAACGAGGAAGCTCTCCTTACCTGCCTCCCGGCCACAATGCGGAAGGTGGGCGGGATGTTATGTTCCGCTCATCTCCGCCCCTCCGCTTCTATTGGGTGGCCGCTCAGTGACGTCGATGTGACGCCGCACGGACCGCCCCCTTAGAAAGGAGGCGGTTCGCCGGTCACAGCGACGTCGCCGGGCAGGTAAGTATGTGTGACGGATCTGGGCGATGTTGTGCGGCACGGCCAGCGATTTGCCCGTGTCGCACAACAGATGGGGGCGGGTACCCACACTAGCGATATCGGGACCGATATCGCAGTTTGTAAAGCGGCCTTTAGTTAGTGCATGTCTGTATAGCTAACTAGTTGTCAGGTAGAGTTGCCTACTGTCCGTTACCTGTACCTGTGTACACCTACCCTACATCTCACCCTGTGTCCTGGCTGTGCTGTCTGTACCCTCCTGCTGTCCTGTCTTCATCAGCCCTCCCAGCTGCACCAATGGTCCTGGAGACTCTGCCGGTCCCTGCAATACCTTCTGTACCTGTCTGCCTGTACCTATCAGTACTAGAGATTTTTACAGTCCCTGCCATACCCTCCATATCTGTCTACCCCAGCTGTTCTGCCTGCACCCATCAACACTAGAGACTCTGCCTGTCCATCTTGCGGTCCTGTCTGCCTCAACCATCCTGGATGCACCTGTCAACACCTAAGACTCTGCCTGTCCATCCCTGAGGTCGTCCCTGTCCTGGGGGTAAGCTGCCACAGTCCCAGACATTTCCCTGGGAGTGGTACCTAGCGTCTAACCGGTAGCTGCTTAGTCAAGTTACTCCCACTACAGGGTAAGCCCGGATACTCTCTGTAGTCCAGTGAGTCCACTCCCGCTCGCTGCCTTATCACCATCGGTGAACATTACAATACTAAACCATTTCCCACATACCTATATCAGTTTGTTCTGCTTCTCCTGCTCTATGAGGCTGGGTTCACATATAGTCAGTGGCTCCATTGGGCTTAAGTCCAAGCCCCCCACAAAATGGGATTTGAGTGAATGCGCCAATGGGGCCATTGGCTATAATGATGCAGACGTAGACTGTTGTGCATACTTTTTGGCTGTCTATGCCTAGTTGAAGCGGGCACCAAGACGTCGTCGACTATGTCTTGCTGCCTGCCTCAAAAGATTAGAATCTAACATATAGTAAAATAGTTTAGTTTTCTGCAGTTGGTCATTTTTAGGAGAAAGGTAGAAGTCTCATGGATAAATCTTTAAATCCTGGCATCAGGCAAAGAGATTAGGGAACGCTGATGACTGCAGTATTTACTTCTACATATGGAATAGATGCAGTACAAGCCTGCTGTATCTACTCCCTCTTTATACAATGATGATCTAATAAAACAACAATTCAGTAATTGGGGTAGAACTGTGGATTGTACACACAGGCAGACAGCAGCTCTCCGTACAAGTCTTCATATAACCACAAACCAAAACAGCTTGTTTCAGCAGTATATAAGTAATGCTAGATACAAAACACACTGGAATAACCTTTCTATTTCCAACTTTTTTCCTATGCTCTAGACATGGAATAACACAAGGCAATGATAGTGACAGCTGAATAAACTCTACAAACACCACACTGATGTATGCAGAGCCAGTAGTGAAAAGTGTTGCATAATAGTATCAATGTACCCTAATTAGAAGGCAGCCCGCGAAAAAAGAGGGTCCGGCACCACAATTCCCACAGCAATTCTATAGCAATTTAGAAGACATTACAAATGGCTGAGGTCTTCAAACCAACCACCCTCACGTAGAGGGAAAATCCATAACTTTACGAATGCTGCAGAATTATAAGATTTCCTGTTCCTCTGTTATTCCTCCTTGAATATTATGAATAAATTGACAATTGGGTTTTGCCATTTCCCCTGTTATAGGGGTGTTTCCTGCACGACAGGCACTGATTGGACAATGGCAGAGTATATAGACACACCCCTAACAGACTGTCATCAATGTATTCATATATGAAACAGCAGCGATCTCTAGAGATGCAACATAAATATTATAGAAGGGGTAATACAACAATTAAGTGCAATATTAATATACTAACTGCAGTACCAGACATTGCCTGGGATAGTAACTGTCTTGCTGTCTCTCTCCCTCTCTGTCTGTCTCCCTCTCTGTCTCTCTCTGTCTTTCTCCCTGTCTGACTCTCTATGTCTCTGTCTATCTCTCTGTTTCTCTCTGTCTGTCTCTCTATCCGTCTCTCTGTCTCTTTGTCTGTCTCTGTCCCTCTCTATCTGTCTCTCTCTTTTTCCATCTGTCTGTCTCTCCATCTGTCTGTTTTTCTGTCTCTCTCTGTCTCTCAATCCATCTGTCTCTCTCCTTGCCTGCATGTCTCTCTCTCTGTCTCTCTATCCATCTGTCTCTCTCCTTGCCTGCATGTCTCTCTCTGTCTCTCTCCTTGCCTGCATGTCTCTCTCTCTGTCTCTCTATCCATCTGTCTCTCTCCTTGCCTGCATGTCTCTCTCTCTGTCTCTATCCATCTGTCTCTCTCCTTGCCTGCATGTCTCTCTCTGTCTCTATCCATCTGTCTCTCTCCTTGCCTGCATGTCTCTCTCTCTGTCTCTCCATCCATCTGTCTCTCTCCTTGCCTGCATGTCTCTCTCTGTCTCTCTCCTTGCCTGCATGTCTCTCTCTCTGTCTCTCTATCCATCTGTCTCTCTCCTTGCCTGCATGTCTCTCTCTCTGTCTCTCAATCCATCTGTCTCTCTCCTTGCCTGCATGTCTCTCTCTCTGTCTCTCAATCCATCTGTCTCTCTCCTTGCCTGCATGTCTCTCTCTCTGTCTCTCAATCCATCTGTCTCTCTCCTTGCCTGCATGTCTCTCTCTCTGTCTCTCAATCCATCTGTCTCTCTCCTTGCCTGCATGTCTCTCTCTGTCTCTCTCCTTGCCTGCATGTCTCTCTCTATCTCTCTCTGTCTCTCTCTGTCTGCCTCTCTCTCTTTCTCTCTGTCTCTCTCTTTAGCCGTCTTTCTACCAAAATCACATTACCTCACACATAAGTTTCTTACACTAAAAATATCCTTTGTTGCCTATAGAAACCAATAAAAGCTCCTATTAATGACCTGCAGCTCCCAGCTTCATTGACTTTAATATAAGCAGGTTATTTGGCAAATAACTGTAAAGCGCGGGGTTAAACTTTCCCCTCAAAACACAGTCTATGACGTTCCCTGAGTCAAATGAGGTGTCTGTGCAAAATTTTGTGATTATAAATGCGATGGTGCAGATTCCGTTAGTGGACATACACACACACACACACACACACACACACACACACACATACTCTCAGCTTTATATATTAGAAATCTTGAACTGATCCACACATTCCTTGATCCTACACCTTTTAAGGTCAGTTCAGGCATAGGTGAGGCATCTAGGTATTAAGTAGTAGTATTGTCTACAGTTGTTTCAAGTTTGGCACAAGTTTGCGTACATGCTTCAACTAGTGTTATTTCCAAGTTTAGCGCAGCTTACTGGGTGTTGTTTGTATCTACCATTTGGAAAGAAAATTATAATCTGCTGGCAACTGTTCTCAGTGCTGTTCACACCTGGTCTCTGCAATCAAGGTAACACATCCCTTCAAATGCGTCTCCAGTTTGTTATAATTGACTACTATCCAACAGTTTACCATTTCCTTACTGAAAGTGCCAGTTTGTATGCACTCCTGCTGTTAATCATTTCCCTGCTTGAAGATTCCAGACTGCATTCTTAAGATAAACTGCAACCCTACTGTAAGATACCAGTTTCCTATTAGGTCCAGTTAATGTTGCCTTGTGTATCCACACACCTGGCTCTGCTTTATTTGTACTACCTCCTCTGCTTGTTTCTCTACCATTCTGCATATTCTCCTAACCTGGCCTTCGCTGATCTACATATCTGTCAGGGCAGGGAGGACTGGTAGGCCCAGGAGGTGGATCCACTGGACCATGCACCCCACCGGAGGGCAGGGTACACGGCAGCCGGAGCACTGGCGTGGCAGGGACAGGTATAACCAGGTCACCAGGGTCACGGAGTTCTTTAAGACGGTACAGAATGCTGGTACAGGTAACAGGACACAGTACAAGGGGACCTGAGCACCTAGCTCAAAAGACAAGGCTTCAAGACACGTTGATCAGGCCCCGCCCACATGGAAAGGCCAGTCTTATATACCCAGCACAGCCTCATGTCATTTCCTGCTGCAGGTGTGCTAGGCCTATAAGACCAGGAGAGTGGGCGCGGCCTGGTCCTATACAGAACCATGTGGCTAAGACTCAGAGTCAGACTCATAAGACCAGGAGCAGGACACAGGAGAGCACGAGCGGGAGCGGCAGCCATGACCGATGGACACGTGGACTGGATCAGTGGTTAAGGAGCAGTGCAATGACAGTGAGGCCGGATCAGTGGGTATGGAGCGGTGCCGGGATGGTGCGACCGGATCAGTGGGTAAGGAGCGGTGCTGAGGCATCGGGAGCGTGACAGTACCCCCCTCTATGCCCCCCCCTCCGTGCACAGTACCCCAGGGGCACCCCGGATCGAGTCACCGGACCAGGAACCAAGGCAAAGGCGGGGAAGGACCGCTGACCCCGTGCCGCCTTCTTGGCCACACGATGCTTAGCCGACGATCTACCAGTAGTGGCAACGGGGGCAACAGGAAGCGGAGGACAGACAGAAGTAGGACCGGGGTCGTGGACGACCGAATCGGGCGTCTCAGACCGGGTACAGGACATTGTCTCATCCTCAGTAGCCGGGGACATCGAAGTCTCAATACCCAGGGACGGTGGAGTGACGCTAGACTGCGTTGTTTCTTCATCAGCGCCCGGTGGCACCAAGGACTCAGGCGACAGGAGTTGTGGTACGACGCTGGACTGCGTCGTCTCCTCTTCTTGTTCTGGTGGCACCACAGGTACAAGAGACAGGAGTTGTGGTACGACGCTGGACTGCGTCGTCACTTCCTCCTCCTGTTGTGACATGACAGGCCCAGGTGACAGGGACCGAGGAACAGGCTGTAGACAGGTATCCTGGCACAACGGACTCCAACGAGTGATTGCGCCAGAGCGCCAACTGATGTCAGGGTCATGGAGTTGTAGCCAGGGCAGACCCAGCAGGAGCGCGGGAGTCATTCTCGGGATGACGTACAAAGCAATAGTCTCAGTGTGCAGAGCACCAACACAGAGTCTTACGGGTTCGGTGGTGTACCGGACGGGTTCGTATAGTGGTTTTCCGTCCACGGAGGCGAACCAAAGGGGTTTAGCAAGCGGGATGACCGGTATTCGATAACGGTCCACTGTAGCTTGTAGAATGAAATTACCCGCTGCTCCCGAATCAATGTGAGCCTCTGCCGTGAACCGGGTCTTCTCAGTCGTTAACTGGACAGTTTGTGTAACCGGGACTGAGGGGATTCCGGTACCAAGGGTGGCGGTTCCCACCATCCCTTGGACTTGGGGTCTTCCTGGCCTCTCAGGGCAAGAGCGGAGCAGATGTGAACCACTTCCACAATAGAAACACAGGCCCCGGGCGAGCCGCTCTGCACGGCGTTGCTCGGCTTGGCTCAACCGGTCTATTTGCATAGGTTCGGGAGTTGAATCACAGGAAGGCAATGGCGGGGGAACGGTAGACCTCTGCAGGACAAAGGCGTGACGGACTGGTCGCTTCTCCCGGGATACCTCCTTGGTCCGTTCCTGAAAACGGAGATCAATCCGGGTGGCTAGGGATATCAAAGCGTCCAACGTACGGGGAACATCACGACCGGCTAATTCGTCCTTGATGCGACCGGAGAGCCCCTCCCAGAAGGCGGCAGTCAATGCCTCATTGTTCCAGCCTAGCTCGGAGGCAAGTGTGCGGAACTGAATGGCGTACTGGCCAACCGTTAGGGTCCCTTGGCGTAGCCGGAGGAGTGAAGAGGTAACCACGGTAGTACGTCCTGGTTCATCAAAGGTACTTCGAAAAGCCTGAAGGAATTCCCGGATGTCGGTGGTCACCGGATCCTCGTTCTCCCACAACGGATTTATCCAGGCCAGAGCTTCGCCTTCTAGGTGTGACATTAGAAATGCCACTTTTGCTTGGTCCAAAACAAACAGGTGCGGGAGCAGCTGGAAATGCAGAGAGCACTGGTTCAAGAAGCCTCTGCAGGTCTTGGGATCTCCCGCATAGCGAGGCGGTGCAGCGAGGCGGAGATGCGAGGCCGAGGAGACAACGGGTTCGGACGTAGTCGCTGTACGCTGTGTAGATGAGGTCGAGGCGGCAGTCTGTAACGTATACAAGCGGCTGTCCACAGACGTCAGGAAATTCAATATACGGGTTAAGGTTTCTCTCTGTCGCACCAGTTCCTGGCGCAGTTCAGCCGGTTCAGACGTCTGTGCTCCGGCGGAATCCATGGCCTGATCAATCTGTCAGGGCAGGGAGGACTGGTAGGCCCAGGAGGTGGATCCACTGGACCATGCACCCCACCGGAGGGCAGGGTACACGGCAGCCGGAGCACTGGCGTGGCAGGGACAGGTATAACCAGGTCACCAGGGTCACAGAGTTCTTTAAGATGGTACAGAATGCTGGTACAGGTAACAGGACACGGTACAAGGGGACCTGAGCACCTAGCTCAAAAGACAAGGCTTCAAGACACGTTGATCAGGCCCCGCCCACATGGAAAGGCCAGTCTTATATACCCAGCACAGCCTCATGTCATTTCCTGCTGCAGGTGTGCTGGGCCTATAAGACCAGGAGAGTGGGCACGGCCTGGTCCTATACAGAACCATGTGGCTAAGACTCAGAGTCAGACTCATAAGACCAGGAGCAGGACACAGGAGAGCACGAGCGGGAGCGGCAGCCATGACCGGTGGACACGTGGACTGGATCAGTGGTTAAGGAGCAGTGCAATGACGGTGAGGCCGGATCAGTGGGTACGAAGCGGTGCCGGGATGGTGCGACCGGATCAGCGGGTAAGGAGCGGTGCTGAGGCATCGGGAGCGTGACAATATCGTCTGTTAAGACCCCCTCCACTGCACCATCATCTCCAGTCTACGCTGCTCACTGTCATCTACGGATTACAGACTGCACCTCACCAGGTGAGCATATAACAAAATCTATGGGAGATCCAGAATTGGAGGATTGTTATTTTATATGGACAACCATTATGTGTTTTCTAGTGGTAGTCATAGCTGTAGGTCACGTTTTGGCGATGCCCTGTGCACAGATAATACATTCAGAAAATCATGTATTATGCCTTTGCTAAGAATAGTTAGTTACTCACAGAATAATGTCCTGAGAAAACCTCCAGACAGAAAGTGCACAACCCACAGGAATGCCGTAAAAAATGATCCGAACGGGAGCTGATGTTAAATTAACCCATATGTGTTTTCAGGAAAGTGTTCAGACTGTTCTGCAAGATCTTTAATTAGTCCATGTAGCTGATGTTATAGCAGGGCAATGACATGGGTCATAGGGGGTTATGTCAGGGGCGATGACAGTCGCTTCATCAGAAAACACGAACTCTGCATCTCCGCTCTAGACCGGCATTCTTGGCCAAACTCATTACAGTTTTCTTCTCAGACATTAGTCAGAACTCTAGCAGAGGATTTATATAGAGTTAGGGTCTGAACTTTATTGATAGGTTGCTTTTTGAACTTTATGGAAGACTCAATGAAGCCAGCGAGACGTAAAAACAAATGTACAGAGTGCGTTCTCTGATCCGTGAGGAGAGATTGTAAAGTATTTTGTCAACGTGTAATCTGTCCACATGTTTCATACTAAATGAAAGCCAGAATCTCCTCTGTGGCTTTCTACATATGTATAGCAGCAGGAGAATTAAAGGGACGCTTATGTTATGACTTTATTTACTTGCCTTCTTTCTAAATTATATCTTATGCTTTGAAAAAGTGCTAAAATAAAGTAAAAAAAAGAACTAACATGCGCACTGTAAAATAAAAATAACCTGCTGTGCATATTTTCAGACTTTTTTAACATCTTTTAACTGCTTCAAGCTTCAAAGAATTGACCTGACCATTCCAATTTTTTTTAAATAAAACAAAAAAAGCCACAAAAACAACGAAAAGGACGACATAGAAAATGCTCCATGAAAAATACTGCGTATTTTGCCTCAAAAACGACTGTATGTCTGTAAGCCATCGTGTGCATGTATACTTATCAAAGAACAACAAGTACACCTTCAGAAGAGCCATGTTGTAGAAGGAGCAATTCACCTTCAGCATATAGCTCTCTTTTAAAGGGGCTTAGGCTATGTTCAGAAAATGGATTTTGGAAGTAGAAACATGTCACATTGATTTAGATTAAAATCTGCATTAGAAATCTACTGATTTTTTCCACGGAGTACTGTAACACCTGCCAGGATCCACAGACTCAGACAGGCTGTGATGGACAGACTAGAGGGAAGCCACTCCCCAAGCAGGACCCCTAGAACCCTGAAACCCGTTAACCCCTATACAGGGATTTGGAATTACACAGGGCCCAAGTTGATCACTACCTATGGTAGGCTGCAGTCCGTTGAGAGTAGTAGTCAGGCATGGTCGAACCGGGAAATGCAAAACATGGACAGAATCATGCAGACAAGGAAGTAATCAGAAACAAAGCAGAGGTAAAATCCGGATCAGGCAGTGAGGTACATAAACAGCAGACAGGAGGGTAGTCAGGAAACAAGCAGAAGTCAGAACACCAGAATCACTAAACAGAACAGGGCGGGACAGGAACCAGGAATGCAGAACTATCTCTGGCAGTGGTCAGCAGACAGGAGGGGAAATAAGAAGGGTGTGGTGTCTTCCCATTGGTTGTAGCTGAATGATGGTAAGTTCAACTGGAAGACACACGCCACCTACAGTCAGCCAGTGGTACTGCAGATCCCAAGGAAACCCAGCCCAGTGGATGAGCGGAGTCTGCGCCCACCAGCGCCACTGTCATTGACTCCTCTCCCATCACCAGCACTATCCACGGCAGGAACACGGCGTCGCCTGGTGATCGAAGAAGAAGTCGCTGGAGCGGAATCCGGTGGGGACGTAACAATTACTCACTGACTTACGAAGTCCAAAGTAATTTTCATCCTAAATCACTGTCTGTTTAGTGCCATAGTCTAAACTGTTTTTCAATATACTCGAATTAGAGATACCCTTCGGCTCCCTAACTACATATCACGCTAGGTACGTGGAAGTACGAAGCGATCTGCAAAAGGTAAGAGAAGGGGACCCCTGCGTCTAGGGTAGGGGGAGATGGTGACTCATGACCAAACTTGCTGCTGATCCCTGGGTTCCTTAACACCCTAGATAGGTTCTGCACATATGCGCCGAGCCGGATATTTGACCCTAGTTATCCCTGATGCTGGACCCTAAATAGAGAACAAGTAGGATGAGCACTTTGTCAACTCCACTAAATGGTAAAGGAAGTCACAAGGAGTACACATGGGGAAAAAGCATGAACTACTTATCCACAGAGGACTCAAGCAGACGTTCTGCAAAGCTTAAGCAACAATACTAAATGATGAAAGCAAGCCACTTGCTTGCAACCAAAGATAGAATGAACTGAATAATATCATCAGCACCAGCCCAAGGAAGAACTGCGTATTTAAGCACCAAGAGAATACTGATGATCAGCAGCTGAGGGGAAGGTGAGCTCCTGCTGGGTCCAAAAGGGAGAGATGAATCCAGCAGGAAAGCTACCAATGAATACTGACAGCAGGAACAACAGAAAGTCAGGGAATATTTTGCGCAACCAAACGCTGTGAATTTCTATTACCAGAAACCACATGACTGTCTGTCACCCGTGACACATCCGTGACACTACACTATCTAACTGCTTTCCTATTTTTTTCACTTCCTTGTTGATGATGTTTTGTTTAAGAATCCCAGTACATGCTACACTCAAATGTAGTGTCATCAAGAGGTAGAGTCTGTAGTCAATGCGCAGTCTCTGCTCCTTCCCTGAAATGAAGCATCATCAGTGCCGCTCGTATCAGAGACTGAGTTAGTCCCAGCGCTATGTGTACTGTACAATGTGCGCAATGACAGTTCGCACTGTTGCCTGCTCAGATCAGCAGTAACGAGTTGGCAACAGTGCGTATTATTAGAATGCCCAGCATGCAGAGACCAGCGCTGCCCCCACAAGTGACATTGCTGGTCTCTGCATACCATGTATTCACTCTGTTGCCACATAATTGTTGCTAATTTGAGCTGATAACAGAGAGTACGTTGTCATTGTGCGATGTGCACAGTTGTACATTGCAGTGGGACTAGCTCAGTCCCTGAAATGAGAGTAACTGATGATGTTTTGTTTCTCGGAGGAGGCAAAGGCTGTAGCAGTGACTGCAGCCTCTTCCTCCTGATGATGCTTGTTTGAGTATCCCAGTATACACTAAGGGGCACTTTGCACACTGCGACATCGCAGGTGCGATGTCGGTGGGGTCAAATTGAAAATGACGCACTTCCGGCATCGCATGCGACATCGCAGTGTGTAAAGGCTGGATGATACGATTAACGAGCGCAAAAGCGTCGTAATCGTATCATCGGTACAGCGTCGGCGTAATCCATAATTACGCTGACGCAATGGTCCGATGTTGTTCCTCGCTCCTGCGGCAGCACACATCGCTGTGTGTGAAGTCGCAGGAGCGAGGAACGTCTCCTACCGGCCTCACTGCGGCTTCCGTAGGATATGCGGAAGGAAGGAGGTGGGCAGGATGTTTACATCCTGCTCATCTCCGCCCCTCCGCTCTGATTGGCCGCCTGCCGTGTGACGTCGCAGTGACGCCGCACGACCCGCCCCCTTAACAAGGAGGCGGGTCGCCGGCCACAGGGACGTCGCACGGCAGGTGAGTGTGTGTGTGAAGCTGGCGTAGCGATAACTTTCGCTACGCCAGCTATCACCACATATCGCTGCTGCGACGGGGGCGGGCACTATCGCACTCGGCATCGCAGCATCGGCCTGCGATGTCGTAGTGTGCAAAGCCCGCCTTAGATTTGCAAACAAAGCGGCATCAGAAAGGAAGTGAAAAGAAAAATATTAGAAAAGCAGATAGGAAACGGTAGGGAATTTTTAATTCAAGTACTGTATATCAGAAAATCATTTACATTATGGCACTAAATAGATAGGTATTTAGAAGGAATTACTTTGAACTTCGAACAACCCCTTCAAGCCTCCATAGTTTACAGGATAGGTTCCACGTGGAATTCCCTTAGGATATTTGCACACACCAGAATTGTTACACAGAGATTTTCACAAACTTTGCCAACTGTCATGGTGGTGTTGAGATCTGCTCAAACTATAGATTCTGGCACTTTGCCTGATAACTCCTCTGAAGTCTGTGATCTATGCAGGCAGGCTCAGGCGTCGACCTGATGAGTGCTAATTTAGAGGTAGACTAGCAGGAGTTAATCGCTGCTAGTCTGCTTGTTAGTCTCATTTGATCACATGTTGTGGAAAGCAAATCACATCTACTCCCCTCCTATTTATGCTGGCTAGATCCTTCCACCTATGCCAGGTATAGCTTATTTAAGTTGATATGGGAAGGTATGTAATAGTCCAGATTATCTGGTGTGATACCTGTTGCTGTGTGCGGTTATGGAGTTAACCCTTGTTGCCTTTTTGTTGCTACCCTTCTGCTCTTGTTTTTCTCCTGTGTTTCTCTTTGGCTATTTCTGTGTGTGTGCAGTGTGTTTTCCCTTGTCTATACTTATCTGTTTACCATCTCACTCCTGTCACGTCCCTCCTTTGAGTAGTATTTCTTGGGAGAATAGAAAGGCACAGTACTCTGGTGTCTCCACCATTAAGAGTAATCTGAAGGTGAAGGATAGCCTAAGGTCCCCCCTAGCGTAAGAGACAGCATAGGAACCCCCTGTCCTTCGCCATCCCAAAGTACCATTGTGACAAGAATTTTCACTTCATTTAAGTATGTATTCTACACTGAAAAATGTATCAAATCTTTCTGAAAAGGCTAACCTATTAACTTCAAAGGTAAGTACGCATTGTCATTCAAACAGCAGTAACATTTCTGGAGCAGATTTTAAATCCACATAGTGGAAAATAAAGAAGGGACTTTTCACGTCTTGATGTGAATTCCATGCATACTTTATCCATTGTATTATGGAAGCTAAGTCCTATGCCTAATTCACAGAGAAGTCCGTGTCAAAAATTCTTAGCCCAACTTATATAAGTAGAAAAGGAGCAATGGAAAAGCAGATGTCAGGTTAAAAAAACATATTGCCTTCAAGTGGGAGACAAAACTGGTAAATTTCTTGTGAAATTTCATTTTCGTTGTATTGATAGGAGTCCACTAGCACAGGGTTCCCCAACTCCAGCCTTCAAGGCCCACCAACAGTGGATGTTTACAGGATTTCCTTAGCATTGCACGGGTGTTGAAATCATCATCTATGCAGGTAATTAAATTATCACCTGTACAATCCAAAGAATTACTGAAAACATGCACTGTTGCTGGGCCTTGAGGACTGGAGTTGGGGAGCATTGCCCTAGCACATAGTTGTTTAACTTGCGGTAAATGTGTGACGCCCTGGACTATCAGGTCGTCACAGGGTATTGCACAATCTGCCCTCCCGTACAATATCCACATCCTTCTAGGTTATGGCTCCCCAACTACATGGTGTTGCCTACATCAGCTAATCAAAATCCTAGGTACACTCTGCACCACACCCACCAGACACACCAGTGGACGGCCTGAGTGGAATAGGGTCGCCCACTTGAGGGGTTGGTTAAGGGGAGGTCAGGAGTGTCAGTCAGTGAGTCGGAGAGAGTGTTGAGGAAGTGAAGGAGAGAGGAGGTCAGGAGCCGGGCTCCTTGGAAGCCATCTAGTTAGCAGACGGTGGTCTGGGCCTAGAGGAGCTGGACCCCCGGTTGCAGGGGATCATGGCAAGGGGCACGGAACTGTCGAGGAGGACAGCCGGTGGCCTTACACCATCACCGGGCTGGGCCCAGTGCACGACGGGGTACGTGGACCCAAGGTCAGGGAGTAGCTTCAGGCAACCTGACAATTTACCCGACGAGAATGGAGCCTTCAAGATCCGTTCTCCACCTGCTCCAAAATCGGGGTACTAGCGCAACGAGGGGGATAGGACTTTCCACTCAAAGGGTCCAGAAAATCCCAAGTGTGAACCCTGAGAGCAAGCTCCCACACTTAGCCATAGTTAGGAGCGGGACCCAACTAGTTCCATACTACCGGGACCAACTGAGAAGTAACTTAGTGCAAGGAGGAAAGGTCACGGATCACCAGGCAGCACCATTGGGGACGGGACCCGAACCAAGCTCCCCTCAGCGGCAGCGGTATCCAGAACTTTGGTTTATCCAGTTGTCGGTGTCAGCTTAATGGACTGAGTGAGTACGAAAGTGACCCCTCTGCACCCAACGGCACTCCCCGAACACCATCACCAAGTCCCGGGGCTTCCCTCCTACCCGTGGAGGGTCCTCACACCTGGCTGCCCCACTCCATTTCCCCCGGGTACTCCCAACTGCAGCGGTGGTACTCCATATTACCACACAGCACGGGTGGCGTCACAAACGCTAAATACCCCCTTCATTTTGGGTGGCCGCACGACCCCCGGGTCCGGACACCCTTTGAGCCACCGCGGATCCGGATCCGAGCAGCCCGGCTGCTGGCACGGGGGCAGCACAAATGCATCCTATAAAATGAATGTTAAGGAAGGTCAAGGGACATGTGTGATGTTCGCTGGCCAAATCTATGGCCATGTCTTTTTCCTCTCTTTTCATGTTTGACTGTAGCCTCAGTGTACTTAGCTGAATATACTTTGCATAAATATTGAGAAACCCTGCCCTGGTATCTTCTTATTAACACACTGGCAATTGCTAGTAGTAGTAATTTCTTTATGTTACTTGTTTATATAGCGTAATCAATATTACAGCGCTTTACAGACATCATCATCACTGTCTCTTTGGGGCTCACAATCTAATGTCCCTATTTGTATGTCTTTGGCGTGGTAAGAACCGAAGAACATGGAGTAAACTCAATCAAATAAAGGGAGAACATAAAAACACTGGTCCTTGGTGAGATTTAAATCAAGGACCCATGCGCTGTAGAGCTACAATGCCAACCACCGAGCCACCATGCTGCTCCTCCAAGAATCTAATAGAGCTTGCCTAATAGCTTGCCTAAATTCACAGACTATAGACAATCCTTAATCCGTGTGCTGTGTCTGACAGTGGAGCTTTAGTGAACTGGAAATGTCTATAATATATTGTAAGGATAAGTAGAAGCACCTGGTTTTTATGGGTTACACAACTTTACAATCTGGAGAATTCTCTTTTATGGATTTCATACTGTGCGTATAACCTTCACCGATGAGCTTATTTGAGTGGTGGACAAGGCTCACCTGTTCTTTCTTTCCTTGTGCCCCTTTTAACTTCAAACTGTACCAAAAACTAACGAACCTGCAGCAATATTGGAAGAAGAGAACTATAGATACTACATATGGATCCATCGTGCCCATAATACAGCAGGTAATATTGATCTATGTCTCTTTCTATGCTTTTACTGCATCATTTCTTCTGTCTAGGAAATATCAATGGAACTTTTTTTGTCCTTCAGAAACAAAATCCATTTCCGCTTTGGAATACATAATATAATGTTTTTTGTCTCTGTACCTCTTTTTCATCTCAGTAGGTTATATTCCACATAAACACAAAGCAACCTTAGTAAACAAAAAAAAACAAAAAAAAAACAAAAATGAAAAATGATGTAACTTTTGGCAAATATGAGTTTTATTTAATTCCATTCAAAGCATTTGTGCCGCCCCCGTGCCAGCATCCGGTGCTGGTCGGATCCGGATCTAGAGTACGGCTCAAGGGGTTCTCCGGACCCGGGGGTCGCGCGGACACTCCGAATAAAGGGGACGTAGTTATACGGGATTGGTTGTAAAATGTCTGTGATGCCACCCATGGTGTGTGGTGAGATGTAGCACCACTGCTGCCGTTGCAGGGCTCCCGGGGACGTTGGGCTGGCAGCTGGATTTTAACCCCTCCGTGTATAGGGATGGATGTCCCAGGGCCCAGTGTCTCTATGCTGAGGATGGTGATTGCAGGGGCCGGCGCACCCGGTCAGGCCGGGGATGTTACTCACGGTCGAATAAAGCACACAAGTCCTGTGGTAAACCAAGGTGATGCTGGCTGCCGCAGACGGGTGTATCAGGTCCCACACCCGGGCTAGTAGTCAATGCCTTTCTCCTCTGCACTTCGTTTTGCTCTAAGATAGACTTCCCAGTGTGTAACACGGGGAGTTCGCTCCCGGTCCTTTGGTTGGGAGCCGTGCCCGTCTGACGCTGACCTTTGGGATCTACGGGCCCTGGCGGTTGCCCTATCCCTCTCTGTGGGCGGTTGTCTACTTTTTGGGACTTAGGTTGGGACAGGACCTAAAATCCTGCCCTCAATTGGTTAATTAGCTAGGCCGTTGGTGCCGGTCCTGGTTTCAGGATCCAAGTACTCCCACTGTGCATGGTTTCCGGGTCGGTTCTCCGGTGTCGGCACTGGCGGGCTACAACCCTGTCCCGGTCCACCTCGGATCTCCGGCAGCCATCTTCCCGTCTCCAGCTGGCACTGGCTACTATCTGCCACCTAGCCAAGGTGTCACGGCTCCGACCCTGGCACCTGTCAGCTTGCAGTTCAGGCCTTGACTGCCTGAGCTTGCCTCCTCCACTCCACTCTGAACTTGACTCTAGACTTATCTGACTGTTTTTCCCGCCCCGGGTTCTCCAGACCCCTAGGTGGGCGTTATCTTACAGCCTGGTCCCGCCCACTGGTGTGCCTGTCCTACCCTGAGGGGGGTGACTAGGGTTTCAGGTCGGCTGATTTAACCCCATGTGGGATGGGTGTTGTATGGGGGCCTATGTGTACAACTACCTGGTTTTCCAGGGCGTTATACATTCATTTGATGAGGCTATTCCACCATCACTTAACCCCTTCACCCCGCAGCCTGTTTTCACCTTTTTGACTAGGCCAAATTTTACAATTCTGACCAGTGTCACTTTTTAAGGTAATAACTCTGGAACATTTAAATATTTCCCAGTGATTCTGACATTAATTCGTGACACATTGTACTTAATCTTAGTTGTAATTTTTGGTCGATATGATTTGCATTCATTTATAAAAGTATAAAAAAAAAATTGCAATAAAATTTTAATTTTTATACCCTTAAACCAGATAGTTATTTCACACAAAATAATAAATAACTTTTCCCACATATCTACTTTACAGCATCATGTTTTAAAAAATACTTTTCTTTATTTAAGTTGACACAAGGGTTAAAAGTGTCTGTAATTTTTCATTTTTTCAAAAAAATTTACAAACCAGTTTTTTATGGACCACATCACATTTGAAATGATTTTGATGGTCGTGTTTGCCTGAAAATACCCAAAAGTGACACCATTATAAAAACTACACCACTCAAAGTGCTCAAAACCACATTCTAGAAGTTTATTAACCCTTTAAGTGCTTCACAGGAATTAAAGCAAGGTGGAAGGAAAAAATTAAAATTTTACAAAAATATTGCTTTAGCCCTAATTTTTTCATATTTATAATTGTAACCGGAAAAAATGGACTGTAAAATGGAGCGTAAAATTGGTTGTGCAATTCCTCCTGAGTACACTGATACCCCATACATGATGGAAAACTACTGTTTGGGCGCAAGGTAGGGCTCGAAAGAGAAGGAGGCCATGTCGCTTTTGCAGAGCCCCTGACATACCTAAATAGTGGAAAATCCCAAAAGTCAACCCATTTTGAAAACTAGACCCCTCAAGGAATTTATCAAGATATGTTGTGGAAACCTTGAACCTACAGGGGCTTCACAGACTTAACTGTTGACTCGTGAAAATAAAAAAATACATTTTTACAATTTTTATTTTTATTTTAAGAAGGGTAACATTGGAAAATGAACCATATAATTTATTATGCAATTTCTCCTGACTACAGGCATATGCCATATGTGGTGGAACATTACTGTTTGGGCTCAAGGTAGGGCTTGGAAGGGATGGAGCGAAATTTGAATTTTGAAAGTCAAAATTGAGAGGGATATATGGCGGACACAATGTTGCATTTGCAGAACTCATGATGTGCCTAAACAGTAGAATCCCCCCATAATTGAACCCATTTTGGAAACCAGACCCCCAAGTAATGTATCTATATTTGATTACTATGATTTGATTAGACTATATTCCATCTATTAGGCCTGTGCCTGTCCATTGTAAGAGTTTTAATGAGACATGAGCCCACAGGCTCCCATAAGTAAAAAATGTTGGGCTGGACTGGTGCTAGGAGCCCAGACATCACAACCCAAACATATTCCAAAAGTGATATACGCACACTCTTCACCACCTCAACTTACTAAAGGCTGCTTTACACCAGGCAATCTATCGTGCGATAGATCGTCGGGGTCACGGTTTTTGTGATGCACATCCGGCATCGCTGGCGATGCCGGCCTGTGTGACACCTCCTAGCGACTCAGTATCGCTCACAAATCGTGAGTCGGGTACTGCTCGTTAGGTTCCATAATATCGGTTACTTTAGTTGACCATCGTTTCCGTGGTAGCACACGTCGCTCTGTGTGACACCCCGGCAACGATGAGCAGCTCACCTGCCTCCCGCGGCCGCCGCCGGCTCTATGTGGAAGGAAGGAGGTGGGCGGGATGTTTACGTCCCGCTCATCTCCGCCCCTCCGCTTCTATTGGCCGGCGCCCGTGTGACGTCGCTGTGACGCCGAACGTCCCTCCCACTCCAGGAAGTGGACGTTCGCCGCCCACAGCGAGGTCGCACGAGAGGTAAGTATGTGTGACAGGGTTTACTAACTTTGTGCGACACGGGCAGCGATTTGCCCGTGACGCAAAAAGGACGGGGGCGGGTACGATCGATTGTGAAATCGCACAATCGGTCGTACCATGTAAAGCAGGCTTAAGTCTACAAGTATGTCTCTTATAGTAGTCTATCACCTCTTGAAGCACACCTTGCAGGGAGCCTGCTGCAACCACTTCACCAATAACATAATTATGAAGCTGTAGAACGTTTTATAGTCACTTTTGAGACTCCTCTTGTGATATCCATTCCTTGAGAACAGGTACACATTCTCTCAACAGTAAGGCTGCTTTCACACTACGTCTTTTTAGCATGCGTCATGAACGTTTTTTAACGCAAAAACGGATCCAGTGCAAATGCGTTTTCATTTCAATGCATTTGCAATGGACTCGCGTCAACATGCGTTCACCTGCGTTTGCGTGCGTTATTGTGAGGATCCAGCGACTTTCAGTTTTTTTACTTTTTTCAAAAACGCTACTTGTAGCGTTTTTGAGCTGCGTCAAAATACTGCAAATTGCTGGATCCTGACTAAACAGCATGTGAACACTGGCATGCTGATAGACAGGATCCTGCTTGCTCTACTGAGCATGCAGAGAAACCAGCCTGGCGTGATCAGTCTCTCCCTCCCCCTCTCTGTCTCTCTCCACCTCCCTCTCTCTCCACCTCCCTCCATCCCTCTCCCTCTCTCCCCGTTCCTCTCCCCCGCCTGAGAGCGGAGGACGCTCGTAACCAAGGTAAACATCGGGTAACCGCGCTCTTAGTTACCGGATGTTTATCTTGGTTACGTGTGCAGGGAGCCCGGCTCCTAGCAGCTGCAGACACTCCTAACCAATGTAAATATCGGGTATCCAAGCAAGTTACCCAATGTTTACCTTGGTTACGAGCCTCCAAAGCTGTCAGAAGCCGGCTCCCAGTCTCTCACGTTCAGTTCCACTGACTCCCGATCACATGACTCCAATGCCCGCCCATAAACTTAAAGTGACAGGATCCTGCAAAATAACACATGCGTTTGCATGCGTTTTTGTGCTGTAAAAGCAGGATCCGCTTTTACAGCAAAAAAACGTTCATGACGCATGTTAATAAAACGTAGTGTGAAAGCAGCCTTACAGGGGTCTTCTGTCTCACATGTGGCTTCAGCCACACAATAACTCACTTCCTGCTAGTAGCTCAATATATAATTTCTTCCTGATACTTGGTACAACAGGACCACCCTGTGGTCAGAGCTAATAATACAGCATTGGATTACATACAAATAATAAGATAGAAAACAGTTACATTAATAAGGGATATAAGGCTAGCTCCCCCTTACTTACTAACCAACACCATCACCACATTGTCTTTACCATTGCTGCTTATTTTCTAAGATTGAATATGTGAAGATACAAGTACATCTCAATAAGTTAGAATATTATCAAAAACTTACGGTAATTTATTTCAGTAATTCAATGCAAAAAGGGAAATGCATATATTATATAGCGTCATTACACACAGAGGGATCTATTTCAAGTGTTTATTTCTGTTAATGTTGATGATTATGGATTACAGCCAATGAAAACCCAAAAGTCATTATCTCAGAAAATTAGAATAATTACCACAAAACACCTGCAAAGGCTTCCTAAGGGTTTAAAATAATCCCTTATTCTGGTTCAGTTGCCTACACAATCATAGGCAAGACTTCTGACTTGGCAGATGTCCAGAAGGCAGTCATTGACACACTCCACAAGGAGGGTAAGCCATAAAAGGTCATTGTTGAAGAAGCTGGCTGTTCACAGAGTGCTGTATTCAAGCATATTAATGAAAAGTTGAGTGGAAGAAAAAAGTATGGTAGAAAAAAGTGCACCTGTACTTGGTCTGACCTGCTATTTTCACCATTGTCAAAACAATGTGCAATGGTCCATTGGTAGTTTACATAGGTCTACGGGTAGCATGAAAGGAAAGAAGAATTCCAAGTATGATGTATTGTTTATAGGGCCAGTACAACTATTTACCCCTACATATTGCATTTATTTCTACATCTTCACATCCACAAGAATCATAGGCAGTAAAACTTTCATCGGGATTCTAATATAGTGTTTTAATAAAGCCCCCTTGCTTACATGACATCAGAGTAATCATAAAATGATGTTTATACACTATACTGAGCTAATAAAAGTACACCATGAGAACATATGAATACCTCTTGGTACAGGTTAACAAACAAATATGTCAAGTAGACAAGAAGCACATTGCTTGTTTGGATACAACCCATCATCGAATACAGCTACATTAGTTTTCATTTGCAGATATTTACTTTTACTTAGAAATATGTAACCTCAGCCACTTACCAGGTATAGTCCATAAGTACAAGTGTAAAATGTGTGAACACTTGAAGAGGTAATCCAAAATATCAAAAACAGTGCCACTTCTGTTCAATGGTTGTGCCTGGTACTGCAGCTGCTGTCAATTTTAAGAGAATGGCGCTGAGCTGCAGTACCATGCACATCCCATGGACAGGTATGGCGCTGTTTATGGGGAAAAAAAAGCAAAACCTCCTTTTGATAGTCTTAGACATTTAAAATTAGCCAAGACATATTAAAAGCTTGATAACAGGAGCGAAAGTGGGATGAAACCTGTGCTATAGAAGAGACATATCTCTAGCGAGACCTCTGGATCTGTCAAATCCACATTCAGCACAGTCCAATCTATTACTCCACTATATACATGTACAGCTGTGCACGTCATATACAGTATATATTTATATATATATATATATATATATATATATATACATCCATCCTCCACTTGTTTCTCTAATGTTATTATTATTATAGCGCCATCAATTCCATGGTGCTTTACATGTGAAAGGGGCATACATAATAGGGACAAGTACAATAATCATAAACAATACAAGACACAGACAGGTACAGGAGGAGAGAGGACCCTGCCTGCGAGGGCTCACAGTCTACAAGGGATAGGTGAGGATACAGTAGGTGAGGGTAGATCATCATCTTTCCAGGTGTCACCCCTCTCACCAATTTTATGCCCTCCACTATGATATGAGAGCCCTCCCCTCATCTCCACTGCTCGGCCTGATGTGACACTGAGTCTCTCCTGACATACTTGTGGCTCCTAAATTTGCCGAGATGATTTCTGACCTGTCCTCCACTGCCTCCTTTCGGTCCTGAGCTCCCCCAATTCTGCTACATCTTCGGAAGATGCCAAGCCCAGCACCCCAGCCCCCCTATCCAACTCTGTCCACCACTCTCGCCTTTCATCTTTCAAGCCTCCTGCTCCACACATTTCTGCTATGCTTTGGGATTTTGGGCTGACAGCAGATTTTGTTTCCAGTTGCTGCCAGATGTTTAGCTCTCTGGAAGTGTCCAGCGTCAGACAAAAAAAAGGAAGATTCCTCCTTTTTAAAGGGACACATACAAAGATCCAAAATGCAGATGTACCTTACAGTCCTAATGTAAAGCGTGACATCATCAGGTGCAGAAACACTCCAAGTATTGCCATTTGTTACATTCGGTAACAGACTATAGCTGTGAGTATATGTGGCACATGCCAGTTATAAACAGACTATAGCTGTGAGTATATGTGGCACATGCCAGTTATAAACAGACTATAGCTGTGAGTATATGTGGCACATGCCAGTTATAAACAGACTATAGCTGTGAGTATATGTGGCACATGCCAGTTATAAACAGACTATAGCTGTGAGTATATGTGGCACATGCCAGTTATAAACAGACTATAGCTGTGAGTATATGTGGCACATGCCAGTTATAAACAGACTATAGCTGTGAGTATATGTGGCACATGCCAGTTATAAACAGACTATAGCTGTGAGTATATGTGGCACATGCCAGTTATAAACAGACTATAGCTGTGAGTATATGTGGCACATGCCAGTTATAAACAGACTATAGCTGTGAGTATATGTGGCACATGCCAGTTATAATCTAAACTTGACCTGGTCCTCTCAGTCTGCAGGATATGAATGGATCATAGTGTATAAACAATAGCAACATACTGTATCTCAGACATCCCCATTATCTTGGAAGAAAACAGAATTAAAACTAAAATCAGGTGCACAAAACACTGGTGAACAGAGGATGACACTAGTTTTTATCCTTTATGATAATATATCATTGATATAATTCAATTAAAAAGTGCATCAATGAAGTTACTTGAGCTGTATCCAATAAACTTATCCAATTACGAAGCATTCTAATAGAAGCGTTTCATACTTTTCTCTGTGCCGGTAAGGGTTAATCAGAGATAATAAATCTTTATTATGTCGGATATGTTTATTACGTCTGATATCAGTAATCCAGATGTTTTTTGAGCTCACCTGGTAAGAAGAAGAGAGCCCAGGCGCTGAGGAGCCCTCTCCAGTGGTCCATGCTCCAGACTCTCATTCTGCCAGACTGGTAGCTGGAGAAGCTGCCACTTTCCCACTTCAGTCTCCGCTATTCCCTGGCTCCCAAACTTCCCAGTTACATAGCAGACCGAGGAAGTGGGAGGACCAGACTCCGGTAGGAGGTGTAACTGGTACAGGGGACAGGACCAGAGCAAAATAGAAGGCAGTGTGAGGACATTAATCATAGGTCATCAATAAAAGACAAAGAATGTGAACCTTACAGTGTGGCCTCCTAAATAGACCCATGAGTCAGATCATAGACTGAAATCAAGGCAGATAAACTATTTCACTATTTCACTATTTCAGCCGCTGTGTTGCAATTTTTTGGTTACCTGAGTCTCTATTATTTTTTTTTTAAAGCCAAATGATCTCAGAAGAATCTCCGCAGTCGCTGTGATTCAATGTCAGTTCTGAAATGATTTTACATCTGGACTCATCATATTACGCAATAACAGCTCTTCTGCACGCCAGTGTACGACCGCTACTCACTGATCAGGATTGTCCCCGCTGCTAGATAATAACAGATTCATGCTTTCATGAAATTATATTTTACATACAGTATAACACAAAAGTGAGTACACCACTCAGATTTTTGTAATATTTTTGTGATACCTTTTCATAGGACAACACTGAAGATCTGACACTTTGATACAATGTACAGTAGTCAGTGTGCAGCTTGTATAACAGTGTACATTTGGTGCCCTCTAAATAACTCAACACATCCATTAAAGGGAACCTGTCAGCAGAAATTTCCCCTAAAACCTTACAGATTCCCCCTCTGCAGCTCGTGGGCTGCATTCTAGAAAGGTCCCTGTTAGTATTGTGCCCCCTTTCTGACCAAAAAAAAGAGTTTATAAAGAGGTACCTTTTTGGCTTCGGATTCTATAAATCAGACACGGGGGCGGGCAGCCTGATGGCCGTTATTCTGCCCCCTGGTCCTGTATGCCGCCCCCATCGCTGATTTCCATACTTTTGGACGCCGCCCACTGCTCCAGCCATCCCCGCGCATGCCCAGTGCCAGTCTCACAGGACTGAGCAGTGTGACCGCTGGTGACGTGTGCGCAGGCAAGTGATTATGGGCGGGACTGTGACTGTTATCAGCAAGTACCCGCCCATAATCTCGTGAGCGCGCAAACCTCTTCAGCGTCACACTGTGCTCAGTGTAGATGCTAGACTGTATGGGCTGCTTCCAGGGATGACATCCCTTTGTCACGTGATAGTATTTTGAACACGCCCCTATCACGTGACAAAGGGACGTCATCCCTGGAAGCAGCCCATACAGTCTAGCATCTACACTGAGCACAGTGTGATGCTGGAGAGGTTTGCGCGCTCACGAGATTATGGGCGGGTACTTGCTGATAACAGTCACAGTCCCGCCCATAATCACTTGCCTGCGCACACATCACCAGCAGTCACAGTGCTCAGTCCCTTGAGACTGGCACTGGGCATGCGCGGGGATGGCTGGAGCAGTGGGCGGCGTCCAAAAGTATGGAAATCAGCGATGGGGGCGGCATACAGGACCAGGGGGCAGAATAACGGCCATCAGGCTGCCCGCCCCCGTGTCTGATTTATAGAATCCGAAGCCAAAAAGGTACCTCTTTATAAACTCTTTTTTTTGGTCAGAAAGGGGGCACAATACTAACAGGGACCTTTCTAGAATGCAGCCCACGAGCTGCAGAGGGGGAATCTGTTAGGTTTTAGGGGAAATTTCTGCTGACAGGTTCCCTTTAATGTCTAAACCACTGGCAACAAAAGTGAGTAAACTCCTAAGTCCCCAATTACCCATTTTCTATGCTCGGTGTCATGTGACTCATTAGTGTTCTAAGGTCTCAGGTGTGAATGGGGGCAGGTGTGTTACATTCAGTGATATCACTCACACACTTTCTCATACTGGTTACTGGAAGTTTAACATCTTTCCTCATGGTAAATAATTCTCTGAGGGTCTGAATAAAAGAATTCATGCTCTACATAAAGATGGCCTAGCCAGGAGTGTCAAACTCAAGGCCCGCAGACCAAATCCAGCCCTCCAAATCATTTTATGTCATCCTCGAGGTCAAGACACAAAAGGATTCAAATTTAAATTTTGCAATGGCAGCGTCTTTGCTGCAGGCAGCACTTGTGTGACGCCCTGGACCCCAAGGGTCACAGAATAACATCACATACACACACACACCCTCCCCTGGTAGGGAACATCCATCAAACAAAACCCTTGTTGCCTCCTCCAGGGTCTGATGTCCACACCAGGTGGGGCGGAGCCAGGTTGTTGGCCCCACCCACCGAGGAGTTCACAGGCCTGGAGGCGGAAAAAGCAGTTAGTTCAGTTTTAGAGAGAGTTGAGTGAAGGAGTGGAGGAGTTTAGCTCAGGAGGTTGAAGTGGAGAGACTGTGTGTGTCTGGGTCGGAGCCCAGGCACAGTGAGCAAGGTCGGCAGACGGTGGTGGCCGTCTGCAGGAGTTAGTGGACGTCTGCGGAACCGTAGGACCGGGGTCAGGCGGTGGCCCGCCGGTACCGAACTGGGGAGCAGAGTGAAGCTAAGCACCAAGGCAGGGTACTCAGACCCCGACTAGGCTCGGAAGCCGCCGTAACAGTCAAACTACCTGATTGCGGTCTGGACCTCAGGGGTTCATTCCCACCTAAGTCCCGTCAGAAGGCAAGAGCCCAACCCGTCCGGATAAGAGCCACCGCCAACGGCCAGAGATCCAAGGGCCAGTGCCTGCAGGCAAAACGGGCTCTCCCGACACGTACAAGCAGGGGAGCGGACCACCCGTGGGAATCCATAGGGTCAAACACTTACACACAGGTGCAGGGAAAGACAGCCGCCATCAACCCGTCTGGGGAGAGTGAAGACGCCGCAGCCGACTGCGGGCCCCGTCCATCCAGCCGTTTGGTTTACCAGCGACTCTGTTATTGACTACCTGAGTGAGTACACCAGTGCCATCCGGCACAGCGCTGCACCGTATCGCTGCCCCGCTTCCGCGCTGCCTCCCCACATCGGCACCTGCACCTAGCCCGTACTCACCAACATACATCCATCCATCCTCCCAACCGGGGCCCCGGGACCAAGCGCCCCTACCCACGGAGGGGCCAACACCTCAGCTGCTCCCCGCCATCGCTCCCGGGAACCCCTGTCACCAGCAGCGGTGGTGCCCACCATCACCACAACCCCGTGGGTGGCGTCACAACCGACATCCCACCACCAAACCTCCCCTTTTTCACTCGTGGGCGAGGAGGCGCTGCTCAAGCCCCGGGTCCGGCCCCGTGCTCGAGCCACCGAGGAGCAGAAGCACCGGACCCGAGCGCCAGATATTCCCCAGGCGAGCGGCGTTCCCAAAACCCCTCCGCCAGCGACACTTGCGCAGATTGATCCCATGGTGGACCCTAGTAAAATGGCCATGGTGGCACTGAGCAATCTGCGCATGCGCAGCCGCCGGCACCATTTTTCTTACTGCCAAAAGATCAATCTGCGCAAGTACCACCCATGGCCAGGACAGTTTCAGCACAAGATTTAAATAAGGATGATAAAACAGGCCCGCCCTAATCATTTTAATCAGTATGACACCAATCTGGTCCTCTTAGTACTTTACTTAGTAAAATGCTGCTGACAAGTGATCTTTAAAAAAGCAGTGCGGAGGTGTGCGCAGAAACTCAAAATCCAAGATGGCTCTGGCCTCCTGTGCTGGTACCACCTTATCTACTATGTAGTGTCTACGTTTTACGTAGACACAGCCAGCACTTAACAGAGGGCTGGAGCCAGCCAAAGGGGTGCTGGTGCCATCTTGCAATCTGAGCAGACAAAACTAGTGCTTAGTAGAGCGGCAGCGCCAACATAAGAAGTGGGTGCTATCTTTGAAATCTAGTGGATGCAGTCAGCAGGCACTTAACAAAGTGGGGTGTCATTAGCACAGGGACCAGGTTCCATCTTTGAACCTTTAAATTAGCGTGGAGGTAGCCAGTACTTAGCATAAGGTCCAGCGAAAGGGAAAAGGTTCCATAATTGATTTTTAGCAGATGAGGATTACTTCTTACTATAGGGAGCCATCTCTCTTGGACTCTGAAGTCGATGACAGCACCTTGAGCCCTGAAACCCAGGTTAGCCTTACTAAGCAGGGACAGTGATCTCAGACCTAGTAAGTAGAGACAGTGCTCTTAGCCGTACTACTCAAGGATAGCTCTCTTAGTCCTAAAACCCATTGACAGCTCTCTTAGCCCTACTACATAAGAAAATAACTCGTAGCTCTACTACCCATCCACATCTTTTTTACAGTGTTACTACCCAGGAACAGCTCTCTTATAGCCCTACTACCAAGGGACAACTGTCATATAGCTCTACTACCCAGGGAGAGCTGTCATATAGCCCTACTACCCTGGGACAGCTGTTATATAATCCTACTATCACATGACAGCTGTCATATAGTCTACAACTCAGAGACAGCTGTCGTATAGTCCTACTACCCAGGGACAGCTCTTGGATAGCTCTACTACCCTAGCGCTAGTACCCATGGAAAGCTGTCGTATAGCCCTACTACCTAGGGACAGCGATTGTACAGCCCTTCTACAGAAGGACATCTTCCGAAAGCATTGGTTGCGATAAGCTAATGACACTCGGCTCAAACTCTGCTGTGAGCATGAGTTGAGTGTCATTCTCCTGTGTGCCTATTCTCTCACATGTGAGAGAGCACTGGTGAAAAGAAGGAGTGATTAATATCTCCATCTTCTTCATTGCCTGTCTCTGTGTATATTGGACTTCAGATTGAACTCAGTCCATCTGAGATGAGGTCTCCTGAGGTCAGTTTACCTGTAGTCACAGGTTGGGTACTATGGGAACCTCCAGCTGTGATTGCAGATAAACTGAGTGACATCACCACTCACAGTTGCGGGTCAGTCAGTTGCCGTCTGAAGCAACAGCATGCGGTCATGTTCTGTGTCAGCGTGCTGTTTCTTCAGTATGTAGCAGAGACGGGATTGTTGTGGGACCTCATGTGAATTACGTTGGAATTGGGTGCTTGGGGTTGTTAAATTGGAGAAAGAGGGTGGATTTTTTGTATTTTATTTAAAATAAAGGATTCTTTTGATGTTTTTTTATTTCTTTTCAATTACAGTATTAGTAACAGGGGTATCTCATAGACACTTCCCTTTACTAATGTTCGACTTCGTGGCAGCTGTGAGCTGTTATTAACCCCTTATATTAGCCCGATTGCCACTGTACCAGGGCAATCGGCATGAGCAGAGCAAAGTGCTGGGATTGTCACATCTAATGGATTCAACAATTCTGGACAGTTGCGGGCTGCTACTTTTAGGCTGGGGGGAGGGGGCCCAATAACCATGAGCATCCCCAACCTGAGAATACCAGCCCCCAGCTGTCAGCTGTAGCTGTATGATTTATCTGTGCTGGGTAACAAAATATGGGGGGACCTTATGCTAATTTATTTTTACAATATAGTTATGCAGACAGTGTGTGTGATTCCAACCAATCAAAGACACTGTCACACAGGGTGGCGGTGCGGTCTGATTGCAACCAATCACAGATGCTGAGACTGCTTGTGGGTGGGGGAAGCAGTGAATATGTATCTGGGTTAGTGAGCGGACCTGGAAGTAGTGTTACAGCTGCGTGGGAGACTTGATAAGTAACTGTCCTACTCTTATCCCCCTAGCTCTTTCTACCACCATTTTAAAGCACAATGTTTGGGTCCCCATAGACTTATATAGGGATCGGTGTACGGTTCAAGTCTGGTCCCGAACCAGATTTAAAAAAAAAAAAAATAAATCCGGTTGGACCCACTGAACCCGAATACCTGCAGATTCACTAATCTCCAGTTATAAATAACCTCTTAGGCTATGTTCATACAATGTTTTTTCAGGCATTCAAAAAGCCTAAGTTTTTCAAGTAGAAAGCACTTCAAGGGACACTCCTTTTTTGGAGCAGTTTTTATAAGACTTTTCCTGTTCCTGAACCATTTTGTCAGTCTTTTGATTTAGCATTGTCTAATTTTGAGCAGATTTCATCAGGATTCAATTCAAAGAAATGACATGCCATTTTTTCCAACAGAAAACAAAATAGGTGCTTTCCATTGTGAAGTCCTAGTGATTATCAGGGAAGAGTAAATAGAGTCTATTCACCTGGTGGAGTTGTGCAGGTCACGCTCAGTCTGACCAGAGAAGTAGTGAAGTGTAAGGGCTCATGCGCACGTTGTGTAATAGCATGCATTTACGCTGCATTTAGCACTTCAGCATAAATGCATGCGTCCTGCGTCCTCAGCACACTATGAAGATTGTGCATAATCCGTGCACATGATGCTTTTGTGAACGCAAACACAAATGCGTTCAAAAAAGTAACATGTCAGTTAGTTTGTGCGCTTTGGTTGCAGCTCCCACTCTGTCTATGGTGGGGGCAGCAGCCATAGAGCATGAAATTGGCATTTATTTTGCTGAAACACTGCATCCATTATACAGTGTTTCTGCAGCGATTTGAAGCGCACACGTGCTGTCAAATCGCTGCAGAAATTTCAGCAAATACGTGCGCACATAGTAGCCTTAATCCTTGCATAAACTGCTGCTCTAGAGTGGCTCATTAAATCAACTGCAAAGCAAAGAATGAGAAAAAACCTATTGTGTTGTGCTCTGTCATGATGAAGACGAGGATAAAAAGGTGTAGAAAATCAACAAACACTTATTAAGGCTGAAACACACGTCCGCACAAAACACATGCGTGTCTTGCGGTCCATTTTTCGGGTGCATGTTCTGTTTTGGATGTCTGTTTCTCTGGTACGTGTGACATCAGTGTGATGGTGTATGCTTGCCGTGCGTGCGTGTTGAATGTCCGTGTATGCGAGAGATACGTACGTGTCATGTCCGTGTGCAGTCCGTGTGTCTTGAGCCATTTCACCATATTTTAAAAAAAACAAAACACACGGACCGTATGGAAAACACACGTCCGTGTCACGTACGTGCAGACACGGACCCATTGACTTTAGCAGGTCCGTGTCTGCGTGATGCCTGTCAAACGCGGACATGTCATCCACGTTAAAAAACGCACACACGTACAAACCACACGGACACACGTTCCGTGTGGCTTTACGTGTGTGTGCCTGTTACCATAGGGTAACATTGGTGCACGTGTGTTCGTGCCGCGGGTATGTGTCAAAAAGTCCCAAACATGTACCGGCGGCACGGATGTGTGTTGCAGGCCTAAAAGACAGCAATGTGTTAGCCTAAGAAGACATCTGATCAATTTTGAAACCAGTTGCCGTGTTTTGAGATGTTTGTTGTTAGTCTACACCTTCTCATCTTTGCCTTCATTGTGACAGTGCCCATTGCAACGTTTTTTTTTTTTGTTTTTTTTTGTCTTTTTTTGCATTGCAATTTTTAGTGTCGCGGGCGGAGGAGGGGACGCTGCGCTCTCCCACTGCTCGGGTCCAGCTGCTGCTGCCGCTGCTCGGTGGTGGCTCGAGTGGTGGGCCGGATCCTGGGGACTCGAGCGGCGTTCCTCGCCCGTGAGTGAAAAGGGTGGGGATTGATTGTGGGGATTGGATATTGTCCATGACGCCACCCACGGTTGTGGTGATATTGGTGACACCACCGCTGCTCTGGACGGGGATCCCGGGAGCGATGACAGGGAGCAGCCTGGATGTTAGTTCTCCCCTCCGTGGGTAGGGGGTTGGTTGTCCCGGGGCCCGGTGATGGGGCAGGGATGTATGGCAGGCGGGTTACGGGGCCTGGTGAGGTGCAGGGTCGCGGGGGCAGCGCTGTTCCGCACGGCACGGTGGTACTCACTCAGCCAATGATGAGGACACAGTTTTCGGTAAAACACACGGCTGGATGGACGGGTCCCACAGACGGCTGCGGTGTTTCTCCTCCCGGCAGGTTGATGGTGACTGCCTTTCCCTGCACCTGTGTAACGTGTACGGTTCCAATGGGTTCCCACCGGTAACCCGCTCCCCAGCTTGGATGGTGCTGAAGGAGCCCCTTTTGCCTGCAGGCTCTGGCCCTGGGAACTTTAGCCTTGGCGGTGACTGTGTTTCCCTCTCTCGGTTGGACTGTTGCCTTCTGACGGGACTTGGCTGCTGGGAAACCCAGGAGGTTCCCTTCGCTAACGGATTTGGCAAATTCACGGCGACTCCTAGCCTTGCCGGGGTCCGTAAGCCCCTGCTGGATGGTGCTGGCTTCTCTTTGCATGCCGGTCCAGTACCGCCGGGCCACCGCCCGTCCACAGTCCTTACGGTTAGCTCCAATAGGCCACTCCTGCAGACGGTCACCACCGTCTGCCAACCTTGCTGATCTGTCCGGGCCACACACCCGGACCAACTTCAGTCTGCTCCTTTACCACTTTCCTTCCTTCCACTTTCCACTCTCAAACTGAACTGCCTGTTTTTCCCGCCTCCAGGACTGTGAACTCCTCGGTGGGCGGGACCAACCGCCTGGCCCACCCCCTGGAGTGGACATCAGCCCCTGGAGGGAGGCAACAAGGGTTTTTGTCTGACTTTGATGTGCCTGACCAGGAGTGTGGGGTGTGTGGGTGTTGTTCTGTGACGTCCTGGCTTGTCCAGGGCGCCACATTAGCACCAGTCATTTTTTTATTTATAACTTCCTTTGCAGCTAGGTAACAATTAACACAGCTTACTTCATATTTCACTCAGCTTTCCTTGAATTCTAAGGATATGTTCCCACATGGTGAGCGTACATTGGATTTTCCATCTCCCATTTATAGAGGGAAAAATCAGGGCCTTTTAGATTAGCAGTGAGTTTACCAAATCTCATTTACACTCTGCATAAAAAACAGCAGCATAAACTGATGGTCTGTGCCGTTATTATATTCCAGCTTGTCATGCTATGCTATGGATTTTTGTGATGCCCCAGGGTTTTGGGGTACTCGGTCCCGGGTGATGTATTGCTGGGGAGATGTCACTAGGTGGCCGTTGCCCGGTTCCATGACCCTGGGGGTCGCTTTTAAAATGGGGGTTATTTACAGGGGAGATGAAATTAAAGTTTTTGTCGTGAAGCCACCTGTGGTGTACGGCCAGGTAGGGGACCGCCGCTGCAGGGTTCTTCTCACCGGGGGTCGATGTTGATTGCAGCCAAGATGGAGTCACTCCCCACAGGCGGAGTGGCTGCTCCGGGAGGGTGGCCAGCTGGCTAGTAGTGGGCCGTGGACGCCGGAGCGCGGGACGGCGTCGCCGGTAATTAATGGAAATGAGGCAAGAGCTCCGGTTCAGGTGTTTTACTCACTGGTTAGGAGATTGTCGAGAGTGTCCTGGTTCAATGCTGGTAAGTCTCTGGTTATCCGGTGCAAGTTCTAGGCGGTTACCAGTGTCAGTGTAAATGTCCTGTTTGTCCTCGCTATCAAGCGAATGGCAGAAGGAACCTGGGCCAGGCTCTAGCTCACAAGCCCCAGGCTCCATAACGGCAAGATAAGCTGTGTGTCACACCAGCACTGGTGCTCTCCTGCACCCAGTCTGGTCTCAGGGGACTCCCCTCCAGTAAAGCTCTCTAAGTGTCATGGCTACCTCCATTATACCCCATGTGGCACCCGCCCCCAGTGGTTGTCCTGGTGACCGGGAAGTCCCATACTACTGGATGGCTAACTCTCCCTGTTCATCCCAGTCCACTCCCCCCTGTGGGGAAGGCACCTAACTGCATGTGAAATGTGTCTGGTTTGAGCACCGGCAATCCACCTGCCACTTACCCCAGATAGATACTGCTCCTTAATTCAGTTGCAGTACCCTGTAGCGACCAGAGCCTCAGGGGCGCTACATTTTCACTCTGTATTTTATCCTTTACAATGGCAGTAAAATGTATCAAAACCTGCAGGTCAGGTCCCTTATGCCCTAGCATACACTAACACACTAAGGCCATGTACCCACGTGAGCTTTTTGCTGCGGAGTTTGCCGCGGAAAACCTGCGGATTTTTCTGGATTTTCCAGATAAATCCACAGGTTCTAGCATGTACAGGCACTCCCCATGTTACCCTATGGGACATGGGGAGTGTCTGTGTCCACGCTGCGGATGCGGAAAGTGCGGCTGCGGAATCTCCTGCGGAGATCCCTCAGCCGCACCTAACTGCATGTCAATTATTCATGCGGATTTACTTGCGGAGATCCCGGCCCTCCGCTATGGAGATAGTAAATCGCGTGAAAGTCCGCATGTTTCCCGCAGCTATTCCGCTGGAAACTCGCAGCTAAAAATAGCTGCGGACGCCGGCGAGCAGCTGCGGGAAACATGTGCTCGTACCTGCGGATACATCCGCAGGTACGAGCGCTCGTGGGCACATGGCCTAACACTGCCAAAAAAAGCCTGCCACATGCGCAAGATTTCCAGGAGATGCAATGATGCCGGCTTGTGTTATTATTCCCACAGGGGCGTAATAACATGGAAAGAGGACCGACTAGTCTGGGGAAACAACTCCCCTTTAACTAGTCAAGGTCCTAATTAGCACTTTATAAATGCTTTATTTTATAAATAGCATCATATAGCTTGTTAGGTAGGGAATTTTGGCAAACACCTGTGATTGCTGCTATGTTCGAGAGCAAAAGGCACCTGACAGGTTCCCTTTAATCTGCGGCTCTGATGTCTGGTAAGAAGAACACCTGTGGGAGCCATAAAAGCAGCAATTCTCTTGAAATCCTGTATTACTAGAAACATAATATAACTAAGAAACAGATGAAAAGAATCTCTAACAACCCAACAAAACAGAAAAACTCTGTAGGAGGGAATTTTTTAAGTAAGTTATGCCCGTGGCAGTGTTGCTGTTATTTGCACCAAAGTTTTGCGTAAAGTTTGATACTTTTTACTCCAATCTCCTCTACAGGAGCGAGAAATTTGCCTTTTTAAAATGTTGCAATTCATACATCTGGATTAAACAATATTTGCAGAGCTAACCATACCTTCTTCTTCTCCACACACTTTCAAAAAGTGTCAAGAGTGTGTAAAGTGGCAGAAACTTGCACATTTTAGTATAAATTCAACGAGCAACAAAATTATCAGATTTGTTTTTACGCTTACCTTATGGGATAAGCTATTATATATTTTGAGAGATAAAACTTTTATGAATGTGTAAATAATCTTTTTTTTCATTTTTTTTAAATTTCCTTTTATTTTAGAAACTTAAAATCCAGGTAATTAAAAAAAGTTTTATCCGTTTTTAACATTTTATTTCTTCTCAATATGGACATGTACTGTATACTGCAACACTTAGTTTCTGATGAAGTAGGAGTACCAAGATGGTAGTAAGTGTATGCTCACACACAGTTTCCAATGAAGGAGGAGTACCAAGATGGTAGTAAGTGGACGCTCACACACAGTTTCCAATGAAGGAGGTGTACCAATATGGTAGTAAGTGTACGCTGACACACACTTCCCAATGAAAGAGGAGTACCGAGATGGTAGTAAGTGTATGCTCACACAGAAAACATTGCATTGCCCTATGACCAATGTTAATCAATGAGGCAGAGCAGATTTGAGATTTTTTTTTGTTGATTCGGCATAAGCCAAAAATCTTAGGGTGCTGTGATTGGCAGCGAGTATTAGATCACATGCTCCCATACAAGTCTATGAGTGCGTATGAAACATCAGACTGCACTTGGATGACATCTAAGTGCAGTGCGATATATGCAGAGACAGGCAATGGAGAAGATGAAGAAACTAGTCTTTCCTTCTCCACACCAGTGCTCTGATTCTCACATGTGAGAGAATCGGAGCACAGTAGATGATGCACTGATAACGCTCGCAGCAGAGATTGAGCTGAGTGCATACATACATTCCTCCCACCCTTTCTTCATATACTATGTACTCAAATTTCTTCCGCCTTCCCCTAATAACAATAAATAATTGGTGTCTTCAACTCTACTGGAGCACTTATCACACCAAACTTCTGCTGCCTATGCGGTGACAGTGAGAAGTGATGTCAGCAATATGATCAGCTGACCTGAAAGTGCCAGCGCTCAGGGCTTCAATTGTATTCACTTCTGAAACTGTTAGGCCTACTGCAGAAACCCATATGAGAAATCATTTGTTTTCATAGAGAAAATAAATCTGACTTTTTTCATCAGTGTTGTCATTCCTATCCATTTTTGATGTCTGTATTTACACACTGTAACAAACCCAGGTAGGATTGGGTTAATTCTAAACTTTGGAGGGTTTAATTACATGTGCCTCCCTAGCTTTTAATTCCAACCAGGGAATGAGTTGACTGGGTGTTCAGTCATGTGCTGGGGGAACAGAGCGTGGATTCTGATGACGGCGGCAGGGAACGTTTTTTTGGGGTTTTTTTGCGTATGTGTGAGAGACCATGGTCTGTCTGTGACCCGGACGTGCAAAGACCTATTGAGTGTGGTGTCTCTGACAGCACCTGATAGACTGAATGTGGGCTTTAAGCCTATTATGGTAAGCCTGAACTGACATTCCTGTGCCTGACAAATTTTGGTTTTAGTTATACCTCTTATGCATGAATGAATTGGAGACTCTTTTGTCATCGACGGTTTATGATGTGGTGGGCATAATGGAAACCTGTCTGGATGAGAGCCATGACTGAATGACAAATGTAGAGGGTTACACCACATTCAGAAAGGACAGGAAAGACAAAAAAAGTGGAGGGGTGTGTATATTTATCAAATCTAAATTAAGACCTGTGCTCAATGGGAAGGGCAATAATGGAAAGCTACTAATTGGAGTTTGCTGTAAGCTTCCTAACATAGCTGAACAGGTAGAGGGTGAAATGCTGCAACAAACTGAAAAGGCATCAAAATACTAAATATAATAATAATCGGGTCCTTTTTATGGGGGGGTTCAGCTATTCAGACATTCAGTGGAACATAGAATCTTCTAGTTGTGCTGAAAGCTGCATGTTCTTATTTATAATTCAAGACAATTACATCTCTCAGTTGGTAGATGAACTGATACCGGGAGATAATTTGTTGGATTTTGTACTGTCAAATAGTCCAGATATAATTTCAGATGTACAGGTTCGGCCGCACTTGGGCAGCAGCGACCATAACATAGTAAGCTTCAATGTAATATTCAATAGAACATTTGAAAGGGGAACGCTAAAACCTCGAATTTTAGGAAAGCTGATTTCAACAAATTAATGGAAGGGCTTAATCATGTAGATTGGGACAATGTCATGGTAACTGGGATACCGAACAAAAATGGAGCAAGTTTAAGGATATACTCCTAGAGTCCTGGAAAAAACTTATACCCTATAGTAATAAAATGACCAGGAATAAAAAAGAAACCACTATGGATAAATAAAACAGTACAAAGTATAATAAAACAAAAACAAAGTGCATTCAAAATCTTGAAGGCTGAGAATACAGAAATAGCATTTCAGGAGTATAAATTGCTCAATAGGAAATGTAAAAAAGAAATCCATCTAGCAAAATTAGCTACTGAAACAAAAATCAAGAAAGACATTAAAATAAACCTCCAAATTTTTTATAAATACATCAATGCCAAAGGGAAAAAAAAGGATGGTATATAATTATCCTCTATAATTATCCTATTATAAAAGATTATAACAGGATAATTATAGAGGACAAAGACAAGGCTGAGATAATAAACAGACACTTTTCATCAGTATTCACCAAGGAACTGACTGTTCCAGGGATCATTCAACAAGGCAAAAATCAAAGTTCACCACCCGATATAATTAATTTAACACAAGAAGAAGTAAGCGTGCATCTGAGTAAATTAAAAATTGAGAAATCCTCCGGGCCAGATGGCATTCACCCACAGATAATGAGGGAATTAAGCTCAGTAATTGACAAATCACTGTATCTTATCCACTAAAGCCCGCTACACACGCTTCAATATATCTCACAATCCGTCGTTGGGGTCAAGTTGTAAGTGACGCACATCCGGCATCGTTTGTGAGGTATCTGCGTGTGACATCTACGTGCGATCAGGATTGAACGCAAAACCGTTGATCGCAAACACATTGTATCTTTGTCTAGAATTGAGCGTTTTGTTGCACGAACCTAGTCAATTGTAACGTGTGACATCCCTCATACGATTTTGATGTCTGATGCTATGTGCGCAGGTGTGCGCTCTGCACCGCAGCTTAAAAAAGGTCCGCTTCAGAGCGCAGCTGAAAAGCTGCATTCTGAAGCGCCTCACAATGTCTGTCATTCACTAATCTCTGTCAGTCGGTCACTATCTCTGTCCCTCACTCTCTGTCCATGTCAGTCTATCCCCCTCTCTCATATACTCACCGATCCCCGATCCCCGGCACTGCACGGCGTTCACACTGCTCCGGCGGCTTTTACTGTTTTGAAAAAGCCGGCCGCCCATTAAACAATCTCGTATTCCCTGCTATCCCCGCCCACTGGCGCCTATGATTGGTTAAAGTGAGACACGCCCCCACGCTGAGTGACAGGTGTTACACTGCACCCAATCACAGCAGCCGGTGGGCGTGTCTATACTGTGCAGTGAAATAAATAATTAAATAATTTAAAAATATGGCTTGCGGTCCCCCCCAATTTTAAAACGAGCCAGATAAAGCCATACGACTGAAGACTGGTATTCTCAGGATGGGGAGCTCCACGTTATGGGGAGCCCCCCAGCCTAACAATATCAGCTAACAGCCGCCCAGAATTGCCGTATACATTAGATGCGACAGTTCTGGGACTGTACCCGGCTCTTCCCGATTTGCCCTGGTGCATTGGCAAATCGGGGTAATAAGGAGTTATTGGCAGCCCATAGCTGCCAATAAGTCCTAGATTAATCATGTCAGGCGTCTATGAGACACCTTCCATGATTAATCTGTAAATTACAGTAAATAAACACACACACCCGAAAAATCATTTATTAGAAATAAAAACACAAACATATACCCTGGTTAACCACTTTAATCAGCCCCAAAAAGCCCTCCATGTCCGGCGGAGTCCAGGATGCTCCAGCGTCGCTTCCAGCGCTGCTGCATGGAGGTGACCGGAGCTGCAGAATACACCGCCGCTCCGGTCACCTCCACACAGCAACTGAAGACAGCCGTGCGATCAGCTGAGCTGTCACTGAGGTTACCCGCTGTCACTGGATCCCAAGGAAGAGAGGAGATGAGCGGCCGGAACCTCCGCCCACCTCCTTCCTTCCTCCTTTTCCGGTGGAGGCAGGTAAGGAGATGTTTGTCGTTCCAGCGGCGTCACACACAGCGATGTGTGATGCCGCTGGAGCAACAAACAACATCGTACCATCGCTGCAGCGATATTATGGAAATGAGCGATGTGACAACGAGCTACGATATCGCACGTATTTGCGCTCGGTGATCGTCGCTCATTTGAGTCACACACTGCAATGTCGCTACCGGCCCCGCCGGATGTGCGTCACTACCGATGTGACCCCGACGATATATCGGTAGTGATGTCGCAGCATGTAAAGCCCGCTAAAGACATCTCAGAAAAGATCTCATTTATATGTATAAATACATGTGTGTTCAATATAAAGGACTGGCACATGACTTATTTCTTCCAAAGACAATACTAAGGACCTGGGGGCATTCCCTATGAGTGGAAGAAAAGTGATTCCGGCAGCTAAATAGAAAAGGGTTCTTTACAGTTAGAGCAGTCAGACTGTGGAATGCCCTAACACAAGAGGTAGTAATGGCAGATACTATAACAGCTTTTAAAAAAGGCCTGGATGATTTCTTCAGTACACACAACATTGTTGGTTATAAATGACTTCGTGACAAAATGTATAATTGGTGGGGGAAGGTTGAACTAGATGGACCGAGGGATTTTTTCAACCTATGTAACTATATACTTTTGATGGTTTCCATAGTGGGATGTAAACTCCTTGACCCTACCAATTCAATGAAGAAAAAACAAAAAAGCTAGCACTAAATGTGCACTACAGCACTAAAAATTCCAACTGTACTTATTATAAATTTGAGATTTTTGGCAAAAAATTGCAATTTCTTGAGCCACCCCGCCACTCTACGGCAAATCTCATTTGGGGCAGTCCTAACACTAAAAATCTCAAAATTTTTATAATAAGTACAGTTTGGAATTTTTAGTGCTGAAGTGCACATTTAGTGCTGGCTTTTTGTTTTTTCTTCATTGAATTGGTCAGTGGCTGACCCCCACCTTGCTATGCACCCCAATTTGGGATGTATTCCACCTGTCTAGATTTTGGTGGTTGGTGACTGTTCACATTCAGTCATCAGGCCCTGTCCACAGGCTATTTACTTCATGCAGCATTTGCTTGGAACTGTCCTGCCCACAGCCATGACTCAGTCATGGGTACGGGATTGAAATAGACCAGGTGAGTGCTGCTAAGAGCAGTTCTACTATTCATATGTGAGGCCGTATGGCACATTTTATAAAAATATTTTAGCGTAGGACTGCCCCAAATGAGATTTGCCGTGCCGTGGCGGGGTAGCTCAAGAAATTGCAATTTTTTTGCCAAAAATCTCAAAATTTTTATAATAAGTACAGTTTGGAATTTTTAGTGCTGAAGTGCACATTTAGTGCTGGCTTTTTGTTTTTTCTTTTTAAACTTTAAACCCTAGTCACCCCTCTCAGGACTTGATGTTCACACCAGGGGGCGGAGCCAGGCGGTTGGCCACGCCCACCGAGGAGTTCAGAGAGCCTGAGGCGGGAAAACAAGAGAGATGAGTTGTAGAGAGTTGAGAGGAGTGGAGTGAAGGAGTCTGACGGGTGCCGGGGTCGGAGCCCTGGTACCTTGGCTAGGAGGCAAACAGTGGCCTTAGCCAGCAGGAGCCGGGAAGATGGCTCAGTGGAATCGTGGTGGACCGGGACAGGGTAGTGGCCCGCCGGTACTGACTCGGGGAACCGACTCGGAAACCGGAGCACAAAGGGGGGGTACTCAGACCCTGAAACGAGGTCCAGAATCCACTGGACTGAGTTAATTAACTGATTGCGGTCTGGACCATAGGTCCTTTCCCACCCAAGTCCTGACTGTAGACAACAGCCCACCGAGGGGGATAGAAAGCCACCGCACTGGCAGAGAGATCCCACGGGCCAGCGTCTGCGGGCAAAAGGGCTCTCCCGACATCTACCAAGTCGGGGAGCGGACTCCTGACGCTGAAGCGCAGGCAGCCCAAGTACACAACACGGTGCAGGAGAAAGGCCAAGACCACCGAACCACCGGGTGGGGGACCAGACGCAGCCGGCGGGCACCGACCACCATCAACTTGGTTTACCAGAGACTTGTGTGTGTCAATAACCGTGAGTACAACAGTGCCATCCGGCCGCGCACTGCCCTGTACCGCCCAGCTATCCCCTAACGGGTCCCGGGGCCATCATTCCTACCCACGGAGGGGTTAACATCTTGCTGCACTACCATCTCCCTTGGGCGCCCAGTAATCGCAGCGGTGGTGTCCAACTTCACCACAACCCGTGGGTGGCGTCATGAACTCAAACACGGCTCCGGCCGTGCAATTACCTACCCCCCTCCAAAAGCGCCAGCACCCCTTTCAGAGCGAAGTGACCCCGGGTCCGGAGGCGCTCGAGCCACCCACCAACGAGCCTGGATCCGAGCAGCTCGGCTGCAGCCGAGTGCGGGGCAGTACAATAACATGCTCACTGTTTTGATACAAGAAGCTCGTACCTGTGTGAATGCAACCCAGCTGCCTAAAAGCAAGTGAATCCCTACAATATATAGAATTAAGAATTATACAAAGGACAAGTATGTTATTAACGTATTTTTTCAGTTTATAAGACGTACTGGATTATAAGACACACCCCAAATTTAGAGGAGGAAAATAGGAAAAAAAATGTAATGTTAAAATGAGGGTCTGTCTCATAATCCTAGTGTCTCTTAATCCTAATTCTCACCAGAGGGGAGCGGTGGTGGTGGAACGGCTTAGGAAGGTCACAGGAGGCAGGGCGATGCTGCGGGCTCAGAGGAGGGGATTTTGCAGCTCAGGAGGGTCAACAAAATTGCGGTCTGGGGGGGTGTTGCGGTGGCAGGCGCCATTGATCTGCCAGCAGGCTGCAAGGGTGTTGCAGTGACAGGCGGTATTGATCTGCTAGCGGGCTGCAGGTGTGACACTGCAGTGGAGTGATTCAGGAGGGTCACAAAACGGAGAGTCACAGGACGGGGTGTCTCGGTGGCGGGTGCCATTCACTTGACTGCAGACTATGTTGAATCCCCCGGATATGGCTTACCGGGGCAGCGGTGGTGGAGTGGGGTCATAGGAGGCAGGGTCACAGGACATGTTTGGGGGGTGATGCGGCGGGCGCCATTGATTTGCATGCAGGCGGGCTGCGGGAGTATCACAAAATGGGGTGTCTTGGAGGCGGGTGCATTGAGCTGACTGACGGCTTCATTGAATCGCGGTTTACGAGGTGGACGTCAAGAAAATGGCTGCAGAGGCGCTGCGTGCGCAGATAGGACTCCACGGCTATTTTCTTGAAGTCAATAACGTCAATCTGCGCGTGCGCCGCCTCCGTGGCCATTTCCTTGAAGTTCATCGCATCAACCGCGGGCGACTCAATGCAGCCTGCAGTCAGCTCAATGCACCCGCCGCCAATACTCCCCATCCTGTTACACCCCTGCAGCTCGCCCGCAGATTAATGGCACCTGCCGCAACACCCTCAAGCGCATCCTCTGTCTTCTATGAACCCGCTCCACCACCGCCACCCCGGTAAGCCATATCCATTTTGTAAGACACACCCACATTTTACCCCCAGTTTTTTGGGGGAAAAAGTGCATGTTACAAACCGGAAAATAAGGTAATTGCAAAGGATCCATTAAAAAAGAGTTATCAAATGCATGGTGTCCATATTGTATCTTTTTTTTTTCACACACCCACTTAGTTAATGGGCGAGTCTAATTTGAAAAACGAATCAGAGCAATGCATGCTGCAATATTTTACAGGTATAAGAAGGGAAAAGAAGGAGCTTTAAAGGCTTTAGAAAATATTACATTTTTATTGATAGAAAAAAGAAGAAATACTATAAAACACACATATCAAAAGTATCACAATTAGAGCTGGGCGGACCCAGACTGTAAAAGTCCGGATCCGGGATTCCAGCTGTTTGATCTGGATTCGGCACTCAAGAAGTTAAAAAAAAAAAAAAAAAAATAAGAATGAAGCGAGCACTTCATACTTACCCAGGCTCTATCGCAGCTGTAAACTGCTCCCGCGCGGCTGTATGCGGCTCTTGCGGCCTCATCATTGCTCGTCCATATGCACGGTGTACTGCTTTCACCGCCCACCAGCCGGCCCTGCCTCTGTGATTGTTTGCAGTCAGATGTGCCCTCAGCCTGTATGACCGCGACTGACTGCAATGAGTCATCGTGGCTCATCAATTCTCTGTAGCGCATAGCGAGCGGTCGTGCTCTATGGCCGCTCACTGTAACAGAAATGTAGCAGAGCTGGAATCATCGTGGGACCTCGTGTGGACTACGTCAGACCTGCAGGGTGTGTTGGGGTTAATAAAGTAGTGAAAGAGGGTGGTTTTTGTATTTTATTCCAAATAAAGGATTTTTTTTCGGTGTCTGTGTTTATTTACTGTCACTTACTGATTAATAAAAGGGTGACTGTCATTACTAATCTAGGATTGAGTGGCTGCTGTGGGCTGCCATTAAGTCCTTATTACCCCGATTGCCACCTCACAAGGCCAATCGGGAAGAGTGAGATAAATCTTTGGGATTGTCACATCTAAAGGATGCTACAATTCCAGGCAGCTGGAGGCTGATATTTTTAGGCTGGACCTCCCCAGCCTGAAAATACAGCCTCAGCTGTCAGCTTTATCTTGGCTGGGTATCAAAATTGGGGGACAGCACGGCCGCACACACCCTCCTGACAGGAGCGGGTCAGCTGAATGTAGTTCTATGCAGCTGCATGCTCATGTGTGAAGAGCGTCAGGCCGTGCCAGGTGATGTGATGCGAGACTTGCGCAAGTGTGACTCCAGCCTTACGGTGCACTCACACAAGCCATATGACTCACACGAGTAATGGATCGCACCACCCGGCAGCCACACACTCTGCGGACATGAGCGTGCAGCTACATAGAAATACATGCAGATGCACGCTCCTGTCAGGAGAATGTGCAGCTGCCGGGTGATGCGATGCGAGACTCGCGCAAGTGTGTGACTCCGGCCTTATTTTGATACACAGCCATGATAAAGGCAGACAGCTGGGCGCTTCAGCCGTGGGACAGAGACCCTGCCACGACTGTTTTATTTATTAGTTTCGTTTTATACCACAATACTGACCCACAGACATTTGCACTGCTTTCTCCGCCCACCAGCCATCCTGGTGCCTGTCATTGGTTGTAGTCATCTGACACGTTGCCACTCAGGGTGGTGGTGCATCTAATTGCAACCAATTACACGCGCAGGTGGATGGGGAAAGCAGTGAATATTCAATGAGGGTTAATTGTCAGCTCCGGAAGTGAAAGCGTGACCTTAAAGTAGCTTGCCGCCAAGACACGAAGCTTTGGCGAGTACACCATGTGCACTCCTACCTCCGTATTGCCTTCTACCAACATTTTTAATCTCCGGATTCTAGTTCCCATAGACTTATATAGATACCAGATTCCGGATACTGTTTTTTTTTTTGTTAAATTTAACAAGGACCCACCGATCCCGGTTTTCTACAAGTCCGCCCAGCTCTAGTCACAATATAATTACCAATATCAGAAGGTGCATATATATGGTTAAAAAAGAGAGGAATAGACACCTACAATGTGCCCACAGCTGATTGTCCCTATGAATATAAGCAAAAGTGAATGGATAGGATTCCTTTAACAACCCCATAAAGTGCAGCCATTTTACTGGACTGAAGTATATATAGTGAGGGGTATACAGAAAGAAGTATATTTGCCCTAAGGCTTACCCATGAGGAAAAGGGGTTCCCAGTCAGCCATGGCACGCTGCGGTCACCAACTCCGATGCGTGTTTCATGTTTAAAATATGCCACTTCTTCAGGGAGAAGTAAAATGGCTGCACTTCATTGGGTTTGACCAGTCAATCTTGGAAAAAGACGACTTTAGGATAGATGGATACCTTAAGATTGGAAAACAATATGACAGCAGAGAAAAGACAACAAAGAGCTTAATTCCTGAACCAAGACAAAATTTAAGGAGGTGTCTGAGAAAAAAATGATCTTCATTTCTAAACCAAGAAAGATCAAGAAGCTCATCAAAAGAATGCCAAGAGTGTGCAATGCAGCAATCAAAGCAAAAGGTGGCTACTTTGAAGAACCTAGAATAGAAGACATGTTTTCAGTTGTTTCACACTTTTTTTTTTAAGTATTTCATTCCACATGTGTTAATTCATAGTTTTGATGCCTTCAATGTGAATCTACAATTTTCAGTCAAGAAAATAAAGAAAATTCTTTGAATGAGAAGGTATGTCCAAACGTTTGGTCTGTACTGTACATACCTTTTAGTGGTCAGCTCGGATGTTTAGGTTTTGAAATCCAAGAAAGTAAAGTTTATAAAATCATTAGTTTCTTGAGTGACAGCAGCTGAGGATGAGATATCTGGGTGTATTCACACTTATCCCCTCCCCCTGTTAGAATTAGCATAAGTATTATACAATCGATTTACTTTGACTAGCAGGACCTGTATGAAGTCATACCCATTTGACCAGAAGGGGCGGGGCCTCGGCCAACAAAGCTCATACCCGAAAGCAACATTTTCTGTTGGCTGAAGCCCTGCCCCTTCTGGTCACATGGGTATGACCTCACACAGGTCCTGCAAGTCAAAGTAAATTGATTGTATAATACTTATGCTAATTCTAACAGGGGGAGGAGATAACTATGAATACCCCTCAGATATTATCTGATCCTCAGCTGCTGTCACTCAAGAAGCTGATGATTTTGTAAACTTTACTTTCTTGGATTTCAAAACCTAAACATCCGAGCTGACCACTACAGGTATGTATAGAATCAGCCTGATAGTGCCAGTATAGAACTGGCTTTAGGTTATGTAGGAAAATCCTAGTGATTGGTTCCCTTTAATAATTGGATATTAGTTATTAGTAGTCAAAGTTGACATTAATAATTAATAATTAGAATACCCTTTTACCATTGGCGAAGATCCCATTTAACATTGGCAAAATTTCTCCTTTTACATATCCATAAAAAACGGATAGCATAGGATTGTTCTTGTGCTGTGCGTTTTTTTTTCTTGCACGATTGACTTGCATTGGCGAGTCTTTGTACGCTAACATATGCAGCATGCTGTGATTGCTTTTCTCAAGCAGCTTCCAACTGGGCTAAAACTCACAGATAGACACGGACTCATTGGTTGACATTGGTGCTAGTGTAATGCAATATTTTTACTGGCGTATTTATATGCAAGTGTGAGTGAACTGTTAAGGTGTGTGTGACGCCCTGGGCAAGCCAGGGGTCACAGGTCATCACACCACCACACCCTACATCCCAGTCAGGAACACCAAGGCTACTAAAATCCTTGTTGCCTTCCTCCAGAGGCTGATGTTCACACCAGGGGGTGGGCCAGGCGGTTGGCTCCGCCCACCGAGGAGTACACAGCCCTGGAGGCGGGAGAAACCAGGCAGATGAGTTCAGGGGAGTGAAGTAGAAGGAAGTGGTAGAGGAGCTAAGTGAAAGTGAAGTAGTAGTGGAGCAAAGAAGAAAAGGAACAAAAGAGAGTGTAGAAAGGCCTTAAGTTAGTCCAGCTAAGTGCAGGACAGGTCAGCAAGGTCAGCAACAGCGGTGATCGTCTGGAGTGGGACTGCTCGGAGGTTGCTGGAAGGACCGCGGTCGAGTAGTGGCCCGGCGGTCTGGAGCAGTATACGAAGGACAGTCAGCACCAGGGCAGGGGCCTCTCGGACCCCGGCAAGGCTAGGAGTCGCCATAATATGCCGAATCCGTCAGTGAAGGGGACGTCGCTCCCCCAACAACCAAGTCCCGATTGAAGACAACCGTCCAACCATTAGTGAGGAACACCGCCACCGCCAGGGCACCAGCTCCTCAGGGCCAGCGTCTGCAGGCAAAGTAGGGCTCCTCCGGCTCATATCCAAGCCGGGGAGCGGGTTACCGGTGGGAACCCATCGCTACCAACTTAGAAACATCAGGTGCAGGTCAGAGGGACATCACCGTTACCTGCTGGGAGAGCAAGTGCAGCCGTCCGTGGGAACCGTCTTTCCAGCCGTGTGGTTTACCGTAAAACTGTGTCAACGTCTCAGGCTGAGTGAGTACCACAGTGCCGCAAGGCCCAGCGCTGCCCCCGCGTCCCTGCGCCCACCAGGCCCTGCATCCTTCCACACCATCACTGGGCCCCGGGATCACCAACCCCTACCCACGGAGGGGCGACGCAACACCTGGCTGCTCCGCATCACCACTCCCGGGATCCCCATATTGAGCAGCGGTGGTGCTACAAATCACCACAACCGTGGGTGGCGTCACGGACAATCTCCCCAACAAAACCCTTTTCACTCACGGGCGAGGAGTTCCGCTCGAGAACCCCCGGGATCCGGCCCACCGCTCGAGCCACCACTGAGCAGCAGCAGCCGGACCCGAGCAGAGGGGTGAGCGCGGTGCCGGCACCCTCCTCCCCGCCCGCGACAGTGTGTACAGATTACATTTGAGTCTATTGCTGGATAAATATGTCAGGAAGATCACCTGATGTACACTACAGTTTAAAAGTTTAGGGTCACTTATATATTTCCTTATTTTGAAACAAATGCACATCTTTTTCAGTGAAGCTAACGTTAACTTAAACAGAAATACACTCTATACATTGTTAACACTAGAAGTCCCAGAAATTTCGAGCTCCCTACTGAAGTCCTGAAAGAGGGTCAAATGACCTTTAGTACTTTGTACTTAGAACTAACTAGAAACTAAATGGCTAAACTTAATGAAAAACAACAACCTCCTGTGGTGCGACAGTAATGGCCTTAATTACAGAACAAAAGACGGTGATTATAAGATGTTAGCTAAAATCCTTCAGGTCATTCGACCTGTCTGTGGGTTCCAAAGGTAGAAATGTTAAATGACCCCTTTCTGGGACTTCTAGTGTTAATGAGATAAACTACTATTCTAGATGCAAACGTTTGGTTTTGAATGCAATATCTACATAGGTGTATAGAGGCCCATTTCCAACAACCACCACTCCAGTGTTCTAATGATACATTGTGTTTGCTAACTGTGTTAGAAGGCTAATGGATGTTTAGAAATCCCTTGAAAACCCTTGTGCAAGTATGTTAGCACAGCTGAATACAGTTTTGCTGATTAGAGAAGCTATAAAACTGACCTTCCTTTGAGCTAGTTGAAAATCTGGAGCATTACATTTGTTGGTTCCATTAAACTCTAAAAATGGCCAAAAAAGAGAACTTTCATGTGAAACTTGATAGTCTATTCTTGTTCTTAGAAATTAATTATATTCCATGCGAGAAATTGCCAAGATACTGAAGATTTCCAACAACGGTGTGTACTACTCCCTTCAGAGGAGAGCACAAACAGGCTCTAACCAGAGTAGAGAAGTAGGAGGCCGCGCTGCACAACTGAGCAACAAGACAAGTACATTAGAATCTCTAGTTTGAGAAATCGACGCCTCACAGGTTATCAACTGGCAGCTTCATTAAATAGTACCCGCAAAACGCCAGTGTCAACATCTACAGTGAAGAGGCAACTCCGGGATACTGGCCTTCAGGGCAGAGTGGCAAAGATAAAGCCATATCTGAGACTGGCTAATAAAAGGAAAAGATTAATATGAGCAAAAGAACACAAACATTGGACAGAGGAAGATTCAATAAAAGTGTTATGGACAGACGAATCGAAGTTTGAGGTGTTTGGATCACACAGAAGAACATTTGTAAGACGCAGAACAACTGAAAAGATGCTGGAAGAGTGCCTGATGCCATCTGTCAAGCATGGTGGAGGTAATGTGATGGTCTGGGGTTGCTTTGGTGCTGGTAAAGTGGGAGATTTGTACAAGGTAAAAGGGATTTTGAATAAGGAAGGCTATCACTCCATATTGCAACGCCATGCCATACCCTGTGGACAGCGCTTGATTGGAGCCAATATCATCCTACAACAGGACAATGACCCAAAGCACACCTCCAAATTATGCATGAACTATTTATCGAAGACGCAAGCAGCTGGTATTCTATCTATAATGGAGTGGCCAGCCCAGTCACCAGATCTCAACCCTATTGAGCTGTTGTGGGAGCAGCTTGACCGTATGGTACGCAAAAAGTGCCCATCAAGCCAATCCAACTTGTGGGAGGGGGGAAGCATGGGGTGAAATATCTCCAGATTACCTCCGCAAATTAACAGCTAGAATGCGAAAGCTCTGCAAAGCTGGAATTACTGCAAAGGAGCATTCTGTGACAAAAGCAAAGTCTGAAGGAGAAAATTCTTATTTCAAGTAAAAATCATTATTTCTAACCTCGTCAATGTCTGGACTATATTTTTTATTCATTCAGCAACTCATTTGATAAATATAAGTATGATTTTTGCATGGAAAAGACAAAATTGTCTGGGTGACCCCAAGCTTTTGAACTGTAGTGTATATACTACCAAAGGAAGGCTCTGACTTATACCACTGTATTGACACAGTGGAATATGCTGATCATTGATTCTAAGGCTGAGGCCACACAAGCGTATGGCATCTGATGCGAGTGCATCGGTTGCGATATGCTAATGACATTCTGCTCCCACTGTGATGCGAGTGTAAGCCCAGTGTCATGCCACTTTGAGGTGATCCTGCAATCGGATCACAGCTGCGGAGGAGAGGGAGGGATTAATCTCCCCATCTCCTATTTGCCAGCTGATGAGATATCACACTGCACTCTGGTGTCATCGGAGTGCAGTCTGATGTTTCACTCACACCCATAGACTTGTATCGGTGTGAGTGACTATGGATCAGATTCCATCCGCAGCATGCTGGGACTGTTTTCTCGGTCTGATTAGGGCTGAGAAAATAATCGCAGATGGAAATGGCCCCATAGAGTAACATGGGTCCAGGTGGAATGGGATTTATCGCATTTCACTTGGGCAGTTTTACTCGCCGTGTGTCCTAGGCCTAATTGTAATGAAAAACTATACAGAGAGATGCATTTTTCTCTGGTGGTTCTCTGTCTAGGAAAGTGCAATCTATTTTGACCTCAGTAACAAACAAGACACAAAACATCAAACAATAACTTAAAGAATCCAATACTCGATAGAAAAGCACCAAAGCAGAGAGGGGAGTCCAATGCTATTAATGAATGTGAAGAATTAACCAGAAGTTCAAATGCATCTAAACATGTTTTGAAACCAAAGAAAATTCTACTCCATAGATCAATAGCAGTGAAGGAGGTCCTTCATGCAAAATCAAAGATTTGTAATTTTTAGATGGACAGCAAGAAGAAGGAGTTAAACAGAACAAGTGTTCAGTACTGTATTCCAAACAAGTAAAGGCATTGTGACTGTTATTAAATATAAGCATTAAGGGGTACTTTGCACATTGCGACATCGCAGGTGCGATGTCGGTGGGGTCAAATCGAAAGTGACGCACTTCCGGCGTCGCTGTCGACATCGCAGTATGTGAATACTTTTACATACGATTAATGAGCGCAAAAGTGTCGTTATCGTATGATCGGTGTACGGTCCGATATTTCCATAATTTTGCAGCAGCGACGGTACGATGTTGTTCCTCGTTCCAGCAGCAGCACACATCGCTGTGTGTGAAGCCGCAGGAGCGAGGAACATCACCTACCTGCGTCCCGGCTGCAATGCGGAAGGAAGAAGGTGGGTGGGATGTTTACTTCCCTCTCATCTCCGCCCCTCCGCTGCTATTGGCCGCCTGCCGTGTGACGTTGTTGTGACGCCACATGACCCGCCCCCTTAGGAAGGAGGCAGGTGCCGGCCAGAGCGACGTCGCAGGGCAGCTAAGTGCGTGTGAAGCTGCCGTAGCGATAATGTTCGCTACGGCAGCTATCACAAGATATCGCTGCTGCGACGGGGGCGGGTACTATTGCGCTTGACATCGCAGCATCGGCTTGCGATGTCGTAGTGTGCAAAGTACCCCTAAGGCTGGTATTTCTTAACCTATTATCTACCAATTTCCTTTTTTTGGGACACCTAATCTTTTGCTTCTAGCAACTAAGATTTTATAATTAGGTCCAATAATTATTATTTTAATAATTATTATTCATTATTATTAACACTAATAATTAATAATTATTAATAATTATTTTTATTAATTTAATAATTATTATTAATTATAATTTGACAAATTATGTTTCTGATTCATTAGGACCCAAATCATTTAAAATCTGTCATTTAATTAAAAAAAAAAAGAAAGAAAATTGCTAATTTGGCAAGTAATGGGTTAAAGGCAATCTGTCAGTAGGATCAACTTTCCTAACCCTAATATGTATGTACGCCATAGGAAGCTGAATAAAATGACACATTTATATCTGCGATCCTATGTCTTATTCCAGAGAAAGCCATGTTTTCTTATATGTTCCAGCTGTTCCAGGCTATGGGCCGACACTGATCTCCCAGAGAATTGAACATTAGAGCTTATTTTTAATAAAGGGAGGCGATACCAGTCTGATATGTGACGTCCGCTCTCTGCTCTCCTGATTCCTGATGTCACTGCAGAGCTGTGTGTGATTACACCTGACACTTCTGCAGCTTCAGCCTCCATCTCACAGCCAGTGCTGCAATAGTGTTATTATACAGCAGAGCTGTGACAGCTGCAGCTACTAATGTGTTTGTAAGAAAATAAAGTTCAGTTTTACTGTTGTATTAGTTCCATGTCTCACACTGGAAATGTCCCCTTTCATTAAATATAAGCTCTGGAGGCCAATTCTCATGTAGATCAGTTTCGGCCCATAGCCTGGAAAAGCTCATTTATGTATAAGAAAAACGTGCGTTTCTCTGGAATAAGACATTGATTCACAGATATCACGGTATCACTTTATTTTGCTTCCTATGAGGTACATGCCCATATAGACAGCTTTAGGCCCGTTTCACACGTCAGTGAAAAACACAGACGTTCTTCACTGACGTGTAAAACACGTCTATGCCCCTCCGTGTGCCGTGATTCATGGCACACGTGGGTTGTCTAAGTGCAATCCGGGCTCCATTCTCCGTGGCCCGTGATTGCACTTAGTGATCAACTCACCTGTGCCCGCTCCCGCTCTCCTTGGTGCTGAACGCTCCCGCGGTGCAGCATCCGGCCGGCGCTGACCCCCGCAGCTTCTGGGTCGGCTGTGTCTTGCATTCATGAATATGTGCGACAATAATAAGCCGGCTCAGAAGCAGCAGGCTGCACGGGCTGCAGAGAGCGCGGCTGAAGCCGGATGAGTAAAAATTATTTTTATTTTATATGTACGTTTTTTTCTGGCACGTGTTTCACGGATCACACCACTGCGTGGTCCGTGGGACATCAGTGATGCCAGAAAAAATGGACATGTCTCCGTGCGGCAATCACGGACACGCAGGTACGCCACACGGAGACAAGGTCAGTGAAAAATCACTGTGTGAGCAGACCCATTCATTATAATGTGTCTGCGTATGTCAGTGATTCTGGTACGTTTAAAAAAAAGCACAAACGTACCAGAATCACTGACGTGTGAAAGGGGCCTTAGGGGATTGATCCTAGTGACAGAGTCCCTTTAAGAGCTGTATGGTCAGAATTTCTGAATGCACAGTGTATTAGCATTATATTCAGGATTATTGCTCTGGATAAGTATAACAGATAAGTGATCTAAAGTGTATAAATTTTCATGTAAAGCGCTGTGGAATTAATAGCGCTATATAAATTAATACAATTATTATTATTATTATTATTATTATTATTTAGAGGGGTTACCTCGTGAAAAGGAGTTGTGACCTACTTCTAGATCCATGGATCTCCAGAATTGTGGCAAATATGTTCTCATTAGAATGGAGCAGCACTGCGCATGTTCAACTGTGAAGCCCCTCCAGTGTAGTGTCGGTGCATTACCTTCAGGGACTCCACTCGGCTGGATCCTGTCACAGGTAGGAGATCTTCTATTTAGGATTGTCGTGACGCCACTCTCAGAATTGCGGTCAGTGGAGACCGCCACTGCAGATTAAGGGAGGCCTGGGGCTGATGGTGGGTGCAGTCAGTTGTAGTAGCCTCCTGAGAGTGAGGCAAGCCCCAGGACCCTGTGTAGGTGTGTAGAACCACAAGGCGCAGAATAACTCAACACAAGCAGAATGTCTTTCAGGGGTTTTACTCACTGTTGATGGCAGGGTGAGTAACCCGGGCGTAGCTGGGATGAACCAGGCTGGAACCAGGTATCCTTCAGGCTGACTGATGAGGGTGGCTACCGACTCGCCTTCCTTAGCCCTTCTGTGGTTTGTGGTAACCCCGACTTTTAGTCCCTATGGGGGTCACCCAGGGAAGTAACTGCTCCCCTCGTTTGTTTGCCGTTTGCTTGTCGCCTGGACCAGATCACTCCAGCTGCTTGCCTCCTGTGAACTATGGGCCCTAACTGTGGCTACGTGGCTGCGGCTTTTGGGGTGTTGTGGCATGGGCTTTGAGGGCCCCACACCGGCAGGTTTAGCAAGGAAAGGTGGATCTATCCCCGCACCGGGATCTGCCGCCCGTTTGGGCCTGGTACTCCCTGACAGTCTCCGTACTTTCCACTACGCGGCTCTCTCTCCAGCTGTGTGTGGGGTTCGGGCAGCACTACCAGGTGACCGTTCTCCCCCATCGGTAGTCACTGCGCGGACGCTGTTAGACTGTAACAGCCCCAGGGGTCTGCTCCTGACGTCTGCTCTCCCTGGACTGCACACTAAACTGACTCACTGTTCCCTCCTCTCCTGTTCTTGCCTACGCCACCTAGCAACCAGGCTCTCTACCACACCCCTTGAGTGGAGATGGAGGCTTTGCCCCCTCCACTCCTCAAGTGGAGGTGAAGGCTTTGCCCCCTCCTGGGATCCCCAGGGGTCCTCTCAAAGGTACATGTGTGAGACCTGATCACTATGCGCCTGTGTAGTCACACCTCGGTCAGCCTTCTGGATTACCTGTATTGTACTGTCCCCAGCATGGGTGCAGTACTCAGTGGTGCCTGACCAGGTCAGGGGCGCCACATTCCCCCTTAGTTATCACCAGCACGTCCTCGGGCTGCAAGACAACATTTTAAAATGCATAAAACATTAAAACATGGTAAAACTTTTAAAACCACCAGGTACCATACATCACCACCCTCCACCCACAAGTCCGTTAACCCACCCTAAACCCTTTTAGGAGGCAGGTCACCGGTTTCTTTTGGTAACCAGGTCTGGGCCATCCGTTTCTCCAGACCTTTCCTCCAATCTGCCTCTCCCGTTGGCCGCGCCTTCAGCCACTTCTGGCAGGATGTAGAGGCGGCTTTCATGGTCTAGTGGTCTTCAGGGCATACCTGGCCTGGTGAAGCCGCGCCTTCAGCCACTTCTGGCAGGATCCAGAGGCGGCCTTCACAGTTGGTGCTGACCAGGTACCCTCTTTGTGGTGGAGAGCCAGGCCCCATAAACAGGCATGCTCCCTGGTTGCAGGCGAGCCAAGGCCCCATAAACGGACGTGCTCCCTGGTTGCAGGTGAGCCAAGCCCCTAAACAGGCTGGCTCTGGTGGTGGTACCTCTGGGGTAACTATTTACACTGCGAGAGTTTGTGGCTATAGCCAGTTCATAGCCTTAAGGTTTATGGGTTTCTCACATTAGTTCATGTGGGCACATTTCTTAAACATTAACGTTGCAAAACTTTTCAAAACTTGTCAAACTGGTAACTTCTGTACTTCTTTCTTTCTTTACTTTACATAGATTCCTCCTCACCAGGGCTTGGGCCTGTAGGGCTGCGGCACCTGTTGCTTTCTCCATCTCTGTCTTTTCCTTCTTCTTCTGTATCTGTTTCTTTTTCTGTATCTGTTTCTTTTTCTGTTGAGACAGCAGGTTCACTGTAGGGATTTCTGGGACATGGTGTAACATCCAATGCATACCATCCTCTTTCTCCTTGGTGCATGGTGAATTCCACTGAATCTCCTGTCCGTAGGTTCCTTCCTGGATGTCCTCTGGGCAAATGGGCTCTAACGTCTCTTCTGTTAACAAAGATGCCCTCTTTCATACCAGGAGCAACTATGAAACCATAACCTGATTTCAAGCTGAAGTCTTCTACTACACCACGACAAAGTGGACCTCTAACCTGGGATTTGGCCCTTCTCAGGAACCGTTTCTCTTCCAAGTCTCTGGCCATGACTTCGTCTTTCTGCTCTGGAGACTGCGGTGCAGGGGGAAACTTTGTTCTGCTACGGCGCCGTGTCTTGCGGGCTGGATTCTGCTGGGTTGCTACTTCACTGCTTGCAGGCTCCCAGGTGAGGTTTCTGGACAAATCTTCCTCTTCATCCCAGCGGGAATACGGCAGCATCTCTGGCTCTGGGCATGGATCCACTGCTGATGGCTCCGGGGTCAGCTCCTCAGCTTCCTGGCCTCCTCTCCCCCTTAGTTCTTCGGAGCACTCCTGTTGTGGCAGCGCCGGGGATGGGTGGTCATCAGCAGGCCCGGGCGGGGGACTCTTTGGCGTGGTTGCTGCAGAAGTCGCCTTGAGGGTGTGCGGAGGGAGCAGATACCGGTCCACCATCTCCTGTGGGAACTGGGCCTCTAGGTCAGCCTTCAGCTTCCAGTATGCGGGGTCCTCTCCTATCAGGGACTTCCTAGCAGGGACTTCCTTAGACTGGGGAGCGGTGTCTGCTCTGGCCTTGCAGGCCGGGTAAACAGAGGTACATTCTTGTCTTGGCGGGCCGCGCCCTGCATGGCGGCGGCCTGGATCAGCGTTGCTGTCGCAGTCTCACTCAGGGTCGCAGCTGGAGTCTTAGCGGGCATCGCTACTGTGGCCGGTTCTTGGCGGGCCGGGCAGGGCATCGCTGCGGCGGCCTGGATTGGCGTCGCAGCTGCGATGGGATCTGTGCAGGCTGGGCGTCGCTGCAGCGATCGGAGCTTGGCGGGCCGCACCTGGCGTGGCTGCGGCCTGGTTCAGCACCTCGCCTGCGGCGTGGATGAGCGTCGCTGCTGCGGTGGGGTCTTGGCGGGCCGGGCCTAGCAAGGCGGCGGCCTGGGTCAGCGTCACACCCGCGGCATGGATGAGGGTCGCGGTGGCAGCCGGATCTTTGCGGGCCGGGCAAGGCATCGCTGCGGCGGCCTGGGCTTGGCGGGCCGGGCAGGGCATCGCTGCTGCGGCCTGGGCTTGGCGGGCCGGGCAGGGCATCGCTGCTGCGGCCTGGTCCAGCGTCGCCGCGCCGGGCGCCTCTTCAGGGACCGCGGGCGTGGCAGCAGGGGTCGGGGCACTCGCGCTGGCAGGGGCAACACTGGACTCACCCATCGGTGGCACCATCGGGGTCTGAGTCGTCGCCGCTCGGTCTGGCACTCGTCGCGCAGCTTTTTCCTCATAGGCCTGCACCGCGGCAGCCATCTCCAGAAGCTCCGTGCGTTCCTCTCTGATCTGCTCTACGACCCGGGCCTCCAGTCGGTCGCAGAACTGGGCAAGTTCCCAATACCACCAGGCAGCGGAGCCTGGCTCTGGGTCTCTGCGTTCAGACGCCATTTCCTCTGCGCCTTCTTCTGCACGATTTCCCAGCAGCGGACTCGTCGCTGCCTCCAGTAGCAGGCTCTTCAGTTTCTGCTCTGCCTCTTCCAGCAGCAGGCTTCTGGCTCCCTTTCTGTCCCGACGTCTCTCAACGCCTCCGCTCTCATCACTTGCGAGGTCAGGACTCTGCAGGGGATCTCTGGGTAGCCACACCTCTTCGTGGGCGGTAACTTCTCCCAGCGCGGGCTGCTGTTGTTTTTCAGCGCGCTTTTCATGGTGGCAATATGGCGGCGCTTCCAATTTTTCAAGCGGACCGCCCAGGCACATGGTCACCTGTCTGAACAGGTCTAGTCCTTATCCTGTTCGTGACGCCAGATGTGAAGCCCCTCCAGTGTAGTGTCGGTGCATTACCTTCAGGGACTCCACTCGGCTGGATCCTGTCACAGGTAGGAGATCTTCTATTTAGGATTGTCGTGACGCCACTCTCAGAATTGCGGTCAGTGGAGACCGCCACTGCAGATTAAGGGAGGCCTGGGGCTGATGGTGGGTGCAGTCAGTTGTAGTAGCCTCCTGAGAGTGAGGCAAGCCCCAGGACCCTGTGTAGGTGTGTAGAACCACAAGGCGCAGAATAACTCAACACAAGCAGAATGTCTTTCAGGGGTTTTACTCACTGTTGATGGCAGGGTGAGTAACCTGGGCATAGCTGGGATGAACCAGGCTGGAACCAGGTATCCTTCAGGCTGACTGATGAGGGTGGCTACCGACTCGCCTTCCTTAGCCCTTCTGTGGTTTGTGGTAACCCCGACTTTTAGTCCCTATGGGGGTCACCCAGGGAAGTAACTGCTCCCCTCGTTTGTTTGCCGTTTGCTTGTCGCCTGGACCAGATCACTCCAGCTGCTTGCCTCCTGTGAACTATGGGCCCTAACTGTGGCTACGTGGCTGCGGCTTTTGGGGTGTTGTGGCGTGGGCTTTGAGGGCCCCACACCGGCAGGTTTAGCAAGGAAAGGTGGATCTATCCCCGCACCGGGATCTGCCGCCCGTTTGGGCCTGGTACTCCCTGACAGTCTCCGTACTTTCCACTACGCGGCTCTCTCTCCAGCTGTGTGTGGGTTTCGGGCAGCACTACCAGGTGACCGTTCTCCCCCGTCGGTAGTCACTGCGCGGACGCTGTTAGACTGTAACAGCCCCAGGGGTCTGCTCCTGACGTCTGCTCTCCCTGGACTGCACACTAAACTGACTCACTGTTCCCTCCTCTCCTGTTCTTGCCTACGCCACCTAGCAACCAGGCTCTCTACCACACCCCTTGAGTGGAGATGGAGGCTTTGCCCCCTCCACTCCTCAAGTGGAGGTGAAGGCTTTGCCCCCTCCTGGGATCCCCAGGGGTCCTCTCAAAGGTACATGTGTGAGACCTGATCACTATGCGCCTGTGTAGTCACACCTCGGTCAGCCTTCTGGATTACCTGTATTGTACTGTCCCCAGCATGGGTGCAGTACTCAGTGGTGCCTGACCAGGTCAGGGGCGCCACACAACCATCTTGACCTCAATTCATTTTCTGTGCTGTTACTGAAAAAGACAAGAGCTGTGCCTCTTTAATGTGCCTGATCACCCACCATACACTAATATATACAGTTTCATAGTAGAGCTGATTCAATAGATTTGCTGCAAATCGAATTTGAGTAGAATTTCATCAAATTTACAAACAATTTGTAATTCAATTCTCATGGATAGCTAAAAAAAAAAATGGCTATTACCATTTTACAAACTGCTGAAGATCACATCAGGTATATGGAGTTCTCACAATCCATCAGGCATGGCTGCAAGGGCTTCCCTTAAAGGGAATCTGTCACCAGGTTTTTGCACCCCCGTCTGAGAGCAACGTAATGTAGGGGCAGAGACCCTGATTCCATCGATGTGTCACTTAGGCCCGTTTCACACGTCAGTGAAAAACACAGACATTCTTCACTGACGTGTAAAACACGCACATGTCCCTCCGAGTTCCGTGATTCACGGCACACGTGGGTTGCCCATGTGCAATCCGTGATTGCATATGGACATTACTCACCTGCCTTCGCTCCTGCTGTCCATGGTGCTGAACTCCTCGGGTCTCCAGCGTCCGCCCACCGCTCTCAGCAGCTACTTCCTGCTCGGGTTTTCCTGCCCCTCATGAATATTCATGAGCCAGGCAGGAGCTGCCGAGAACAGAGGCTGCACAGCGAATCACAGGCAAGGTAAGTTGAAAATATTTAATATTTCATATGTCCATGATTTTCTGGTAAGTGTTTCACTGATCACACACGGATCACACCATAGCGTGGTCCGTGGGTCATCAGTGATGCCAGAAAAAAACTGACTTGTCTCCGTGCAGAATCACGGACACGCGATCAGACACGTTCAGTGAAAAATCACTGATGTGTGAGCAGACCCATTGATTATAATGGGTCTGCGTATGTCAGTGATTCTGGTACTTATAAAAAAAAGCACATACGTACCAGAATCACTGACGTGTGAAGGGGGCCTTACTAGCTGTTTGCTGCCCTTTTGATAAAATCTAGCAGTTAGGCCCCTTTCACACGTCAGTGATTCTGGTATGTTTGTGCTTTTTTTTAGGCCCCTTTCACACGTCAGTGATTCTGGTACGTTTTGTGCTTTTTTTTTAAACGTACCAGAATCACTGACATACGCAGGCCCATTATAATGAATGGGTCTGCTCACACGTCAGTGATTTATCACTGCACGTGTCTCCGTGCGGCGTACCCGCGTGTGCGTGATTGCTGCACGGAGACATGTCCATTTTTTTCTGGCATCACTGATGTCCCACGGACCACGCAGTGGCGTGGTCTGTGAAACACGTGCCAGAAAAAAACGTGCATTTAAAATAATAAACATTTTAACTCACCCGGCGTTCAGCGATGTCCTCTGCAGACGGTGCAGCTTGTTGCTTCTGAGCCGGCTGATTACTGTCGCGCATATTCATTATGCGCGACACAGCCGACCCGGAAGCAGCTGCTGCAGGGGTCACCGCCGGCCGGATGCTGCACCGCGGGAGCGATCAGCACCATGGAGAGCGGGAGCGGGCGCAGGTGAGTTGATTTCTAAGTGCAATCACGGGCCACGGAGAACGGAGCCCGGATTGCACTTAGACAACCCACGTGTGCCGTGAATCACGGCACACGGAGGGACCTGGGCGTGTTTTACACGTCAGTGCAGAACGTCTCTGTTTTTCACTGACGTGTGAAAGGGGCCTTATACAGAGCTCATGAATATGCTGGACTCTCTGACAGGACACCAAGTAGTCCTCTAATGATGATCTACTACTGATTAAACAGTGATTTTATTAAAGCTACACTAAGCAGCCCAGTAAGTGATACATCGCTGGAATCAGGGTCTCTGCATCTACATTATTTATAGCTGCTCTCAGATTAGGTGGCAAAAACCTGGTGACAGATTTCCTTTAATGCCTTTTCATTATTATATCTCATGGTTGAGCGCAGTTAATAAGGGAAGCATACCACCGGCACAATAAAGATGAGGCAGAGAAAGCAGTGGCCATTTTGGGGTTTTACAGACTAGGGAGAGGACGACAGAGCACAGAGTTCTTTATTAAAACTAGAGATAGAAAGGCCTAAGGCTACTTTCACACATCAGTTTTTTGGCATCAGGCACAATCCGACGTGTGCCTGATGCAACGGATCCGGCGCAAATTATGAAAAAACGGATGCGCCGGATCCTTTTTTTTTTACGGATCTGGTATACCTGATCCGTCAAAACACAGATCCGGCGCATCCGTTTTTGCATCCGTTTCATCCGTTTTTTTACTGTATCAGTTTATTTTACAATAAATTGGAGCATGTTAAGTTTAAAAAAACGGATCCAGCAACCGCATCCGTTTTTTGCCGCATTACGCCGGATCCGGCATCCATAGGTTTCCATTGTAAATGATGCCGTATCGCACAGGATGCGGCGCAGTGCGTTTTTTTGTCAGAGACAAAAAACGTTACAAGAGACGTTCCATCCGGCCGCCGCATTAGCCAATTACAACGGATCCGGCAAAAGCCGGATGCAACGCAAGGCCATCCGGCACAATTCTGCACTAATACAAATCAATGGTTATAAAACGGATCCGGCGCCGGATCCGTTTTATTTGTTTTTTTCCAGATTGTGCCTGATGGAAAAAAACTGATGTGTGAAAGTAGCCTAAAACAGACTATGGTATACTGCAGCACTGAAGAACATAGAAATTGGGAGTGGTACAGTCTGTTAATAACAATACTTAGATTCAAGTCATAGTGAGGTGCAGGACCTGCAGAGTCTGTGTGACTGTGAATAAAGTGATCTGTAATGTACTGCAATACAACACCTTAATAGCAGCAAATATTCTTTTTCATTCTGGATGTACTACCGAGCATTTTTGATTGATACCATATTTTTGCAAGGTTAGATAAGTGTGGTTAAACTATTTTAAAAACGTTATACTATTATTCTAGTTCTAATTGTATGGTACACAAAAAGTAGCACTGGCAAAGGACATAGTAGTGTGAGAAAAACACATTCCATTTTGAGCTCTTGTGCAGGTCTGGGTGCAAAATGCAAAACTATTTTCAAAAGAAAAATCTTTTGCTTCTGTGACTGAAATTTTCAGCATGTCCCAACTTCCTCCTTATTTTTTTGTGAAATATATATTTTTTGCAGCATATGAATTTTTAATTCCCCCTGTGTAGTGACACAAAATGCAAACATATTTTCTAAAACAATTGTTTTGGCTTAAATGAATAATACTTTTGGGATCTCTCTTCTTTTTGATTGAAGTGAAATTATTTTTTAAGGGCATCACCTGAGGTAGACCTAGTAGGACCTTGTACAAGCTCAAAGTTCTAGTATTTGTAGCAAACTAAAATTCATGGGTTTCTATGACTCCAAATTTCAGAAACTATCATCCATTTACCCATAGCTATAAATGATTAGGTCACTTGGACATTACTGACATTGTGGCTAAACAAAAACATGTGTGGCCAGAACAAAGCTCAAATAACCCAAAATAATTAAAATGTATTATATTTTATTAGGACATATTTAAAATACATGTTGCAAACAAATAGAGGTCACAAGGAGTTAATACATAGGTATACCCCAGATGGGGAAAAAACACAACCAACAGGATGGATATAACATACAGTGCATGTCAGGAAAGTTTATAAGTGACTAGACAGATATTTCAATCATAATGATAAACCAGTGTCCTAGGCACAAAACAATGTAAATATATCACTTAAAATGACCATACAGTGCACAACTCACCCTTAAGGAAGTCCCCCACACACAACCCGACGCACGTTTTGCTAAATACTTTATCAAGGGAGGAGTGCACAGGGTTGGGACCTTGCACAGATCAAAGTGCTAGTATTTTTCACAAACTAAAATTCATACATTTCGATGACTCCAAATTTCAGAAACTATCATCCATTTACCCATAGCTATAAATGATTAGGTCACTTGGGCATTACTAACATTGTGTTTGCATTAAAGAACTTGAAAGGTGTTCAAACAGTCTTAAGGCCACTTTACACGCTGCGATATCGTGACCGATATCACTAGCATGCGTACCCCCAACATCGCACGGACCCGTCACACTACTTACCTGCCTAGTGACGTCGCTGTGACCGGCGAACCGCCTCCTTTCTAAGGGGGCGGTTCGTTCAGCGTCACAGCGACGTCACAGCAGCGTCACTGAACCGCCGCCCAATAGAAGCGGAGGGGCGGAGATGAGCGGGATGAACATCCCTCCCATCTCCTTCCTTCCTCATTCCGGGCGAACGCAGGTAAGGTGAGGTTCCTTGCTCCTGCGGTGTCACACATAGCGATGTGTGCTGCCGCAGGAACGAGGAACTACATCGCTAGCTGCAGCAGCAGCGATAATCGAGAATAGGGGGGGATGTCACCGATGAGCGATTTGGAACGTTTTTGAGACGATTCAAAATCGCTCATAGGTGTCACACACGACATCGCTAAAGCGGCCGGATGTGCGTCACCAATTCCATGACCCCGACGAGATCGCTTGAGCGATGTCGCAGCGTGTAAAGCGGCCTTTAGGAGACCTTCAATTTTAACACGTCTTTCCCGTGTATTTAGAGGCTTTGCAGTATAAAATTTCAAGGTGAATTGATTCACTGCAAATCCAATTTATTGAAAAATTAATCAAACCCTTCGAATTTAAAAAAAATGATATCATCTCTGTTCCATACTTTGCTTTAGACAAATGACCGACATCTAAATATAAAGATCAGATTGGGTCACAATGTAAACAGGTGAGACATCTGCAGAATGGGACAAAATGACTAAAGCTATGGCGTGAATAATGCAATGTGCTTACTCTTTTACTGCTCACACTGTCCTAGGTCTGAAAACCCACAAATAATGAGGTGTTTAACCCCCAAAATGTATTTATGGCTGTGGTGACTTCATCCCTTTACAAGCATGGCTTATATGCCCCCAGACAGGAAGAGTTAATGTGATTAAATCACAGCTCGGGCTGATGTTAGGTTTGGGAAAGAATGTGCACACGGATATTATATCTGTTTATAGTCTACCTTGCGCAATTCAAGGGACAGACAAGAATGTTCTGAAGAGAAATGGAACAGGCCTCCTAGGACAGATGTGGATCTCAGAAAATCTCTATAAATCAGCACTAACCCTTCCAGTGAAGGGACAGATGATAAACCCCTAGGAATGTCACAATGTGCCATGGTTATGACCTAACCACAGATTCATCTTCATCATCAATATTTTTCCATAAAGAGGTGGAATGTTCTGAGCTGCAGCCCACTACTGACATAGTCTGGGCCCATTAACCCCTCATACACCCATAGGTGTAGCCTTCAAGACTACCCAACATAGAAAACAATGGTATGGCGGTATGGTTATATTAACCCCATACTGAAAATATATTGATTAGCAGAAAATAATCCATATGACTATGTACAACAGCATTTACAGACGTCTGTGATTCTGTTTCCACAATTTATCTTTTCAGTATCATAGAGAAACAGAAGAGATAACATTAATATAGACAAAAAGACTAAATAATAATTTGACGCTAATGCAGTTTGGATGGTAAGGTTATGGGAGGGTGATAGGGGCACTGCCATGCAGGAAACCGGTGAATGGCCTGCAGAACTACACCGGCACTGCGGCACCTTCATTCTCAGGGTCACTGGATGTCGCTGAGGTTGGACCCCTACTAATCACATACTAATATTCCTTTACTATTATACTTGTTTTCTCTATTTTCATTGCCGTTTTTCTCCATTTTACTTAGTGCTTCATAATACTAGTAATATATACTGGTTCAAATACTTATCTTGAAGGTTGCAAAGTGTGTTACATAGACTTCTATTAGTTCTATGCGGTGTATGGACATTAAAGGCCACTTTACACACAGCGACATCGCTAGCAATGTCGCTGCCGATCGCACCCACCCCCGTTGTTTGTGCGTCACGGGCAAATAGATGCCCGTGGCACACAATATCGCTAGACCCCGTCACACGGACTTACCGTCGCTGTGGCCGGCGAACAGCCTCTTTTCTAAGGGGGCGGTTCGTGCCATGGCAGGCGTCCAATAGATGCGGAGGGGCGGAGGGCAGCCGCATGAAAGACACGCCCACCTTGTTGCTGGAGGACGCAGGTACAGTGCTGTTTATCGTTCCTGGGGTGTCACACCTAGTGATGTGTGCTGCCTCAGGAACGACAAACAACCTGCGTCCAAAAGCAGCAACGATATTTGGGATTAGAACGACGTGTCAACGATCAATGATTAGGTGAGTATTTTTGATCGTTAGCAGTCGCTCGTATGTGTCACACGCAACGACGTCGCTAACGAGGCCGGATGTGCGTCACGAATTCCGTGACGCCAACAACATCTCTGTGCAGAAGGTTTAGGTAGATGTCGAAAAATGCTGCAAAGTAAGGCTGCTTTCACACTACGTTTATTTAACATGCGTCCTGAACGTTTTTTTAACGCAGAAACGGATCCAGTGCAAATGCGTTTTCATTTCAATGCATTTGCAATGGACTCGCGTTAACATGCGTTCACCTGCGTTTGCGTGCGTTATAGTGAGGATCCAGCGACTTGCAGTTTTTTAACATCTTTCAAAAACGCTACTTGTAGTGTTTTTGAGCTGCGTCCAACTTCTGCAAATTGCTGGATCCTGACTAAACAGCACGCAAACGCATGTGAACGCTGGCGTGCTGATAGGCAGGATCCTGCTTGCTCTACTGAGCATGCCCAGAAGCCAGCCTCCGTGATCATTCTATCTCTCTCCTCCCTCTCTGTCTCTCCCCCTCTCTCTCCTCCCTCTCTCTCTGTCTCTCTCTCCCACCTGAGAGCTGCGGACACTCGTAACCAAGGTAAATATCGGGTAACCACTTATCTTAGTTACCCGATGTTTACGTTGGTAACGTGTGCAGGGAGCCCGGCTCCTAGCAGCTGCAGACGCTCGTGACCAAAGTAAATATCGGGTATCCAAGCAAGTATACCCGATGTTTACCTTGGTTACGAGCCTCGCAGCTGTCAGATGCCGGCTCCCAGTCTGGCACGTTTAGTTCCCATCACTCCCGATCACATGACTCCAATGCCCACCCCTAAACATCCAGTGACAGGATCCTGCAAAGTAACACATGCGTTTGCATGCATTTTTTGCTGTAAAAGCAGGATCCGCTTTTGCAGCAAAAAACCGTTCAGGACGCATGTTAAAAAGACGTAGTGTGAAAGCAGCCTAAGAAGAGAAATATAAATCACATCAATATTTGCAGTGGTCAACCTTTGTCATCAAAACAGCATCAAATGCTCCTAAGTACACCTGCATGAAGTCAGAAAGCACATTGAAGGGAAGTTGTTCCAGACATCTTGGAGAACTAACCACACATCTTCTATGGATGAAGGCTTGTGCCAGTCAAATGGCTCAGTGATGATATTGTATGATGGATAAGTATCTGCCTTTATGGCCTTTTTCATACGTCCGTACAAAATACACACGTTGAAGGTGCGTATGGCCTTCCGTGTGTGTGTTCTCCGTGTGCTATCACAGATCAGGAACTTTTTACTCACCCTGAAGCAAGTGACAGCAGCGCCGAAGTCAGCAGCTCTGGAGACTGGTGAGTATAGAAATTAATTTTATTCGAAGACACATGTTTTCTCTGGTACTGCAGTCACACTTGCTTCCAGGTCTGTGGTGCAATGAATATGCAATGAGGATAATTAGCAGGCCCTGAAGCAAATGACAGCAGCGCGTTTTTCACAGACATGTTGAAGGTGAGTATGGCCTTTCGTGTGTATTCTCTGTGTGTTATGTGTGATAGCACACGGAGGTCAGGAACTATTTATTCAGCTGTCCATGGTGCTGCTGTATCCGGGGCTGCTGATTCCGGGTCCGCAGTGTAGTGAATCTGCAATGAACATAATGAGTGGACCATGAAGCAAGTGACAGCAGCACTGGAGACAAGTGAGTATAGAAAATCATTTTATTTCAAAGACACGTGTTTTCTCCAGTACACATCACACTGATCACACCACTGTGCAGTCCGTGTGACATCAGTGCTGCTGGAGAAAGACTGACTTGTCTCCGTGTGGAACACACGGACACATGGTCCTTGTGAAATCACTGATGTGATTGATTTTAATGGGTCTGCATATGTCCGTGATTTTGGTACGTATAAAAACAGCGTCATACGTCCCAGAATCACTGACGTGTGAAGGAGGCCTATTTCTTAGCATTGAGGACACTATTAATCCTGAACATATTCTTAATTCCATTTGCTGAAATGCAGTCACCATTCTTCACTGTTGCCTACAGACAATCATTATTGTATCACTCTACCCTTTAGTGAATAAACTACATTCTGTTACAGCTAAATATTTCACATTTTGATCGATCAGTCCAGAGCTCCTGCTGCCATTTTTCTACATTAAAAGTGAGTGATGGGGGGATATCCGCCTCACCATATAACTGAGTCTGTATGTACATTACCCACTTGGGTTTAATTTGACTCCTATTACTTTTCCCTCCTTCCTTTTGTGTATCTTTCATGAATGTTGTAAATTATATATTTATTGGGCTTGTGCAATATGTTTTATTCCTTCTCTACTGTTTTGCACATTTTTTTTCCCATTCACTTCTGTTTCTCCCTCTCTTTCTAATATAGTTTAATCAATATAACTAATAATTACTTTTAGGGGGTTATATTGCAGCATCATATAAATCTATGAACTTGTAAACTAAATTTCCATATAAATCCATATTTATTTAGGGCCATAATCTAAGCTATTTTCTAATATACTTGTATTAAAAATTCCCTACTGACCCCTATCTACACTATATAAAACTATTATTTGGTCACTATGTGGTGATTTGTGGTCTTGGTGTGGTGGTAGTTCTCCCTTGTATGTCTTATTATTCGGTCAATGTGTGGTGGTAATATGTGGTCTGGTCACAGTGTGGTGGTTTTTGTCCATTGTATGTGTTATTATTTGGTCACTATGTGGTGGTAATATATGGTCTGGTCACAGTGTGGCAGTAAATCACACAAGTTCGCCAGTGGCTGCTGAGGCAAGAGATTAGATGCAGCAGAGAGATGAGGTTGCAGATGGACAGGAGGTTGAGCAATTTGAGCAAAGTTCCTTTAGTACTAATTTTAACAACTTGTAGAAAACCCTGTAGTAGTATACACTATACTAATATGTGACTGATACAGCGTGGACCTAACAAGAGACAAAGAGACTATAAATTAGTTTTAGCTACTGTTACTTATTTGTGTTTTGAAACATACAAGGACCACAGGGAAATCGCATAGCATCAAGTCAGTGATCATAATAACCAAAGAAAAGAGTCTTTAGATTTGCTGAGATTAGAGAAACCCAAAACAAGCAATAGTGAAATATATCAAATATTTATTAGCTGCTGTAGGGTATATAATAAATACATTCAATATAGGACCAGGGGAAGGGGTGTGCTGGAGGGGAAAGAAAACCCCACGTGTCCCGGAAAGGTAATGAGGGAGTAAAAAACTCACCAAGAGTGACCCTACAAACCCTGTAGGCAAGTGCCCAGAGTCCAAGGAAGCCTGATCAATTATATGCAGAGGCATTCATACAATAATGCAGAATTGCCTCCATGTATGATGTAAGATGAGGCAGATAACTCACCAAGGTCAGGTCACTAGGATACCGGGGTAACACGTGGGGACCGGCGTCCCAACACGTGTTTCGCGTTGGTGGCTTCGTCAGGGGACGTGTTACCTTTCCGGGACACATGGGGTTTTCTTTCCCCTCCAGCACACCCCTTCCCCTGGTCCTATATTGAATGTATTTATTGTATACCCTACAGCATCTAATAAATATTTGATATATTTCACTATTGCTTGTTTTGGGTTTCTCTAATCTCAGCAAATCTAAAGACTCTTTTCTTTGGTTATTATGTTACTTATTTGTGTGTGGTTTCTTAACACGAATAGGGACCCTGTTAAAAATTTGAATACCACCACTGTCTATAAGCAAATGACCAAGAATCCTACAGCAGAGAGAAAGATGAGATTTTCTGGGGTATTAGCAAGTTTGGTCTAATGTGAATTTTGTAGATTAGTTTAAAGTAAAAGCCTCCAGCCTCCATATGCATTAAAGTATCATCAGTGAACGTACCACAATCTGCGGAATCGGGTGACATCTTTTCGTACTTTTTCCCTTCCACAGAAATCTAAATGTGGCCCTATTTTGACCTATTAGATTGAAACTTTAAAAGAACGATAAGGTGTATGGGCCGCACCATAGTAAGAAACTGTCTGATGGTGATAGGAGGGCAGTGAACTCATTCTGTCTGCAGAACCTTTCATAGGAACATTACAGCATTACAGATGGAGCGGTCATTCAGCTTGTGGGAAATCATCAACACTTCATGTTTATTCATTGGCCTTGAAGTCTTCCAGCTACAGTAGCAGCTACAGAAAGCAAACCCATATCTGATTATACTGGGGCTTGTAAGGAGGGCATTGTGAAAAAGCCAAGCGGACTGTCCATTGGGAAAGAAAAGGAAGGAAAAGAGGATCCTGAATGAGACTAACAATCGTGAGACAGTTCATCATATAATGAATCTTTTGTGAAAGTTGCTCCTCGTTAGTCAGTGAGTGATTACTTTAAATTAGTCAGAATTTAAAACATATTTTTACCTTTTATCATCATTTACCGCTTAGATATAATGTACAGAAATAGTTGCAATAGTTGCAATAGTTGCATAGCTTTCTATATAAATTAACTTGTAAACAAACTAAAAAGTTGTCATCCGTCCTGTGCAATATATAATATTGGACTTGATGATGGAGAGGCATTGACATAAACGAGGTCTTACAAATATTATACATTATGTAGCAGTATGTTTAAAAATATGGGGAACGTAATGTGGTACCACCCTCGGCTGAAGTCACTATACATCTACAAGCCCCATGATTTATTTTATTCTAAATATCATCCCCAAACCTCTACAGTATTTCTCCATCGACCCTTTTGTTTCCTAATCCAGACTTTCTCCCCAATGTTAGCAGTGGAGGTTTAGACTGTTGAATGCTCAGAAGTGTCTCAGATTGCACAATTTTCTAATACATAAAATGCGGGTTACTATGTAATATTTTAAATCACAATTAAATCCACCACTGGCTGAAGAATTTAGGTTAACACAGGTATTTTCCTTTCTGTCATCATTATTTCCATCGGGAGATGAGGCGGACTGCACTTTTTTAGTATTTGTCTCATGCGGAGTTCGGCTTTGCACTCGCTGGGTGTCATGGCAGCGTCAGAGTCTGTTCACACCGCAGAATCTGACAAGTAACCTAATGTCTCCTAGTTGTTCAGCCTGACTTGGGCATCGGCTGTTTTGGCTTCACTGCTCTCCAGTCCAGCAGGTGTTAATTTTCTGCTGGCTTGTGAATTGCTGTTAGGAGCCAGGGCTGCCAATGACCATTCACAGCCACCTTCACTCTTTATAAGGTACTGGATCCGGTTGCTCGTCGCCAAATATAGCTCAGTGTTGCTTCAGCGATACTGGTCCTTGTCATAGTGATCCAGAGCCTAGTGATCTGTTGTGTGCTTTTCTGTTTGGTGTGGAAATATCACTTTGTGTTAGTTTATTTCCTCCCTGTGTTTTATTTCTTTGTGGGCACGTACTGTAATCCCCTGTGTCTGATTGCAGTGTGTAAGTGTTTAGTCTTTTTCCCCTGTCTGTGGTATTTGTGGGGTTTGCTTCTCCGGTCCCGGCCCTTTCCTGAGGTGGGGTAGAGGGGGTGTTATATCAGGATTTGGACAAGAGTTAGGGTCATGCAAGCAGTCTAGACCAAGCTACCATTAAACTTACCTCTGGGATAAGGGACAGAGCAGGGTCCCTAGTCTGAGGGCCAGCTTAGAGGTGCCTGCTTTAGTTACCCTGACACTCTTGTGACATTTTGATTCTCCTTAACCCCTACTCATATTAGGGCGTTAATAAATATCAAAAGCTGAGTTCCCTCCACACCCCATTTTTCAGCACATTGTGTGATAAAATAAAAATATGGCACTGGAAAAATAAAACAGTTACAACTTGTGGTAAACAACTAAAGTGCAAAAATGCAAAAATTCAGTCTATTAAAGGTTTAAGGCAGACATCTTTAAAGAGGTTGTCTAGTACTAAAACAATTTTTTTTCCTCATAAATCTTGCGAATGTTTGCCTCTCCAAACATTCATTATGTTATTTTGGTAATATTACCTTTTATCATGCTTTAGCAGCACATCCTCATTGCTGGCTCCAGCTCTGATGGGGTTAATCAACAACTTCCTCTCTCCTGACTTCCTGTGTTCAATTACCATAATTTCCATGATATTTTGCAGTGGCCTATAAGCCTGCTTCTATCACACCCACAAAGAACTACACCCAAACTTCTCCCTGCTCTCTTTCCTGTATCTGCAACTTGCTGCATCTTATTGAAACACTGACTTCTGCTGAGGAGAGTGAGATCACATCAGTGTCACAGGCATAGATACCAGCTCCAAGCTCTGCACATGGCAATAAAGCCTTATCTCTTGCTTTTTCTATACATTATTTCATAGTATATCTACTTCAGTATACATTTAGCAAATATAAATAATTTTGGTTCCTAATTGACCTAAAATGGGAAAGGTTTATTCTGATTTCATGTCAGATATTGAGAATAATATGCAGATGTGTTAAAGACTTGTTAAATAGTGTATGTAAACTTCTACAGTAGTTTCAACTGTATATTATACTAGCTGTAGTACCTGGGTGATGCACGGGATAGTAATTGTCTCTCTGTCTCTCTCCAAGTTTCTGTCTGTCTGTCCCTGTGTGTCTGTGTGTCTGTCTGTCTCTGTATCAGTTCTCTGTCTGTCTCTGTATGAGTCTCTATCTGTCTCTGTATCAGTCTCTCTATCTGTTTCTATCTCTGTGTCTCTCTATCTCTGTGTCTGTTTGTGTCTGTCTGTCGGTCTCGTTCCAGGTCTGTCTCGTTCCGTGTCTGTCTCTTTCCCCGTCTGTCTCGTTCCAGGTCTGTCTCTTTCCTCGTCTGTCTCTGTCTCTTTCCGTGTCTTTTTACTTGTCTGTCTCTTTCCCTGTCTAGTGACTTGTCTCTTTCTGTTTCCTTGTCTCTGTCTCTTTCCATGTCTGTCTCTTTCCCTGTCTGTCTCTGTCTCTTTACTTGTCTCTGTCTCTTTCCCTGTCTGGCTGTCTCTTTCCCTGTCTGTCTCTGTCTGTTTCCCTGTCTTCCTGTCTCTTTTCCTGTCTGTCTCGGTCTGTCTCTTTCCCTGTCTTCCTGTCTCTTTTCCGGTCTGTCTCGGTCTGACTCTTTCCCTGTCTGTCTGTGTCTGTCTGCCTCTGTCTGTCTCTTTGACTATCTGTCTCTTTCTGTCTCTCTCTATCCGTCATCCCACCAACATCTTATTACCTCACACATAAGCTTCTTATACTAACAATTTATTTTGTTCCTATTCCTATAGCAACCAATTACAGCTCCTATTAATAACCTAATAGCTCGCAGCTCCATTGACTTTAATGGAGGCAGGTTTTTTGGAGAGTAACTGTTAAGCGCAGGGTTAAATTTTCCCATCCAAACATAGTCTATGACGTTCCCTGAGTCACATGGAGTGTCTGTGCAAAATTTCTTGATTGTAAATGCAACTGTGTCGCCCAGGGTTATGGGGTACTCGGTCCTGGGCGGTGTATAACTGGGGAAAGTCACTTTGGTGGCCGTTGCCCGATCCGGTGCCCTGGGTCCTTTTTGAAAAACTGGGGTTTTTTTTTTTCAATTAAATAGTTATTTTGGTGTAGAAGCAGCAAAACATAAAAAAACCCGCTCCATCACTTGCCCTGCTCCATGCCACCTGCCCCACTCCATGTCACCAGCCTTGGTCCATAACAGTCACCTGCCCCGCTTCATCATCTGCCCTGCTTCAGGCCAGCCACCTGCATCGCTCCATCACCTGCCTTACTCAATCACCTGCCCTGCTCCATGCCTGCCACTTGTACTGCTCCATCACCTTCCCTGCTCCATGGCAGCCACTAGCACCACTCTATCGCCTGCCCTGCTCCATCACCTGCCGTGCTCCATCACCTGCCCTGGTCCATGCCAGTCATCTGCCCTGATCCATGCCAGTCACCTGCACCACTCAATCACCTGCATCGCTCCATGCCAGCCACCTGCACCACTCCATGCCAGCCACCTGCACCACTCCATCACCAGCTCTGCTTGCGCGAGTATCTGATTCCACTTACCGGACTGGTTGGCTTCTCTTCTGACAGGAGCAGCTCAGTTTCATGCATTTCTTTGCAGCTGAGTCTGCAGGACCTGTCAGGAGCTTGGGTGCCCAGTCAGTGCAATGCAATCAGATACTCGCGCAATGTGACTCCATCCTAAGGAACCCTCCTCTCCTCTCCATACTGGCACCCCATACAGGGCCGGCTCCAGGTTTTTGTGGGCCCCGGGCGGAAGAGTCCCAGTGGGCCCCATCCACACACAGACACCGATACGAACATATACATATTTAAAGACAAACTCACAAAAATACATATAAACAGACAAATATATACAGTCATATACACTTACAGACACACACACACACACACAAGTCTGCTGCATACAGACAGACACACACAACTCTGCTACATACAAACACATACAGCTCTGCTACATACAGACAAACACACACACAAACTCTGCTACATACAGACAAACACATACAACTCTGCTACATACAGACAAACACATACAAGTCTGCTACATACAGACAAACACATACAACTCTGCTACATACAGACAAACACATACAACTCTGCTACATACAGACAAACACATACAACTCTGCTACATACAGACAAACACATACAACTCTGCTACATACAGACAAACACATACAACTCTGCTACATACAGACAAACACATACAACTCTGCTACATACAGACAAACACATACAACTCTGCTACATACAAACACATACAACTCTGCTACATACAAACACATACAACTCTGCTACATTCAGACAAATGCACACAACTCTGCTACATTCAGACAAACACAACTCTGCTACATACAGACAAACACATACAACTCTGCTACATACAGACAAACACACACAACTCTGCTACATACAGACAAACACATACAACTCTGCTACATACAAACACATACAACTCTGCTACATACAGACAAACACATACAACTCTGCTACATACAAACACATACAACTCTGCTACATACAGACAAACACATACAACTCTGCTACATACAGACAAACACATACAACTCTGCTACATTCAGACAAACACATACAACTCTGCTACATACAGACAAACACACACAACTCTGCTACATACAGACACACATACAACTCTGCTACATACAGACAAACACATACAACTCTGCTACATGCAGACAAACACATACAACTCTGCTACATACAGACAAACACACACAACTCTGCTACATACAAACACATACAACTCTGCTACATACAGACAAACACATACAACTCTGCTACATACAGACAAACACATACAACTCTGCTACATACAGACAAACACATACAACTCTGCTACATGCAGACAAACACACACAACTCTGCTACATACAGACAAACACATACAACTCTGCTACATTCAGACAAACACATACAACTCTGCTACATTCAGACAAATGCACACAACTCTGCTGCTCTGTGGGGCCCACACCCGCGGCTTGGCGGGGACAGCACCAGCGGCACTGGCAGCACCCGCGGCTCGGCAGGGCCCACACCCGCGGCTCGGCGGGTACAGCACCCGCGGCACTGGCAGCACCCGCGGCTCGGCGGGGCCCGCACCCGCGGCTCGGCGGGGCCCGCACCCGCGGCTCGGCGGGGCCCGCACCCGCGGCTCGGCGGGGCCAGCACCCGCGGCTCGGCGGGGCCCACACCCGCGGAATCGGCGGGTGGGGGCATTGGCAGGGGCCAGGGCATACATCCAGGGGGTAGAAGCAGCTCACCGGGGCCTATAATGGGGAGGCGGGGAGGGCACTTACCCGATTAGGTCACGGTGGAGAGGGGGCCCACACAGCGCCGGACAGAAGCTCGCCTCCTTCATCTGTGGGACTGAGAAGGCGGTAGCTCCGCCCACAGATGAAATTCAAACGAGGATGTCTGCGCGCCTTAAAGTGACGGCGCCGCAGATTGCTGCCGAGGACTGCGGTCCCCGGAACTCGGCCAGGGACCGCAGAACTGTAAAGGCGAGTGGGCCCCGGCCAAGGGACAGGAGAACTGACGAGGCCGAGTGGGCCCCCCCGGCTCTCCAGGGCCCCGGCATTTGCCCGGGTTTGCCGGGTGCTGACGCCGGCCCTGACCCCATACAGCACACTTCTTCCTCCTCTTGATACTGGGCTGTGACGTGCGGTGAAACGCCAGCCACAGCCCAATCAATCATGTAATGTCAACTCCGAGAGCCTGGAAATTGACATGATAACCTCAAATGTCAGCGGCCACAGCAGCTGGAGGTCACAAGATCGGCACTGAGCTACAGGGATAGCATCACTCAGTGCTAGAACTGAAAACACAAGGTAATTAAGAATAGCCACTGTCGATTGGCTGACATTGCCATTTAATGTGCACCAACAGGGGGTATTCCATTCTATGACATAGTGTGATTGCAGGGTGCCAATGGGTTGCCATGACAGCCAGGGGTCTACTGAAGACCCCAGTGCTTGTCATGACAGATCTCCTGTGAAACACAGCATTTAGCTGGTGTTCATAGGAAACTGTGAGTTTTGCTATCCATAGCTTTGGTGATGCACTACTCTGTGTAGCACAAGGGATAGTGTAGCACCCAGGGATATGGGGTACTCGGTTCTAGGCAGAGTCTCTATTGGGAATGTCACAGTGGTGGCTGTTACCCGGTTCCATGCCCTGGGCCCTTTTTGTAATGGGGATATTTACTGGGGATTGGTGAATAAAGTTTATTCGTGACACCACTTGCAGTGTTGCGGCTATATGTAGGGAGCTGCCACTGCAAAATGTCTCTACTGGGGCTGATGGTATTAGCAGCTAGTATGGTAGTCCCTCCACAAGTAGGGTATTGCCCCAGCGGGTGTATGGTGCAGTGGGCGTCGGAAGAAGTCCAGACAGGTATTCAGTGCAACTGGTTTACTCACTTGGATATTAACTGTTTGCCCGAGGCCGGCTGGTTTCGCCTCCAGGTCCCCTTCATCTCAGTGCCACTCTGGTGTTCTGGTACCTTCTGCCCCTACACCTGTCTCTGGTAAGTGGGTCCCCGTGGTATGGAACACTGGCAGTCCCCGGTCTGTGGTTTGTCCACTTCTGTCCGTCTGACAGTAGCGTGAACCCTGTGGGGTTGGAGTCTCTGGTCCGGTCCCCAGCTCTTCCTTTGCTACTGAGTCTTCAGATTCTTTAGGGTCAGCAAGGTCCTTGATGGTCCCCTTTGCTGTGCAGGTGTTAACAGGTCGGCTTGAAGCTTTTTCCTGTCCTAAGGACCTGTACCCCGTTGGTGCGTAGTTCCAGGAGTACTCCACCGGCAACTACCTCTCCTGGGTACCAGGTCATCATCAACCCGAGTCAGGGAGTCACTTCACTTCCACCTTTACACCTCTGCTGTCACTCTAGACTTTTCTGTCCACAAATCACTGCTGTTCTGACTACTGACTTCCTGTGTTCTCTCTATCCCCCGTCTGCCCCTATCACCTGGTGAACTAGTGGACTGGAGTGGCTTGACCTCTAAGCGGCCATCCATGGTCCCACCCTAGCTAGGTACCATTGTATGGGAGATTGTTGGGGAAAATTGGGATTACCGGGGTTTTCGGTGTTACTGGCACTGGGGTTCTGGGTCCCTAAGGGGATAGGCCCTGCATCCTGGTGGGGATGCAGAACCTTGTAGCACCCTGATGGCTCCTGGGGCACTACAATAGGATGATTGCAGGTTCAAGTCTGCTATGGAGACTATCAAATACAGTTAAACAAAATGTTTTAACAAATCTGACAAAAAAAAATAAAAGTTCAAATCACCCCCTTTTCATCCTATAAAAATAGAAAAGAAAAATAAAAAAAATACACATTTGCTATTGCTGCATTCATAAAAATCTGATCTATCAAAATCTAAAATAAATTAATCCAATTGATTACGGTGTAATGATGAAAACAATCAAAATGCCAGAATAGTGGATTATCGGCAACTGCAACAACACAAAAAAAATTAATAACAGGCGATCAAAACATTGTGTCTACCCAAAAATGATATCAATAAAACATCTCGAGATGCAAATAACAACATTTAAACCACTACAATACTCTCAGGACCTGGTGATACAAGCAAACATTGTTTTGTTTTGTTTTTTTACAAACTTCTGATTTTTTTTTAACACTTAAATAAAACAAAAACAATGCATGCTTGGTATCTGCACAATCATACTGAATTGGTGAATCATATTGCGCTTCTTTCACCACACTTGGATTGTTTTTCCTGCTTTCCAGTGCATCTCATGGTATAATGGATGGTGCCTTTCAAAAGTATAACTTGTCCTGTGACGCCCTGGGCAAGCCAGGGGTCACAGGTCATCACACCACCACACCCTACACCCCAGTTAGGAACACCAAAGCTACCAAAAACCTTGTTGCCTTCCTCCAGGGGCTGATATTCACACCAGGGGGTGGGCCAGGCGGTTGGCTCCGCCCACCGAGGAGTACACAGCCCTGGAGGCGGGAGGAACCAGGCAGTCAGCTCAGGGAAGAGCTAGAGTGAGGAAGGAGTAAACAGTGAAGTGAAGGTGAAGTGGTAGTGGAGCAAAGAAGAAAAGAGTAAAAGTGAGAGTAGAAAGACCTGAAGTCGGTCCGGGTAAGTGCAGGACAGTGTCAGCAAGGTCAGCAACAGCGGTGATCGTCTGGAGGGGGACTGCTCGGAGGTTGCTGGAAGGACCGCGAATGGGTAGTGGCCTGGCGGTCTGGAGCAGTATACGAAGGACAGTCAGCACAAAGGCAGGGGCCTCTCGGATCCCGGCAAGGCTAGGAGTCGCCATAATTTGCCAAATCCGTCAGTGAAGGGGATGTCTGTCTCCAAACAACCAAGTCCCGACTGAAGACAAAAGTCCAACCATTAAGGGGGAACACCGCCACCGCCAGGGCACCAGTTCCTCGGGGCCAGCGTCTGCGTGCAAAGTAGGGCTCCTCCGGCCCATATCCAAGCCGGGGAGCGGGTTACCGGTGGGAACCCATTGCTACCAACACAGAAACATTGGGTGCAGGTTAAAGGGACATCACCGTTACCTACTGGGAGAGCAAGTGCAGCCGTCCGTGGGAACCGTCTTTCCAGCCGTGTGTTTTACCGAGAATTGTGTCACCGTCTCAGGCTGAGTAAGTACCACAGTGCCGCAAGGCACAGCGCTGCCCTCGCGTCCCTGCGCCCACCAAGCCCTGCATCCCCCACCTCATCACTGGGCCCCGGGATCACCAACCCCTACCCACGGAGGGGCAACACAACAACTGGCTGCTCCACATCACCACTCCCGGGATCCCCATATTGAGCAGCGGTGGTGCTACAAATCACCACAACCGTGGGTGGCGTCACGGACAATAGACTATATCCCAAAACCCAATCCCCTTTCACTCACGGGCGAGGAACGCCGCTCGAGGACCCCCGGGATCCGGCCCACCGCTCGAGCCACCACTGAGCAGCAGCAGCCGGACCCGAGCAGAGGGGTGAGCGAGGTGCCGGCACCCTCCTCCCCACCCGCGACAGTCCCACAAAAAATAAGCCTTCACACGTGAAGGGGGTTAAGATTTTGCATTGGTAATATCATCTGGCTGCCTGAAAAGGTGCAGAAAGTACCACATATGGTGGACTTGTCCAATAATAGTTCATTTTTGGTCTAGTATAGTGAGTTTCAGTGGCTATATGTACTAAATCAACAGTTATGTGTGATCCAAACTTTTACACATGCAGAACCCAAAAACTCTAAAGGGGTTGTCCAGTCTAAATCCACAAGTCTGCAGTCCCGCTGTTTCCTTCTATGTGCCTGCAGACTTGTGAATCCTCACATCCAACACTGTGCAGTGTGAGGATTCTCCGAGATCAGAGTCGGGAACAGCAGTCACGTGGCTGCGAGTAGGTGATATGCATTGTTCTGGCCAGAATCCGACTATTTGGACTCACTCAGTACACTCAATGCGTGTGATGTGAGTATTCACAAGTCTGCAGTCACATAGAGTGACATATGGAGTGGCTGTAGACCTGTGGATTTAGACCGGACAACCTCTTTCTAATTTGGCTCAGTTTTAACTACTAGCTGTTCGAATGCTTGTATTTTCTAAGTTGAAAACTCCAGATCTGCATTTCCTCAATGATGTCATTAAGGTTAATAATTTTATGTTATACAAAAAGTTGGGGCCCATTAAGGCTCATGCGTTGGCGTGCTTTAACCCATTAAGGGGTTATAGCTCTTTAGCAGACCCATGTCTATATCTCTTTAGCAGACCCCAAATTGCTGTATATTTTGTGTATGCTTATTTTGAACATTTAATAAACTTTATATTTATATCACTGATAATAGTGATTTATCCACATGTCTCTCCTAGACTTAATAGCCTATTGATTGACATATTGCTGTTTGGTCTCTTATTATTATTGCTTTAATGGATGCACCACTTCCTATTTTTAGGCTGGGAAGAGCCAAAAAACCAAGGGCCTTCCCAGCCTGATAATACCAACCCCCAGCTGTCTGCTTTATCTTGGCTAGTAATCAAAAAGTCCCCACGCCATTATTTAAAAAATATTTATTTATAAATAAATAATAAAAAAAATGGTGTGGGGTCACCTCTATTTCTGATAACCAGACAAGGTAAAGCAGATAGCTGGGGGCTGGAATTATCAGGCTGTGATGGTACCGATGGCCATCAGAAGTTATAGCCGCCATCTTATATACTTTTAATTCTCCTATCACGCTACTTAAACTGATGCGATTAGAACTGATTAGAATCACATCAGTTTCTGCCGGGTGCTATTACTCACATCTGGTACAACTCCTGAGAATGATCCACACAGTGAATGATCCACACAGTGCACAAGGTTAATAATATCTGGGCTTCATGGATGGGTAGTCCCCCGAAGATACAGTATAGTTAACTGTATTATGTGGTGGATATGGCTATTATTATTATTACTATTTATTATTATAGCGCCATTTATTTACATGGCATGACATATACGTACAACAATCATTAACAGTACAAAACAGACTGGTATAGGAGTAGAGAGGACCCTGCCCGCAAGGGCTCACAGTCTACAGGGAATGGGTGATGGTACAATAGGTGAGGACAGAACTGGTTGCGCAGTGGTGTACTGGACTGAGGGCTATTGTAGGTTGTAGGCTTGTTGGAAGAGGTGGGTCTTGATGTTCTTCTTGAAGCTTTCCACGGTAGTGGAGAGTCTGATATGCTGAGGTAGAGCGTTCCAGAGTATGGGGGAGGCACGGGAGAAATCTTGTACGCGATTATGGGAAGAGGAAATAAGAGAGGAGTACAGAAGGAGATCTTGTGAGGATCTGAGGTTGCGTTCAGGTAGCTACTGGGAGACTAGGTCACAGATGTAGGGAGGAGACAGGTTGTGGATGGCTTTGTATGTCATGGTTAATGTTTTGAACTAGAGTCGTTGGGCGATGGGAAGCCAGTGAAGGGATTGGCAGAGTGGCGAGGCTGGGGAATAGCGAGGGGAGAGGTGGATTAAGCGGGATAGATTGGAGGGGTGCAAGAGTGTTGGATGGGAGGCCAGAGAGCAGGAGGTTGCAGTAGTCGAGGCGGGAGATGATGAGGGCATGCACTAATGTTTTTGCTGATTCTTGGTTAAGGAAAGCACGGATCCGGGAGATATTTTTGAGTTGTAGTCTGCATGAGGTGAAGTGGGCTTGGATGTGTGGCTTGAAGGATAGAGCAGAGTCGAGGGTTACTCCAAGGCAACGAGCTTGTGAGACTGGGGAGAGTGAGCAACCATCAAGTTTGATGGAAAGGCTTGTTGGAGGAGATGAGTGAGGAGGAGGAAAGACAATGAACTCTGTTTTGTCCATGTTAAGTTTTAGGAATCGCACAGAGAAGAAGGATGAAATAGCAGACAGACATTGTGGAATTTTGGTTAGTAGAGAGGTAATGTCAGGTCCAGAGAGGTAGATCTGTGTGTCATCGGCATAGAGATGATACTTAAAGCCGTGGGACTCTATGATCTGTCCCAGGCCGAAGGTGTAGATGGAGAACAGCAGGGGTCCAAGAACTGAGCCTTGGGGAACACCGACAGATAGGGGGCGAGATGAGGAAGTGGTGTGAGAATGGGAGACGCTGAAAGTTCGGTCAGTTAGGTATGAAGAGATCCAAGATAGGGCCAAGTCTGTGGTGCCCAGAGATGAGAGAATCTGTAGTAGGAGGGAATGGTCTACTGTGTCGAAGGCAGAGGACAGGTGAAGGAGGAGGAGGACAGAGTAGTGTCGCTTGGCTTTGGCAGTTTCAGTAGAGTGATGTGGTCAGAAGCCAGATTGTAGCTGGTCAAATAGGGAGCAGGATGAGAGGTATGAGGACAGTTCAAGATGGACATGCTTTTCCAGTAGTTTTGAGGCATAGGGGAGAAGGGATATGGGGCGATAGTTTGACACAGAGGATGGGTCAAGGGAGGGCTTTTTGAGGATGGGTGTAATGGAGGCATGTTTAAAGCATGAGGGTTATACACCACTTGTTAGTGATAGGTTGAAGAGATGGGTTAGGGCTGAGATGAGGACTGCGGTGATGTTGGGGATGAGGTGCGATGAGAGCAGGTCCAGTGCACAGGTGGTTAGATGTGATCTTGAGAGTAGAGTGGAAAGATTGTTTTCTGTCATGGTGGAGAAGCTGGATTTGGAGGAAGAGGGCTGAGTAGCTATGATGAGGGGCCGTGGTGATTGTGGGCCAAAGCTTGCTCTGAAGTTGTCAATCTTCTGCTTGAAGAAAAAGGCAAAGTCTTCAGCTGAGATGAGAGGAGAGGGAGGTGGTGCTGGAGGGCAGAGGAGAGAATTGAAAGTGTTGAATTGCTGTTTAGGGTTGTGAGAGAGAGAGGATATGAGGGATGAGAAGTAGGTTTGTTTTGCAGCAGTGAGTGGGGACTTGAAAGTGGTGAGGGACTCTTTATATGCAGTGAAGTGCTCAGTGGAATGAGACTTCTTCCATCTGCGCACAGCAATTCTGGACGCCCGTCTCAGTTCTTTAGTCTGCCTCATGTGCCAGGGTTGCCTGTTAATTGTGAGGTTTTTGGTGTGTGTGTGAGGGGGGGGCAGCTGATTCAAGAGCTGTAGAGATTGTAGTGTTGTATAAAGTTGCAGCAGCATCTGCATCGTGTAAAAATGCAATGTCTGTGAGAGGGAGAAGGGTCTGAGAAAGTGCGTGTAAATCAAGGTGTTTGATATTTCTGCGAGGGTGTGAAAGTTTGTGGAGGGGGGGTTGCGTACTTAGAGAAGAGAGGGAAGAGAATGTGAGTAGGTTGTGGTCAGACAGGGGGAGAGGTGAGTTAGAGAGGTTAGATAGGGGGAAAAGAGGCGAGTGAAGATGAGGTCCAGCGTGTGACCATCTTTGTGAGTAGCTGCCGAAGACCATTGGGTGAGGCCAAAGGAGGAAGTGAGTGTTAGAAGTTTGGAGACAGATGAGTGGGAAGTGTCAATGGGGATGTTGAAATCACCCATGATGATGGTGGGGATGTCGGTGGAAAGGAAGTGTAGTAGCCAGGTGGTGAACTGGTCAAAAAAGGCATTGGCTGGGCCTGGAGGGCGGTAAATGACAGCCAGTTGAAGGTTGGAGGGGGTGTAGATGCGTACGGAGTGCACCTCAAAAGATGGGAGAGTAACAGAGGGTGGTAGTGGAATTGGTGTAAAGGAGCATTGGTCGGACAGGAGCAAACCAACTCCTCCACCACGCTTGTTGCTGGGGCGGGGGGTGTGAGAGAGTTGGAGACCGCCATAAGAAAGTGCAGCAGGAGAGGCTGTGTCAGAGGGGGTGAGCCAGGTTTCTGTGATGGCAGGAATGGAAAGTTTATTAGTGATGAAAAGATCATGGATGTAGGATTGTTTGTTGCAGACAGAGCGAGCGTATTGCTGCTTGTGAAATGTACTATTGTTTGTGTAAAATAGCCAGACCTATTTAGCTATATCACTTTGTATTTCTAGATGGTTTGAGCCCATAAATGAGAAATTATTCTTCATTCCTTTTACTAAGGTTTATATAGCTGATACTATTTGATAATAAATATATGAGTTTGATGTTAAAGATTGGATTTTGCTGTGACGCTTCTTTGTATGGCTCATTCAAGATGATTTATAGGGACAAGTTACGTTATGAAATTAACCCGATGTTCTGTAGGCCCTTTGGATTAGTGATGTAAGGCGGGCTTTGCACACTACGACATCGCAGGTGCGATGTCGGTGGGGTCAAATTGAAAATGACGCACTTCCGGCATCGCATGCGACATCGTAGTGTGTAAAGGCTCGATGATACGATTAACGAGCGCAAAAGCGTCGTAATTGTATCATCGGTGCAGCGTCGGCGTAATCCATAATTACGCTGACGCGACAGTCCGATGTTGTTCCTCGCTCCTGTGGCAGCACACATCGCTGTGTGTGAAGCCGCAGGAGCGAGGAACATCTCCTACCGGCGTCACTGCGGCTTCCGTAGGATATGCGGAAGGAAGGAGGTGGGCGGGATGTTTACATCCTGCTTATCTCTGCCCCTCCGCTCCTATTGGCCGCCTGCCGTGTGACGTCGCAGTGACGCCGCACGACCCGCCCCCTTAACAAGGAGGCGGGTCACCGGCCAGAGCGACGGTCGCAGGACAGGTGAGTCCATGTGAAGCTGCCGTAGCGATAATGTTCGCTACAGCAGCTATCACAAGGATATCGCTGCTGCGACGGGGGCGGGGACTATCGCGCTCGGCATCGCAGCATCGGCCTGCGATGTCGCAGCGTGCAAAGTACCCCTAAGTCTGGGAATAGTTAGTGGCACAGCTTCGGTAAGTTATTCATCATTACTCTCCTAAAATGGTCAAAGATTTCTAATTGGAATACACCCTGTTATGTTTAAAGCTTCATTTAGGACTTAGGCACCGTCAGTAGGAGGTGAACTTCAGTAATTCACTAATAGTTTTTATACAGATGAATTATGCCATCATAACACAGATATGTACGTAAAATATGATTTCCTCCAAGAAATATCCTTAAGATTTCCTGTTCTGGTCTAAAAAAATCTGCTACCAGAGACTTCGCAATATACTGGAAGAAGACGACTGTTTATCATCCATCACGGAGTTTAATCCAAAACGCATTACTGTCACTTAGTGGCGCAGTCTAGAGCCAGATGTAAGGAAGATTCATATCTAAGGGATATCTCATTAATATCACGCACACACAACATTGTTACATAAATTGTACATTACTGCACAAAATTCCTTTGTGTCTTTGATCTGGATAATTTTTTGGAGAGTGTAATGCTGCAATGTAGCTGGAGAAAGCATGATTCTAGCTTTTCCAATGAGGGCTGGCTATAGGATCATGGGGGACCTAGAGTTCTAGTTGTCTCTTCTTCATTTTTGATTTTTTTTTTTTCTCTTCATCTTCCAAAACTCAAATGTTTAGTTTTTAGTCAATAGAGTTTTACGAGGGATTTCAAACTGTAATTGTAATTTCTATTAGTAACAGTTTTGGGTCATTATGATATGCTCATCTATTTGTAAACCAAAAAGAGCTATCCTGCCATTTTCATTTTTATTTTCATTTTGGCATTCACTGGATGATTTTTTTTTTTGTATTTATTTTTATTTTTATATTATATTTTATTAGTTCAGATAGTTACACAGGTAGCAATATGTTAATATGTAAAAAAAAAAATTAAAAAAAAATAGTACATTAAGTGAAATGTGGGTGAACATTTACTTTTTTTATTTTTAACCTCTTCACAACCTAGACGTACCTATAGGTGCTAGGTCGCCTCCCTCCCTTTAATTTGAGCTTGCACGGCGATCTGATCAACAGACATGTGCAGCGAATAGACGCAGCTGTTAACCCTTAGGGCTCATGCGCACATTGCCGAATTTCATGCATTTACGCTGCGTATTGCACTGCAGCGTAAATGCATGCGTCCTACGTCCCCTGCACAATCTATGTAGATTGTGCATGAGACGTCCGCACATTGCTTTTATGAATGCAGCGATTTGGGAGCTAAAATTTTGACCCAAATCCGTGCGTTCATAAAAGCAGCCTGTCAATTATTTGTGCGTTCTGGATGCAGCTCCCACTCTGTCTATGGTGGGGGCAGCATCCCGAGCGCATGAAATCGGCTTTTTTTTAACAAAAATACTGCATTCATTCTGCAGCGATTTGAAGCGCACATGTGCTGTCAAATTGCTGCAGAAGAATCAGCAGTTACGTGCGCATGAGCCCTTAGATTGCGCTGTCAAACTCTTGACAGTGTGATTTAACCGTGCTCTGGCGGGGATCATACTGGTCCCAGCCACCATGGGCAGCCCTTTGACACAATCACGGGGCGCTAATGGGTAGTCATGACAGCGCGGGGTTAGCTGATGAAGCATCACCCTGCTGAACAGCAGAAGCAAACGGACAGTGTAGGCATCAAGTCCCCCAAGGGGACTAGGAAAAAGAAAAAAATAAATAAATTATATATATATATATATATATCTATATATATATATATATATAGATATATATATATATATATATATATATATATATATATATATATATATATATAAACAAAAAGCCAGCAGTAAATGTGCACTTCAGCACTAAAAATTTCAAACTGTACTTATTATAAAATTTTGAGATTTTTGGCAAAAAATTGCAATTTCTTGAGCTACCCCGCCACGTCACGGCAACGTGACGTGACGTGGCGGGGAAGCTCAAGAAACATTTAGTGCTGGCTTTTTGTTTTTTCTTCATTGAATTGGTCGGTGGCTGACCCCCACCTTGCTATGCACCCCAATTTAGGATGTATTCCACCTGTCTAGATTTTGGCGGTTGGTGACTGTTCACATTCAGTCATCAGGCCTTGTCCACAGGCTATTTACTTCATGCAGCATTTGCTTGGACCTGTCCCGCCCACAGCCATGATTCAGTCATGGGTACGGGATTGAAATAGACCAGGTGAGTGCTGCTAAGAGCAGTTCTACTATTCATATGTGAGGTCGTATGGCACATTTTGTAAAAATTATTTTAGTGTAGGACTGCCCCAAATGAGATTTGCCGTGATGTGGCGGGGTAGCTCATAAATTGCAATTTTTTGCCAAAAATCTCCAAATTTTTATAATAAGTACAGTTTGGAGTTCTTAGTGCTGAAGTGCACATTTAGTGCTGGCTTTTTGTTTTTTCTTTTTATATATATATATATATATATATATATATATATATATAGTTTGGTTTTTTTTATAAAAGAAAGTTAAAAATTCAAATCACACCCCCTTTTGCCCATTGACAAGAAACAATAATAAAAAATACACATATTTGTTATCGTCAAATTCTGAAATGCCTGATCTATGAAAATATAACATCAAATTGGTAAAGGCAGTAGCGAGAAAAAAAATAAAAACACCAGAATTAGGAGTTTTTTAGTCTTAAAATGCAATAACAGGTGATCAAAAGCTGCAGGTCTTGGAAAATGGTGACAAAAGTGCAATTCTTTTTTTTTTTTTTACAAGCTTCTGAATTTTTTTTCTCCACATACATAAAAGTAAAAATATACATGTTTGCTATCTACGAAATCATAATGCCAGGTCAGTTTTACCATATAATGAACACTGTGAATAAAAAAACAATTGTGCATTTGCACTTTTTTGCAATTTTACCGAACTTGAATTTTTTTTTCATGTTTTCCAGTACAAAATGGGGCAAAATTAATGGTGTCAAAAGTACAATTCAATTCAATACAAACAAGCCCTCACATGGCTATATAGATGGAAAAATAAAAAAAGTTATGGCTCTTGTAAGAAGGGGAGGAAAAAACGAAAAACTAAAAATCGCTGGGCGCTAAAGGGGTTAATTTTTTTTTATTTTTTTTTTTTACATTTTTTTTTATTGGAATACCTAGGGAATCATTTGATCACTTGCACAATATATTGCAATACTCTATTGTAGAATTATCTAACTCCTATGATGAATTTTGAAGGTTTAAAAATGTAGCATACCGTGATGGCTTTTATTGGGTACCTCGGCTAGGATGACAATGCTATCAGCACTTTGCAATCATGTTGGGAGGACAAGAGGTGGGCGTTGGGTGTCTGAAAGGACACCTTTTCCCATTTCTAACCTCTTAAATGTTGAGAATTACAATGACATCGAAGAGGTAACATCTGCTGTAACAGCTCCTGATTGCAGAAGTTAAGGGGGCTTTACACCCTGCAATATCGCTAACAATTTATTGTCGGGGTCACGGTGTTTGTATGCACATCCGGCATCGTTAGTGGCATCACAGCATGTGACACGTACGAGCGACCTTAAACGATCGCAAAAGAGACAAAAATCATTGGTTTTGGAGAGGTCGTCCAAACACCAAAAAACGTCTCGTACGTAGTGATTGTTGTTCCTCGTTCCTGGAGGAACATCTCCTTACCTGCCTCCACCGGCAATGCGGAAGGAAGGAGGTGGGTGGGATGTTACGTCCCGCTCATCTCCGCCCCTCCGCTTCTATTGGCCGGCCGCTTAGTGATGCCGCAGTGACATCGCTATCACGCCGAACGCACCTGCCCTTTGAAGGAGGGATTGTTCGGCGGTCACAGCGACGTCGCTGACAAGGTATGTGCGTGTGACGCTGCTGTAGCGATAATGTTCGCTACGGCAGTGATCACCACATATTGCACGTACGACAGGGGCGGGTGCCATTGCCCTCGAAATCGCTAGCAATCGCTAGTGATGTTGCAGCGTGTAAAGCACCCTTTAGACTCGAGTGCCCAGCTGTATGACATAGCCATCACCCACACTGAGTGGGCTCAACTCCTGAGCCTGCTCTAAACAAACAGTACACCCATTTGCTGTACACGAGCAGTGGATATTGAAAATTTCTGAGTGGGCCCCTCCTGGAACCATGGGGGTGCTGGCCCTGTCTCTAATCTGTCCTCAACTCCACTGCAATACATTTCTGCCATAATCTCATGCTTCATACAGGCTAATCAGATGAGAATGATCTAGTATTTTAGATGGTAGCTTCAGGCTGTGCCTGTCATGCCAAGTGTGAGAGGACGTTTGGAGAGCGGCGCAACACGAAGGGAAAACCAGGGAAGAATTACAACGGAAGACCCTGGCAATAGGAAGTGACCCTGATTCCCTATCACACACCTGAGTCTCATCCCTGTTTACCGCCCGCGGGCTCGGCTGCGTGCTCGTACTGCGAGTGGTGGCTCGAGTCTCTCACGGACCCAGGGGTCACGTCGCTCTGCAAGGGAGTTGGCGCTACACACGGGGATTCGGGTGTTTGGTTTGAAATGATAGTTTGTGACGCCACCCACGAGTTGTGGTGCTTGTAGACCACACCGCTGCGGTGAAGATGTGGGGACCGCCGGGAGCGGTGTAGTAGCGCAGCTAGGTGTTGACTCCTCCGTGGGTAGGGGATGTTGGTCCCGGGGTCTGGTGGGCCGAGGCCCGGGTGCAGGGTATAGTGTTGCAGTGCAGCGCGGCGCGGTGCCTGATGGCACTGGTGTACTCACTCTGACACAAGACACTGGAGTCACTGGTAAACCAAACGGAGTGATGAACGGGGCCCGCAGCCGGCTGCAGCTTTTCCCATATTAGGTTGGTGGTGCCCGCCTTTCTCCTGCACCTCTGTGTGAATCTTGACTCCTGTGCCTAGACACCGGTAGTCCGCTCTCCGACGTGTATCTGTCGTAGGAGCCCGTTTGCCCGCAGATGCTGGCCCTTTGGATCTCTTGCCCTTGGTGGTGGCACTTATCCGGAATGGTTGGGCTGTTGCCTTCAATCGGGACTTAGGTGGGAATGAACCCCTGAGGTCCAGACTGCAATCAGTTAATTTGACTATGGTGGTGGCTTCTAGCCTAGTTCGGGGTCTGAGTACCCTGCCTGGTGCTCCGTTATCCAGTTGGCTCACCGGTTCAGTTCCGGCAGGCCACTACCATGTCCCGGTCCCTTACGGTTCCGCCGGTCGTTTTCCCGGTCTCCTGCAGGCGGCCACTACCATGTGCCTCCTTGCCAGTGGCAACTGGGCTACGAGCCAGCCACCTGGCAGTCTCTGGGCAGCCTCGACACAGGACTGCCCGTGAACTTGAACTTGACTCTTCCAGAGCCTGAGCTAGAACCGACTACTCTACTTGGGTTCCTGCCTCCAGGCCTCTGAACTCCTTGGTGGGTGGAGCCAACCACCTGGCTCCACCCCCCCTGGTGTGGACATCAAACCTGGAGGGTGGTGACAAGGCTTTTAAGTTTGACTGCTGTTACCTAACTGGGAAGGGGTGTGTAGTGTTGTTGTGTGTCTACCTGGGACGACCTGGATGGGTCTTTTCCCCATGCACCTTCATGTATCTAGGCCCTCGCTTGCCCTGAACTCACCCTGGCTAGTGTGTAGCCAGTAAGACTCTGGTCTCCTCTACTGCAATAAGACAACACAAGGAAGGTAAGACAAATGGGTGGGGAAAGACACAACAAATAGTACTCCACGGTTTCTCCAGCAGGAGACTTCTCAGCTGCAACAGAAATTACACCTCAGTTTCTCCAGAGACCGGCTCCTTGAAAGTGATCAGCATGGAGAAGCTATAACCGGCATGAAGTAAAGCCAGGAGTGGGTAAATTTAGCGGAAGGGAGTGGTGATAAGATGGTACAGCTGTGATTAGGGCTATGGGTAATCTCAGCTAAAAGGGAAACGGTTCTCAACCTCTTCAGCATTAAATGAAAGTAAATCTACTCTTCTATAGGAGAATAGTTAAGTGGACTCCAAAGAAGACTTGCTATTAATTAAGCATTGAGACCTCTTGATCCTGGATCTCGCAGAGGTAACCAGCGGACCCAACACACTATTGACAGCACCTTATCACATACTAGCTGGATTCTATTAGGGCAGCTAGTACATAATCCCATAGACCATGGGTCCCCAATTCCAGTCCTCAAGGGCCACCAACAGTGCATGTTTTCAGGATTTCCTTAGTATTGCACATGTGATAATTTAATCACCTGTACAGTTGATGATTCCAACACCCATGCAATGCTAAGGAAATCCTGAAAACATGCACAGTTGGCGGCCCTCGAGGACTGGAGTTGGGGAACCCTGCCATAGACCTTACAGGTATCTGCAAATATGACAGATCCTTATTAGGCTATGTTCGCACGTACCTGCTGAAATTTCTGCAGCAATTTGGCAGCACATGTGCACTTCAAATCGCTGCAGAAACACTGCATAATGGATGCAGTGTTTCAGCAGAATAAATGCCGAATTCATGCGCTTGGGATATTGCCCCCACCATAGACAGAGTGGGAGCAGCATCCAAAGTGCACAAATTAATTGACATGCTGCTTTTTTGTACGCATGGATTTGGGTCAAAATGTTGGCATCCAAATCACTGTGTTCAAAAAAGCAACGTGCGCACGTATCATGCACAATCTACATAGACTGTGCAGGGGACGCAGGACGCATGCATTTACGCTGCAGTGCAATACACAGAGTAAATGCATGCAATTACGCAACGTCTCCCCCCCAAAATCCTATAGAATGTAAGCCCGCAAGGGCAGGGCCCTCTTCCCTTTGTACTAGTCTGTCTACTGTAACTTGTGTATGTATTCTGTATGTAACCCCTTCTCGCGTACAGTACCATGCAGTTGTCGCGGGCGGAGGAGGGGACGCCGCGCTCTCCCACTGCTCGGGTCCGGCTGGCACTGCGGCTGCTGCGGCCTGCCGCTGCTCGGTGGCTCGAGCGAAGGGCCGGATCCCGGGGACTCGAGCGGTGCTCCTCGCCCGTGAGTGAAAGGGAGTTTTTGGGTGTGGGGATTGTTTATTGTCCGTGACGCCGCCCACGGTTGTGGTGATTTGTTGACACCACCGCTGCTCTGTATGGGGATCCCGGGAAGGATGGTATGGAGCAGCCAGTTGGTGTGTTGCCCCTCCGTGGGTAGCGGTTGGTGATCCCGGGGCCCAGTGATGAGGTGGGTGATGCAGGGCTTGGTGGGCGCAGGGACGCGGGGGCAGCGCTGTGCCTTGCGGCACTGTGGTGCTCACTGAGCCTGAGACGATGACACAGTTCTCGGTAAAACACACGGCTGGAAGGAGGATTCCCACAGACGGCTGCACTTGCTTTCCCCAGTAGGTGACGGTGACGGTCCCTCTGTCCTTCACCTATGATGATAATGGTTGCGATGGGTTCCCACCGGTAACCCGCTCCCCGGCTTGGATATGGGCCGGAGGAGCCCTACTTTGCCCACAGGCGCTGGCCCTGAGAAACTGGTGCCCTGGCGGTGGCAGTGTCTCTCCGTTGCGGTTGGACTGTTGCCTTCAATCGGGACTTGGTTGTTAGGAGACAGACGTCCCCTTCACTGACGGATTTGGCAAATTATGGCGACTCCTAGCCTTGCCGGGATCCGAAAGGCCCCTGCCCTGGTGCTGACTGTTCTTCGTATACTGCTCCAGACCGCCGGGTCACCAACCGTCCGCGGTCCTTCCAGCAACCTCCGAACAGTCCCTCTGCAGACTATCACCGCCGTCTGCTGACCTTGCTGTCTCAGTCCGGGGCACACACACACACACCCGGACCAACTTCAGGCTTTCTTAACTGTTGCTTTTTACTTCTTCACTCAAGCTCCTCTACTACTTCACTCTTTACTCCTTCACTTCCCTAGCTTGACTGCCTGGTTCTCCCGCCTCCAGGGCTGTGAACTCCTCGGTGGGCGGAGCCAACCACCTGGCCCACCCCCTGGTGTGAACATCAGCCCCTGGAGGAAGGCAACAAGGATTTTAGGTTAGCCTTGGTGTTCCTAACTGGGGTGTAGGGTGTGGTGGTGTTGTGACCTGTGACCCCTGGCTTGCCCAGGGCGTCACATTCCCCCTTAGCAAAATGCAGACCGTCCGCGGGCTGCCCGTCCAACACCGGTTTTATTTTCTGAAAAATATATATATAAAAAAAAAGGTAAAACGGTAACATAACAATTCATGACATCATCCCACATCGGGAGGCACATTTCTTAAACGTTGCAAACGGTTTACGGTTACGGTCTCCGCTCCCTCCCACCCAAGCAACCTGGCCCTGATGCTGCCCCTAAAACCCAGGCAGCACCCCTTGACCCAAGTCCAGCACAAGTTACCCGAGCGGGATCTGTCCTTCCCCTCCAGAGTGTAGCCACCGGTTCCTGTGGTGGCTGGGCCCCAGCCTGCTCTGCTGAGGGCCCTCCCTCCAACCTGCCTCTCCGGAGGCGGTAACTGCGGAAACGGTAACGGTAAAACAACTTATTTACATGCCACTAACGTTTGTGGTTGCCCTGCAAGTTCACGGGCTTGTCCATGGAAAGTTGTCCATGCAAAACTTTTTAAACGGTCCCCACGGGGACAACGGTGCCGGCAACGGCCGGTTTTCTCACAATCTCGGTGAATCAGGTGAAGCTTCGGTAATCATTCTCATTTTTAAACTTTCAAAACAAAACACACTGGTGGTCCCAACGGGGACTGTGCAACGGTGCTCCGCTGCCTTTACTGTGCACTTTCGTCCTCCTCACCTGGCTCTGGGTGGAAGAACACGGGCACCAGCCCCTCCAAGGCATAGCAAGCACGGCGAGGAAGGGCCGCCCGATACCCATTATTTCCACTCCGGGGAATATAGGTGGCTTCCGTGCCATGCAGAGTGACGACTCCTTCATCCTCTTCCGACACGGGCTCGGTGTCAGGCCCGGAATCACTATCGTCGGCCTCTGCACCAGACGGGTGGCTACCAGCTGCCGTAGCCTCCAGGCTGGCTACTCTCTCGGCCACGGTCACGGAGGGGTGTACGCCCGACGGGCCAGGCGCAGTACAGTGCACGGGTAAGGAGGACGGAGTTGGTGTGGGGGCTAGGGGCAGACCAGGTCCCTCAGCCACAGCGGCCGGTCCCTCGGGGACACAGGGGCGTGGGTCACTCACCAGCTCCTCCATCATGGCCTCCATTCCATATACTCGTGCAACCGTAGCTACATTCTCCACCTCCGCGGTCCACTGTTCCATCAGCCTGCAGATCTGGCTCCGGTAGTGTCGGCAGATCCCTGCCGTTCGGGCCCTCAGCCACGCCACTGTCCCGGGCACGGGGGCTTCCTCGTTGGGAGTTGGGTTGTACATCTTGGCAGTCGTGCCTTCCAGGAACCCAGTATTGCTGCAGAGTCCTGGCGTCCCTGCTTTTATAGCTGCGTTCACATGCAGCCAGCCGCCATCGCGTCCCCCTTAGCTTCTTTCCGGCCCCTCCTCTCTTGGGGCAGGGTTTTGGCCTTCGCGCCTTTGCTACTCGAGAAGACGCTCGAGCGGGAACTTTTCACGCCAAAGATGGCGACTTCCGAAATTTTTCAGCCGGATACCTCCGGCGGTCACAAGGCGCACCTCTACCCAACGGCAGAGCGGTAAGATCCTGTTTGTGACGCCAAGTTGTCGCGGGCGGAGGAGGGGACGACGCGCTCTCCCACTGCTCGGGTCCGGCTGGCACTGCGGCTGCTGCGGCCTGCCGCTGCTCGGTGGCTCGAGCGACGGGCCGGATCCCGGGGACTCGAGCGGCGCTCCTCGCCCGTGAGTGAAAGGGGGTTTTTGGGTGTGGGGATTGTTTATTGTCCGTGACGCCACCCACGGTTGTGGTGATTTGTTGACACCACCGCTGCTCTGTATGGGGATCCCGGGAAGGATGGTATGGAGCAGCCAGTTGTTGTGTTGCCCCTCCGTGGGTAGGGGTTGGTGATCCCGGGGCCGAATGATGAGGTGGGTGATGCAGGGCTTGGTGGGCGCAGGGACGCGGGGGCAGCACTGTGCCTTGCGGCACTGTGGTACTCACTCAGCCTGAGATGATGACACAGTTCTCGGTAAAACACACGGCTGGAAGGACGGTTCCCACAGACGGCTGCACTTGCTTTCCCCAGTAGGTGACGGTCCCTCTGTCCTGCACCTATGATGATAATGGTTGCGATGGGTTCCTACTGGTAACCCGCTCCCCGGCTTGGATATGGGCCGGAGGAGCCCTACTTTGCCCGCAGGCGCTGGCCCTGAGAAACTGGTGCCCTGGTGGTGGCGGTGTCTCTCCGTTGCGGTTGGACTGTTGCCTTCAATCGGGACTTGGTTGTTAGGAGACAGACGTCCCCTTCACTGACGGATTTGGCAAATTATGGCGACTCCTAGCCTTGCCGGGATTCGAAAGGCCCCTGCCCTGGTGCTGACTGTTCTTCGTATACTGCTCCAGACCGCCGGATCACCACCCGTCCGCGGTCCTTCCAGCAACCTCCGAACAGTCCCTCTGCAGACTATCACCGCCGTCTGCTGACCTTGCGGTCTCAGTCCGGGGCACACACCCGGACCAACTTCAGGCTTTCTTAACTGTTGCTTTTTACTTCTTCACTCAAGCTCCTCTACTACTTCACTGTTTACTCCTTCACTTCCCTAGCTTGACTGCCTGGTTCTCCCGCCTCCAGGGCTGTGAACTCCTCGGTGGGCGGAGCCAACCGCCTGGCCCACCCCCTGGTGTGAACATCAGCCCCTGGAGGAAGGCAACAAGGATTTTAGGTTAGCCTTGGTGTTCCTAACAGGGTTTAGGGTGTGGTGGTGTTGTGACCTGTGACCCCTGGCTTGCCCAGGGCGTCACACAATTATTGGTGCTCTATAAATAAATAATAATAATAATAATAATGTGCGCACGAGCCCTTAAAGAGATCATGAAACATGTAATGGGCTGTCTTATCAGGACAAGAGCAGTCCATATATTCCATCATGGGGGATGGAGGACACAGAGAAGGGTCCAATGCTCTAGGTCAGGGTTCCCCAACTCCAGTCCTCAAGGCCCACCAACAGTGCATGTTTTCAGGATTTCCTTAGCATTGCACTGCTGTTGGAACCAGCACCTGGGCAGGTAATTACATTAACACCTGTGCAATACTAAGGAAATCCCAAAAACCTGCACTGTTGGTGGGCCTTGAGGACTGGAGTTGGGGACCTCTGCTCTAGGTCACCCTTTATGAACAGAACAGAGAGCTCTTCTGTATTGGCTATTCTTGCTCTGGTGGACTTAAGCCATCCATGCATCATCCATGGTGTGGATGAGCTCAGAAGTGTCACAGTAGCCTCACATTGCCATGCAATCCCAAAACAGACAGTGAATCAATGGAGAGAATAAATAGTATCATAATGAGAGGGATATTGGGGAACTGCCAATCACACACAGATTAATTTCTATAGACCTACGATACTATATCATGAATGCACTGCCATTCAGTAGATTGATTCGTAGAAGAAGAGGCACAGATGTTTCCCTTTTACATTCAGGGCTGTGTTGAATTGAGACAACTGCTAATAATGAGCTGTAGCATGGACTTCTGAGGGGTAAAGTGGTCACAGATCAAAAGGAAAGTTCTGAAATCAGGTGTGCATTCACTTCAAAGAGCACATACTGTTTACAGTGGTCATGCTGCGGGACTCTGGGATATTAAGGAGCGCTGGGTAATGGTAAAGTGACAGCAAAGTACAGAAATGTGAGCGGATTCTTTGCCACTTGCTCCTATGTTTAGGTGGTATGTGAAAAAACATTAATACTCTTGTGGCGCCCCTGACCTGGTCAGGCACCACTGAGTACTGCACCCATGCTGGGGACAGTACAATACAGGTAATCCAGAAGGCTGACCGAGGTGTGACTACACAGGCGCATAGTGATCAGGTCTCACACATGTACCTATGAGAGGACCCCTGGGGATCCCAGGAGGGGGAAAAGCCTTCACCTCCACTGGAATAGTGGAGGGGGCCAAAAGCCTCCATCTCCTCTCAAGGGGTGTGGTAAGAGAGTCTGGTTGCTAGGTGGCGTAGGCAGGCACAAAAGGGAAAAGAGAAGGAGGAGTAAACAGTCTGCAGCAGAGTGTGGAGGAGTGAGGAGCAGGAAAGTGAGGCTCTGACAGGAGCAGCAGTGAAGGTCCCAGATGTGAGCCGGTTCAGTGCAGAGTCCAGGGAGCTCAGAGAGGAGCAGACCCCTGGTGCTGCTGTAGTCTGACAGCGTCCGCGCAGTGGCTACCGACGGGGGAGAACGGTCACCTAGGAGTGCTACCCGAAACCCATCTCCAGCTAGAGAGAGAGCACAGAGTGGGAAGTAAGGAGACTGCTAGGGAGAACCAGGCCCAAACGGGCGGCAGATCCCGGAGCGGAGATAGATCCAGCTTTCTTTTGCTAAACCTGCCGGTGTGGGGCTCTCAAAGCCCACACCACAACAACCAAAAGCCGCAGCCACGTAGCCACAGTTAGGGCCCACAGTTCACAGGAGGCAAGCAGCTGGAGTGATCTGGCCCAGGCAACAAGCACACGGCAAACGAAGGGGAGAGAGGCTTCAGCAACTTCCCTGGGTGACCCCCATAGGGACTAAAAGTCGGGGTTACCCCAAACCACCAAGGGCTAAGGAAGGCGAGTTGGTAGTCACCATCGGAAGTCAGCCTGAAGGATACCTGGTTCCCGCCTGGTTCATCCCAGCTACGCCCGGGTTACTCACCCTGCCACCTGAAGTGAGTAAAACCCCTGAAAGACATCCTGCGTGTGTGGAGTTATTCTGCGCCTTGTGGTACTACGCACCTACACAGGGCCCTGGGGCTTGCCTCACTCTCAGGAGGCTATTCCAACTAACTGCACTCACCATCAGCCCCAGGCGTCCCTCAACCTGCAGTGGCGGTCCCCACTGACCGCAATACTGAGAGTGGCGTCACGACAAATAGAAGATTCCCTACCTGTGACGAGATCCAGCCGAGTGGAGTCCCTGAAGGTAATGCACCGACACAACACCTGTGGGGCTTCACATCTGGCGTCACGAACAGGATAAGGACTAGACCTGTCTAGACAGGTGACCATGTGCCTGGGCGGTCCGCTTGAAAAATTGGAAGCGCCGCCATATTGCCACCATGAAAAGCGCGCTGAAAAACAACAGCAGCCCGCGCTGGGAGAAGTTACCGCCCACGAAGAGGTGTGGCTACCCAGAGATCCCCTGCAGAGTTCTGACCTCGCTTGTGAAGAGAGCGGAAGCGTCCAGAGACGTCGGGACAGAAAGGGAGCCAGAAGCCTGCTGCTGGGAGAGGAGCTGCTGAAAGAGGCAGAGCGGAAACTGAACAGCTTGCTACTAGAGGCAACGACGAGTCCACTGCTGGGAAATCGTACAGAAGAGGGCGCAGAAGAAATGGCGTCTGACCGCAGAAACCCAGAACCGGGCTCCGCTGCCTGGTGGTATCGGGAGCTGGCCCAGTTCTGCGACCGACTGGAGACCCGGGTCGTGGAGCAGATCAGAGAAGAACGCATGGAACTTCTGGAGATGGCTGCCGCGGTTCAGGCCTATGAAGGGAGAGCCGCGCGCCGAGTGCCAGACCGGACGGTGACGACTCAGACCCCGATGCTGCCACCGATGGGTGAGTCCAGTGATGCCCCTGCCAGCGCGAGTGCCCCGACCCCTGCTGCCACGTCCGCGGTCCCTGAAGAGGCGTCCGGCGCGGCGACGCTGAAGCAGGCCGCAGCCACGCCAGGTGCAGCCCGCCAAGCCCAGGCCGCCGCAGCGATGCCCTGCTCGGCCCACCAAGACCCGGTCCCTGCAGCGACGCCCAGTCCGGCCCGCAAAGAACCGGCTGCCACCGCGACCCTCATCCATGCCGCGGGTGTGACGCTGACCCAGGCCGCCGCCATGCTAGGCCCGGCCCGCCGAGACCCCACCGCAGCAGCAACGCTCGTCCGCGCCGCAAGTGAGGTGCTGAACCAGGCCGCAGCCACGCCAGGTGCGGCCCGCCAAGCTCCGATCGCTGCAGCGACGCCCAGCCCAGTCTGCACCGATCCCATCGCGACAGCGACGCCGATCCAGGCCGCCGCCATGCCAGGCGCGGCCCGCCAAGACCAGGCCGCCGCCATGCCAGGCGCGGCCCGCCAAGACCAGGCCGCCGCCATGCCAGGCGCGGCCCGCCAAGATAAGATTGCATCATCATTTTCCCCGGCCTGCAAGGCCAGAGCAGACACCGCTCCTCAGTCCAAAGAGGTCCCTGCTGGAAAGCCCACGCTGGGGGAGGACCCCGCATACTGGCAGCTGAAGGCTGACATGGAGGCCAAGTTTCCACAATGGTTGGTGGATCAATACATGCTCCCTCCGCACACCCCCAAGAGGATTCCGGCAACCCCTGCAGCAACTACGCCAAAGAGTCCCCCGCCTGGGCCTGCTGAAGAAAGTCCATCCCCAGCACTGCCACCAAAGGAGTGCTCAGAAGAACTAAGGGGGAGGGGAGGCCAGGAAGCTGAGGAGCTGACTCAGGAGCCACCAGCGGTGGATCCATGCCCAGAGCCAGAGATGTTGCCATATTCTCGCTGGGATGAAGAGGAAGATTTATCCAGCAACCTCACCTGGGAGCCTGCCAGCAGTGAAGCAGCCACCCAGCAGAATCAAGCCCGCAAGACACGGCGCCGTAGCAGAACCCAGTCTTTCCCTGCACCGCCATCCCCAGAGCAGAGAGAAGTCACGGCCAGAGACCTAGAAGAAAAACGGTTCCTGAGAAGAGCCAAAGCACAGGTCAGAGGACCCCTTTGTAGAGGAATTGTGGAAGACTTTAGCCTGAAGTCAGGATACGGATTCATCGTTGCACCTGGTATCAAAGAAGGCATTTTTGTCAATAGGAGAGACGTCAGAGCTAATTTGCCCAGAGGACACCCTGGCAGAAACTTAAAGATGGGAGACTCCGTACAATTTACCATGCATCAAGGAGAAAGAGGGTGGTATGCGCTCGATGTAGTACCATGTACCAGCAAACCCCACAGCCATCCCATGTTACAAGATAAAGAAACAGATACAGAGAAAGAAACAGATACAGAAGATACAGAGGAAAGAAAAGAAAAGGAACCCATTGATGACCAAGATGAAGAAAAAGGCCGAGAAACCAACAGGTGCCGCAGCCCTACAGGCCCAAGCCCTGGTGAAGAGGAATCTGCCTAAAGTAAGAAGTACAGCAGTTGAAAAGTTAAAGTTTTGACCAGTTTGAAGTTTTGCAACGTTTTCAAGTTTAAGCAATGTGCCCACATAAACTAATGTGAGAAATGAACCTTAAGGCTATGAACTGGCTATAGCCACAAACTCTCGCAGTGTAAATAGTTACACCAGAGGGCACCACCACCACCAGAGTCAGCCTGTTTAGGGGCTTGGCTCGTCTGCAACCAGGGGGCACGTGCGTATATAGGGCCTTGGCTTACCTGCAACCAGAGAGCATGCCTGTTTATGGGGCCTGGCTCTCCACCACAAAGAGGGTACCTGGTCAGCACCAACTGTGAAGGCCACCTCTACATCCTGCCAGAAGAGGCTGAAGGCGCGGCTCCACCAGGCCAGGTATACCCTGAAACCACCAGACCATGAAAGCCGCCTCTACATCCTGCCAGAAGTGGCTGAAGGCGCGGCCAACGTGAGAGGGTTTTGGGTGGGTTAACGGACTTGTGGGTGGAGGGTGGTGATGTATGGTACCTGGTGCTTTTAAAAATGTTTTACCATGTTTTAATGTTTTATGCATTTTAAAAATGTTGTCTTGCAGCCCGAGGACGTGCTGGTGATAACTAAGGGGGAATGTGGCGCCCCTGACCTGGTCAGGCACCACTGAGTACTGCACCCATGCTGGGGACAGTACAATACAGGTAATCCAGAAGGCTGACCGAGGTGTGACTACACAGGCGCATAGTGATCAGGTCTCACACATGTACCTATGAGAGGACCCCTGGGGATTCCAGGAGGGGGAAAAGCCTTCACCTCCACTGGAATAGTGGAGGGGGCCAAAAGCCTCCATCTCCTCTCAAGGGGTGTGGTAAGAGAGTCTGGTTGCTAGGTGGCGTAGGCAGGCACAAAAGGGAAAAGAGAAGGAGGAGTAAACAGTCTGCAGCAGAGTGTGGAGGAGTGAGGAGCAGGAAAGTGAGGCTCTGACAGGAGCAGCAGTGAAGGTCCCAGATGTGAGCCGGTTCAGTGCAGAGTCCAGGGAGCTCAGAGAGGAGCAGACCCCTGGTGCTGCTGTAGTCTGACAGCGTCCGCGCAGTGGCTACCGACGGGGGAGAACGGTCACCTAGGAGTGCTACCCGAAACCCATCTCCAGCTAGAGAGAGAGCACAGAGTGGGAAGTAAGGAGACTGCTAGGGAGAACCAGGCCCAAACGGGCGGCAGATCCCGGAGCGGAGATAGATCCAGCTTTCTTTTGCTAAACCTGCCGGTGTGGGGCTCTCAAAGCCCACACCACAACAACCAAAAGCCGCAGCCACGTAGCCACAGTTAGGGCCCACAGTTCACAGGAGGCAAGCAGCTGGAGTGATCTGGCCCAGGCAACAAGCACACGGCAAACGAAGGGGAGAGAGGCTTCAGCAACTTCCCTGGGTGACCCCCATAGGGACTAAAAGTCGGGGTTACCCCAAACCACCAAGGGCTAAGGAAGGCGAGTTGGTAGTCACCATCGGAAGTCAGCCTGAAGGATACCTGGTTCCCGCCTGGTTCATCCCAGCTACGCCCGGGTTACTCACCCTGCCACCTGAAGTGAGTAAAACCCCTGAAAGACATCCTGCGTGTGTGGAGTTATTCTGCGCCTTGTGGTACTACGCACCTACACAGGGCCCTGGGGCTTGCCTCACTCTCAGGAGGCTATTCCAACTAACTGCACTCACCATCAGCCCCAGGCGTCCCTCAACCTGCAGTGGCGGTCCCCACTGACCGCAATACTGAGAGTGGCGTCACGACAAATAGAAGATTCCCTACCTGTGACGAGATCCAGCCGAGTGGAGTCCCTGAAGGTAATGCACCGACACAACACCTGTGGGGCTTCACACTCTTGTAAAGTGAAGTTTTAAACCTTTCTTCAGAGAGAAGCTGTCTCTACATTTAACCAGTACCACTGCACGGATTAACACAGGATTTTTGAAAGGAAGACTTGAGAGTGTTCATGCCTGTACCAGACACATCAAATTCATTTTATTCTTTGAATCCAAATTCCTACAAGTACTGTATCACACGTTACATAGAGGCTAGTGGGAGTGTTCCTGATACAATCCCTGGAGCTCTAGAATGACTTCGCTGGTAATGCTTAGCATTTATGATGGTGACTAGGATGAAAGACTGGATGAGTGTGATGTTCTAACACTAGGTGTCGCTAGATACACTAGTGGAGGAGACGTGAGATGTTAGAACACTAAATGTCGCTAGGTACACTAGTGGAGGAGTAGTCAAACAAGCCAAAGGTCAGGAGCCGGGAATTCTCGTCTGGTCAAAGGGAAAGAGCAGAACCGAGGTCAGGATACAAGCCAGAGGTCTGAAAGCCAAGAGAACACTTCAGATACAAAGGGAGAGAGCGGAGCCGAGGTCAGGATACAAGCCGGAGGTCAGGAAGCCAGGGAGTCAAGTCAGGGTTGGAGAAACAGGCGGGGGAAGGTACTGGGAAAGAGGTAGCAGGACAAGATCAGGACAGTCACTTATGGGAGCCAGCAACACTACTGCAACACAGGAACCATCACTAGCGGCGTTCCGGGTGAAGTAGTTCCAAAATAAAGCAGAGCAATCACCTGGAACGAGGCTCAAACAAACAGGCCCCTCCGACAGGGCCCAAAACCAGGAACAACCAGACCACTGGGAAATAATACAAAACTACCGATCGCCTCTGCAGGAGAGCAGAGCACCACAAATTAGAACCATGACAATGAGCAGCCTAGGGTGATTTGTAGGGATTACAGATTTACGTGGTCAGTGCTAGGAGTGAGGGCCTGAGACCTGGAATGATGAGCATTGCACTAATAAACATTAATCATTATTACCTGTTCCCTACTCTGGATAAGTGAATTTTAACATCTCCGCTACCCTAGCCCACCAGAAAATGGGCATTATCTCCTTCACGGTACTTAGCTACCAGAGAGATGGGAAAAAATCCATCTACTTTATCTAGGAGGTAGTGGCTAAAGGGGTTGTCTGGCTAAAACAAGTTATCACCTGTCTTCAGGATAGGTGAAAATGTACTAATCAGTGGCGCTCTAAGTGCTTAGGACCTGCGCCGATTGGCAGAATGTGGATTTTTAAAATTTTATTTACAAAATAGAAAGGTAGGTCGAATGTTCGACAGCTGCTCCTTTCATTCTCTATGGGGCACAGGTGCTGTGACCCCATGGGAATAAATTGCAAACACCCTGCAGATTCATTCTAGTTGGGACAAATGGTCCTGATTTTTCTGATCAGTGCGGGTCCAAGAAGTCAGACCCCCCCCCTGATCAATAAAAACAAGTCTTCATCTGATAATCCCTTCTACACTCCACTATCCAAGACAAACAGGCAATGTGTTCATAACATCCTCTATTACAACTATTACTTTAGACTATGAGGGAAAGCATCATTAATAGCGATGAGCGAATGTATTCGCCACTATTCGGTATCCGACGGATAATGGGGTATTTGAGGTATTTGCTATCCGACGGCTATTATGGTATTCGCTCCGATACTTTCATTTTCATTTCTGGACTTCCTGGCGCCTTTTTCCAGCCAGTGAACACATTTGATGTTGCTTGCCCTCACAGTAACGCCGCAGCCATCTTTGTTGTGGTGTTACTGTGATTGGCTTGGCTGCACAGCGTCATAGGGGCTATATAAGCGAGTGGTCATTTTGGTCAATTGGTCTCTCCCTCTCTCTTTATTACTCACCGATCACGGGCGCGGCGCTGCACAGCTGTCACACTGTGGTGGGTTCTCCAGCTTTTGAAAATGCCGGCCGCTCATTATTCCATCTCATATTCCCTGCTTCCCCCGCCCACTGGTACCTATGATTGGTTGCAGTCAGACATGCCCCCACGCTGAGTGACAGCTGTCTCACTGCAACCAATCACAGCATTGGGTGGGTCTATATTGTGTAGTAAAAAAAATAAATAATTTAAAACAACAACGTGCAAATGATACCCAGCCGAGGTAAGCACACAGCAGTGGGCTGGTATTCTCAGGCTGGGAAGGGCAAGGGCCATGGTTATGGCCCCACCTCTTGCATCTGAGAATATCAGCCCGCTGCTGTCCCGAGAGTGTCGCATCCATTAGATGCGACAGTCCCGGCGTGTCACCGGCTCTTCCCGATTGCCGTGATGCGGTGGCAATCGGGGTAATAAGGAGTTAATAGCAGCCCATATCTGCCACTAAGTCCAAGATTAGTAATGGCAGCGTTTATGACACGCGATCGATCACTAATCTGTAAGTAAAGTAAATAAACACAACACCGAAAAATCCTTTATTTGAAATAAAACACCAAAAAGCCCCTCTGTCACCACACTGATTCAGCGACGTCTGTGAGCGAATGCTCAATGCAGCCTCATTCTGTGAACGATGCTGCAGGGGTAACTTCAGGTCATTTTTCATGGTCGGTGATGTCCACACGTTACCGCTCACGATAACTTCAGTGCTGCTGTAAAGCACAACTCAGAATGATGTCACTGACAGACAGTGACCCTGCGAGATCTCAGATCCAAGCTCCCGCAGGGTCACTGCTCCATCACACATACTGTTGGGGGGGAACACATACATCACAAATAAAAGCTGTAAAATCATCTATCTATCTATCGTTACATAGTTACTTAGGTTTAAAAAAGACCTAGGTCCATCTAGTTCAACCTTCCTCCACCAATTCTACATTTTATCCCCAAGTCACTTATAACCAACAATGTTGTGTGTACTGAGGAAATCATCCAGCCCTTTTTTAAAAGCTGTTACAGTATCTGCCATTACTACCTCTTGTGGTAGGGTATTCCACAGTCTGACTGCTCTAACTGTAGTAATAATAATAATAATAATAATAATTTTATTCATTTTATATAGCGCTATTAAGTCCACAGCGCTTTACATACAAGAACCCTTTCCTATTTAGCTGCCGGAATCGCTTTTCTTCCACTCGCAGTGTATGCCCCCTGGTCCTTAGTATTGTCTTTGGAAGAAATAAGTCATGTGCCAGTCCTTTACATTGACCACACATGTATTTATACATGTAAATGAGATCTCCTCTGAGACGCCTTTTTTCTAAGCTAAACATATCTAACTTTTTCAACCTCTCATCATATGTGAGGCCTTCCATTCCTTGTAGTAGTCTAGTTAGCCATCTTTGAACTGACTCTAAAGGCCCTGTCACACACAGAGATAAATCTGTGGCAGATCTGTGGCAGATCTGTGGCAGATCTGTGGCAGATCTGTGGCAGATCTGTGGCAGATCTGTGGCAGATCTGTGGCAGATCTGTGGTTGCAGTGAAATTGTGGATAATCAGTGCCAGGTTTGTGGCTGTGTACAAATGGAACAATATGTCCATGATTTCACTGCAACCACAGATCTGCCAAATATTTATCTGTGTGTGTGACAGGGCCTTAACTTCTGAATGTCCTTTTTAAAATGTGGAGCCCAAAACTGGATCCTATATTCCAGATACGGTTTATCAAGTAATTTATAGAGGGGTAACAATACGTTGGGATCACGGGATCTAATCTCTCTTTTTATACACCCTAAAATCGTGTTTGCTTTAGCAGCTGCTGCTTGACATTGAGTGCTGCTGCTCAGCTTATTTGTAATGAGAATACCCAAGTCCTTCTCCTGTTCTGTAGTCCCGAGTTTACTTCCATTTAATGTATACGCAGCTATAGGATTACTCCGTCCTAGGTGCATTACTTTACATTTATCAACATTAAATCTCATTTGCCAAGTATCTGCCCATTCTGGCATCTTATGCAGATCTTTTTGTAATATTGTACTATCAAGGTCAGTTTTTAATATCCTACATAGTTTGGTGTCATCAGCAAAGACTGACACTTTACTATCAATCCCATCCACAAGGTCATTAATGAAGAGATTAAAAAGAATCGGTCCTAGCACAGATCCCTACGGCACCCCACTGCTGACTATAGCCCATTTAGAGAATGTACCATTTATGACTACTTTTTGTTTCCTAAATTTTAGCCAATTCCTGACCCAGTTGCATATAGTTTCCCCTAGTCCTTGCTTCTGGAGCTTTAGTATGAGGGTTATTATGTGGTACAGTATCAAATGCCTTTGCAAAGTCCAAATAAATCACATCAGCTGCATTATCAATATCCAGGTTAGCACTTACCCCCTCATAGAACCCCAACAGGTTGGTTAGACATGACTTATCTTTAATGAATCCATGCTGTCTGTCAGTTATTACATTATTTTCTGCAATATATTTTTGCATGTCATCCCTTAAAATGCCCTCAAAAACATTGCTTACTACTTATGACTACTTCCATCAGGCTTACTGGACGGTAGTTCCCTGGATCTACCCTCTTACCTTTCTTAAATATCGGTACCACATCAGCAATCCTCCAATCCTGAGCCACCAGCCCTGTTACAAGTGAGACTAAAAAGATGAGCTACAGCGGTCGGTCGATTAGGGAGCTCAATTCCCTTAATATTCGTGGATGAATGCCATCTGGCCCGGGGGATTTGTCAATGTTTAATTTACCCAGACGTAGGTGTACTTCTTATGTTAAATTAACTATATCGGGTGAGGAACTTTGATTTTTCACTTGTTGAATGATCCCTGGTACAGTCAGTTCCTTGGTGAACACAGATGAGAAGTGCCTGTTTAATATCTCAGTCTTTTGTTTGTCTACTATAACTAACTTGTTATTATATTTTAAAGGGCCGATACCATCCTTTGTTTTCCTTTTGGCATTTTGGCATTAATGTATTTATAAAAGGTTTTGGGATTTATTTTAAGGTCATTGGCGATTTTTGTTTCAGTAGCTAATTTTGCTTGTCTGATTTCGTTTTTGCATTTCCTATTGATATCTTTATACTTCTGAAATGCTATTTCTGTATTCTCAGCCTTCAAGATTTTAAATGCCCTTTTTTTTTGTTTTATTATATTTTGTATTGTCTTATTTATCCAAAGTGGTTTCTTTTTATTCCTGGACATTTTATTACCAGAGGGTATACGTTTTTTACAGGACTCTAGGAGTATATCCTTAAACTTACCCCATTTATGTTCGGTATCCCCAGTTACCATAACATTGTCCCAATCTACACATTTAAGCTCTTCCCTTAATTTGTTGAATCTATCTATGGATAGATAAACAGATGGATAGAGAGATAGATAAAAAAGTATGGATGGATAGATAGACAGGCAGATCGATGTCAAACATATATAATGTCCAGCTGGCACCCTTTAGTGACTTTCATGTGGCACTAAAGAGTGCCTAGCCTTGTATTTAGCAAAAAAAAAAAAAAATTAAAAAAAAGCGACGTGGGGTCTCCCCCATTTTTGATAGCCAGCTAGGGTAAAGCAGATGGCTGCAGCCTGTAGACCACAGCTGGCAATTTTACCTTGGTTGGGGATCCAATTTAGAGGGCCTCCAGGTTCTTTTTTTATAATTATTTATAAATAAATAATTTTTTAAAAAAAAGTGGGGTTCCCCCCAAATTGGTTCACCAGCCAAGGTAAAACGGACAGCTGTGATGTGGTATTCTCAGGGTGGGAAGGTCCATAGTTATTGGCCCTTCCCAGCCTAAAAATAGCAGGCCGCAGCCGCCCCAGAATTGGCACATCCATTAGATGTACCAATCCTGGCGCTTCGTCCCAGCTCATCCCGTTGCTCTGGTGCAGTGGCAAACTGGGTAATAAATGGGGTTGATACCAGATGTGTAATGTCACCTGACACCAAGGCCAGCAGTTTGTGATGTCATGGCGTCTATCAGATACCCGACATCACTAATTGTCAGTAATAAATATGGTAAAAAAATAGACGACAAAAAAAAAAAATATTTGAAAAAACACTCCCCAACCATTCCCTCTTTCACCAATTTATTGTAAAGAAAAAAAAATCCCCTGTAATCCATTTTGTAAGTCCCACAACTACTCTGGACCTTTCAGAATATGGGGGGCATGCTCAGGGAACGTAGCCCCCATTTTCTAGGAGTGCAGACCCTCCATTTGAGGAGTGTGGGTGCAAAGAATCTGCACCCACTTTCCACAGGTCCACATCAGCAGTGTCCGTGCAGCCAGCACAGCTCTCACTGAACACAGGAAGCTGAGCTGACAGCCGCTCTCTGCGCATGCGCCCAGCTCCCAGGAGGAGGGATTGCAAGGGATCAACGCTGCAAAAAGGTAGAAACACCGGGGGAACACCGGGGAACTCCGGGGGGTTGGGGGGATAACTTAGCTGGACCCAGGCATGAGTTTTCTGTCGCATGTGTCATGGCACATGCAACAGAAATCAGAGGAAGAGGGTGAATGCGGGCGGTGCATTGTTGTGTGGCCTACCATCTTGGATGAATCGGGAGGGGTAGAAATGCAGTCGCACACCTTCCACAGGCTGTGCCCATACTGTTTCTGCCTTTTCCCATCCATTTCAGCCTCTTCCTCAGTCACCACAGCTCACCGACAGGTCCAACATGAAATTATTCTGGTTTCCCATAGACTTACATTGGGGGTCAAATATTCGCGAATACTTGAATAGCGGAATAATAGGGTATTCGCTCATCCCTAATCATTAACACTAGACCACCGGGATAACAAATGTTAACCCCTCTACTATACTAGCTTACCAAAGAAAAAAAATTACCCTAGATCAATACAGTTCATGATACTTAACATTTAAAATGAAAGTGTTGTAAGAAAATGGCCTACTGTCTAAATCTGTTTTTTTGTGTTACTTGTATAAAAAAAAAAATAAATCATAATCTTGTACTTTTCAATGTAAACCCTAAAATCCTGTTCTTTCAGAAAGCATTTTCAGCAAGGCTCTTTATTACAGGTAGAATTACAATGACAGGTAACACCTCTATACACAGCTGGTAACAAAGTATCCTCCAATTACAATAGACATTAGATGTAGTAGAGCTGGAATCACCATGGCACCTCGTGTGGATTACGTCAGACCTGGGTGTTTTTGGGGTTAATAAATTGGTGAAAGAGGGTGGAATTTTATGTATTCTATTTCAAATAAAGGATTTTTTCAGTGCTTGTGTTTATTTCTTTTCACTTATAGATTAGTAATGGGGGGAAGGTGTTATAGAACCCTTCCAATGTGGTAGAAAAAAGAAATGGCCGCACATCCAAAATTCATAAGTTGATCTAATGCCGCTAGGCAAAAAATTAAATACCTGAACATAAGGTTCTTGGTTTAACATTCTGATCACATTGTATGAAGCCCACTGCCACGTTACAGCGAACCTCTGAGTGGGTCCCTACTGTGACGCCTTAATGGAGCAGAACCATGTGCCAACCATCACCACGGCGACACTGCACCAGCAGGTCAGGTGACCTGGTGCCTCACAACACCCATACTGCAAGGCTGAGTCCCCATGACTCTAGGTCACACCGCCCCACAGACACAAAAATCACTGCAACAATGGCCGCCACACAGCACAAACACCCTGTGAAGGGAGCAGATTAACTCACCTTACACCAGCTCCCAGTATGTGAACTGGGAGCAAAGAAAAGGCAGACCCTCTTGCAGTCTCCTGCTAATTAAAATCCCCTGTGCCAAATGGTTGGAGTGCTGGTTCAAGTAAAAACAAAAAAATGAGGGGATACATTATGCATAGCAACAGTGTGGTAGAAAAAAGAAATGGCCGCACATCCAAAATTCATAAGTTGATCTAATGCCGCCAGGCAAAAATTAAATACCTGAACATGAGGTTCATGTTTGTTTGGTTTTTTTTTTCACCGTTTGTGTTTATTTCTTTTCACTTACAGATTAGTAATGGGGGGATGGTGTTATAGACACCTCCTATTACTAATCTAGGGCGTAGTGGCAGCTGTGTGCAATTATTAACCCCTTATTACCCCATTTGATACCGCACCAGGGCAATCGGGATGAGTCAGGTAAAGTTCCAGGATTATCTAATGGATTTGACAATCCTGGGTGGCTGGACGCCGCTATTTTTTAGGTTGGGGGGGGGGCAATAACTATGGGCCTCCCCAGTCAGAGAATAGGAGCCCCCAGCTGTTGAGCTTTATCATGGCTGGGTATCAAAATTTGGGGGTACTGCACACAGTTTTTAAATTATTTATTTAAATTTAAAAAAAAAAAAAAAAAAGCATTATGCCGTTGTTTCTTATTTTGATACACAGCCAAGATAATGCGCATGGCTTGGGGGCTGCAGCCTGTAGCTGTATGTTTTATCATCGCTGGGTATCATAATATGGGGGGACCCTACTTCAATTTTTTAATTGATTTATTTATTTTTTACGTGAATCTATACATAGCGCCTCTGATTGAAAGCAGTCAGACACACTGTCAAACAGGGTGAGGGCACTGTCTGACTGCAACCAATCAGAGACTGGAGACTGCCAGTGGGTAGGGGAAGCAGTGCATATGCATAAAGATAATGAGCAGACCCAGACGTAGAGTGAACGGCCCCGGAAGAAGTTTACAGCCACGCGGAAACAGGTAAGTATGAAGCGCTTGCTTTATTCTTATTTTCTCTCTTTTTTCTTATATTACCTAGGTGGTCATTCCTGGATCATTACCCTCAGAATTCCCGGTTCGGGGTCGGTGCTCAGGTTCTTTTGAACCCGCTTGGGTCCAGAATTTTACAGTCCAGGTCTGCCCATCACTAGTCATAAATCAAAGGAGACCACCGAGAGCAACGCTGGAAACAGGTGAAGACAAGGACAGGTGAGTATAAGACAGGGTTCAGGGTGCTTATGATTGAAGCAACACTCCAGAAGTGCAATAAAACAAACACTGGAGTGAAGCTTTAAAATGGAGGGGTGCAGAAAAAACACTACCTGAATCAGTAGAGCTGCAGGCCTGCAGCAATTGTAAAGGGTACTTGGTTTAAATTAAAAAATCCAGTGAAAGGTCATCTTTATCTCATAAACACCGATTTAAATAATAAGATTAGGTAGTCCTCCTAATGTGGACAACAGCTGTTCACACTCCTGGGCCTTTTGCATGATGTTCTTCCAGGTAAAATCATCTTGTGCATGTCTCATGGACAGGATACCAGCATTGGCAAGCTCAGTTCTATGAAGCTCTTCTTGGGGTGGCTCTACAGAGACACTTGGGGCTTTCGGTGCATATTCCGACTTTGCTAGGGATGGGGGATCCACTCCTTGAGGCTCAATGGGTACCGCAAACCATTCATCCTCACCTGCAGACCTTCTGGATGTAGGATTCTGCTGTTCCTTTGGGGTTTCAATTTCCAGGTTTTCCTAGTTCAGATACACAGGGCTGAAGCATGTTATGATGCAGTACCTGTTGCGAATGCCACAAGAACAGCCCCCTTCATTTTCCCACAGTATATGTACGGGATGTTGCACTAAATAACACTTCATCATGAAATACATGTACTGCAAGATGCACAAAGGCGTTAAATTTCATCCGCCTTGTGTACACTGCTTAAGACTGTTAAAGGGGTATTTTAAAGGTTGGATGTTCTGCCTTATTGATAGGATAGAGCTAACTTAAAAATTGCTATGGGTTCCACCACTACCAAATTTGAGAATCAGGGCTTTGAAGAGCTCTGTGTAAATGGAATTCACTGTGCTGCTCCATTCATTCTTAATGGGATCAGTAGGACACATAATCAGCCACCACTCCATTCACACCGGTTCTCGAGATCAGTTGGACCACTAGTGATCAAAAAGTAAGCACCTACCCCATAAAAAAGGGAGAAATTCAAAAACGTTAACCCCTTTAGGACATGTGCACACATTGAGTATTTGGTGACTTTTTTACCTCAGTATTTGTAGCCAAAAGCAGGGGTGGAACAATCAAGTATAATAGAAACACGGCACCACTTCTGTACTTATCACCCTCTCCTGCTTTTTGCTACAAAGACTGAGGGTAAAAAGCTCACCAAATATTCAACGTGTGAACGTGGTCTTAACACCAGTGATTGACTGCAGCTATTGTGTATTTGGAATCACCACTGCAGGACAAGTAAGCGAAGACCAAACACACCACTGGATCATTGGCACAATGATATCACATTGTCTGCTGTTAGGATAGCTTTTAAACACCAACACATTCCCTTAATTCTGAATAAATTTTCAATTTGTACATGAAAAGAAAATTGGTTCATTCACTATCAGCAAACAAAAAACATAGCGAAGAATAGAAAACCAAACTACACTGGAAAAAAAACATTCAATTTCATTAAACTGTATAATAATAAATCTTTGAATTACACAACTTATAAATCTCTTTATTTCATTTAGAAGGAGGATGGATGATTATGAGCAGCTGTGCAGCGCACACAACACTAGTGACATCACAGGGGCATCATTCTGAAGGTTCTAATACAACATTCCATATCTTCCAGTCATAGAAAGGCCGCAGATGTGCTGAGATTGACAACTATTTCTAATATGTTCATTATTATTTGTGGTGGGCGTTGTACAGCTTGAGATTCTTTCTGAACAGGTAATTAATAATAGTTTTTTCATTAAACTGCCTGTCCATTGTTAAATATCCAAACCTGTATCACCACCCCCTGTCTATTATATGTTCAATCTGGCACAAGGTCGGATTTACATGATCACGGTCATTAAACTACTCCAATGCAGAACCGACATTAAAGAGGTGGTTCACTACTGGACAACCCCTTCTTAAATACTGAAGTGCCTCATATAAAAGAAATAAAATGCATGCTGTGTCTCCTGGTGGTCACGTGACAGGCTGCACCACTTATGCAGCATATCAGTGGCCATATTTCAGGCGGATGGAAGTGTTTAGGCTGCAGCTGATCAGAAGCCACTGATTAGCTGCGGCGGACATATGACATAATAATGTCATGTGGTCGCAGAACGCCAACATCACTGGCACAGCCCTGGTTTGTGAAGTGAGTATATGTTTTTTAGATTTGATATGGAATACTTAGAATTTAAGAAGGGGTTGTCGAATAGCGGACATCCTCTTTAATACAATCTTTATGTGCTCGTCGAACTTGATGCCATATAGAGTACATCTCCTTTTTACACATAATGATTTTTACACATATTTACGCCAGTTTCTTTTTTTGGATCTGTGCATAGAAACTAGTGACAGACGTCCAAACCAAAGCCGCCTGAAGAATGGTCAGCTCACTTCTTTTAGCTGCATCTTGGATTTCAATTTTTTTGGAGGTTGATAACTGTTCACATTCAGTCATTAGGCCCTGTCCACAGGCTATTTACTTCATGCAGCATTTGCTTGGACCTGTCCCGCCCACAGCCATGACTCAGTCATGGGTACGGGATTGAAATAGACCAGGTGAGTGCTGCTAAGAGCAGTTTTACTATTTCATATGTGAGGCCGTATGGCACATTTTATAAAAATATTTTAGTGTAGGACTGCCCCAAATGAGATTTGCCGTGACGTGGCGAAGCAGCTCAAGAAATTGCAATTTTTTGCCAAAAATCTCAAAATTTTTATTATAAGTACAGTTTGGAATTTTTAGTGCTGAAGTGCACATTTAGTGCTGGCTTTTTGTTTTTTCATCTTGGATTTCAAAGCCTGAAATAGTTAAAAGAAGCTCAAAAAGACAGGAGATATTCACAGCAAGTCGTTTTGACATTGCAGTGCATCATAATTATTTTTAGCATTTTTAAGCACATTTTCAGGCAGAATCTCTATGTGTGCAGATATCCTAATAGAGGCAATAATTGGGAATGAGCTTTCCTACAAATGCTTGTTCCTTGTTATCGGCCTGTATAAATTGGAATTTACATTTATAAGGTATCCTGTTGGCTGATAAATGTTATTTATTGCAATCCTGAATAAATGCATTAAACATTCGTTTTTTAGCATCAACTGTAAAAAGAAAATGGGGCAAGATCCATCAAAAATGTTCCTTGATAACATCCACAAAGTTGTAATCTACAATCCAGTTGCCCTGTCATACTTAGCATTTAATATAATCCACAAACTATTTGAATGGCCGTACTCATCCAAGAAGATCAAAGGAAAGGTAAGGAAAAAAAAAAATCTACTTACGGTATGTGTAATGGACCAATGAGCTCTCCTGTCATGTTTTTTTTAGTAAATTCTTCCATTCTCTATAAAGTAATAAAACTTAAACTGTATAAATAAACAAAAGAACTGATTAAATCCGCCAATGAACAAACATTCTTAAAAAAGCTCATTACCAATTTTTGGCCGGTGTAAACCCGAGGAACAAGGGTTTTGATTAGACCGGCATAAAAGTCATAATTTTTGGCAACTGAAGGTAGATGAAGGTAGCTGGATTTATAATAAACACACAACTAAGATAATGAAATAGCTATAAAGAACAAATTCTATCTGTATTCATTAACACAGCAAATTTTCTGAGACCCATAGCATTTTCCATTTTCCATTGATGGAACTGTGTTTTTTGCGCATCAAGCTGTAATTTTTCTTTGATTTTGCTTTTACTGCATCTTTTGGACAAAATGCAGTAAAAATTAGCAATTTTGGAATTTTGATAGCTTTTTCTTTTCGTCATTTTATGAATAGGTTTATTAAGTGATACATTAATACCATGTTTCCCCAAAAATAAGACCTACACCGAAAATAAGCACTAGCAGAAATTTTTAGCATTTTAGGTATAAGGCTTAAATATTAGCCCTACCCCGAAAATAATCCCTAGTTGCGGTTCAATAATGAAGTGTCCATGCAGCTAAAAAAGTTAAAGAATACTGCAGGACACTCCATTATAGAAAGAAGACACCCCCAAAAGAGAGAAGAAAGAAGAGAGAAGGCCTCGTAATCATAATCACCAGACGCCGATCGAGAGGAATGCAGCGCAACGCATCAAGGACCTGCGGTGGAACGCACACCCACACACATCAGATTGGACACCCACACGCATCAGATTGCACACACAATCACACATCAGATCACACACACACATCCGGCGATACGAATTGCTTCTGGCCAACAGAGGTTCCCAGGACGCAGTGCAGTAGAGCACGAGGACCTGTAGTGGAACACATGGAGGACCTGGCGGTGGAACAGGTGTGAAGGTTCAAGCTCAAGAACAAGTTGTGCAGACATCTGAAGATTAGGGAACCTAAAAATAAGCAAGATTAATTCCAAAATGCATCAAATGCCAGCACATTTGTGTCAATTTATGTGATGGCCTGGCGCCGCCTGGTGGTCACAGAAGAATACTACACCCCACATAACACCTAGGGGTCTTGAGGATCCGGGGGCGGAAACACAGTAGTTGAAGTCTGACGTTCAAGGGGAGAGGAATGGAAGTGCAAGGTCAAGGCTGTGCCTAGTGGAGGGTAGCCAGGGTAGTGGCCCTGGTCTACTGGCTAGGTGGCAAGCAGTGGACCATGTCCAAAGGCGACGGGAGTACGGTCACGGGAGATCCAGAGTGGACAGGGACAGGGTTGGAGCCCGCCGGTACCGACCGCAGAGATTAGGTCCCGAACCATGCACAGGCGGGGTACCTGGACCCTAGTTAGAAGACGGCTACAAGCCTCTTCTCTAATTCACCAGGCCGGGAGCAGGTTTCAAGCCTAGCTCCAGAAGTGTTAGCCCAGATAGAGCGAAACGGCAGCCCAACGCGGGGGATAGGGTATCCGCAAACACCCACTGAAATCCCAAGGGTCAGTTTTCACGGGCACGTCTCCCAACCAGAATATACCGGGAGTGGACTTCCCCCATTCCAGACGTAGTCGTCCAAGAGTGAGGAAAATGTACAGAGAGCCGGAGGAAGGAACATTGGTACACCAGCCGGGTGTGGGACCCGATTACACCCGGACGCGGCAGCCGGCCACTGACATCTTGGTTTACCAACAGACTCGTGTGCAGTTCTTCAGCAGTGAGTACATCAACAGTCCCCGGTCCGACCCAGCACGCCACCTCCGGCCCACATCGCTCCCCGTATCCTGGACACTGAACCCCGGGGCATCCACCCCTACCCATAGAGGGGTTAACAACCGGCTGCCATTCCATCGCCCCCGGGTGCCTCCCAACAGCAGCGGTGGTCTTCCATATTACCACACGAAGTATCTACAACAATCTCCGTACTTATACGTCCCCTTTTTGTTTGAGTGTCTGCGCGACCCCGGGTCCGGAAACCCCTCGAGCCACTGCGGATCCGTATACGAGCAGCCTGACTGCTCACTTGGGGGCGGCACATTTATAGTGTTAGATGTTTTGTTGAAGAAATAAACATTTAGGTCTCAATTCATCTTTTCTCTTGTTCCATTTTTCTTGAGAAATGTTTTCATTTTAGTAGCTTTAGTATTTGCGCCCTATTCTCTACACATTTTACAAAACTTTAGTTGTATTTCTTTTTTAAGTCTGTTATTTTTCCCCAAGAATTTTGCTTAACCTAAGGTTTTAAAAAGTTTCATGAAATGTGACCTTTACCAAATATTGCATTGCATCTCACTTTCAGCCTCCCCACTACCACCAACACTGGTGACTTTTAGGCTATGGTCACATGACTGTATTGTCTCCATCCAAGAAAATGGTCGGATTATTCTAACCAGACTTTCATTTAGTCGGAGTTTCATCAGAGTGGGATCCGTTTTCTCAGATGTGGAGAAAAAAAATAAAAAATTCTCTATCTTCTCAATTCCATCAGTGGGTGAAAATCGGACCACAGATGGATGTCATTCGACTGTGCCTTTTTTTTTCACGGACCCATAGACTTTAATGGCCAAGTGCCATCCGATTTATACAGGCAAATCATGCATACTGTAGTTTTTTTCCTCAGTCTATGTGGTCTGAGGAAAAAATCGTACATGTACACTGCCTCACTGAATAACATTGGTCCGACTGTAATCCAATGGTTTGTCGGATTGCATTTGGATCAAAAATACAATCGTCTGCATGAGCCCTTAAAGAAATTTTTACTTTTGGTGCTAAAAACTGATTACACATATAAACTGATTACACACAAAAATAAAGAGCATTTTATTTTTGCACCAAATTCATGAACCACGTGCACCATTTTGAATAATTTGGAGCAAAAAATCTTAGCAAATATAACAAGACTACAAATAAAAGTGATTTAAAAAAATCACAAATGATAAATCTGGTCCTAAGGCACCTTCAAAGTTGTAAAATATTGTTGCAATTCGACAATCGACCAAAATGTTGTGACTTATGCCAGTATTTGCCTGCTCTACAAAAATGGGCAGAGCATTGGCAGGACAGGGGCAATGCTAAGGCCCGCCATCTAATTGCTTTCAAATTCATGTCACATTGGTATTGTGATTTTTGCCAGAAATGTATTTCAGGTCCTGGCGCAGGGAGATTGCGGTTCGTGTAGGCGCACTTTGCGCTGCACTGCTGCAGGTTGCTACCGACGCATGAGCAGTTATGTGTCAGGCTCTGCCCGCAGCAGGACAAAGCAAAGTGTGCCTGCACAAACCACGATCTCCCTGCAAAGGCATGATATTTTGGGCAGCTATGTGGATGGCGCAGGGCGCGTCATCCACAGCAATCACATCAGGAGGACGGCGATTACCAGTGGGGAGGAGGGACAGGAGCCACGGCAAAGACACTCATCGGACCAGACCGGTTGCATTTGCATACAGCGCGGGAGCTATTCAAATGGTTTTTTTGGGATATGCAGGTGGGTCAGGGCATAATATACCCCATTTTAGAATGCAGCATAGATGCTAAGGAAAGTTGTGGGATTACCATGTACCCCCTAAAACAAGACACTGTCATATTTTGTTTTGTCTTGAAAAAATGCGATAGGGCTTATTTTCGGGGTAGGGCTTATTCTCTGAGAAACATGGTTGGGGGAAAGTTTACCTCCCCAACCCCCCCTCCCAGTAGAATGATACCAGACTCCAGGCGCCTGCATCACTCCCAGGTCCTCCTGCGATCTTTGGCAAATGGTCACAGATTTGCTCTCCTCAGTCCTGTCCTGCTTTTGGCCTACACATACATGAAATCACATAAGGACACACAGACTTCAGATCGCACACACACGGACCACATCTGGCGATACCAATTGCTTCTGGCTCGCATTGGATCCTGGGACGCAGTGTAGTGGAGCGCGAGGATGTGTGGTGGAATGCATAGAGAACCTGAGGTGGAACGCATCGATGTGGTCCCCCATGCGTTCCATTGCTGGTCCTCACGCTCTACTGCACTGCATCCCAGGATCGATTGTCTGCCAGCCAGAAGCAATTGATATCACCAGATGTGGTGAGTGTGTGAGTGCAATCTAATGTGTAATTCTGTGTGTGATCTGATGTGTGTGGGTGTGCGATCACTGCAGGTCCTTGATGCGTTCCACCGCAGGTCCTCCCATTCGGCCTCTGGTGAGAATGATTGCAGGGTCTTATGTCTTTTTTCTTCTATTTAAGGGGGTGTCTGCTTTCTATCATGAAGTGTGCTGCAGTATTCTTTAACTTTTTTTATGTGCAAGAACACTTCATTATTGAACCGCGACTAGGGCTTGTGGTACAGCTTATATTTAAGAAAATTCCTGCTAGAGCTTATTTTCAGCGTAGGTCTTATTTTCGTGGAAACACAATAGCTCATAAAACTGGTGACAGGTTCCCTTAATGATTAGGCCAGATCATTCAGGCTAATGCACAATGCTAGTCTTAATGAATTGAGGCCATATATGAATATGGAGTGATGGTTTTATTCATAATGCTTTAAATAATGTTTATTTTTTTGTTTTATTATTTCTTTATTTTTTAATGGGGAATGGGGTGGTGATTTCAAGGTTTTTTTCAAACTATCTCTTTTTTTAAAAACTTTTTTACGTTTACCTTATTTGTTAGGGGATTTAAAACTGCGTTCATTTGGTCGCCAGGTTTATAGACAATCACATTTTGGACCAAGATGGCAGAAATGGGGGACAGTAGGTCCCCAAGTGCCATTGTAACCCATTGGCTCCCCTCAATCACTTCATAGGGGTTGAGGAGGACGACCAGTACATTTAAATCTTGCTGTCAGTTAATGGCAATTAAATGGTTAAACAATAGCGATCAGCACTAGCTTCATGCACCCTGTAAGTGTCCTGTGATAAAAAAAATAATATAACAGGTCATTAAGAGGTTAAAGGGGTTTGAAACATGAACATTTAAAGGATAGATAATAAGTACATGAATATTATGGGTCCAATTTGGGACCCAATCATTCATGAGAATGGGGGTTCCATGTCTCTTATTTGAATGTTTGAATGGTACATGCCCACTGCAGATCCATTCAGTGTCATGGGAATGTACTCATTCATCTCTGCCTGTCCCATCCACTATTAATGTAGCAGTATTGCTAATGTGTGACAATCACTCCATTGAACAGGTTGAGTTTTAGGGAACAACCCTTTAACTGTAGAAGCAACAAATAAATTGGAGCCCTTTGAGTGATGAAACAATTTTTCCAATTTATGCAACCCAGTGAAAGGGAATCTGTCACCATCTGTCGAAACTATTCATATGGGCATACATATAATAGGATGGTAAAAAAAAGCCATACCTATATGTCTCATATCAGTTGCCTCGTGGATAAATCATCTTTTATTACTTTACGTAATTGAGCTCTTCCAGGCTATGGGGCGGATGCTGCCTGGAAGATAACTCCGCCTCCAGAGACTATTTTAAATAAAATGGGCGTATTAATAGGTTAGATAGGTCAAAGTGGTGACAGAATCTCTTTAAATACTACAATCAGCCTAAGTATCATTTTACGCATATTTCCTATTTCATTGTACTGCCTTGTGGTCAAGTTACTGTATGTTTGTATACAATGTAAAATATGCTAATATTGACTTTGTTTTCCACAACCTCTTTGTAAAACAGACTACTCTCCCATTTAAGAAGGAAACTAAGTGCCCAGCCTGTAAGAAGAAAGGTATGTTATCCATTATCATTATTCTTGTGTTCACAATATTCATATAAACATGAAATTATGATTATTTCTAATAATGCACCAATATTAATGCAACAAAACAGTTGATTTTTTCCTCCGTAACTGATTGAGAATACTGAAGTCTAATAGCGTAACTAATGTTGGGATGGGACCAGGGCCCCCACCCTCCCCCCACATGTTGGTCAGATGTATGGGCCCTTGTAGTGTTCTAAATCCTATAAAGATATACGCGTTGTCCTCCTCCTCCTTCAATATGTAGCTATGTCCCCCGTCCTTGGCCACTTCCTGGTAAATATATCCCCCATCCTGGCATATACAATATGCCCATCATCTTTGTATATAAGTCTCCTATCCTGGTATATATGTCCCCCATCTTAAGCCCCATCCTGGTAAATATGTCCACATCCTGGTATGTGTGTTCCCTATCCTGGTATATATGTCTCCGATCCTAGGTCCCATCCAGGGTATATGTGTTCCCCATCCTGGTATATATGACCCCCATCCTGACATACATGTTCCCCATCTTGGTATATTTGTTCCTCATTCTGGTATATATGTCTCCATCCTGGTATATATGTTTCCATTTTGATGTATATGTCCTCATCCTGGGCCCATCTTGGTATGTATGTCCTCATCCTGGTATATACTGTGCCCCCATCCTGCTATATATGTCCCCATCTTGCTATATCTGTCCTCATCCTGGGCCCATCCTGCTATATCTGTCCTCATCCTGGGCCCATCCAGCTATGTACAGTTAGGTCCAGAAATATTTGGACAGTGACACAATTTTCGCGAGTTGGGCTCTGCATGCCACCACATTGGATTTGAAATGAAACCTCTACAACAGAATTCAAGTGCAGATTGTAACGTTTAATTTGAAGGTTTGATCAAAAATATCTGATAGAAACTGTAAGAATTGTACACATTTCTTTACAAACACTCCACATTTTAGGAGGTCAAAAGTAATTGGACAAATAAACCAAACCCAAACAAAATATTTTTATTTTCAATATTTTGTTGCGAATCCTTTGGAGGCAATCACTGCCTTAAGTCTGGAACCCATGGACATCACCAAACGCTGGGTTTCCTCCTTCTTAATGCTTTGCCAGGCCTTTACAGCCGCAGCCTTCAGGTCTTGCTTGTTTGTGGGTCTTTCCGTCTTAAGTCTGGATTTGAGCAAGTGAAATGCATGCTCAATTGGGTTAAGATCTGGTGATTGACTTGGCCATTGCAGAATGTTCCACTTTTTTGCACTCATGAACTCCTGGGTAGCTTTGGCTGTATGCTTGGGGTCATTGTCCATCTGTACTATGAAGCGCCGTCTGATCAATTTTGCGGCATTTGGCTGAATCTGGGCTGAAAGTATATCCTGGTACACTTCAGAATTCATCCGGCTACTCTTGTCTGCTGTTATGTCATCAATAAACACAAGTGACCCAGTGCCATTGAAAGCCATGCATGCCCATGCCATTACGTTGCCTCCACCATGTTTTACAGAGGATGTGGTGTGCCTTGGATCATGTGCCGTTCCCTTTCTTCTCCAAACTTTTTTCTTCCCATCATTCTGGTACAGGTTGATCTTTGTCTCATCTGTCCATAGAATACTTTTCCAGAACTGAGCTGGCTTCATGAGGTGTTTTTCAGCAAATTTAACTCTGGCCTGTCTATTTTTGGAATTGATGAATGGTTTGCATCTAGATGTGAACCCTTTGATTTACTTTCATGGAGTCTTCTCTTTACTGTTGACTTAGAGACAGATACACCTACTTCACTGAGAGTGTTCTGGACTTCAGTTGATGTTGTGAACGGGTTCTTCTTCACCAAAGAAAGTATGCGGTGATCATCCACCACTGTTGTCATCCGTGGACGCCCAGGCCTTTTTGAGTTCCCAAGCTCACCAGTCAATTCCTTTTTTCTCAGAATGTACCCGACTGTTGATTTTGCTACTCCAAGCATGTCTGCTATCTCTCTGATGGATTTTTTCTTTTTTTTCAGCCTCAGGATGTTCTGCTTCACCTCAATTGAGAGTTCCTTAGACCGCATGTTGTCTGGTCACAGCAACAGCTTCCAAATGCAAAACCACACACCTGTAATCAACCCCAGACCTTTTAAGTACATCATTGATTACAGGTTAATGAGCGAGACGCCTTCAGAGTTAATTGCAGCCCTTAGAGTCCCTTGTCCAATTACTTTTGGTCCCTTGAAAAAGAGGAGGCTATGCATTACAGAGCTATGATTCCTAAACCCTTTCTCCGATTTGGATGTGACAACTCTCATATTGCAGCTGGGAGTGTGCACTTTCAGCCCTTATTATATATATAATTGTATTTCTGAACATGTTTTTGTAAACAGCTAAAATAACAAAACTTGTGTCACTGTCCAAATATTTCTGGACCTAACTGTATGTCTTCATTCTGGATCCATCCTGGTATATATGTCCTCATCTTGGACTCATCTTGGAATATATGATCCCCATGAGGGTATATATGGTCCCCATCCAGGGTCCATCCTTTTATATACAGTATGTCCTTATCCTGAGACCCTTCCTGATACATACAGTCCCCTTTCTGTCTCTAACACATAAAACCTCCTCCACATTTTACTCACCTCCCTTTGCTCCCATGCCGCACAGATACCTCTGCAGCCTACGTGCAGTGGCTGGCAGCTGAAAAAAAATGTGCGCCATGGCACATGACATCACTGTCAAGCGCTCCAAGTCATATGCACGCCAATGTCAGCTGACGGCTACTGTTTGGCACATCCAGCTGAAGTAGACCCTGGGGTTGGCGAGCCCCCTGTATCCACTGAACCGTTGCAGTCGTGACCACTGTGACCACGATCGTTACGCCCCTGCTGAAAACAACATGATTTTGGTTTGTATGGTATCTATTTATTTAAATAAAATGTCTGGTTCAGGACCAGACTTGAACACGAACATGAGCCAGGACGCCGAACCCCATATAAGTCTATGGGGACTCAAACCTGGATCCTTTAAAATGGTTAGTAAGGGCTAGAAGGCTAGAAGGCTGGAAAAGGAAGCAAAACAGGGATTAAAGCAGGACAATTATACTTACCGAGTCTCCATTTGGCTGTCACACTGCTTTTGCTCATTAAATCTCATAAATATGCAGTGCCTTCACCCTCCCACCCTCTGAGACAGTGCCTGTTATTGGTTGCAGTCAAACTGCCAGCGTGCCGGTGTCTGTAATTGGTTGTAGAGTGTAAAAATAAATAATTGGAAAAAATGGCAATGGGTCCCCCATATTTTGATACCCAGTGCAAATAAAGCAGACAGCTAGATGCTGCAGCCTCCAGCTGTGTCCGTTATCGTGGCTCCATATCAAAATACAAGGGCCCCATATGGCTCTTTTTAAATTATTTAAATAAATATTTTAAAAAACGGCAATGTGTCCCCTCAATTTTGATACCCAGCCAAAGATATAGCAGACAGCTAGAGGCTGGTATTCTCAGGCTGGAGAGGACCATGGATGTTGTGCCCTCTCTAGCCTAAAAATATCAGCCAGCAGTTGTCCCAGAATTACATTAGATGCGCCAATCCTGACTCTTTACCTGGCTCATCCAGATTGTCCTGAAGCAGTGGCAATCGGTGTAATATAAGGGGTTATAGACAGCTGTGATTTGTCAAAAAATCACAGCTGTCTTCAATCCTGAGGTTAGTAATGGGGAGGGGTCTATGAGCCCCCTCCATTACTAATCATGTAAGAAAAAATAAATAAACACAAAATACAGGGGGAAATCCTTTTATGGAAAAGAAACAAACCCTCTTTCTCCAATTTATTTACCCCCAAAATACCCCAGCAGTTCCAATGTTATCGACTGACATGAAGGCCTACGATGATCCCAGCTCTGCTAAATCTGAGGTTGCAGTGCTCGGTCACATTATAAAGTTGGTGATGTCAGTGAGTTCACCTGAGGTCACAGCTAGCAGGGACACATTGACTGAGCAGCAGCTGTGAGCGATGATGTCACTGAGTTCACCTGAGCTCACAGCTGACAGTTTCAAAGTTACCCCAGCTGTTACCTCAGATGAACTGACCTTAGGTGAACTCATTGATCTCAGTGACCTCACGTCAAGTGAACTTATTGAAGTCAATGCGTGATTACTGGATTAGGCTATGTCTAAACGTTTGGTATTTGGTTACAGACATTTCTGCATCACATCTGCATCTCCTGGCAAAAAAAGCCCCAAATATGTGCTGTATTTTTATGTGTTTTGGTGCTTTTTTGCCAAGAGATGCAGATTTTGTGCAGAAATATCTGCAACCAAATACCTAATTTGTGGACATGGCCTAATCCGGTAATCTGGCATTGACATCAATGAGTTCACTTGAGGTGAGGTCACTGAGTTCAATGAGTTCATCAGAGGTCAGTTCACCTGAGGTCACAGCTGGGTTACCATGGTATCCTCCAGCTGTGACCTCATGTGAAGTCATTGAACTCAATGACTGATTACCGGATTAGGTAATGTGTGCACATTGAGTATTTGGATGCAGACATTTCTGCACCAAATCTGTGTCTCCTGGCAAAAAAGTGTACCAAAACTGCATGTGTTTTTGACACGGTTTTGGTGCATTTTTCTGCCAAGATGTGCAGATTTGGTAAAGAAATGTCTGCAACCTAATACTCAATGTGCACACATTGCCTAATCTGGTTATCCGGCTTGACGTCAATGACTTCCCCTGATGAGAGGTCACTGAGTTCAATGAGTTCACCTCAGGTCAGTTCACCTGAGATCACAGCTAGGGTACTGTGGAAACCGCCAGCTATGACCTCAGGGGAACTCAGTGACATTACTGCTCACAGCTGCAGCTCAGTAAATGTGTCCCTGATGGCTACAGTGATTGGTCGCATTTTCTAATGTGATCGCGCACTGCAATCTCAGATGTATAAGAGCCAAAATTGTCGTGGGACCTTGTGTGGATTACGTCACACCTGCAGGGGTGTTTTGGGGGTTAATGAACTGTAGAAAGAGGGTGGTTTTTTTTAATAAAGGAATTTTTATGTGTTTTGTGTTTCTTTTTATTTACATGTAATGGGGAGATCTCTGTGTAAAGCACCAGGATTGGCACATCTAATGTATGTGCCAGTTCTGGGGTGGCTGATAGCTGCTATTTTTAGGATGGGGAGGGCTCCATAACCACGGACTTCCCCAGCCTACGAATAGCAGCCCCTAGCTGTCTGCTTTATCTTGGCTGGGTATCAATAATTTTTAAAAGGCCTCATGCAGTCCCTCATATTTGATACACAGCCAAAATAACGCACATAGTTCTAGGCTACAGCCAGTAGCCATCTGCTTTATCTGTGCTGGGTATCTAAATGTGAGGGACCCTGTGCTATTTTTTCATAGTATTTATTTTACACTACACAACTACAAATGAGCAAAACCAAGGTTCGGTGTTCATACCAAACACAGACTTTAACCCCTTCATGACCTTGGATGTATATATACGTCCTAGGTTGTGTCCCCCTGGTAACCACGGGCTCCGATCAGCAGACATCTGCGGCTAACAGGCGTGGGTGGATCAGAGAGGTGGTTTTGGCGTTTTTGGTGCAGATGTACCGCCCCTGCAGCAGTCGGACTGCTCGAATCCGGGGTTGCTGTGGCTCAAGGGTCTCCGGACCCGGGGGCTTGCGGCTACTCGAAAATGAAAGGGGGTTATTTACAGGGGATAAGTGTTTGTGACGCCACCTGTGGTTCGCAGTAAGGGGGGTACCGCTGCTGCCGATTTGAGTACCCGGGGGTGATGGAGTGGGACAGCCAGATGATGTTCCCTCCACGGGTAGGGGAGGCCCCGGGACTCTGGATGATGGAGGTGTAGGGAAGCGTGGTGCAGGCTATGCGGCAGGCAGGACGCAGGGGAGAGCAGCGTACTCGCTCAGGTTAGTGTGGATGTTGGTGCGACCATCAAGCAGACTCTGACACAGGAGTAAACCAAATCTCTGGGTGCCGCTGCCACTCTAGGGGAGCTCGTCCGGGAATCCATCCCCATTTGTATTGTTGATAGACTAGAACCTGCCTCCATGCACTTGTATTTAAACGCTTCTGAGTGACCCCTCAGCCTGGAGCTGTTGGGGTCCCACTCCCTATAATTATATAGAGGAGCTGTGCTCTCGATGGCTGACACTTGGGATTTCAATGGGCCGCATATGCTGGAAAGCCCTATCCCCTTCGTTGTGTTGGTGCCTTCGATCTCTGAGCTCTAGAGGAAAGTTCATAAAGAGACTATCCTCCACAGGTTAATTATCAGGTTGCGTGAAGCTACTCCCTGGTTACTAGATTTTCCGGTGCCGACCGTTCTCCAAAACTAAGTCTGGGCACCCTTCTCTAATACCGTGCGACCGGATCTCCGACTCCTCCGGTCCCAGACCACCGTCTGCGACCTAGCCAAATTCTCCCAGGGAGCTCCAACTCCCTCAGCTCCTCACTCTCTGAGGGCTACTACACAACTCACGAAGTTCCTCCCACCAGTCTGCCTGACCCCTAGGCGGGTGGCCCTTTTCCAGCTAGACCACCCACTGGTGTGCCTGACAGGGTGTGGTGTGAGGTGTGGCTAGGATTTGGATGCTGATGGGAGTGACTCGCCCACCCCAGGGCTATGGGACACCCGGTGCCGGGCCGGACTAGTCCGGTGGTAGTCAGTGGTGGCTGGGCCCGGCTCCATGGCCCTGGTGGGTGTCAGTAGAATATGTGGCTTGATGAATAAAGTTTGTGTTCGTGACGCCACCTGTGGTCTGCGGCTATTAAGCCGCCGCTGCTGTGTGAGGCCTCCGGGATGATGATATGGCAGCAATGGTGGTACTGCTCCCCACAGGTGGAGCAATGCCCGGGGCACAGTTGGTGCTTGTGAATGTCTATGCAACTGAAATAACAGAGACCACTTCAAGGGTGCAGTTCAAGTTCTTTTACTCACACTTCTTGTCACAGCTGTGGGGACCCTTGGACTGCTGGGACCACTGTCAGGGACCTCCGCCGTTTCTGGGTGATTCTGAGAGTGAAAGCCGGTACCCTTCTCTTAGTGTCTCTTTCTTCTGCTGTCTTCCTTAGCCTTGCCTTTGTTAGGATGGACCTGGCTTGGCCTCCACTACAGCCTCCAGGCTGGGGGGTCACCTGTCGGCTGATTACCCCTTTTCTGGAAGTCTGCTATGGGTTCTAGCCCTAGGAATTTACAACGTTCCCTGGGCCTCGGTTTTTACTGTTTGGAGATGATTTTGCACTCCTCCAGTCTCTAGGGACCGTCCCCTGTTGCAGCTTAATCCCTCCACCGATGTGATTGTGGAACAGGCCACCGCAGCCTACAACTACCCGTGGCGCCTCTAGGCCCTCTCCTTGGTACCTATAGGACTGCTCGTGGTACCTCTAGGACTACCCGTGGCCCTGCGACTCCTTCTGTCTCCGTGTGGTGCCACCTGGACCTCTGGGTCCTAGGATCTTCACCAGGAAGTGTCTCCTTCTGTTTCTCTGCTCCTGTCTGACTTGGAGCTTTCTTTCCTTCTTTCTTGTCTTTCTTTTCTCCTCCTTGCCTGCCTCCAGCAGGCCTCCTCCTCTCTCCTTGCTCTCGTTCTTCTCCTCCAACTACATGCTCACTCTCTCCCTCCCTGAGGTAGACTGACTAAACTTGACCTTCCTCTCTGTGTCTGCTCTCAGATGGCTCCTCCCACCTCCCCAGTTGCCCTGTTCTACCCTATAGGAGCAGGGATGGGTCTTACGACCCCTCCCAGCATGCAGCATGGGAGGGCTGTCTGCCACTTTCCCTGGTCCCAGTGTGTTCCTAGCAATGGGTGTAGTGAGGATTTACCAGGGGACCGGAGTTCACTCTCTTCCTCTCTCAGAATGGGGCATCACACCGCTGGATGGGGTGCAATGACCTGTGGCGACGGAAGCCTCAGGGGCGCCACAGGAGCAATACCAATAGTTAGGATCCCAGAACCATGGAGGGCGAGTGCTGCACCAAAAGAGAAAGGAGTGCAGTTCCCTGTGACACCCTGATTAGGTCAGGGGCATCACACAGATGCAAATTAGGATTTTTAATGATTTTTTAAATACTACAGAAAAGCTTTCATTCTGCCTTAAAAATGCCATGGCATTCATTTGCTTTTTTTTTATCAGGCTCCACATAGAAACCTATAGAGAAAAAAAGCACCCAAACCTCACAGTTCAGCAGCATCTTTAGCTGCACAGCGCTCGGTGATTTCATGAAATCACATCCATTTTGCTTGGAGATTTAGGCCATGTTTACATGTGTAAACATTCTGCTTTATATAACTGTACAAGCAACGTGGATGTGATTTCATGAAAACTGCACCCACTGTGCATCTAAATATGCTGCTGAACTGTGCGGTTTTGGTACTTTTTTTTCCCTCTAGATCTGGAGGCTTCTGTGTGGAAAAAACTACAGTTACTTTTTTAAGTGCAGAATCAAAGCTTTTCTGTACTATAAAAACACTTAGAAACGCATCAAATAAGTCAGAGGCATAAGCCATAAAAAATGCATCATAACTCTTGCACATTGCAATGGTTTATACCAGTGATCAGAGTAATAAAAGTTAACATCTCAAAAAAGACTAAGTAAATAAAAAAAGTAAAAAAAATAAAAAAAATTTGAAAAAAAAATCGGAAAAAGTTATACAAACAAATACATATATTCATGTAAAAACAAAAATAAACAAAAAAGGTACACACATTTAGTATTGCCGTGTCTGAAACAACCCAATCTATAAAACTGTGACCCTACTTAGCTCCTTCAGTTATCACCATAAGAATATAAATTCATTGAGGGGGTGTGCTTTTGTAAAATAGGGTCACTTATGGGAGAATTCTGCATTCTATTACCACGGGGGATCTGCCAATGTGACATGACACCCACAAACCATTCCAGCAAATTCTGAAGTCCAATATGGTGCTCCTTCTCTTATCAGCTTTGCACTGTACCTCAAATGTAATTCCTAATTACATGAAGGGTATTGACACACTCAGGAAAAATTATGCTACTAATTATGTGGTTGTCATTGCTCGGGATTTGATTCACCAATCCTCTGTATTGTGATCGGTTTCTCTCTCCACTGAGCCATAGTCAAGTTTGGTTTCTGATCAGGTTCTGATCATCTTTTGTGTTCATTCCTTTTATGGCAGCAGGTGTTTTCCATGCCGCAATTCAGCCTTTCCTATCATCTGGCAGGTGTAACTATTTAAAGCTTGACTTGGCTTTTCGTTCCCGCTAGTGAGATTGTGAAGTGGACCCTGCTTTAAATTACAGCTGTCCAGCCAAGTACTATTCTATGGCAGATTTCACCTATTTGGTTTAACTTACTTTTTGTACTGCGCCTTCCCCGGAGGTATGTAATACACTCGATGGCTTATTAGGAAGCAAGGTCCGAGCTGTCATCGTAGTCACCCGAATAAGGTTGTTTCAGTCTGGGCATGGGGCTTTAGGGACTGCACAGCTGGGACCTTTAGTCTGTACAAGAACCAGGCAAGTCAGGTGTAGTTGTATTGAGTTAGATCTTAGTTTATACTTCCATGTGTGTACTATTGTGAGCATAACATTATCACCAGCACACATTTTTTTGTGTGTGCTGAGATATCAGTATGGACGCTGTGAATGCCTTGGCCATGCAATTGCTATTCCTAGCTTTGGAAGTGGTGGTGTTTAAGCAACAACATCACTTGCCACCACTGAAGAGGTTTCGTCTCATCCAAAGGTTGTCTCCAAACCCAAGGTAAAATTGCCAAACTGCTTCAATGGGGACCGATGTAAGTTAATATTTTTTCTTCTTCTTGCCCCCGTCCAGTGTCCTCTGGGAAGAAAGTTCAACATGTAAGCATTGCTTTGATTTGCTTTGTGAGGATTCTGAGGCTTGGGCATATTCTTTGACTGATGATTCCCAATATTTTCCATTGTAGATTCTTTATTTTCTGCACTTGGTCTGATTTAGGACGATCCCAATAAGGTTGTAGTTGCTGATCAGCGATCCGCAGGTTGTTTCAGGGTAATCATAAAGTCGAGGACTATTCCCTTCAGTTCAGATGTTGAACAGTGGAATACTCCTGGAATGATCCAGCACTCTACAGTAGGTTTTGTTAAGGACATTCTAGTCAGATTAAAGATATGAGAGGTTAAAGTCCCTCCCTGTTGTCACTGGAAGATGCAATGTCACTGGCCGTTCATTTATACAGACATCTTAGGCTAGTTTCACACTTGCGTTGAATGGCATCCGTTGCATTGCGTTGTGTGATGGATGCAACGGATGCGTTGCATATAGTGGCACAACGGATGCCACGGATCATACAAAACAACGGAATCTGCTTTTTTTTTTTCTTTAGTTTTACCGGCGGCACTATTGTGAACGATCAGCTGATCACTCGGCTGCCGGGTGATCAGCTGATCGCTCACAGCAGCCGGCCGCCGGGTGATCAGCTGATCGTTCGGCCACCAAGAATGTGTGCGGGGGGCGGAGTGCGGGGTGGGTGGAGCCGAGAGGGGCTATGGCGCTGAGGACGTCAGTGCCGGAGACTGCATGGCTGGGGACAGGTGAGTGTGTGTGTGTGTGCGCGGGTGTGCGTCTGTGTGTGTGTGTGTTTCTGTGTGTGTGCGTAAGTACATGCGGAGTGGAGTGCGGGAGGGGGCGGAGCCAAGCGGGGAAGTGACGGGCTCCCTGCACATGTAGCCAGGGTAAATATCGGGTAACTAAGCAAAGCACTTTACTTGGTTACCCAATGTTTACCTTGGTTACCAGCGTACACCGCTTAGCGCTGGCTCCTTGCACACGTAGCCATGGTAAATATCGGTTAACTAAGCAAAGCACTTTGCTTAGTAACCCAATGTGTACACTGGTTATGTGTGCAGGGAGCCAGAGAGAGCATGCGCAGCAAAATCCTAAGGATTCCGCTGCTCAAAAAACTTACATGCTGCGTTCCTTCCGCCCCGCGGAAGCAACGCAGCGTCGGCTAGCGGAAACAACGCAGGTCCATCAGTCACAATCCGTCGTCCATACAAGTCTATGGGAAGCAGCGGAACCCGTTAATGGATTCCGCTGTTTTCCAAAACGGCGGATTGCGACTGAAGGAAAAAAACGCAAGTGTGAAAGTAGCCTTAGGGATAAAGGCGCATTTATGGATGTGTCAGTGACTCCTTCTTCTCATTCAGTAGACTCCAGTGAATCTATGCAAATTGGTGCCTGCCGAGAGTCCAAGTATAGAACTGAACTGGGAACCCATGCTCATTTTTGCTTGTACTGTGGTTATTCAGGTCATGTTATGATTCAGTGCTTTAAGTACAAGAATACATTTCTAAAAGAAAAAAGACATTTTAAGGTGTAATGACGAAATTATCCTTTATGCATAAATCTGTTTTTTTACTACAAGTTTCTTTGTGTACAAAATCTGGGTTTATTGTCACCTCTGCATTTGTAGATCCAGGTTCCACCTTAGATGTCATTGACAGTGATTTCACTATTGAATGTGCGTACATTGTTTCTAATCTTGGATATCCTATTGAGGTGTCAGTGATCGATAATTCTTCTCTTGCTCAAAGTCATGTTACTTCTTAGGTCGACAATGAAATGTATGAAAGTGGGAGAGTTACGCACAGAATCCATTTCACTCATGGTCCTTCCTTCTTTACTTGCTAAACTAGTGTTAGGAATGCTATGGTTAGTTAAACACAAGCCTACTATTAATTGGGAGACTTGAGACTTTTAGTCTTGGGGGGATTTTTGTTCCTTCAAGCCATTGGTATCTGTGATATCTCATCTTCCTGGGTCTTTTCAGGATTTGAGGATGTGTTTTCTGAGACTGAGTGTGAAGTTGTTCCTCCGCATAGCTCATATAACTGCGCAATCAAATGCATACCAGGTGCCAAAATGCCTATGTCTTGAATGTTTAACCTCCCTCTTCCAGAAAGAGATGCATTGATAGAGTATATTCAAAAGAGTCTTGCCAAAGGGCATATACAGCCCTTTGGCAAGACTCAGAAAAAAGATGGAGGTTTACGTCCATGCTTGGATTTTAGAGAGATTAATAAGATCACAGTCCGTAATCCTTACGCTTTACCCCTTATACTTGACCTGTTTAATATACCGTAATAGCCTGAACCATATGGCTTTCTAAACTTGATCTAACCTCATACATTTTCAAAAAGGTAATGAGTGAAAAACCACTTTCAATACGCTGGAGGGTTACTTTGAAAATTTGATGATGCCATTTGACTCATGCTATGGTGGTTTTTCAAAACTTCATTAATGAAATTTTTTACCCTTTGATAGATAGAGTTATGGTGATTTATTTGGATGACATATTTATTTATTCACATTCTCATGATAAACATCAGGAGCATGTTCAACAGGTGCTTCAAATCTTTTTTGACAATCATTTATTTACCAAACTGGAGAAATCTCAAATCGAGGTTCAACTTACATTTTTCAGGTCATTTGTAGAGATGAGCGGACCCGTGGAAGTTTGGTTCTGCTGGTCCAGCTAAACTTTTTTAAAGTTCAGCTTTGGACCAGAAATTGACCTGAACTTCATTTGAAGTCACTGATTGGCAGTTTGGGTCTCCACCCACAAGCAGCTAGCCATAAACAGAGCACTTCCAGGAGAGGATGGGAAGGTTTTTTTCCCATTTTTTTGGGGGGGCTGTGTGACGCCCTGGACCCCAGGGGTCACAGGTCACAACAGTCACCACAGACACCCCCACAACCACAAAGACCTGATTGCCTCCCTCAGTGTTGGACAGGCACACCAGGTGGGCGGAGTCAGGCAAAAAGACACGCCCCCGAGGAGTCTGCTGGCCTGAGGCAGGAAAAGACAAGGGAGTTGTGTAGAGGTCAGCAAAGAGAGCAGTTCAGTACAGGGTTCTGTGCAGACAGACGGTTTAAACAGTCAGGCAGGCAGACGGCAGTGGCCGCCTGCAGGAGACCGGGAACACGACCAGCGGAACCGTAAGGGACTGGGACATGGTAGTGGCCCCCCGGAACCGAACCGGGGATCTAACTGGATACCGGAGCACCATGCAGGGTACTCAGACCCCGAACTAGGCTATATGCCACCACCATAGTCGAATTAACTGATTGCGGTCTGGACCTCAGGGGTTCATTCCCACCAAAGTCCCGATTAAAGGCAACAGCCCAACCCGTCCGGATAGTAGCCACCGCCAGAGGCCAGAGATCCAAGGGCCAGCGCCTGCGGGCAAAAGGGGCTCCTACGACACATACACGCCGGGGAGCGGACTACCAGTGCCCAGGCACAGTGGTCACACTACAAACACAGGTGCAGGAGAAAGGCGGACATTGCCAAACCTGACTAGGAAGCTGCAGCCGGCTGCGGGCCTCGTTCATACCTTCGTTTGGTTCACCAGTGACTCTGTGTGGTTTAATCGTGAGTACACCAGTGCCATCCGGCACTGCGCCGCATCGCAGCCCTGCGCCCTGCACCCCGACCCTCGCACAACCGGGCCCCGGGACTAACATCCCCTACCCACGGAGGGGTCAATACTTAGCTGCGCCACTACACCGCTCCCGGGAGTCCCCGTACCTTCACCGTAGCGGTGGTGTCCACCATCACCACAACACGTGGGTGGCATCACGAACAATCGTCCCAAAACCAAATACCCGCATCCCCCGTGTGTAACGCCAACCCCCCTTGCAAAGCGACGTGACCCCCAGGTCCGTGAGAGGCTCGAGCCACCATCTGTAGAACGCGAACACGGATCCGAGCGGCTCGGCGACCGCACTCGAGGCCGCGGGGCGGTACAGCTGCACACTACATCTGCTCACGCAGTTGTTACCCCCAGTGCAAGCCATTCAAACAATCCAAGTGGCTCACACTGGGCTGAGCACCATGCATACCCAAGCACAGTGATGCTCACGCGAGTAGTTTGCATACGTAAAGCACCCAAACTTTATTTTCTGGGAAAAGTATGAGTTCATGCCGAACATAAAACACCGAACTTCAGTTTAATCCATCTCTAGTCATTTGGTTTCTTCATTGGGATTTCAAATTGACCCCATTAAGGTACAGGCCGTCTTGGATTGGGTACAACCTACGAACCTTAAAGCATTGCACAGATTCTTAGGTCTTGCTAATTACTATCAAAAGTTCATTAAAAAGTTCTCACTTATTGTAAAGCCTTATCTTTCTTCTGGAGCTGAGAGATGAAAATCTGAGTTAGATTCTTAAGGCCCCGTCACACTAAGCAACATCGCTAGCAACATCGCTGCTAACGAACAACTTTTGTGACGTTGCTAGCGATGTTGCTGTGTGTGACATCCAGCAACAACCTGGCCCCTGCTGTGAGGTCGTTGGTTGTTGCTGAATGTCCTGGGCCATTTTTTAGTTGTTGCTGTCCCGCTGTGAAGCACACATCGCTGTGTGTGACAGCGAGACAGCAACAACTAATGTGCAGGCAGCAGGAGCCGGCTTCTGCGCAGGCTGGTAACCACAGTAAACATCGGGTAACCAAGAAGCCCTGTCCTTGGTTACCCGATATTTACCTTTGTTACCAGCCTCCGCCGCTCTCACTGTCAGTGCCGGCTCCTGCTCTGTGCACATGTAGCTGCAGGACACATCGGGTTAATTAACCCGATGTGTGCTGTAGCTAAGAGAGCAGGGAGCCAGCGCTAAGCGGTGTGCGCTGCTCCCTGCTCTGTGCACATGTAGCTGCAGCACACATCGGGTAATTAACCCGATGTGTGCTGTAACTAGTAGAGCAGGGAGCCAGCGCTCAGTGTGCGCTGCTCCCTGCTGTCTGCACGTGTAGCTCCGTGCGCTGGTAACCAAGGTAAATATCGGGTTGGTTACCCGATATTTACCTTAGTTACCAAGCGCAGCATCTTCCACGCGGCGCTGGGGGCTGGTCGCTGGTGAGCTCACCAGCAACTCGTGTAGCGACGCTCCAGCGATCCCTGCCAGGTCAGGTTGCTGGTGGGATCGCTGGAACGTCGCAGTGTGACATCTCACCAGCAACCTCCTAGCAACTTACCAGCGATCCCTATCGTTGTTGGGATCGCTGGTAAGTTGCTTAGTGTGACTGGACCTTTAGTGAATGGCTGGTGGTGGGGGGTGCTTTAGGGATTGATCTCAGACAGCATATTCAGGAGGCTAAGGATACTGCAACGGAGCTCTGAACAAACTATTTGTACCATCCTCTTTACACACAGACCTTCTTAACAAAGTGCATGATTCCATGTTGCTTGGTCACCCAGGTTCTTCTGCCACTTGGAGAGCTATTTCTGGAGCCATTTGGTGGCAGAGTGCTTGTAAAGGCCGCTTTACATGCTACGACATCGCTAGCAATTGCTAGCGATGTCGAGCGCGATAGCACCCACCCCGTCGTTGTAACGATATGTGGTGATCGCTGCCATAGCAAACATTATCGACGTCGCTGTGACCGGCGAACTGCCTCCTCTCTAAGGGGGCGATTTGTTCAGCGTCACAGCGATGTTACAGCAGCATCACTGAACCGCCGCCCAATAGAAAAGGAGGGGAGGAGATGAGCGGCCGGAACATCCCGCCCACCTCCTTCCTTCCTCCTTTTCCGGTGGACGCAGGTAAGGAGATGTTTGTCGTTCCAGCGGCGTCACACATAGCGATGCGTACTGCCGCAGGAAGGACAAACAACATCGTTACTGCAGCAGCAACGATAATTGGGAAGGGACCCCATGTCACCGATGAGTGATTTTGAACGTTTTTGCGACGATTCAAAATCGCTCATAAGTGTCACACACAACGACATCACTAAAGCGGCCGGATGTGCATCACAAATTCCGTGACCCCAACGAGATCACTTTAAAGTGATCTCGTAGCGTGTAAAGCCACCTTAAGGATGTTGATGAGTATGTCCGCAGATGTAGAGTTTGTGCCAAGGATAAAGCTTTTCGAGAGTCCCAGCTGGTTTTCACTCACCTAACGAAGTCCCGTCGCAGCCATGGACTTTGTCACTGATCTACCTAATTCTGCTGATAAAACAGTATTGTGGGTGGTGGTGGACCTTTTCAGCAAGGTGGTTCATTTGGTTCCTCTTCAAAGATCGCCTACAGCTAAGAGTCTAGCTACATTATTCATTTTGCATATCGGGAAATGACATGGAGTACCTAAGAACATTATTGTCGATAGAGGGGTTCAGTTTTTAGCTAGCCTTTGATGTAGTTTTGCTCCAGATTAGGTATTAAACTTTCATTCTTCTCAAGTTATCATCCCGAGACTAATGGAGAAAGGATGAACCAAGAGGTAGAATAGTATTTATAATGTTTCATCTCATCAGGAGGACTGGGTAGAATTTCTGTCCTTTACTGAGTTCGCTCTCAATAGCCGCACCTCTACAGCTACCGGTAACTGACCTTTTTTTCTCCTGTGGATGTTTTCATGCTGTTTTTGGGAATTTTTCTGATTTGTAATCCTCTGCACCACCATCACTTCTAAGGTATAGAGGGAAGTTGAAAATAGTCTTATGGCAACTTGTGACCGGACCAAGAGAACTGCGGATTGCAGACTTAGGAGGACTCCTATCTTTAGGGTGTTAGAATTTGTTTTGGTTATCCTCAAAAAACTTCGCCTTTAAAATACCATTAAGAAATTTGCTCCCAAATTTCTTGATCCATATAAGGTAATTAAAATTCTCAATCCTGTGACAGTCAAACTCTAAAAGGGGCTTTACACGCTACGATATCGTTAATGTTTTATCGTCGGGGTCACGTCGTTAGTGACGCACATCCGGCGTCATTAATGGTATCGCAGCATGTAGCACTTACCAGCGACCTTAAACATCCTCCAAAGTGGTGAAAATCGTTCACCATAGATAAGTCGTCCTAAAACCAAAAATTGTTAATGGTTGTTTATAGATGTTGTTCCTCGTTCCTGCGGCAGCACACATCGCTGTGTGTGACACCGCAGGAGCGAGGAACCTCACCTTACCTGCGTCCCGCCCGCAAAGAGGAGTGAAGGAGGTGGGTGAGATGTTCGTCCCGCTCATCTCCGCCCCTCCGCTTTGATTCGCCGGCCGCTTAGTGACGTCGCGGTGACATCGCGGTGACGCCAAACGCACCTCCTCCTTGAGGGAGGGATTGTTCGGCAGTCACAGCGACGCCGCCGACCAGGTAAGTGCGTAAGTGCGTGTGACGCTGCCGTAGCGATAAGGTTCGCTGCGGCAGCGATCACATGATATCGCATGCACGATGGGGGCGGGTGCTTTTGCATACGATATCGCTAGCAATTGCTAGAAATATCGTAGCGTGTAAAGCCCGCTTAACTCCCAGAGGATCAATAATTTCTTCCATTCATCTCTTCTTAAAAAGTGTGAGAGGACCTCTGGTCCTCAGGACATAATTGAGGTGAATTTGGAGAAGGATCGGAAGTGTGAGGTGGAGCGAGTACTGGGTGCCAGATGTGTCGCGGGCGGAGGAGGGGACGCTGCGCTCTCCCACTGCTCGGGTCCGGCTGCCGCTGCTGCTGCGGCCTCTGCTGCTCGGTGGCTCGAGCGATGGGCCGGATCCCGGGGACTCGAGCGGCGCTCCTCGCCCGTGAGTGAAAAGGGGATTGGTTTTGGGGATTTATTGTCCGTGACGCCACCCACGGTTGTGGTGATTGTGTGGACACCACCGCTGCTCTGTATGGGGATCCCGGGAGCGGTGACAGGGAGCAGCAAAGTTGTTGGTTCTCCCCTCCGTGGGTAGGGGGTAGTTGTCCCGGGGCCCAGTGATGAGGTGGGTGATGAGGGATGGCGGGGCCGGTGCAGGGCTTGGTGGGGTGCAGGGACGCGGGGCAGCGCTGTGCCTCACGGCACTGTGGTACTCACTCAGCCTGAGACGGGGACACAGTTCTCGGTAAAACACACGGCTGGAAAGACGGTTCCCACGGACGGCTGCTGTTGCTTTTCCCCAGTAGTTGACGGTGACGGTCCCTTTTCCTGCACCTAAGATGATGTTGGTAGCGATGGGTTCCCACCGGTAACCCGCTCCCCGGCTTGGATATGGGCCGGAGGAGCCCCTCGTTGCCCGCAGGCGCTGGCCCTGAGAAACTGGTGCCTTGGCGGTGGCGGTGTCACTTTCTAACGGTTGGACTGTTGCCTTCAATCGGGACTTGATTGTTGGGAGACCCAGAGGTCCCCTTCACTAACGGATTTGGCAAATTCACGGCGACTCCTAGCCTTGCCGGGATCCGAAAGGCCCCTGCCAATGGTGCTGGCTTCTCTTCGTATACCGCTCCGGTACCGCCGGGCCACCACCCGTCCACGGTCCTTTCGGCAACCTCCAAGCAGCCTCTCCTGCAGACAGTCACCGCCGTCTGCTAACCTTGCTGTTCTCAGTCCGGGGCACACACCCGGACCAACTTCAGGCTTTCTCAACTGTCACTCTCTTTTGCTCCTCTACCACTTCACTTCACTTCAGCTCTCACTACTCTCTACTCCAACTTCTAACTCTTTCACTTCCCTAGCTAAAACTGCCTGGTTTTCCCACCTCCAGGGCTGTGTACTCCTCGGTGGGCGGAGCCAACCGCCTGGCCCACCCCCTGGTGTGAACATCAGCCCCTGGAGGAAGGCAACAATGATTTTTGTGTAGCTTTGGTGTACCTATCCGGGGTGTAGGGTGTGGTGGTGTAATGACCTGTGACCCCTGGCTTGCCCAGGGCGTCACAGATGCACCAGATACCGGCTGCAGTTAAATGTTAAATGGAAGGGTTACGGTCCATAGGATAACTCCTGGATTAATGCGGACGATAAGTATGCTGATCATCTGGTAAGAGTTCTGTGAGCGATGTCATAGGATGGAGATCTTGGAGGGTCCAGTGGCTCTTCTTCATTTAAGTGGGGTACTGTCATACCTCAGGACTAGATCCGGAAATCCTCTATGCTGTGATTTGTTTCCATCTCCACTGCGCCACAGTCAGGTTCAATCTCTGACTAGGTTCTGATCATTTTTTGTTTGTGTTCATTCCTTTTAAGACAGCAAGAGTTTTCCATGTTGTAATTCAGTCTGCTCCATCACCTGGCAGGTGTTATTACTTAGAGCTTCCCCTGGTGAGATTCTGAAGTAGATCCTGCTTTGAATTACAGCTTTTCAGCCAAGTTCTATTCTCTGGCAGATTGTGACCTATTTGGTTAAACTTACTTTTTACGCTGCACCCTCCACCTTTATTTTTCCACATGTGCACTATTGTGCGCATAACAGTGGTACATTTTTTTTCTTACAAGCCCTTATAAAGCATAAAAACGTGGGTCTTAAACAATATTTTCAGTGAACCATTAAAAGGTATCAACCACTGAGGACTTTAGTTCTTTTAAACAATATTTTAGTAATTTTAGTAAAAAAAAAATTATTCTTTCTTTCTTCACCACCAAATGGTATAAAACTACAGTACAGACCAAACGTTTGGACACACCTCCTCATTCAAAGAGTTTTCTTTATTTTCATGACTCTAAAAATTGTAGATTCACATTGAAGGAATCAAAACTATGAATTAAAACATGTAGAATGAAATACTTGAAGTGTGAAACAACTGAAAATATGTCTTATATTCCAGGTTCTTCAAAGTAGCCACCTTTTGCTTTCATTACTACTTTGCATACTCTTGGCATTCTCTTGGTGAGCTTCAAGAGGTAGTCACCGGAAATGGTCTTCCAACAGTCTTGAAGGAGTTCCCAGAGATGCTTAGCACTTGTTGGCCCTTTTGCCTTCACTCTGCGGTCCAGCTCACCCCAAACCATCTCGATTGGGTTCAGGTCTGGTGACTGTGGAGGCCAGATCATGTGGTGTAGCACCCCATCACTCTCCTTCTTAGTCAAATAGCCCTTACACAGCCTGGAGGTGTGTTTGAGGTCAATGTCCTGTTGAAAAATAAATTATGGTCCAACTAAAAGCAAACCGGATGGAATAGCACGCGCTGCAAGATGCTGTGGTAGCAACGCTGGTTCTGTATGCCTTCAATTTTGAATAAATCCCCAACAGTGTCAGCAGCAAAGCACCCCCACACCATCACACTTCCTCCTCCATGCTTCATGGTGGGAACCAGGCAAGTAGAGTCCATCCGTTCACCTTTTCTACAAAGACATGGTGGTTGGATCCAAAGATCTCAAATTTGGACTCATCAGACCAAAGCACAGATTTCCACTGGTCTAATGTCCATTCCTTGTATTCTTTAGCCCAAACAAGTCTCTTCTGCTTGTTGCCTGTCCTTAGCAGTGGTTTCCTAGCAGCTATTTTACCATGAAGGCCTGCTGCACAAAGTCTCCTCTTAATAGTTGTTCTAGAGATGAGGTGTGTCCAAACTTTTGGTCTGTACTGTATGTGGGACATCTGTGGTATCAATATGTTCACTGTACCCCTAGATGAATTCATTGAGGGGTGTACTTAGTAAAATGCGGTCACTTATGGCGGGTCTGATTTTCTGGCATGTCAGGAGCTCTGCCAATGTGATATGGCACCCCCAAAGGTGAAAACAGGCTCGGGGTGAAGGGGTTAATAGGTTTATTGCAAACAGCATAAAGTTTATACATTTTGTTTATAAACCTTATTTGCAATTGGGGATGAATACTCTTGATTACAATTGTACATACACATACAGTTTCCATTAAGCTCAAATGTGTGATTGGGGCTTTATTTAAGTTTTCCATGACTTTTTTTTTTTTTTTTAGCAAAGCTTACATCATATTTTCCAATATTGTGTGTACCCTGTTGAACAATTTGGCACGCACAGCACACTAGAGAACGGAATGTGCAACTACTCAGATGTGTTCAGTATGTGTGACTATATATACGTATCTAACCATATGTAAGATAAGAAAAACTAATAGTACTTATATTGCAGCTTTAATTAAAATTTTGTAATATTTGTTACATTTTTTCTTTGCAGAACCATCTTCTCAACTTCCTACAATTTTGCACAAAACTCGCTTTCATTCAAACCAATTCCTACGTTTACAAAATGTCCAAATAAATATGGTTTCATACTTGGCAACAAAGAAATTGCACTTCAAAGATTGTGCACCAGGAAGACCAAGAAAGTCTGCATCATCATGGATTCAACCAGAAATGATCCCTATAGATTCCGTCACTGATAAATCAACTGCACTTAATGTAAAAACAGGTAACAAGTACTTTAGAAGCATGTCTCCATCTTTATTCCTTGGTCTTGATGATGAGATGAAGCAGTACGGACTGAAGACACATGATGAACAACAAATCTCAAATGTACAGCAAACTAAAGAACTTTCAAATGACTTGTTCTCACCACCAGTTCCCACCAATTCAAATTTTTGGGAACATCAGGAATATGGAGAACTAAAACACATGCCAGGAGTTGACCTTCAAGAACAAACTAGATCTCCTATAAAATCACCTCTCGGGAATGTTTCAAAACTCAAAATGCATTTCCTCAGGAAAATTTTTGAAAATCTAATGATGTCCTACCCCAAAATTGTTCAGAGATCAGTGCAAGCGTACAATGAAAATTGCCAGATATCTTCTAATTGGAAAAAGTTTAGTGTACCAACACAACCTTACCTGGATTATAATGCGCCAGAACGTACCCCAAAACTTAAGAGTGACACCCCAGTGCAAAATGTAACACCATTATCTAAGAATACCATAGCAGTCATGGGATATTGCTCCAATACAGTGCCGGAAAAAGTGCCATTACCCTTTACGGAGAAGAGTAATTCCAAAAAGCTTAAAAGCTTTAAAAGATCAAAGAGACAGTCCAGAAAAGAAACAGATCTACCAATAAACACCATCTTACACTTTGGTATAAAAACTATGCAAACCTTATCTCCTGACATCTGCATAGATAAATCTCATATAGAAATAACAAATAGAACAGCTAATTACAAAATACAGAACCCTTTTCTGGAACCTGGAATCAAAGAAGACTTAGTGGTTGAGAGATCAAAACAAACCACAAACATAAATAATAAATTGAAGGAGATAGAAGAAGATGAAAGCAATGACATAACTATTCCAAAGTCTCAGGAACGACCAATCACCGGTGTCACCAGTCACATATGTGCCAACCCTGTGCAAGAACCTCATGTTTCATCTAATTCTCTAGTAGATGATCAATGCTTATCTACCAAAATGATCAAGAAGGTCACCTCTTCATGTTCAGAAGGAAAGACATCAACACGACCTTTACACACCACAGTTTCAGATAATACATCGATATTCAGGCATCCTGTTTCTTTTAACAGTTTCAGAACATTCCTTCTTAACACCATCATGCCGAATCCTCACCAGAGAAGACTGTTGAGTGGCAGAACTACAAAAGAACTCTGTGAAAGGCAAAAATCACTATAGCAATATATGGAGCAACCATTTTTATGTCATGTCCCAAGAGGAGAGTCTATCTAGCTTCAATAAATAATACTTTCAATAGATTGAGTTCTTGGGGTTTTTTAGGTTTTGAATTTTTTTAATAACCTTATGTTATTCTATTGATTCACCGAGTCAATCGAAAATACTATATTTGTCATTTGATATGATAAATATGAAGTCCAGAAACACCAAAGGAAATGACTTTGGGGTCCCCCCTCTATCCAAACAGAACATCTATGTGAATGTCAACTTTTAATTCTATCGTAAACTTTGTTGCTACTAATTATAAACCTGTAGAACATGTCAGTAAGCACTAATTAAAGGGTAGTTCACTACTCACCATTCGTTGCCGCATCACTGTAAAACTCATAGGGAAGGCTTTTGTCAGATACCTTGTTTAGTACATTCTGCCTCTGACCGGCACTATTGCGGTCAGCTCATCCCCATCACGTGACCCCCCCCGGGCTCCATGACCTCTGAGATCTGGTGATGTCACGTTAACTTCCAGTTGACCTGATATCACTAAGGTGGCCCCGATCTCCCTGAGTGACAGGGTAGTGGGCGGAGTTTCACCACTCATCACAGCCCAGCATCGCTCCTGCTTGTGGCGTTCTGCTGCAAAGGAGAACATGTGCGAGATGCTGAGCTGTGACGAGCGGTGAAACTCTGCCCACAGCCCAGTCACGCTGGGAGACTGGGGCTGCCTCAGTGATGTCGGTTCAACTGGAAGTTGACGTGATATTGTGCCGCCCCCGTGCCAGCAGCCGGTGCTGCTCGGATCTGGATCTACGGTGCAGCTCGAGGGGTCCTCCGGACCCGGGGGTCGCGCGGACACTCTGAATAAAAGGGGGACGTATTTATACGGGATTGGTTGTAAGATGTCTGTGACGCCAACAACGGTGTGTGGTAAGATGTAACACCACCGCTGCCGTTGCGGGGCTCCCGGGGACGTTGGGCTGGCAGCTGGATGTTAACCCCACCATGGGTAGGGATGGATGTCCCGGGGCCCAGTGTCTCTGTGCGGAGGATGGTGATTGCAGGAGCCGGCGCACCTGGCCAGGCCGGGGATGTTACTCACGGTCGAATAAAGCACACGAGTCCTGTGGTAAACCAAGTGGATGGTGGACGGCTGCCGCAGATGGGTGTATCTGATCCCACACCCGGGTTGATAGTCAAAGCCTCTCTCCTCTGCACTCGGTGTATTGTAGATAGGACTTCCCTTTGTGAAACACGGGAGTCAGCTCCTGGTCCTTTGGTTGGAAGCCATGCCCGTCTGACGCTGACCCTTGGGATCTACGGGCCCTGGCAGTTGCCCTATCCCTCTCGGTGGGTGGTTGTCTACTTTTCGGGACTTAGGTTGGGACAGCACCTAAAATGCAGCCCTCAATTGGTTAATTAGCTAGGCAGTTGGTGCCGGTCCTGGCTTCAGGGTCCAAGTACCCCCTCTGAGCACACTGTTTCCGGGTCGGTTCTCCGATGTCGGTACTGGCGGGCTCCAACCATGTCCCAGTCCACCTAGGATCCCCGGCTCCGTCTTCCTGTCTCCTGCAGGCTCTGGCTACCATCTGCCACCTAGCCAAGGTGTCAGGGCTCCGACCCTGGCACCTCCAGACTTCACCTCCTGACTTGAACTCAACCTTCACTTATCTAACTGTTTTCCCACCCCTTGCTCTCCAGACCCCTAGGTGGACATTTCCTATCCGCCTGGTCCCGCCTACTGGTGTGTCTGTGTGACGCCCTGGCAAAACCAGGTAGTCACACATTAGGCCCCCGCAGAACACCATCCCTCACCTAGGTTACATACAGCCAACCTGAAACCCTAGTCACCGCCCTCAGGGCAAGACAGGAACACCAGTGGGCGGGACCAGGCAGTTAGGGAACCCCCACCTAGGGGTCTAGACAGCCCGGGGCGGGAAAACAAGCAAATTAAGTTTGGAGTTCAAGTTGAGAGGAGTGGAGGCTGGAGCTAGGTGTAGCTCCACCGGAGGAGAAGTTCAAGTTGAACGGTGTCAATGTCGGGTCTTCGGTACTGACACCGGAGACCCGACCGGAGGAAACCGTGCACAGAGTGGGTAATCGGACCCTGAAGCCAGGACCAAAACCAACGGCCTAGGTAATCAACCGATTGAGGGCAGGATTATAGGTCCTGTTCCAACCAAAGTCCCAAAAGCAGACAACCACCCACAGAGAGGGATAGGGCAACCGCCAGGGCCCATAGATCCCACGGGTCAGCGTCAGCGGGCACGGCTCCTCAGGCACATAGAAAGCCGGGAGCGGACTCCCGTGTTCCATACTGGGAAGTCTAAACACACAACCACAACTAGTGCAGAGGAAGAGACGGCGACCACCAGCCCTGGTGGGGGACCAGAGTACAACCGGCCGCGGCGGCCGGCCACCAGCACCTTGGTTTACCAAAAGACCCGAGTGATTCATTTGACTGTGAGTAACCAAACCTCCCCTGGTACGTCCGGGCGCGAGCCCCTGCCATCGACATACCCTGCACAGAGACATTGGGCCCCGGGGCAACCATCCCTACCCACGGAGGGGTTAACATCCGACTGCCACTACATCTTCCCCGGGTATCCCACAACAGCGGCGGTGGTGTCCCACTTCACCACACACCGTGGGTGGCGTCAAAAACCGAATACGGCCAAGGCCGTACAACTACGTCCCCCTTTTCATTCGGCGTGTCCGCGTGAGACCCGGGACCGGAGGATCCCTCGAGCCGTACCGTAGATCTGGATCTGAGCAGCGCCGGCTACTGGCACGGGGGCGGCACATCTGTCCTTCCCTGAGGGGGGTGACTAGGGTTTTAGGTCGGCTGATTTAACCCTTCATGGGATTGGTGTTATGCGGGGGCCTATATGTGCAACTACCTGGTTTTCCAGGGCGCTACAATATCACCGGATCTCAGAGGTCACGGAGTCAAGGGGTCACTTGATGGAGATGACCGGACTGCAATAGCGCCGCTCAGAGGCAGAATGTACTACACAAGGTATTTGAAAAAATCCTTCCCTATGAGTTTTACAGTGATGTGGACACTAATGCTTCATAATGAACCACCCCTTTAAACTAATGTCTGTATTTATCCCAGCAATTAATTAACTGAATTGTGAGCTCCAGTGAGAATTATCTGTTGCTTGGTATTTAGGGCCCAATTGTATTTGAGGCCAATCAGTGTGTCAGAACTGGGCCCACCAAAGCACCTTCTGGTAGTCAGTCAGACTCCGGTTATTGAAAATACATAACCAAAGCACATAATTTGAGCATATAACAAATGAGCAAGAAGACAATATCAGAGCTGAAGTCAATTAATGTTAAAATCTTTTAAAAATGGAAAACTCTGACGATTTTATTATTGTACCACAAAGTGCACAAAATTCTGCCAATACATTATCTACAAAGTTGTACACAATGTACTCCCTCATATCCTCCCACTAGGTGTCCACATGAACTTGGCAACCATAACCACACATTAAGTGGTGATATATATATATATATATATATATATATATATATATATATATATATATATATATTTATATATATTTATTATTAAAATGTAACTAATCTTTTTTTTTGTAATTTTTTTAGAACAATTTACAAAGTTATGAAATTATGTAATACACTTCTGCCTCTGTCTTTCAGATAATTGCAGTGCTGTTTTAACTGCCTATTTCAAGCTGCCTAAAATCTGATTTGAGCGGCTCAGCAGGGACCTATATTCCGTTTACAATCAGAGCACTGAATTTTCCCTGCTTAGCCTCTCTGCTGCCCTCCCCAAACCTCTGACAGGGAATCTTCAGACTGTTTGCAAATAGAGTAGGAGGATTGTTGCTGAGCAGCTGTTTGAAGCAGAATCTTAGGGAGCCTGAAAAAGGCAGTTAAAACAGCAGTGCAGCATGGCATTTCGGAAAGAAGGTAAAAAAGGTAATTATGTAAATTGCAAATATATATAACTTTAAAAAGGCTGATCAATAATTTAATACAAATTTATGTACTCTTTAAGATCTCAGTGAAGTTAAAAAATATCTTTAGATGAATATCAGCTATAAAGATTTTACTAATACAATATATCATCACAACCAACCCAGCTATCCACTATGGCTTATGCCAGGCCCGGACTGACCATAGGGCAATTCTGGCAAATGCCAGATGGGTCGGTCCCTGTAGTGGGCCGGTGCCTGTAGTGGGCCGGTGTATTTGCAGTCACCGCCGCGCTCCTCAGCAGTGTGTGCATGTGTCGCGGGCGGGGAGGAGGGTGTCAGCACACTACGCTGACCCCCTTCTGCTCGGGTCCGGCGGCTACTGCTCAGTGGTGGCTCGAGCGGTGGGCCGGATCCTGGGGGTTTCTCGAGCGGCACTCCTCGCCCGTGAGTGAAAGGGGGGTTTGTTGGGTGTGGGGATGATTATTGTCCGTGACGCCACCCACGGTTGTGGTGATTTCCCCACCGCTGCTTTATACGGGGCTCCCGGGGATGGTGATGCGGAGCAACCAGGTGTTGTGTTGCCCCTCCGTGGGTAGGGGTTGGTGATCCCGGGGCCCGGTGATGGTGATGGGGGTGCAGGGCCTGGTGGGCGCAGGGACGCGGGGGCAGCGCTGTGCCTTGCGGCACTGTGGTACTCACTCAGCCTGAGACGTGACACAGTTTTTACGGTAAACCATACGGCTGGATAGACGGTCCCACGGATGGCTGCACCTGCTCTCCCAGTAGGTGACGGTGATGTCCCTTTTCCTTGCACCTTGGTGTACTTGTTGGTTGCGATGGGTCCCCACCGGTAACCCGCTCCCCGGCTGCAAGCTGGACCGGGGGAGCTCTACTCTTTGCCCGCAGGCGCTGGCCCTGGGGAAACTGGTGCCCTGGCGGTGGCGGTGTCTCCCCTGTAATGGTTGAGCTGTTGCCTTCAATCGGGACTTGGTTGTTGGGGAGATCTACGTCCCCTTCACTGATGGATTCGGCAAATTGTGGCGACTCCAAGCCTTGCCGGGGTCCGAGAGGCCCCTGCCCTGGTGCTGACTGTCCTTCGGAACACTGCTCCAGACCGCCGGGCACACAGCCAACTGGGTCCTTCCAGGAACTTCCAAACGGTCCCCCTCCAGACAGTCACCGCCGTTGCTGACCTTGCTGACCTGGCCCTACACAAAGCTGGACCCTTCAGGCTTTCCTTCCTTCTTGTCACCTCACTTGCTTTCCTCCTTTACCACTTCTTCTACTTTCACTACTTTCACTTAGTTGTTTACTCAAGCTCGTCCCTGAGCTATCTCCTCTCTAGCCCTTAGCTAGACTTCAACTCCTGGTTTTCCCGCCTCCAGAGCTGTGTCCTCCTCGGTGGGCGGAGCCAACCGCCTGGCCCACCCCCTGGTGTGAATCATCAGCCTCTGGAGGAAGGCAACAAGGATTTTCGGTTAGCTGTGGTGTTCCTAACTGGGATGTAGGGTGTGGTGGTGTGTGACCTGTGTCCCCTGGCTTGCCCAGGGCGACACACATGCCGGGCACACTAGCTGCAGCAGGACCAGGAGGCAGCGCTGTGCTGTGCCGGCCCTGATGTGTGCTGCTGTGCCGGCCCGGCAGGCACACACTGCTGAGGAGCGCGGCAGTGCCGGTGCCGGTGACTGCAGCTTCTTCCTTCCTATGCAAATGTATTTGCGTCTTTCAGACGTAAATACATTTGAACAGCGCGCCGGGACTAGACCCGCCCCCGACGTGCAGCAATGTGAGGAGATCAGCACCTTGCTGACATCATCACAGTGCTGCGGGCGTCACACAGGAGACATCAGGAAGCGGTAAGCTCTCCATGGAGGAGCCGAAGATGGCAGGTTTAATTAATGGAGGTGAGTGTGAAGGGGCTGAGGACACATAATGGGGAACATTTGTGAAGGAACACAGCTTTGTGACAGGCAGAGGGGGAGTACTGTATTCCGAGGGAGGGGGGGAGGCAGGAGTGTGTAGTGATGGGGTAGTGTAATTTGTGTGTGTAGGGGGTGATGGTGGGTGCATTGTATTGTGTGAGGGAGGAGGGGTAATGGGGGTGAATTGTATTGTGTATGTGTGTGTGTAGTGGGTAATGGGGGAGTATTGTATTGTGTGTGTGTGCGTGAGGGTAATGGAGCGTGCACTGTATTGGGGGGGTGTGTGTGGGGAGGGGTAATGGCGGTGCATTGTATTGTGTGTGTGTAATAGGGGTGCATTGTACTGTGTGTGCGGGGAGGAGTAATGGGGGTGCATTGTAGTGTGTGTGTGTGTGTGTGTGTGTGTGTGTGTGTAATGGGGTGCACTGTATTGTGTGTGTGTGGGGAGGGGTAATGGGGGTGCATTGTATTGTGTATGTGTGTGTGTGTGTGTATTTGTAATGGTGTGCATTGTATTGTGTGTGTGTGTGTGTGTGTGTGTAATGGGGGTGCATTGTATTGTGTGTGTAGGGTGGGAGGGGGGGTAATGGGGGTGCATTGTAGTGTGTGTGTGTGTGTGTGAGGGTAATGGGGGTGCATTGTGTGTGTGGGGGGAGTGGTAATGGGGGTGCATTGTGTGAGTGTGTGAGTGTGTGTGTGTGTGTGTGCGTGTGTTTGTGTGTGCATGTGGGTAATAGGGGTGCATTGTACTGTGTGTGTGGGGAGGGGTAATGGGGGTACATTGTGTGTGTGTGTGTGTGTGTGTCTGGGGAGGGGTAATGGGGATGCATTGTAGTGTGTGTGTGTGTGTGTGTGTGTGTGGAGGGGTAATGGGGGTGCAGTGTGTGTGTGTGTGTGTGTGTGTGGAGGGGTAATGGGGGTGCATTGTATTGTGTGTGGGGAGGGGCGCGGAGTCATTAATTGAGGACTAATTAGCGTGATATCAGTGATATTAGTCCTGGACCTGTCCGCACAGGTACAATCCCCTGTAGTGACTGCAGCGCTTGTAGAGTGATTAGGACACAGGTATGTGACGGAACAATACACAAATCAGGGAAGCAAAGAGCAGAAAATACATCAAGGTCTGCTACCCACTGCAAAAATGTGTCACATAGTGCCATACAGTACTCACATAATGCCATACAGTACTCACATAATGTCATACAGTGCTCACATAATGCCATACAGTGCTCACATAGTGCGATACAGTACTCACATAATGCCATACAGTACTCACATAATGTCATACAGTGCTCACATAATGCCATACAGTGCTCACATAGTGCCATACAGTGTCACATAATGCCATACAGTACTCACATAATGCCATAAAGTGCTCACATAGTGCCATACAGTGTCACATAATGCCATACAGTATTCACATAATGCCATACAGTGCTCACATAGTGCGATACAGTACTCACATAATGCCATACAGTGCTCACATAGTGCCATACAGTACTCACATAATGCCATACAGTACTCACATAATGTCATACAGTGCTCACATAATGCCATACAGTGCTCACATAGTGCCATACAGTGTCACATAGTGCCATACAGTACTCACATAATGCCATAAAGTGCTCACATAGTGCCATACAGTGTCACATAATGCCATACAGTATTCACATAATGCCATACAGTGCTCACATAGTGCGATACAGTACTCACATAATGCCATACAGTGCTCACATAGTGCCATACAGTACTCACATAATGCCATACAGTACTCACATAATGTCATACAGTGCTCACATAGTGCCATACAGTGTCACATAATGCCATACAGTATTCACATAATGCCATACAGTATTCACATAATGCCATACAGTGCTCACATAGTGCGATACAGTACTCACATAATGCCATACAGTGCTCACATAGTGCCATACAGTACTCACATAGTGCCATACAGTACTCACATATTGCCCTACAGTGCTCACATAGTGCCATACAGTGCTCACATAGTGCCATACAGTGCTCACATAGTGCCATACAGTGTCACAGAATGCCATACAGTGCTCACATAGTGCCATACAGTGTCACATAGCGCCATACAGTGTGACAGAGTGATACAGTGTCTCATAGCGCCACACAGTGTCACATAGCGCCATACAGTGTCACATAGTGCCATACAGTGTCAGATAGTACAATACAGTGCTCACATAATACCATACAGTACTCACATATACAAGTGCAGAAATATATTACACATTCACCATGCGAAAAGTGGGCCTGTGTACCCCTAAATGCCAGGGCTGATTTTTATTCCCAGTCCGGCCCTGGCTTATGCCTAAACAGAGAAAGAGGTTTGGTTAGCTATTAAAATGAGCTGGTCAGCCAGCTGCCTTCACACTGATATTGTGTCGAAACAGGAAAAAATATCCTGCGCCTAAGGCCCCCTACACATGTACGTGATAAAAATGCATGTTTTTTACGGTCCATGTTGAAGGTGCGTATGGCCATCCGTGTGCCGTGATTTTAGCACGTGTGCTATTCGTGATAGCACACGGAGATCATTAACTTTTTACTCACCTATTCCCGACTCTGCTGTCACTGGCGCTGATGTTCCCGGCGCTGCTGCTTCTGGGTCCGCGGTGCAGTGAATGTTCATGAGCATAATGAGTGGGCCCTGAAGCAAGTGACAAGAGCGCCGAAAATAACAGAGCTGGAGACAGGTGAGAATAGAAAATAATTTTATTTCAAAGACACATGTTTTTTCTAGTACGTGTCACACAGATCACATCAGTGTGTGGTCCGTGTGATATCAGTGCTGCCGGAGAAAAATGGACATGTCTCCGTACGGAACACACCGCCACACGTGTGCGCCACACAGACACATGTCCATGAAAAAACACGGATGTATGCGCAGACCCATTGATTTTAATGGGTCTGCATATGTCCATGTCTCTGGTACGTATGAAAACTAACGTCATACATACCGGAATCACGGGCATGTGAAGGGGGCCTAACACAGCCCCATTTTCTTTACACTCAGTACTTCACTGGGGAGACATTTCTTAATGTGGGGACATATCTCCAATCTCAACTCTGTTGCAACATTCCTATCTATATGGCATAACATTGCCTAGAAATAAAACTTTGCTAGTGGTATATAGCACATGTATCATGGTATGACATAGCTTTTTAATAACATTTGCTTAGCAACAAGGACACGTAAGTAACCAAATAGTATCTCCTCTGTAACATGGACAAAGGTAATCTATAGCAACAAATGCAAATAATGAAAGTCCAGAATGTAACAGTGAGGTTAATATAATGGGGGACTTCCTTTTTTAGGCTGGACTCACGCGAGCATATGGCATCCGCAGGGCCGGATTAAGGTTGGTGGGGGCCCCTGGGCAGAAAATCTGGTGGGGGCCCCATAAACATTAACATTTTTAGCCATAACAGTAGAGCGCGAACTGTAGCATTTAGATATAAATCCAATGAACATGTATCTTACCCTGTTCTGCCACATTCAGATTTACAGTACTACAATACAGATACAGTTCAGGATCACTCACAGCCATCACTTATACACACAGTACAATACAGATACAGTCCAGGATCACTCACAGCCGTCACTTATACACAGAAAGTAGAGTTACTCACATATTTTTAATTGATCCCAATGTTAAGGCAGCCGGGGACGGCTCCAGGTTTTTGTGGTCCCTGGTTGAGTCTCAGTGGGCCCCATCCACACACAGACACGCACATACACATACAGGCATACGTACATATACATATTTGAAGACAAATTCACAGAAATACATTTAAACAGACAAATATATACACAGTCATATACACTGACATACATGCAGACACAGATGCATTACAGGTGTTAATATGGAGAAGTCACATGCAGCCTCACTCACCTCTCCCGCTTGTTTCCAGCTCCTCCAGGACATATGGCTGTGTTGCATGATGGCCATCAATAACAGACATGACTGCACACTATGCACACTGACACAGCACTGCTGTATATACATCACAGGAGGGGCTGGGGCCTACAATATATACATTACAGTAGGGGCAGGGGGCATAGACATTACTGGGGGGGCATAGACGTTACTGGAGTGGTAAACAGCTCTGGTGGCGTACACATTACTGGGATGGGTGGCTTAGCGCTCTGGGGGACCCATATAGTTCTGGGGTGCCGCATAGACTGCTCTGATTCATATATACACACACACACACAGCTCTGCTTCACACACACACACACACACACACAGCTCTGCTTCACACCACACATCTTTCTTCAGCTCTGCTTCACACACACACAGCTCTACTTCTCACACACATCTTTCTTCAGCTCTGCTTCACACACACAGCTCTGCTTCTCACACACACAGCTCTGCTTAACACACACAGCTCTGCTTCACACACACACAGCTCTGCTTCACACCACACATATTTCTTCAGCTCTGCTTCACACACACACACACACACACAGCTCTGCTTCACACACACACACACACACACACAGCTCTGCTTCACACCACACATCTTTTTTCAGCTCTGCTTCACACACACACACAGCTCTGCTTCACACCACACATCTTTCTTCAGCTCTGCTTCACACACACACACACACACACACACACACACACAGCTCTGCTTCACACACACACACACACACACACAGCTCTGCTTCACACCACACATCTTTCTTCAGCTCTGCTTCACACACACACACACACACTCACACAGCTCTGCTTCACACACACACAGCTCTGCTTCACACACACACACACACACACACACACACACAGCTCTGCTTCACACACACACACACACACACACACACAGCTCTGATTCACACCACACATCTTTCTTCAGCTCTGCTTCACACACACAGCTCTGCTTCACACACACACAGCTCTGCTTCACACACACACACACAGCTCTGCTTCACACACACACACACACACACACACAGCTCTGCTTCTCACACACTCACACACAGCTCTGCATCACACCACAGATCTTTCTTCAGCTCTGCCCCTACCTGCTCTGATGCCAGCCTCCTGCTGCTCCGGTATAGGCCGCCATCCTCTTGCTGCTGTTCCGGTGCTGCGGCCATCCTCCTGCTCCGGTTAGTCTCCTCTCCTGGCCGCGGCGTGGGTCTTCTCCTCCGCGGCCGCGCGCGTGGGTCTTTTCCTCCGCAGCCGCGCACGTGGGTCTTTTCCTTCGCGGCCGCGCGCGTGGGTCTTCTGCGCCACGGCGTCCTGCTGTGACGTCCGCAGCGTCCTGCTGTGACGTCCGCGGCGTCCTGCTGTGACGTCCGCAGCATTGGACGCCGCAGCAGAGCAGGGAGCAGGCACACCTCTGACCCCGGAAGTACAGGCGATGGTACTTCCGAGGTCAATCAGCATCCTGCGCCCGCAGTTTGTTTTTGCGTCTTAGAGACGCAGATACAAATAAATGTAGGTGCTCCCCCCCGAAAACACAGCTGATTTAGACTGTCTTTACGGAGGGGGAGCGGGTGTGAAGAAAAGAAAAAAAATTGCTGACGGGTGGCAAGTATGGCCCTGGTGGTGGGGGCCCCCTTAGAAGCTCTTTTGGTGGGGGCCCCGGGGCTGAAGCCCCGCCTGCCCCGCCTATAATCCGGCCCTGGGCATCCGATGCGAGAGCATCAGATGTGATATGCTAATGACCCCCGTCTCAGGCTCTGCTGCGAGTGTGAGCCGAGTGTCATGCGACTGTAACCCGATCTTGCGATCGGGTCACAGCTGTGAAGCTGAGGGCGGGTGCTGCGGAGGAGAGGGAGGGGTTAATCCCCCCATCTCCTCCATTGTCAGCCTGTGCGTATATCGCACTGCACTGGGATAACATCCAAGTGCAGTCCGATGTATCTCTCACATCCATTCACTTGAATGGGTGCGAGGGATACGGCTGTAGCAGAAAATCGCAGCATGCTGCCGCTTTTCTCACATCCAGAATCTAAATGCGATAAAAGCTGCCCAACTGCTCGCCCTCATTGCCTAACATTGGTCAGAGTGCAATGTGAGATTTTCTCACATTGCACTCGTCCAATTTTTACGCTCGTGTGAGCGTACCCTTAAAGTCTTTTCCAAATGCCTTACAAGTGTTCTAAATACTGTATGTTCACCCCCACTATTAACTCAGATAAGTGATTGAAGTTTTTTTGTTAAAGTATAAGGAGAGGTGATAACTTATATATTGTTTGGGGTCAGATTGCTCAGAACCCCACCAATCCACAGAATAGGTCACTTTTACTCCGCTTTCAACTTTTTCTAGAAACCCCATATAAAATGAATGGAGCGACAGTCGGGCATCACATTAGCTGCTTCAGTCTAAGGTCACGTTCACTTGTGGTCAATATTTTACCTCAGTATTTGTAGCCAAAACTGGGAGTGGAACAGAGGAAAAGTATAATAGAAACACGTCACCACTTCTGTATTTATTACCCATTCCTGGTTTTGTCTACAAATGCTCAACGTGTGAACGAGGCCTGATAGAAGCATGCGTGTGACGCCCTGGACTAGCCAGGTAGTCACAGGCATGACACCGCCCACACCTCCTCCCCTAGACAGGTCCATCCGTCAAACTCAAATCCTTGTTGCCCCCTCCAGGGGCTGATGTCCACACCAGGTGGGGTGGAGCCAGGCGGTTGGCCCCACCCATCGAGGAGTTCACCATCCTGGAGCAGACGCAGCTGAAGCCCCAGACCCGAGCGTGGCGAGCGCGCCCCTCCGCCCGCGACAACTTGGCGTCACGAACAGGATTGAACCAGTCTACCTACTAATAGAAGTGCGCCTTGCATTCCCCGCAGGCGGCGTCCGGCTGAAAAATTCGAAGTTCCGCCATCTTTTGGCGCGAAGATTTCCCGCTTGAGCGTCTTCTCCGAGCAGTAAAGGCACAAAAGCGAAGCCCCGCCCCTGAAGCCGGAAGTGCCAGAAAGAACCAAGGGGAGGGCGGGTGAAAGCCTGCCTAATGTAGCCGAGGGCATAAAAAGCGGGGATGTCAGGACTCTGCAACATATCCAGTTCCTGGAAGCCTGCAAGCAGCATGTCCGTCCCGTCCGGTGATGCCGAAATTCCCGAGCCCACGCCAGGAACGGCGGCGTGGGTGGAAGCCCGGACCACACAAATGTGCTGCGGCCTGCAGACCCAGGTCCGGTTCTTGATGGAGCACTGGGTGGCCGAGATGGAGGAAGTGGCGGCGGCCGTGCGGAGACGCGAGGTGGAGGCAGTGTTGGAGGAGCAGGTAAGCGACCCACGCCCCTGTGTCCGAAAAGGACCGGTCGCTGCGGCTGAGGGGCCCGGTCTGTGTCTGCTCACCCTGCTGTCTCCCATCCGTACCGGTTGCTGTTGCCCCTCCACTCGGTCCGCTACCCCCAACATCGGAAACTAACCCGTCCGCCCTAGAGGACCGGCCTGTGGGCGTTACCCGGAGACGGCCCGCACCGATTCCACTGCCGTGGAAGGTCCCTTCGGAGGTGCCCATCCGCGAAGCGAAGCCGTCGGCCCTGGAAGTGGCCGCACCCACAGATGACCCGGCTCCGGCAGTCCGCCAGGCCGTGGAAGAACCAGAGGCCATCTGTCCCTGAACTCCCTGCCTCGGCTGAGGCTGCGCCGGGTCGTCGCTGCAGGGCAGCACCCCAGGCCACGTCACCGCCGGACCCCCCAAAGAGCGTGCTGGTTGTAGCCGGCGTGGGGGCAATCCAGAGGGGCCCGATCCGAGCGCAGGGTTACGCCAACACCTCGTACTGGGACAAACAGGTGAACCCGTTGGGCCAGGAGATAGCCGCCAGGGAGCGGGAGAGAGCCGACGTAGCGGCCCGTACCATACGGGAGAAGGACCACCTAAGGCACGCCACCTTTCGGGTGCGGGGCCCGATCTACGAGGGCCAAGTCAGGAAGTTTGACCCGCGAAGAGGGTTTGGCTTTATATACAAGCCGGCCCTGGAGACCGAAGTGTTTGTGGCTCGCCGCGACGTGAACTCGCATCTCCCAACGGGCCACCCAGGTCGAGATCTGTTGCCAGGCGACCTGGTGACCTACACCCGACATTGCGGGGAGAGGGGCTGGTATGCCCTAGACGTGAAACAGAGAGAAAGCCGCGGTGTGCAGATGCGGCCCCAGCCCCCTCCCCCGCCGTGCCATCTGGATGTCGAGCTGGAGGAGGTCCTTGATGAGTGTGACCTCAAGTAAAGGCAGCGGCCCTCCGTTGCAGCTAAGTTGTCCCCGTTGGGACCCTCTGCAGCATGTTGATTGTTCCAGTTGTGAATGAGTGAGTACCAATCACCCGAGTTGTAACCTGATTGCCGTCCGTTTTCAGAAAAACCGTTGTCCCCCGTTGGGACCGGAATTGTCCCTGTTTAATGAAACCGTTAAGCCCATGCCCGCATGAGGAACTGCTCATGGACAAGGCCGAGAACTAGCAGGCCAGCCACGGACTTGTGGCCTTGTAAATAGTTGTTTGGGCTGGTAACCGTTGCCACCTCCGGAGAGGCAGATTGGAGGAAGGACCCGCAGTAGAGCAGGCTGGGGTCCGGTCACCACAAGGACCGGTGACCATCCTCCAGGGGTCAGGGGTCCCCCTGGACGTGGGGTCCCCTGAAGTGACAGCCGGGTGCGAGACACCGTACCCGTTCCCGCTCAGGTGACCTGGACCTGGACTGGGGTGAAAGGGGTGCTGCCAGTTTCTTAAGGGCAGCATCAAGGTGTAGGTTACTTGGGTGGGAGAGCGGAAGACCACGAACCCGTCCGTTGTTATGTTTTTATGCCGTTCAGTAACATTTAAGAAAGTGCCTCCCGTCAGGGAAGATATAAAGTATGCATATTGTTTATTTGTTGTTGTTTGATGTTTATATCTTTACAGAAAATAAAACTGGTGATGGACGGGCAGCCCGCGAACGGTCTGCATTTCACCAAGGGGGAATGTGACACCCTGGACTAGCCAGGTAGTCACAGGCATGACACCGCCCACACCCCCTCCCCTAGACAGGTCCATCCGTCAAACTCAAATCCTTGTTGCCCCATCCAGGGGCTGATGTCCACACCAGGTGGGGTGGAGCCAGGCGGTTGGCCCCACCCATCGAGGAGTTCACAGTCCTGGAGGCGGGAAAGAGAGCAGTTAGTGAGAGAGTGACAGAGAGAGAGAGGAGTGAAGTGAGGAACCCAGGGTGGGCAGAAGTGAAGTGGAGTGAAGTAAAGGAGAGGTGAAGCTGCCGGTGTCTGGGAAGGAGCCCGGGCACGGAGAGCAAGGTTGGCAGACGGTGGTGGCCGTCTGCAGGAGTAGGTGCAGGTCGGTGAACCCGAAGGACCGGAGACGGGCGGTGACTCGCCGGTACCGAGCCGGGAAGCAGAACCTGCATCAGCACGAAAGGGCAGGCCATCGGACCCCGACCAGGTTAGAAGCCGACGGCAAAGGTCAAATCCGAGTGTGACCGGAACCCCCGAGGTTCCCTAACTACCAAGTTCCGTCAGAAGGCAATCGCCCAACCCGTCCGGATAGAGAACCACCGCCAAGGGCTAGAGATCCAAAGGGCCAGCGCCTGCGGGCAATGAGAGCTCCTTAGGGCATATACACCAGGGAGTGGACTACCATTGGGAAACCATCATAGTCAAGCCAGTTTCAGGGTGCAGGGAAAGACAGCCGCCACCACCTGTCCGGGGAGAGCACAGACGCAGAAGCTGGCTGCGGGACCCGTCCATCCAGCCGTTTGGTTTACCGAGGACTTTGTGCATTTGTATCTGAGTGAGTACACCAGTGCCGTCCGGCACCGCGCCGCGCTGTCCCTGCAACCCTACACCCCAGCCATCCAGCCTCCCCGCATCATCACCGGGCCCCGGGATCACCAACCCCTACCCACGAAGGGGATAACATCCTAGCTGCTCCCTACCATCTCTCCCGGGATCCCCGTCACCAGCAGCGGTGGTGCCATCATCACCACGTCCCGTGGGTGGCGTCACAAACTATCTCCCCAAACAAATCACCCCTTTTCACTCACGGGTGAGGAGCGCTGCTCGAGTCCCCGGGTCCGGCCCACCGCTCAAACCACCGAGCAGCCGCAGCAGAAGCCCCGGACCTGAGCTTGGCGAGCGCGCCCCTCCGCCCACAACATGAGCATCATTTCTGCATTTTTCACCTACTCTTGATTTTGACTACAAATACTGAGGTAAAATCCTGACCAAATACTGGACATGTGCACATGGCCTCACAGGGATGACAGTTTCACGACAGGGATAAAAATTTCCTGTATTGCTGATTGGTCTGTTTCCCACCAATCAAAAAGTTGTCACCAAACTTGGGATAGTTGATCATTTATTTTCACTAGAAAACCCCTTTTAATTTGACTTGTTAATGGATGTGAATGGGTGTTTGCATTTTTTCCTGAGTGGTGCATTAGAGGTTGTCTGCCTTTGGGTAACTCGTCATAACAGGCTTCTATGTCCTAGTGTGAAAGGAACTTCACAAAGTCTGCAGAATTCATCTTAATGTTATTGTATCCATAGCCCACAGAATCCCTCTGGCAGAGATGAGTTTAGGAGACATCTGGCTTCAGGTACATCGTATTTTTAGATCATCAATAGAAAATCTTCAAAAGGAACAACTTCAAAGAATGAAAATTACAACCAAATATTTAGTGGTGTGTGAGCCATCCGTGTCCTATGGACACACTTCACGCTATGGTACCGATAAAACCAGCGTGCACGCTAAACATTGGTATGAGGGTTATACAATCCATACAAAATACGTAAACATTTCTTCCTATTGGGGGAATGCTTGATGTAACAATGATCAACTATTATATGTGGACTGGACTTCAGGCCACCTAATTGCATTGAAGACGCAGTGAGTCCTGATCGTGGGCACATACCCTAAGGCCTCGGCTCCACTCGCATTTTACATGGACGAGTGCAGTCCGATAAAACATTAAAACATATCGGGCTGAGAAAAGAATCACATCATGCTGCAATTGTCCGTGAGTCTCGGCTCACACACACCCATACAAGTCTATGGATGTGAGTGAAACATCGCACTGCACTCAAATGTCATCCGAGTGTAGTCCAATATATGCAGAAGACAATCAGTGGAGGAGATGGAGAAAATAACTTTTTACACGGACCCATAGTTTTACACTGGTGCGACTGCAATCCGATTGCATTTGCACCAGTCTAAAACTATGGTGCAGTGTCCATCTGCTATTTTTTTTCTCATGCCAGATCGGCATGAGAAAATAATCACATCATGCTGCATTTGGTAGTGAGCCTCTGCTCCCATGCACCCAAACAAATCTATGGGCGTGTGTGAAACTTCGGACTGCACTTGCATGTAATCCGACCGCAGTACGATGTATGCAGAAACAGACAGCAGAGGAGAGATCACTCTCTCCCTCTTCTCTGCAGCTGTGATCCGATCATAGGATCAGAGCACAATGATGACATTCGGCTCACACACACAGTAGAGCCTGAACCGAGGGTCATTAGCATATGGCTTCCCATGCTCTCGCATTAGTGCAATACGCAAGTGGAACCAAGGACTAAAGGCCACTTTACACACAATGATATCGCTAGCGATCTCGTTAGCGATGTGACACGCCCAGATCGTTGCTACGATTTGCCGAGATCGCTCATAGGACATTTTGTAGCGGTCACACGTACACATCTCACAAACGACACAACATCGTTCAGCGATATATTGTTTGACCAAGGCGGTCGTGTGGACACCGTCACACAGCAATCCCCCCAACGATTCCGGCACTGACAGAGGCGTATAATTGTGTCCGCCTTGTCAACCATGCCTGCCAAACCAGAACGCAGTTGGTACTACCAATCAGAGCGGAGGAGGCGTGGAGCATTGCTCGTAACGACACGCCCGCGTCGCTGATGACTGACGCACTAACGATGTTGTTCGTCGTTGCCAGGGTGTCAAACGTAGCATATGTCTGCTGCGTTCTAAAGGACGAACAATATTTTGAAACTGAATGACGTGTCAACGATCAACGATTTTTGGTCTTTTTAAGATCGTTTGGAGTCGCTCGTAGGTGTCACACGCAACGACGTCGCTAACGACGACGGATGTGCGTCACGAAAACCGTGACCCTGACGACATATCGTCAGATAAATTGTAGCATGTAACGGGGGGCCTTAAGGCTCTTATAATTTATCTAATTCTCTCATGCGAGAGAATCGGATCGATTATGTTAATGACACTTGGATCAGCATGTCATCTGAGTATCAGGATAGTGTGATCCAAATCTCTCAAAGTAGAGAATCATATCACAGGTGAGGAGAAGATGGAGAACAAAATTTCTGCATCTTCTCCATTGTATAATGACATCAGTCTGATGTTTCGCATACACCCCTAGACTTGAATGGGTGAGCATTGTTCTACTTGCAGTGCCACTCACACCATGCTGCAATTTTTTTTTCATGCCGGATCCACATGAGAAAAAAATGCTGATCTGCTCTGCCCAAAGTATAATATTGGACTGAGTGCTATTCGATAAAACATCAGGTAGCCCATGTCCGTATTATATGCTCGTGTGAGTGCAGCCTAAGGCCTCCGACACATATCCGTGCCGCCGGTACGTGCTTGGTACGTTTTTGCACGTACCGGCGGCACAGAGACACGTACACCAATGCTACCCTATGGTAGCAGGCACACACACACGTAAAACCACACTGAACGTGTGTCCGTTTGTACGTGTGTGCGTTTTCCAACACGCTGACATGTCCGTTTTTCTCCGGCATCACAGGTGTCACACGGCCCGCACCCGTACCACACGGATGTAGTGTGGATGCAGTCCCATGTGACACGCGCGGAGAAAACACACGTGTCAGCGGAAAAAATAACAAATCTTTACTCACCTTCTCCAGCCCTTCTGTCTCTGCCGCTGCTGTTACTTGCTGCCGACCGCCGCTCATTATACTCATTTAATATTCACTTCACTGCGACCAGTAGCAGCGGGGAGTCGGCAGGGCTGGAGACCGAAGATCAGTACCCTGGACAGCAGCGCGGACCACATGAGTATGCAAATTACCGGTTCTCCCTGTGTTATCGCGGATAGCACACGGAGAACACACGTGGCCCGCACGTACCAGAGACACGTACTTACCTACATGCAACACACAGGGAAAATACGTGTCTCGCGGCACGTGCAGGATTTTCACGTGAGTGTGGCAGAGGCCTAAGAATGTAAATGCTATTGACCTGCAGGTACATAGTGTTTTTGCAGCTGACATAGTTTTTAAGTCTCTTTTTCAAACTCTCTTGTGCAGCAAGTAATGGGTTAAGTTAGCTTTTCTTTTCTGCTGGAAGAAATACAGTATAGTCTTACGCTTAGTAGCTAAGTTAGCTGGCAGCTGCCCTGCTTTATACACCAGACATTACTCACTTATTCCACACGGTCAACATCAAGACAATTCCAATGTAGACAACCTATACAGCTGCCGCATAGTTTGCCGTAATATTACCTCTGATGGAGATTTTCAGTTCAGGCACAATCTGCTTCTTGTACAGTCAATTTCCCAAAATCCAGGTAAGACATGGCGTCTCACTGCATGGCCAGACTTCACACTTCAGCCGAGAGTTTCATTCATATTTATTATACTGTATGTGTCATTTGTAAAAAATAATGCTGGATAATCATGTCTGTGTTTTGCGGTCAGAGTTTGCACCATCAGCTCACTTTAAGATGGATTTTTCTGAGATTTTTTTTATTATTGTAGATATGTCTGTTAAATATTTTTAATCATCAGTAATTTAGCAAGCTATAGTGACAATCACAAGTTAAAGTCACTTTAAGGGACTAAAAAAATAAAGTAAAAAGAAATACATTTTTAGAAATATAGTAGAAAAATAAAAAAAAATCTAAAAATGTGAATCACACCCCCTTTTCATCCTTAAGGCTATGTGCCCACGGGGACAGTGTCCTGCGGTTATATCCGCAAGACATTCCGCAGGTGCTCCCAGAAATCCGCAACAGAACTTTCTCTGTTTCAATGCTGCGGATATACAGCGGAATGTCCTGCGGATATGGTGCGGGCATTCTGCATTGAGGATACAGTACCATGGCTTCGGCACTGCATCCTCAATGCAGAACAAGTGCTGCAGTGATCGGGGTGCTCATACTTACCTCCATCATGCAGCACCTCGCTTTCCGGTGGCCGGGTCACTCTGTCAGCGTCTGGTCTGGTTCACTGTGCTGGAGGTGGGCGGGCCTGAACTAGCTCCGGCTGTCACATGACCGGAGCTCGTGCAGGCCCCGCCCACCTCTTCCTTCCTGTACCTGGATTCACCGCGCTCCTGTGCACTGGACGGAGAAAGTGACTAGAGTGTCTATCAAGGCAGGTAAGTATATGGGACCCTGCGGAGAAATCCGCAACAATAATTGGCATGCTGCAGATTTTTCCGCACGAAAATCCGCACGATTTACGCTGCGGAAAAATCCGCAGCGTGGGCACAGCATTTCCCAAATGCCATAGAAATGGCTGGGAAGTAGCTGAGCTGCAGATTTCTGGAAAATCCGTGGCTTTTCCTCGAGAAATCCGCGGTAAAATCCGCGCATTTTCCGCAGCGTGGGCACATAGCCTAAAAATAAAGAAATAAACAAATGTGGAATTACTGTATCCATAAACATCTATGAGATTCTAACTCTAATTAACCCAATTAGTAAATGCTGCAAAATGAAAAGGACAATCAAAAAGACAGAATTGCATTTTTTATTAGTCGTCACGCCACATAAAAATCCAATAAGAAGAGATCACCACATTGTATGTACTGTACCCCAAAATGGTGTGGATAAAAGTGTCTGATCAACTCACAAAAAATAAGCTACACACCGCTCAATCGATAAATAAAAATTACAGGTTTCAGAAAATAGTGACATATGCACATTTTTTTTTTTTTATGTATTTCTGATTTTTTTTTTCACTACTAAAGGGAATCTGTCACCAGGTTTTTGCCATCTGGTAAGAGAGCAGCATAATGTGGGGGCAGAGACCCTGATTCCAGTGGTATTTCACATACTGGGCTGTTTGTTAAAAATTTGATTAAATCATGATTTTATCAGCAGGAGATTATCACTAGAAGGCTAGTAAATCTGATGCCATGTCATCCTCCATATTCATGAGCTTTCTATAATGCCACCCTTACCACTAATTGGCAGCTTTTTGTGTACACTGTGCATAGTCAGCCAGCTGCAAATCAGTGCTGATGCCTGCTACATTTGTGACGCCCTGGCCTATAAGGTCGTCACAGGGTATTGCACAATCTGTCCTTCTGTGCAATATCCACCTCCTCCTTGGTTATGGTCCCCAACTTATGGTGTTGCCAATACCAGCCAATCAAAATCTTAGGAACACACTGCACCACACCCACCAGACACACCAGTGGACGGCCTGAGTGGAATAGTGTCGCCCACTTGGGGGTTGGTGAGGGGAGGTCAGGAGTGTCAGGAGGAGGCCAGTGGAGTGTAGGAAGTGAAGGAGAGATGAGATCAGGAGCCGAGCTCCTTGGAAGTAACTAGGTGGCAGACGGTGGTCTGGGCCTAGTAGGAGCTGGACCCCTGATCGCAGGGGATTGTGACAAGGGGCACGGAACTGTTGTGGAGGATAGCCGGCGACCTTGTACCATCACCGGGCTGTGACCAGGCACGACGGGGTACGTGGACCCTAGGTCAGGGAGTAGCTTCAGGCAACCTGACAATTTACCCGATGAGGACGGAGCCTTCAAGATCCGCTCTCCACCCGCTGCAAAATCTGGGTACTAGTACAATGAGGGGATAGGACTTTCCACAAAAACTGTCAAGAAAATCCCAAGCGTGAACCCTGAGAGCAAGCTCCCACAGTTAGCCACACTGGGGAGCGGGACCCGCCTAGTTTTACACTACAGGGGCCATCTAGCAAGAGAACTTAGTGCCAAGAGAAAGGTCACAGATCATCAGGCAACACCAGTGGGAACGGTACCCAAACTAACTCTCCTCAGTGGCAGCGGTGTCCAGAACTTTGGTTTACCAAGTTGTCAGTGTCAGCTTTATGGACTGAGTGAGTACGCACGCGACCCTTTCACCCCCAACGGCACTCCCCAACTCCATCACCAAGTCCCGGGGCATTCCCCCTACCCATGGAGGGGTTAAAACACCTAGCTGCCCACTCCATCACCCCCCGGGTGCTCCCAACTGCAGCGGTGGTACTCCACCTTACCACACACCACGGGTGGTGTCACGAACTTTGAGTGGCCGCACGACCCCTGGGTCCGGACGCCCCTCGAGCCACCGCGGATCCGGATCTGAGCAGCCCGGCTGCTGATGTGGGGGCGGCACACATTCTTTGCTCACTACGCTGAGAGTAGCAGCTATAACCACGCCCCAGCACTTCGTCTGACAGCCTCCTTTGCACTGATGCAATGCTGAGATGGCTGCAGTTAAAGTTGCAAGGCATGCTTACAGCCTCCGCACACAGTGTAGTGAGCAGTGACTGCAGTCGTGCTGGCACAGCTGTAATGACTATAACTGGGTGAGTCCCAAAAGGAAAAAAGTGCATTTTCTCCCAGTTTCTGAACTTTCAGTACAGTGGTTGGGCACCTTCCTAAAGCTATTAGTCTGCAGATTTATCCTATATCAGCATTACAGATGAATGAGTACCTACAGTCATATGAAAAAGTTTGGGCACCCCTATTAATGTTAACCTTTTTTCTTTATAACAATTTGGGTTTTTACAACAGCTATTTCAATTTCATATATCTAATAACTGATGGACTCAGTAATATTTCTGGATTGAAATGAGGTTTATTGTACTAACAGAAAATGACCGGTGCAAAAGTATGGGCACCTCAACATAAAAGTGACATTAATATTTTGTAGATCCTCCTTTTGCAAAAATAACAGCCTCTAGTCGCTTCCTGTAGCTTTTAATGAGTTCCTGGATCCTGGATGAAGGTATATTTGACCATTCCTGTTTACAAAACAATTCCAGTTCAGTTAAGTTTGTGTGGCGCCCCTGAGGCTTCCGTCGCCACAGGTCATTGCACCCCATCCAGCGGTGTGATGCCCCATTCTGGGAGAGGAAGAGAGTGAACTCCGGTCCCCTGGTAAATCCACACTACACCCATTGCTAGGAAGACACTGGGACCAGGGAAAGTGGCAGACAACCCTCCCATGCTGCATGCTGGGAGGGGGTCATAAGACCCATCCCTGCTCCTATAGGGTAGATCAGAGCAACTGGGGAGGTGGGAGGAGCCACAAGAGTGCAGACACAGAGAGGAAGGTCTAGTTTAGTCAGAAGGAGTCGAAGAGAGGGAGGGGAAGGAGAAGGAGGCCTGCTGGAGGCAGGCAAGGAGGAGAAGAGAAAGGAAAGAAAGCTCCAAGTCAGTCAGGCGCTGAGAAACAGAAAGAGACGCTTCCTGGTGAAGATCCTGGGACTCGGAGGGTCCAGGTGACACCACGCAGATAACAGAAAGAGTCGCAGGGCCACGGGTAGTCTGTAGAGCTGTCCAGGGCAGTTTAGAGCTGCGGTGGCCTGTTCCACAAGAACATCGGTGGAGGGATCAAGCTGCAACAGGGGACGGTCCCTAGAGACTGGAGGAGTGCAAAGATCATCTCCAAACAGTAAAAACCGAGGCCCAGGGAATGTTGTAAACTCCCCGGGCCATAACCCATAGCAGACCTTTCAGAAAAGGGGTAATCAGCCGACAGGTGACCCCCCAGCCTGGAGGCTGTAGTGGAGGCCAAGCCAGGTTTATCCTATCAAAGGCAAGGCTAAAGAAGACAGCAGAAGATAGAGACACTAAAGAGAAGGGTACCGGCTTTTACTCTCAGAATCACCCAGAAACGGCGGAGGTCCCTGACAGTGGTCCCAGCAGTCCAAGGGCCCCGGGCCCCGACAAGAATTGTGAGTAAAGAACTTGAACTGCACCCTTGACGTTGCCTCTGTTATTTCATCTGCATAGACACTCACAAGCACCAACAGTGCCCCGGGCATTGCTCCACCTGTGGGGAGCAGTACCACCATTGATGCTATAACATCCCCCGGAGGCCTCATACAGCAGCGGCGGCCTATTAGCCGCATACCACAGGTGGCGTCACGAACACAAACTTTATTCATCAAGATATATTATACTGACACCCACCAGGGCCACGGAGCCGGGCCCAGCCACCACTGACTACCACCGGACTAGTCCGGCCCGGCACCGGGTGTCCCATAGCCCTGGGGTGGGCGAGTCATTTGATGGTCGCCGAGCATGGACAGCACGCTTCAAATCATCCCACAGATTTTCAATGATATTCAGGTCTGGGGACTGGGATGGCCATTCCAGAACATTGTAATTGTTCCTCTGCATGAATGCCTGAGTAGATTTGGAGCAGTCTTTTGGATCATTGTCTTGCTGAAATATCCATCCCCTGCGTAACTTCAACTTCGTCACTGATTCTTGCACATTATTGTCAAGAATCTGCTGATACTGAGTTGAATCCATGTGACCCTCAACTTTAACAAGATTCCCGGTGCCGGTATTGGCCACACAGCCCCAAAGCATGATGGAACCTCCACCAAATTTTACTGTGGGTAGCAAGGGCTTTTCTTGGAATGCCGTGTTTTTTTGCCTCCATGCATAACGCCTTTTTGTATGACCAAACAACTCAATCTTTGTTTCATCAGTCCACAGGACCTTTTTCAAAAATGTAACTGGCATGTCCAAATGTGCTTTTGCATATCTCAGGCGACTCTGTTTGTGGCGTGCTTGCAGAAATGGCTTCTTTCGCATCACTCTCCCATACAGCTTTTCCTTGTGCAACGTGCGCTGTATTGTTGACCGATGCACATTGACACCATCTGCAGCAAGATGAAGCTGCAGGTCTTTGGAGGTGGTCTGTGGATTGTCCTTGACTCTTCCCACCATTCTTCTTCTCTGCCTTTCTGATATTTTTCTTGGCCTGCCACTTCTGGGCTTAACAAGAACTGTACCTGTGTGCTTCCATTTCCTTACTATGTTCCTCACAGTGAAAACTGACAGTTTAAATCTCTGAGACAACTTTTTGTATCCTTCCCCTGAACAACTATGTTGAATAATCTTTGTTTTCAGATGATTTGAGAGTTGTTTTGAGGAGCCCATGATGCCACTCTTCATAGGAGATTCAAATTGGAGAACAACTTGCAAGTGGCCACCTTAAATACCTTTTCTCATGATTGGATACACCTGCCTATGAAGTTCAAAGCTCAATGAGGTTACAAAACCAAATTAGTGCTTTAGTAAGTCATTCAAAGGTAGTTAGGAGTGTTCAAATCAAGAAATTGATAAAGGTGTCCATACTTTTGCACCGGTCAAATTTTGTTTAAATGCGAATTGCACATTTTCTGTTAGTACAATAAGGCTATGTGCGCACTTCCCGGATTTTGAAACGCGACAATCCGCATGCGGATTTTGGTGCGGAATTTGGTGCGGATTTTTTCCGCAGGTGATAACATCTTTGTGAGCCTGCGGAATTTACGCAAGGAAATTTCATTTCCTAGTGCGCACATAGCCTAAACCTCATTTCAATCCAGAAATATTACTTAGTCCATCAGTTATTAGATATATAAAACAGAAATAGCTGTTGCAAAAACCCAATTTGTTATAAAGAAAAAAGGTTAACATTAATAGGGGGGCCCAAACTTTTTCATATGACTGTAACTATTTGTACTCGCTATACTCTTAACGAATACTGTCTAATTCATTCCGAATAGCGTGGGCAATGCAAGTCAATGGGGAAAAACTCGCAATGTAACAAGTAACCCGAATGCCATACTATTCGTGCGAGTAGCGAATAGTGCAGCATTCGGGAAACTTATAACTTTGCAAGTATTCCCCATTGACATGCATTGCACCTGCTATTCGGAATGAATACATGAGTATTAGACAGTATTCGTTATGAGCATAGCGAGTACAAAAAGTTAGGTACTCACTCAACTCTAATCAGCATCTTTAATAATGCATTCCTTGTTTGCCAGTATGCCAGCCTCTTTATACCTTATTTGATTTTGTTTTGTTTTGTTTTTTTTTTTTAAATCCCCAGCACTAGCACACTTTTTACATTTTTTACATACCACTATGTTATATTAATTACCAATATTAGTAAAAAGTAACAATAATCTAGGTACATTTGGCATTTTATGCCATGAAGTATATTTTTAGACATTAAGCTATAATTTTTTTAATTGCCTTGTAATATTATTGTATGGCTTTTTTGGCACTTTGGCTATTTATACCTGTGCTGCTGATCGTAGGGTACATCTCTGTCTTTTATTAAGTATTGCATTATGGTTTTTAATATATATTCCAATAAAATGAAATATTTAATTATACACAATTTTTCTTGTTACTACTTCCTCATCACAGTGATCTTACCTACAACGATGTTGAGGATTTTTTATTTGATAAGCTTCTAAGTGATCCTCTTGCCATAATGATAGTTCTGCTTCACATAACTTGTTTTATTTACTGCCCCATTGTATGTCCTGTTGTGTATAAATATGTGACTCTTCAGATTTTGTGTTATATTGAGCCTGATGAAGAGACCTGTGTAGTCTTGAAAGCTTGCTATTATTACCATCTTTTCAGTTAGCCATTAAAAGGTATCAACCACTGAGGACTTCAGTTCTTTTAAACAATTTTTTATCAGTTTTTCACTGATGAGAAATAAAAAGATTGTGCAGCTTCTCCTATATATCAGTCTGTGTAAAACGGTGTAAAACCTGCAAATGTTGTCCAATATTTTTTATTCCACACCCATAGACTTTCATTGCTGAGTTTCATCACATACTTGGATCATTATTGGAAATTTCTCAGATTTTGCATGGACCAATCGGTCTACAAAAAATCACAGAGATGTGGACAGCTCTATAAAATATCATAGGTATGATTTCTATTGGTGAAAAATATGGATAGCACTAAAACATGAAAAACTTGTGTCTGAATGAACCCCTAAGGCCCCGTCACACACAGAGATGAATCTTTGGCAGATCTGTGGTTGCAGTGAAATCATGGACATATTGTTCCATTTGTACACAGCCACAAACCTGGCACTGATTGTCCACAATTTCACTGCAACCACAGATCTGCCGCAGATTTATCTGTGTGTGTAGAGTGGTCTTTAGTTGTAATAAGGCACAGCTCTACAACAGAGATATGGTTGCTTACAACTATGAGATTAAAGCTGCATATGTGTTTGTAAATAGACAAAGCTCAGCTCTGCTGTACTATATTATTATCACCACACACAGCTCTGCAGTTTTTATTTAAAATTAGTTATGGATGCAGATTCTCAGGTAGATCTGTGTCTGCCCCATACATCTTAACAGCTCATTTACACATTAAAAAAAATCATGGATTTCTCTGGAATAAGATATTGGATGGCAGATATCAAGGTATTATTTTATCCAACTTTCTATGATCTTCATGCCCATATAGACGGCTTAGGAAGTTTGGTCTTACTTACAGATTCACTTTAAATAGACTCCCCAAGTGCCTTTCCTCCCAGTATAAGAAGGTGATCCACTTCATCTGCTAACCACTGACATATACAGGTGATGAGCGCTGTTTACAAATGGTGACACAGCACCATCTAGCGGCTGGATATGGCTGTGCAGCCTGAGCAATAACCAGCTTGAAAACGTTTTATGTTTTAGGAAACTCCTGTCCCCTTGCTGCAATTTGTTTGAAAAATCCACACTTCTGCACCAGGCACCTGAGATTAGCTACAGTGTTGTAGATGTATTATCAGTGCTGAAGATATTCAGTAAGCTTGGCGGCTGGTATTATCAAATTGGGCAGAGCTGCTGAGCTCAATTATTGGCTACAGCGATGATAACATGATATCAGTGGTGCAGATGTACCGCCCCCGTGTCAGCGGCCGAGCCGCTTGGATACGGAACTGCGGTGGCTCATGGGGTCTCCGGACCCGGGGGGTCGTGCAGACACTCGAATTTAAGAGAGGGGATATGTACAGGGGGGTTTGAAGTTTGTGACGCCACCCACGGTGCGTGGTAAGATGGAGTACCACTGCTGCTGTTGGGAGCGCCCAGTGGTGGTGGTATGGCAGCAAGGTGTTAACCCCTCCGTGAGTAGGGGGGTTTTGCCCCGTGGCACGGTGATGGTAGTGAAGGGGGTGCCGTTGGGGAGAAAAGGGTTGCTGCGTACTCACTCAGTCCAAGAATACTGACACCGACAACTTGTAAACCAGAATTCTGAGCATCGTTGCAGCAAGGAGGGAGCACGCTTGGATCCGTGCCCCTTGATGTTGCTTGTTGGCCCGTGACCTTTCCCGTGGCACTTTCTTCACTAGTTGGAGCCTGTAGTGTAGAACTAGTCGAGTCCCGCTCACCCGTATGGCTAAAGGAGTGAGCTTGCTCTCAGGGTTCTCAGGGTTCTCAGGGGTTGGGATTTTCTGGACTATATAGTGGGAAAGTCCTATCCCCCTCCTTGCGCTAGTACCCCGATTTTGGAGCAGGTGGAGGATGAATCTTGAAGACTTCACCCTCGTCGGGTAAATTAACAGGATTCGTGAAGCTACTTCCCGGCCTAGGGTCCACGTACCCCGTCGTGCCCTGGCCCCTGCCCGGAGATGGCTCAAGGCCGCCAGCTGCCCTCCTCGGCAGATCCGTGCCCCTTGACACGATCCCCTGCGACCGGGGTTCCAGCTCCTACCAGGCCCAGACCAACGTCTGCCACCTAGTAGTCTCAAGGAGCCCTGCCCCAAACCTGTGACCTCTCACATCGAGAGTCACCACTCCACCTCTCTCCTCTTCAGTGCTCCTAACACTTCTGACTCTCCCCTACCAACCCCCCCAAGTGGGCGGTCCTATTCCCTTCAGGCCCCCCAATGGTGTGTCTGGTGGGTTTGGTGCAGAGTGTTCCTAGGGTTTTGATTGGCTCTGTTCTTAGCAACACCGAAGGACAGGGATCCGTAACCAAGGAGGATATGGATACTGTGCAGAAGGGCAGATTGCACAATACCCTGTGACGACCTGATAGGCCAGGGCGTCACACAGACAGTGGTGAAACTAGAGTCCAATGGGCCCAGGTGCAAAATTTGGACCTGCCTCCCCAAACTGCATGTTGGTCACATATATTTGCCCTTGTAGCGTTCTAAATCCTGTAAGGAAATAAGTGTTGCCCCCCTTCATTATGTAGTAATGTCCCCCATCCTGGGCCCCTTCATGGTAAATATATTCCCCATCCTGGTATAGATGTCTCCATCCTGTCATCTTGTTATATATGTCCCGCATCCTGGTATATACAGTATATCCCCATCTTATTATATATGCCCATATCATGGACCCCTTCCTGGTAAATATGTCACCCATCCTGGCATTTATGTCCCCATCATGCTATATATGTACCCATCCTAATATATATGTCCCCGTCTTGAGAATCTTTATGGCATATATGTACCCATCCTGTCATATATGTCCCCCATCATGGTACATCCGCACAGCTTTCTTATCCATATATTTACTTGCCGGCTTTAGACACGCTCTGAGAATGGCCAGAACCTCAGGAGTCTTCTGATCATGCGCAATCCGCTTGTGAAACTGACAAGCGTACACCCAGATAAGAAGGCTGCGCAAATGGCAAGTGCGCACGTGTGGTATCTCCAGGAGCTGTTGGTGACATCGCTCATGTAAATCCATGGCATCATGTCCACAGGGGTGTGATACCACGGAAAGCATGCTAACGCCCATGGGGCGAAGCGATGCCCTGGGGACTAGACCCTCTGCTCATTTATATAGGGAACACGTGTGACGCCCCTGTACTATCAGGTCATCACAGGGTATTGCACAATCTACCCTCCCGTGCAGTATTCACCTCCTTTTTGGTTTTGGGTCCCCAACCAACTGGTGTTGCCTCCATCATCCAATCAAATCCTAGATACACCCTGCACCACACCCACCAAACACACCAGTGGACGGCTTGAGGGGAATAGTCGCTCACCTGGGGGGTTGGGAAGGGGAGGTGAGGAGTGTAGTCAGTTGGTCAGTCAGTCAGAGGTAGTTGAAGGAAGTGGTTAGAGAATGGAAGGGAGAGGAGGACGGGAGCGGGGCTCCTGGAAAACTGTATAGGTGGCAGACAGTGGTCTGGGCCTAGAGTAGTCGGATCCCCGGTTGCAGGGGATCGTGGCAAGAGGCACGGACCTGTCGAGGAGGACAGCTGGTGGCCTTGCACCATCACCGGTCTGGGACCGAGGAACGACAGGGTACGTGGACCCTAGGTCGGGGAGTAGCTTCAGGCAACCCGATAATTTACCCGAGGAGAACGGAGTCTTCAAGATCCGTTCCCAACTTCTCCAAAATCGGGGCACTAGCGCAACGAGGGGGATAGGACTTTCCACTCAGTCCAGAAAATCCCAAGCGTGAGCCCTGAGAGCAAGCTCCCACACTTAGCCATAGTGGGGAGCGGGACCCGGCAAGTTTCACACTACCGGGCCCACAAGAGAAGTAAACTGAGTGCCAGGAGGCAGGTTACGGATCACCAGGCAGCACCATTGGGGACGAGACCCAGACTAGCTCCCCTCAGCAGCAGCAATGTCCAGAGACTTGTTTTACCAGTTGTTAGTGTTTGCTTAATGGACTGAGTGAGAACCAGAGTGACGCCTGCATCCCACGGCATTTCCTCCCCCCAAACACCGAGTTCTGGGGTATTCCCCTACCCGTGGAGGGTTACAACACCTTGCTGCCCCACTTCATCACCCCAGGTACTCCCAGCGGCAGCGGCGGTACTTCCCTAAAATACCGTACACCAAGGGTGGCGTTACAAACTCTATAATATCCCTTGTAAATACCCCCCCCCTTACATTTGAAGTAGCCACACGACCCCCGGGTCCGGAGACCGTTGAGCCACAGCGAACCCGGATCCGAGCAGATCGGCTGCTGAAACAAGGGCGACACACCTCCAAAAATACCTGGCATCACGAACAGGATTCGAGCAAGGCCCACTTACCTGGGTAACGTGCGCCTTAGAAGTCGAAACCTCGAGTCAAAAATCCCGATTTCCGCCATCTTTTGCAGCCAAAACGCCGTCTTCTCGACCAAAAGCGCGCAAAGCCGAAGCCCCGCCATTCTTCCTGAGAGTTAGCCCGGAACTGGAAGTTCCCAGAGGGCCACAGCACCGAAGTGAGTGGTGGGCGAAAACCGAGGGGGTCTGACGGCATGTAGCAGTGAAAGAGAAGCAGGGATGCCAGGACTCTGCCATAATGTTCCTGTACCCCGCAGAGGAAAAATGGCGGCTGCACGAGACTGATCACCGGAGCGTGCTGCTCCCGAGACCGTGACCTGGATTGAAGAGGAGACAGAGCAGCTCTATAGAAGGATGCGGACGCAATTCCTGTTCATATTAGACCACTGGAGAGTAGAGATGAGGAACCTGGCAGTGGCGGTACGAGCCCGTGAGATTGAAATCCCACGTGAAGAGAAGGTAAGCGGTTACCCAGTCACAGTTGATTACCCTAATCCGGCCAATGCGGCTGTGGGATCCGGACCGTCCCCAATCCCGGCAAGCACTCCACTGCCACTAACCCCGTCCTTTGCCTGTCCCCCACCATGGTATTATAAAATGTACTCACAGCAAAAAAGGGCAACCAGTCCAGTTAGCCCAGGCCAACACATCTAATGCACAAACAGGATGCAGACAAGCCTCTCAACATGATGGACACGTCACAGGTGCAAGGTAAATTGCACACCAGTAGCGCGCATAGGGGACTGTTCGCTACCATGGTAGCGGAACCTTCAGCCCCCATTTATGAAGAGTCAGCTGCAGAGCCCCCGTTTCCGTCACCCGACCAAGTCACGACAGCGGTCACCGAGACACCAGCCCGACCAGACCCGGACGCATCACCGGGCCTGTACCTCGATTCGGAGCACCCGGACTCTGCAACCCCAGCTGCGGAGCAGTCGGTTCCTCTAACCACTATGGCGGAGGTGGAACCTGAAGAGCTGCCGGTTCCGCCACCGCGCGGCACCCCAGCGGCTGTTGGGGCCAAAAGAATACAGTTAAAACCCATACCAGCAAGGGAGCCGAGGCCGGACGCTGATGCCCCCTACTGGGAACGACACCAGCAAAAGCTGCAACTTCAGATGGCAACACAAGACCGGCGATGACGGGAGCTTGCCACCCGTAACCGAGAAGAGAAGGAGCAGGTCAGAAGTGCTGCTTCCCGAGTCCGAGGGCCACGGTGCCGTGGTCTTGTGGATTGTTTTGACCCCGTTCAGGGAGTGGGGTTTATCCGGGAAGTAGGCCTCACAGCCGGGGTGTTTGTGTCCCGACGGGATGTGGCGCAGCACCTCCCCAGGGGACACCCCGAGCAGAATCTGGAGCCGGATGATATGGTTACGTATACCTGGCATTGTGGAGAGCGGGGCTGGTATGCCCTAGATGTGATCAAGCAAGTCATGATGGAGGAAGAGTTTGTGCCAGCGTCTGTGGTGCGTAGCCGCAAGGAAGCATGGTTAAGGGACCCGGTTGTTTAATGTTATTTGCAGAAACCATTAGGTATTTGTGTTTTCTTTTATTGTTTTTCATAGTTTATTATTTTCCATACAGAGAAGTGTTATGAAAAGAAAAGTTTTAATCAACTAGGTTTAATCAACAGAGAATGTCACCTGATCAAGAAGAAGTTAATGTAGTGTGTGCACAAGGTGCATGGACCCCATTATTTGCGTTGTGCACCTGTGTTTAGTAGTAAAAATGGACCATGGCTGTGGGACTGGTTGCGGCCAACACGAACTTGTGAAGTACATCCCTAATGTGGGATGAAAGCCTGTAAATAAAAAATGTTCTTTTTTCTATTCTACAGTTATTTAAAAAGAAATAAAATAAATAAATAAACCTCTGATGTCCTGTAGCTCGAGAACGAGCTACGTTTAACCAAGGAGGAATGTGACACCCCTGGACTATCAGGTCATCCCAGGGTATTGCACAATTTACCCTCCCGTGCAGTATCCACCTCCTTCTTGGTCTTGGGTCCCTAACCAACTGGTGTTGCCTCCATCAGCCAATGAAATCCTAGATACACCCTACACCACACCCACCAAACACACCGGTGAATGTCTTGAGTGGAATAGAGTCGCCCACCTGGGGGGTTGGGGAGGGGAGGTGAGGAGTGTAGTCAGTTTGTCAGTCACTCAGAGGTAGTTGAGGAAGTGGTTAGAGAGTGGAAGTGAGAGGAGGTCGGGAGCGGTGCTCCTGGAAAACTGTCTAGGTGGCAGACGGTGGTCTGGGCCTAGAGGAGTCGGACCAGAAAATCCCAAGCGTGAGCCCTGAGAGCAAGCTCCCACACTTAGCCATAGTGGGGAGCGGGACCCGGCACGTTTCACACTACCGGGCCCACCAAAGAAGTAAACTGAGTGCCAGGAGGCAGGCCACGGATCTCTAGGCAGCACCATTGGGTACGGGACCCCGACTAGCTCCCTTCAGCGGCAGTGGTGTCCAGAGACATGCTTTTCTAGTTGTCGGTGTTTGCTTAATGGACTGAGTGAGTACCAGAGTGACCCATGCATTTCACGGCATTTCCTCCCCCAAACACGGAGTCCTGGGGTATTCCCCTACCCGTGGAGGGGTACAACACCTTGCTGCCCCACTCCATCACCACGGGTACTCTCAGCGGCAGCTGCTGTACTTCCCTAAATTACCGTACACCACGGGTGGCGTCACAAACTCTATAATATCCCTTGTAAATACCCCCCCTCTTACATTTGGAGTAGCCGCACGACCCCCGGCTTTGGAGACCCTCGAGCCACAGTGAACCCGGATCCGAGCAGCTCGGCTGCTGCCACGGGGGCGGCACACACGTAAGTTGTAAAACTTTTTTTATAAATTCATATTACACAATATTACAACACAGGGATGGGTAGGAAGGGGTTACTAGGCCACACATTACCCTGCTTGTAGGTTAGAACGCATAAGGGACCTGATAGTTTCCCTTTAAGAGGGGAAAGGTTCATTCTGATTTCATGTCAGATAGTGAGAAAACATGCATGCATGCATTCCTCACCTATTGTACCATCACCCATTCCCTGTAGACTGTGAGCCCTCGCGGGCAGGGTCCTCTCTCCTCCTATACCAGTCTGTTTTGTACTGTTAATGATTGCTGTACGTATACCCTCTTTCACTTGTAAAGCGCCATGGAATAAATGGCGCTATAATAATAAATAATAATAATAAATAATAATAATAATATGTGTCATTTTAGATAATGTATGTAAACTGTCATGCGGTGTTCAAGTCCACACTCGCAGGGTGCCGTGGCAGACTCTGTTCACATTGTCCCCATCCTGGTTTATATGTCCCCATCATGGTATATACAGTTGAAACCAGAAGCTTTCATACACTATCTAAAAACACACATATGCATGTTTTTCTTTGTGATGGAGTGGCCATCACAAAGCCCTGATCTCAATCCTATTGAAAAGTTCCTACCAACTATTGTGAGAAGCAAGTGGTAGGATATCCAAAATGTTTGACACAAGTCATACAGTTTAAGGGCAATGCTACTAAATACTAATGAAAAGTATGTAAACTTTTGACTTTGCAGAAAGAAATAAAAATGCCTTAAAACATTCTCTCATAATTCTGGCATTTGGCAAACATAAATAATTTTGGTAATTCTAATTGACTTAAAATGGGAAAGGTTTATTTTGATTTTATGTCAGATAGTGAGAAAAACATGCAGATCTGTCTTTGTAGATAGTGTATATAAACTTCTGGTTGCAACTGTAGGTCCCCATCATGGTGTGTGTGTGTGTATATATATATATATATATATATATATATATATATATATATATCCCCATCCTAGGCACCCTCCTGGTAAATATGTATTCATGGTATGTCTGAGTAAATAGTACGGGGAGCAAGAGGGATGGGTGCAGACATAGTATGGGAAGTGGGGGGGCATGTTGGAGGAAACAGTATGAAAGGGGGATGGGTGTGAACACAGTATGATGAGTGAGGGTAGATTGGTACGGGCACATTATGGTGCACAAGGTGGGGAGTAATTTGACTAATAAGCAGAATGAGTGAGGGTGGGAAGTATGTGGAAACACAGTTTGGTGAGCAAGAAGATATGGGTGCAGACACAGTATGGAGAGTAGAGGGGATGGGTGCAGACACAGTATGGAGAGCAAGGGGGCATGGGTGTGGACACAGTATGGCGAGCAAGGAGGGGATGTCTGGGGAAACAATATGGGGAGCGATGGGCATGGATGCAGACATAGTATAAAGAGCAAAAGGGATATGGGTGGGGACAAGGTATGGGGAGCGAGCAGGGGATGGGTGCAGACACAATATGGTAAGCAAGGGAGGAATTTGATTAAACCGTGGGGGGAGTTTGAGGAAACAGTATGAGGGATGAGTGCAAAACCAGTATGCGGAGCAAAGAGGGATGGGTGCAGACACAGTATGACGAGCCAAGGGGGAGAGAGAAATTTGAGGACACAGTTTGGATAGCTAAGGAGGTGATCATTGAAAGACACAGTATACAGAGCAAAGGGGGAATGGCTGTGGACACAGTATGGGGAGCAAGGGGGAGTGTATAATGAAACAATATGAGGAGCAAGGTTGGGGATAAGTGCGGACACAATATAGGGAGCAAAAGGGATGGGTGCGAACACAGTATGGGAAATGGGGGGCATGTGTAAGAAGACAGTATGTTTAGCAAGGGAGCAAAGGGAGATGTGAGAGAAGACAGTATGAGGGAGGGGGAAATGTGTGAAGAGACTAATGTGGGGAATAGTGTGACGATACAGTGAAGGGGGCACAGAATAGAGAAAGAGTAGCGTAGGGGGCAGTATACTTCTAAATGGAAGTCCATGTTACTGTTTGAGTTTAGCAACCAGAAAAGACTTGTTGAATGGTTGTGCTGCAGCCTATCAACAAACTTTTCGGCTGTGGACACTTCCGGACCCATCACAGACAAACCAAGTATTGGCGTGGCTGTGATTGGCCGGCGCACCATGTAATTTGGCCTTTATAAAGGCTTGATCACAGGTTACGCTGCCATTTCCTTTTTGGCCTGTTGCAGAGTACCCTAATATAGCCTGGTGCAGATTGCCATAACAGCCTGGTGCTGAGTGCCATGACAGCCTGATGCACAGTGTCCTAACTGCCTGGTGCATAGGGAATATTTAAAAAAATGACTTGGGGGTCCCCCCTGTTCTTCATACCCAGCTCAGGTAAAGCAGGCATCCGGGGTCTGCAGGCCTCAGATATCTGTTTTACCTTTGCAGGTTATCATAAATAGAGGGAATCCCATGACTTTTTTTTAACTTATTTTTAAAAATAATTTAAAAATTATGGTGTGGTGTCCCCTTATTTTTAAAAACTAGTGCAGGTAAAGCAGACAGCTAGAGGCTGGTATTATCAGGCTGGGAAGGCCCAAAGTTATTGGTCCCTTCCCAGCCAAAAAATTTCAGTCTGCAGCTACACCAGAAATGGCATATCCATTACATACAACAATTCTGGTGCTTTGCCCAGCTCTTCCCGATTGACAGCTAACATCAAGCTCAGGGATTAGTATTGGACGGGCATCTATCAAACACTCCCATTACTAACTCGGAAAGTGTACAGTGAAAAAAAAACACAGGAAAATAAAATAGTGTATTTAAATAAAGACTTCCCCACCCTCCCTCATTCACCAATTTATTAAGTTAAAAAATCCTCTAAGTTCTGACATAATCCAATAGTATAATGTCCCATGATGCCCATCGACATCCCATGGAGCATCGTTCCGAGAAGGAGTCTCCATAGGTCATTCGTGGTAAGCGGCAGGCATGGAATTTCTTACTAGTGTGAGAATTTTTTTCTTGCACCCATAGACTTGGTCCAAGTGTTGTCTGTTTTTTTTGCACGGATAGTATATGACCAAAAATACAGTCATGTAAACTAGCCTTATACTAATGCCTTATACTAATGCTAAGTGACATGAGATGCATTTGATTTAATCAATTCTTTTAAGGAAAATAAAAAAACCAGGAGATTTATGATTTCCTCAAATATTTTAAGATTTTCTAAAAATTCAGATTGCACTTGGACCAACATTATTCAATAATGCGTGATCGTCTGATTTTTTCATAAACAGTCACAGCATGCTCGATTTGACTCAGAATCAGATGGCTCTTGGCCATTCAAGTCTATGGATTTGGTAAAAAAAAAATGGAATGCACTATAGATGACATCCGAGTGCAGTCCAATTTTCACAGATTCACTGTGACAAGCAGGTTTTACAAACATCACCAACTGTCATAGCGGCGTCAGGATCTGTGAAGACTATAGATCCTGGCACTCTGCCTGCTAACATCCTTTTATGTTGTCACGATACGGTATGACTGTGGGATAACAAGGAACAGGGGCTCCTATGATGTCCCTCATGCTAAGGGACCCTAGGCTATCACTAACCTCAGGGTTATTCCTGATGATGGAGATGCCTGAGTTGTACCTGGCTTTTTCTCCTGACCATATCCAATCTGCTTCCCCCCTCCCACCAGAGATGGAAGAGGCAGAAGTGAGATAGAACCACAGATAAAGGGACAAGGGAAAACCAATGAGAGACTCAAAAGAAAACCAAGAGCATGAAGGTAGCAGCAAACAGTAACAAGGGTTAACACCAAAACCGGACTAAGCAATAAGTATCACAATCACCAGACAGTCTGGATCACAACACCTCACCAGATTAACTAAGATAAGCTATAGCTGACATAGATGGAAAGATCTAGCCAGCATATATAGGAGGGGAGCAGATGTAATTGGCTCCCCCCACAAGATGTGATCAAAGGAGACTAAAAAGCAGACTAGAGAAGATTAACTCTTGCAAGCCTACCTATGAGCTGCCACTCTGCAGCTCGATGTCCAAGTCTGCCTATGTTGATCACAGACACCATAGAAGTTATCAGGCGGAGTGTCAGAATCAGTAGTCTGAACAGATCCCATCTCTTCCATGACAGTCGGCAAAGTTTGTTAAAATCTGTGTGTGACATATGTCTGTGATCTGCCCAGTCAGACTCAGGGTGTCGACCCACAGACTGGTATTTAATAGGCTGGCTAGCAAGAGTTAATCTCTGCTGGGCTGCTTATTAGTCTCCTTTGATCCCATGCTGTGGCTGAGACTGTCACATTCTCTCCCCTCCTATATATGCTGGCTGGACTCTTCCTTTAATGCCAGCTTTAGCTTCTCTATACTGGACTGGTGAGGTGATCTGGTGGTTGTACTTTTGATGTGAGCGGTTGTGGTGTTAACCCTTGCTGTCCTTTTGTTTGTTGCTGCCTTCATTCTCTTGCTTTTCTCCTTAGTCTCTTACTGTTTGGTCCTGTGAGTTTGCATTGTGTCTGAGTTTTGATTTTTCCCTGTCTATCTTTAGCTGTATGCAATCCCACAACGGTTTTTTATTTACCATGTTAAATAAATAGTAAAATTGACTTCATTAGATGATTATTCAGGTCAGTCCGAGTACACAGATACACAACATGTATTATTATTTTTTTTCATTTACTTGATGAAAAAAAATCCTAACATCTGCAAAAAACCCCCACAAAAAAGAAACATATTTTGCCTTTATTTTCCGATACCCATAATGATTTCATTTTTTGAGTAAGGGGACTATTTAAGGTCTTATCTTTTGCACCCTGGCCTTATGTTTTTACTAATACCATTTTGTGGCAGATATGATGTTTATATTGCTTCTTATTGCATTTTATTTCAACATTGCGGCTGCCAAAACCCCCCGTAATTTTGGGGTTTTTGATTTTTTTCATTATGCTGTTTTACTGATCAGATTAATTTACTTTATATTTGAATAGATCGGTAGCGATAACAAATATGTGTTTTTTAATTCTTTAAATGGTTTTAATATTATCAGTGTAGCTCCCGCTGTAGACCCTGGGGGCCCCCATGGTACTGGGGGCCCTGGAAAATTGCCTAGTGCGCCCCTCCCTTAATGCTAGCCCTGCCTGTCACCCAGCAACAACGAGAAGTCATATATTCCAAAAAATATATTTTGCGTACTTTGCAGTAATATAAACTTTAACCACAAGAGGGCAATATATCTGCACGTTGTATATTCATATTGTGAATATAGCATACAGTACTATAGAAAGGTTTTACTCCAGTGTTAAAATAAGCTTAGTAACAATGCTTAATAAAAATAAAAGAATTAATAGTTTATTTTTATTAATTAAAAAAATGCCAAGTGAATGAACAAAAGAGAAACCTAAATACAATCAATATTTACTGTGACCGCCCTTTGCCTTTAAAACAGAATCAATTCTTCTAGGTAGATTTACCGTATTTTTCGGATTATAAGACGCACTTTTCCTCCCCAAAATTAGGGATGAAAAAGAGTTGCGATTTATAATCAAAAGGTAGCTTACCAGGGGTGCTGGATATGGGTCACAGAAGAAAAAGATGCTGCGGGCCGCGGGCGCTGTGCTATGTGCTTACTGCGGACGGTGGGCTGTGCTGGACGCTGTGCTATGGGCGGTAAGGCAGGGGCCGCCATTCTGAAAATGTCGGCGGTGTGGACTTCAAGGTCTCATCTGCGCCGCCTCCGGCCCATTGATTCCCTGCAGCGGACTTAAGGAAAATAGGGCCTGGAGGTGGCACATGCGCAGATGAGATCTCAGCTTGTCATTGAACCAAGAGCTCTATCAGCGCACACGCCAACTCTGGGCACCATTACTTTGAAGCCCAAAGCGTTGACAGCTTCTGGATGCTCCTTCTGCCTCACAGCACCCGCAGTGAGCATCTGGGACACCCGCTGCACCGCCTGCAGCATCGCCCTACTCCAGCACCGCCCCTGCCTCCTGTGACCCCACTCCACCACCACTGCCTCTCCCCCTCCCGACAGCATAGAATTAGAAGACGGACCCTATATTTTTTTTCCATTTTTTCTCTCTAAATTTGGGGTGCGTCTTATAATCCAGTGTGTCTTATAATATGAAAAGTACAGTACTTTTCTAGTGTACATAGAATTGAATCAGTTTTGTAGCCAAAGTGCGGTCACACCAAATATTGATGTGATTTAAATTTCTCTTTTGTTCACTCCGTTTGCAGCGTATTTCCCACATTTGCCTAAAACTTTTCCACAGTATTATAAATGTATTCACTATTCTTGAAATATTAGGGATCTTTTTCCACACATACTGTTTCAAGACAGATACTAGATAACTAGTTACAAAAATAATGAAAAAATAACATCAATTATTGTACAGTCCCCAAAAAACATTTGTGTTTCCTTTTCCTGTGGAGTCTAGCCACATGCATACTGTAAGATTTAGATTTTAAATATTCTACTAATATTTTGGAACTATGTTGTTATGAAAGCAGACAGAGGATTTTTGCAAATGAGGTGGCACATGGATTGCATTTTTGTTTTCAGCTTACATATGCTCTGACTACATTGCTTTGACATGTGCATGCTGCCTAAAGCACATTAAATTTCAACAGATCGGGCTTTACGCGCTTGTTGCATAATGACATACTTGTGCATCATGAACGGAAGGGAATTCCTGAATTTGGATATGCATGTACTGTATAGCAAGGGTCTCAAACACGCGGCTGCTGGGCCACATATAGCCCCTGAGGCTCCTTCATGCGGCCTTCAGGCACCATAGATCCCTTGACAATTGTTGTGTGGTCCAGGGGGCTGCCGATGTCAGGGCTTTACTCCAGTTAATTGTGCATCCTTGGTTGTGTAGCGCCCCTGAGCCATTCAGGGCAATACTAGGTACTGCATCCGCACCAGGATGCAGGGCCTACCCCCAGGGACCTGGAACACCAGTGCCAGCAACACCTAGACACACCAAAATCCAAGTGTCCACTCCACACCAGGAGTAATTGGCTAGTTGGACACAAGGGAATGGCCACCTAGAGGGCGGAGCCAGACCAGGGAACTAGACAACCTGGTGAGAGGGGACAGTGTGCAGTAGTGAGTGAAAGTGTAGAGACGTGCCTAGAGCTGGGTCGTGTAACGGTGACCCGGAGACAGAAGAGAGCGGTCGCCAGGGCAGGTACACCCGAGTACCGCTGGGACCAGAGCACCGACGGGGCACAGGGCCCTAGGTCAGGTTTCAGTTTCATATGGTCTGGCAAATACCTGCACAGTGAGGGGACCTTCAAGAACCTCACTGACCCTCAGATCCGGGGGCACCAGCAGTAAAGCAAGGATCAGGGTTTGGGACACAGACCAGCCCTACAGGGTCCACACTGCCCGCCGTACGGACAAGGAGACTGCCACAAAAAGGGACAGTCGGGCCCCAAATCTCTCCAAGCTACGGGGACTCAACCACACTGAGGGTGCCGGGGACAGAGAAACCAAGTCATCAAACTGGCTCTGGAACTACAGGGACCTGAACCAGCCGTCCGAGGGTCAAGAGTGAGTAGAGACTGTTAACTGCAACCCACAGTGTGGCCTTTCTTATTAACGGTGAAAGTCTCCATCATAAGTGATGCCCCTGGACTATCAGGTCGTCACAGAGTATTGTGCAATATGCCCTCCCATGCAATATCCACCTCCTTCTTGGTTGTGGGTCCCCAACTACATGGTGTTGCCTACATCAGCTGATTAAAATCCTAGGTACACTCTGCACCACACCCACCAGACACATCAGTGGGCGGCCTGAGTGGAATAGGGTCGCCCACTTGAGGGTTGGTTAGGAGAGGTCAGGAGTGTCAAAAATAGGGAGAAGTAGTTTGAAAGTGAAGGAGAGAGGAGGTCAGGAGCAGGGCTCCTAGGAAGCCATCTAGGTAGCAGACAGTGGTTTGGGCCTAGAGGAGCTGGACCTCCGGTCGCAGGGGATCATGAAAAGGGGCACGGAACTGTCGAGGAGGACAGCCGGCGGCCTTGTATCATCACCGGGCTGGGACCATGGCACGACGGGGTACGTGAATCCTAGGTCAGGGAGTAGCTTCAAGCAACCTGACAATTTACCCGACGAGAATGGAGCCTTCAAGATCTGCTCTCCACCTGCTCCAGAATTGGGGTACTAGCGCAACAAGGGGGATAGGACTTTCCACTCAAACGGTCCAGAAAATACCAAGCGTGAACCCTGAGAGCAAGCTCCCACACTTAGCCATAGTGGGGAGCGGGACCCGGCAAGTTCCATACTACCGGGACCAACAGAGAAGAGAACTTAGTGCCAGGAGGCAGGTCACGGATCACCAGGCAGCACCATTGGGGACGGGACCCAAACTAGCTCTCCTCAGTGGCAGCGGTATCCAGAACTTTGGTTTATCCAGTTGTCGGTGTCAGCTTTATGGACTGAGTGAGTACGCAAGTCCCCCCCTTCACTCCCCACGGCACTCCCCGAACACCATCACCGAGTCCCGGGGCATCCCCCCTACCCGTGGAGGGTTCCAACACCTGGTTGCCCCACTCCATCACCCCCGGTTACTCCCAACTGCAGCGGTGGTACTCCACATTACAACATACCACGGGTGGCGTCAGGAACTCTAACACAATCCCCCTTCATTTGAGTGGTTGCACGACCCCCGGATCCGAACACCCCTCGAGCCACCGCGGATCCGGATCCGAGCAGCTCGGCTGCTGACATGGGGGCGGCACACCTCAAATTCCTGGCGTCACGAACAGGATATGAGCAGGACCCACTTACTTGGGTGACGTGCGCCTTAGAAGTCGAAACAGTGAGTCGGGATCCCGTTTCCCGCCAATTCCGCCATCTTCCGCCATCTTTTGGCACCAAAACGCCATCTTCTCCACAAAAGCGCATGAAGCCGAAGCCCCACCCTTTGTCCTGAGAGTCAGCCTGGAACCGGAAGTTTCCAGAGGGCCACAGCAGCGAGAGAGTGCTGAGTGAAAACCGAGGGGGCGTGACAGCATGTAGCAGCGGAAGAGAAGCAGGGACGCCAGGACTAACCGATAATGTTCCTGGACCCCGCAGAGGAAAGATGGCGGCTGCGCGAGACTGGTCACCGGAACGTGCAGTTCCTGGCACCGCGACCTAGATTGAGGAAGAGACGGAGCAGCTTTTCAGGAGAATGCGGATGCTGTTCCTGTTTATACTGGACCACTGGAGGGAAGAGATGAGGAGCCTGGCAATGGTGGTGCGAGCCCCTGAGATTGAAATCCCACGTGAAGAGAGGGTAAGCGGTTACCCAAGCCCTAATGATTGCCCCAATCCGGCCAATGCGACTGAGGGATCCGGACCGCCCCCGCTCGTGGTGAACGCAGCGGCGGTTCACCCATATTAACTGCAACGAGCTGGTGGCGTCACACCAATGACTTTAATCTCCCCTGTAAATACTCCCCATTAAAAAGCACCCAGGACACAGGACCTGGCAATGGCTACCAAAGTGACATTCCCCAGTTATACCCTGCCTGGGACCGAGTACCCCATTCTCTGGGCGACACAGTTGCACATTCAATTGAAATGTATTTCCACACAGAGATCGGTGTTCTGCAGTGCACTGCCAATGACAGCCGCCGGACACTCTAAAACCAGCAGCTGACGTTGGCTTGCTGGTGTTATGGTGCACAGCAGGAACATTATGCAGTGCCGCGCCTGCACGCCGAAGTCAGCTGCTGGCCGATGGCTAGCCTGGGCTAGGCCTCGATCATCAAGGGGTCTACGGTGCCTTCAGGCCGCATGTCCAGAAAAGAGAACACTGGGAGAACAACGGAGAGGTGAGAATCATTTCTTTAAAGAGAACCTGTCAGGTGCAATATTCACCCAAAATCATGAGCAGTTCTTGGTGCATATTGCTAATTCCTGCCTAATTGTCCCTGTATCTAGTAGCATAGATAAAGAGCTCTTTAGAAAAAGTATTTCTAAAGATCCCATATCATATGCTAATTAGATAAGAGAGTAGTCACAACGGCGTTATTTCCCTTGCTAGTTGGCCCCCTTAGCATGTCAGCACACCCCTGTGGGCGTGCTAACGTGCTAATGAAAGCACAGCATCAAAGGTGGTCAATCTCACCGCTTTCTGCTCCACTGCACCTGATGCTGGATTTCGGCTCAGTGCACATGATCTGAAGTCCCTGACTTCCAGTCATGCGCACTATGAGGCCGGGTGTGTGGGAGTGTCGGGGCTATGCCCATCCCTGAAGAAGTAGTCGGCACACTGGTGGTTTATGTCTAATGTTATAATATGTATGTGTATTGTGTAAGTCGCCACCAGGTGGCAGTCTGGCTCAGGGATAGCAGTCCTGGCACCTGGGTAGGCAGACTAAGGATTAAGGAAGAGGAGGAGAGCAGTTTATAAAAGGACAGTGTGAGGGAAGAGGGTTCAGAGAGTCCCCAGGAGGAGATATTGAAAAGAAGCCCAAATAATTTATTAAATTTGTGGACCCTAAGGATCACCCATACGATCGCGGACACGTGGGATCCTGCACGAAGAGGATTGTCTAACTGCGTTTACAAAAGAGGGGTACAGTCAGGTCGGTCGGGGGAGGCATCCGTTTTCCCTGGATATGAATAGCCTAGGAAACCCTCTGCGAGATCAAAGGTCAGTTGCACCCTCAGGAGTAGGGTATGTTCTTGTCCTGGCCTAAGCACGAACGGAGGAGTGCCATCATACGTGGCCCTTCCAATGTGCAAGCAATCCCTGTGGGTGGGATGGAGCGGCCAAAAAGACTATTTGATTCTGTGTCGTCAGACAGTGGGATGAGGGGTCTAGGGGTGTCTTACGGAGCCTAGGTGCCAGGAAAGGGGTCGGCCATGAAATTGCATAATGAGATGGAGTCTAGAGAGAACCCCTATGGGACCACAAACGGTGCCCGGATAGTGCAGAAGTTTGATGCTATAAATGCAGTGGAGAAGCTGAATGCTGTACATGTTACTGGGAAAATAAATAAAGTTGTATTGGTTAAAGAGAAGAAAATGAAGTGGACTTTACTGACTCAGAATCAACGTGAAGTGAATGAACTGTCTGGAAGTCATCCTGTGAGTGGCGTGGCGATGGGGATGCATGGGGTTAATGAGTGGCTGCACTGCGGCCTGTTGACATTTGTACACACAGCTACCACTGCCTGCCCCATGCCCTCCACAGGTGTACGTCTCGGCTTCAACCTGGTGTAGTGCGCATGACCGGAAGTCCGGAGACATTGTGATCCTGCACACTGAGCCGAAAACCAGGGGTGGCAGCAGAGGTGAGCCCAACTGTTATGGTCAGGAGACCACAAAAGATCTTGCAAAAACCCCATAAAATGGTACAAACTAGAAGTAGCAGTGGAGTGTTCCTAACAAACCTAGATGCCTCGTCACAGCCGGAGAACTAACTAACCTCAAAGATGAAATGAGGAATCCTGACTTGCCTCAGAGCAGCTCCAAAGGAAAGTCAAAAGCCCCCAACATATAACGACAGTGATCTAAGAAAAAACAACACACAGATGGTAGATGTAGGATTAAGCAAAGTGAGGCCCTGCTAGCTAGAAACCAAAGTATAGGATAGATTGCGGGTTGCAGCCAGTAAAAATCCTGAAAAACACCAATACCTGATAATCAAAAATTCCCTTAAAAGATCACACGATCTTTCCTCCCACTATATCAGGAACTCTTGTGCAAACACATTTAAATAGAAAATGCAAATTTTTATATTTTTAAATGTTAATAGAAAAGATCTTTACTACAAAAAACACATGAGATACAAAAATACAAACTCCAGATCAAATAGGGAGGAAAACTCCCTTTCTTGCTGGGAATAAATCGTACTCCAAAAATAGTGCAGGAAGAGCAATTATTCAAATGCAAAAAAACAAAAGGGAATATTCTCAAACACAGATTTAGAAAAAGACTTAGATTAAGCAGAAACGCCCTTCAGCGCAAATTCAGCCATTAACCAAGTCCAGACTAAGAGAAAAAACCCTCAGAAGGAAAAACCACTGAGATTGATGATATTGGCAGACTCAGGATGGCATGGAAACAAAACCGATGCAAAGAAACAAAAAAAACTGCTGTAGAAATAATTAATGGAGAATCCAAAAAGGAGGAGAAAAAAGCAAAAACAGAACCTACAGGGAAAGGCAAAAAGCCAAAAGGCTGGAGAACAAACTTCAGGACATCTTCACATGGAGCAGAAACAATTATCAACGGCAAAGGTTAGACAGAGACTGCCTTCCTATATCCCCCCAAGACTGGACTCCATTGGCTTCCTGAAACAGCAATCATCTCCCACACCTGTCTGAGCAGCAGATGCAGAATCAGACTCACTACTAGCACTAGCCACCAGAGGGAGCCCAGAAACACTCCTGGGAACAGCACCATCTCTGATGATATTCACAACACCCGACCATACCTCTCCCTCTGCTCATTCATTAGCATGTTAGAATGCCCCTGTGGGCATGCTAACATGCTAAGTGGGCCAACTAGCCAAGGGAACTAACGCCCTTGCGACTAGTCCCTGCACTCATTAGCAAATTATAAAGAATCTTTAGAAATACTTTTTCTAAAGATCTTTTTATGTATGCTACTAGATACAGGAACGGTTAGGCAGGGATTAGCAATATGCACTCAGAACTGCTTGTTCGTGCTGAGATCAATACACCCCTGATGAAGCCACACAAGGTGGCGTAACGCTTGGGTCTAGTGCTTCCTCACTACTTCCTCCACAGTTTATACTTTGGGTATTGTATTAACCGGCTTTCCTTGCACTGTCCCTTGCAATATGATTGTGTAACATGTATTTTCTGATGTTGATATTTATTCATGTATTATACTTGGTCATGCATTCTATGAGCCTGTGATTTATATTGTCTGTTATTGAGGTTTCAGTGGTGGGGTGCATTTCTATATATGGGGGACCCTTTCTTTTCTTGGTCTTTCACATTTTTTAATGGTGTTTTATAAAATTTCTGCACTTATTAAAACATTTTCATTTTTTGCATTCAGAAAGGCTTCATATTTTCCTCCTTTTACCTCTGGATTTATCCAGCATACAAATGGTTTAAGCTATGCCCAGATTCCCCTGCTCTGGTTTGATTTTCTGGGTGCATATTGCACCTGACAGGTTCACTTTAAGTTTCCTACTAACACGTACATCATTAGTTCATTTACCACTCTCATATTCTATATACATTTCTTAGTATAATTATACCAGTATAAATCATGGGTGTACTTTTTTAATATACTACAGTGTTTGCTATATATTCTCACTGATACTGATGTAGATTTGAATATCCAATTTTTATACCCAATGTGTAAAGAAAAAAGACAACATGATACTTTGTAAATATATATTTTAGTGTATTACAACTCAATGCGAGGGGATACAAATGCTTGTTAATTGTACTTAATAATTTTTAATCAAGAAAAACGGTGAAACAAAAATAATCTGTAATAAAATAAAATGTAAACGTCAATAGATTCCAATTATTTTATATAGAGAAATGTTAAAGGGAATCTGTGAGCAGGTTTCTGCTCTGTAATCTGAAGACAGCATGCTGTAAGGGTTAAAACAGAGAATTAAGCCCTGCGTTTCTTATTTACAAAGTCTGTTTTTGTTTAGCTGCAATGTTAGCTTAAGCCTCTTAGCTTTGTCATTAGTGTGTCTCAGCAGTGCATGAGCTTAGGTCCGCCTCCGCCACTGCCACATACAAAATCTCAAATCCTCGACTGTGTCAAAATGGCTGCACACCGTAAACTGAGTGATATATCATTAGATTCATGATCTCTTTGCCTACATCATGCTGCTCTCAGATGAGGTAGGAAAAACCTACTGACAGATTCCCTTTAACATGTGCCTTTGTATACTGCCAATGGAATTTAGTGGCAGACACTGACTGAAGAGGGCCTCTGTGCCAGAAAAGTTTATGGGCCCCTCTTTGTGTCTTTGACCCGACCTGCTTGTGTGTTTGAGAGTGAAAGTGACAACCCTTACTTCTTGGGCGCCTGTGTGGCTCCGCAGGTTGCACCAATGATATGTTCTCCCCTGATGAAATATGAACATGAAATCTGTGGAAGTTGTGTGGCAATGACAGCGGTAAACCATTATCATAAATACAGTTTACATTTCTGCTAAATAATATTTCCTAAAATAGTGAAGCAGAATACCTTGCATTACTCCATTGTCACTTTAGCAAGTTGAACTCTTTATTAGGCCTCTTCACATGTCCAGGTTTCCAGTACATGTGGTGTCCATGTTCACATGTACTGGAGAAACGACCAGACACATACTAATAAGAATATGTGTTGATCTTTACATCTCCGTGTTTTCACAGAGACCATAGCTCCTGTGCCGCCCCAGTGCAGACCGGGGTGCTCAGATCCAGGATGGTCGTGGCTCGAGAGGTCCGGACCCAGGCTCGGCAGACACTCAGATCCTTGAAAGGGGGATTATTTACAGGGGAGACATTTGTGACGCCACCTGCGGGTTGTGGTAATGAGAGTACCGCCGCTGCTGGAAGGAGTACCGGGGCAGATGGTGGGGAGCAGCAAGGTGTCAGTCCCTCCACAGGTAGGGAAGACCCCGGCCTCTGGGGCTGTTGGGGTAATGTTTGGGAGCGCAGGGTGCAGGGGAGCCAGGTTACTCACTGTGGTTACCGTGGTGCAGGATGAGGATTATAAAGCAGACACTCACACTGGAGATAAACCAAAGTCTCTGTGCATCACAGTCTCTACGGGGAGGAGCCCGTCCAGGTGTCCGCTCCCTCCGGTGTCACTGAGTAATCCGGAGAAGCCTCCGTGCACAAGTTAGTTCTCTGTGTGGCCCCTCGGCTTGAAGCTGTTGGGGCCTTGCTCACTATGTGTTTAGTGTAGCTATGCTCTTGATGGCTGGCACTTGGGATTTTAGAGGGCCGCGTTACTGGACAGCCCTATCCCCCACGGTGTGCTGTCATCTCCAATCTCTGAGCTCTTAGGGAAGTTCATAAAGAGACTCTCCCTCCCAGGTTAATTATCAGGACGATGAACTGGCTCCTGATCTAGGGTCCTGTACCCCGTCATGCTCAGTATCGGTCAGTTCCTTTTGGACGTCAGATGCTGACAGTCCTCCTAGACTATGTCTGTCGCACCCTTCCAATGTCACTGCCACCGGTCCCCAACTCCTCTGGTTCCGGAGTACCGGCTGTGACCCAACCTTAGTCTATCTCCCCGGGAGCTACTACTCCCCAGCTCCTCACTTTTTGAGGGCTCTACTCAACACCACCTCTAAACTGAAATTGACTTCCTTCTCTCCCACCAGTCTGCCTGACCCCTATGTAGGTGGCCTTATTCTGCTTATCCAACCCACTGGTGTGTCTGACAGGACAGGATATGAGGTGTGATTTGGGATTTGTGCTGATGTGAGTGACACCGGCTTGTTAAGAACCTGGAACCATGAGGGGTGGGGACCTGCACCCTAGAGATGCAGTACCCTGTGGTACCCTGATTTACTCAGGGGCGCCACACTCCCTCTGATCCACACAGAGACATGTCCATTTTTTACCGTCAGCATGGATGAAAAGGATCTATAGAAGTCTATAGATCCGTAATAAACACGTACAGCACATGGATGACATCCAAGTGCCATTCATGTGATAGGTAACAGAATTAAATGCATTCAAGAAATTAAAGCTTCTTCTGTGTTAAAAATGTGCACGATAGATAGATAGTTAGATTTAATAGCTATTAACCAAATAAATAAACAATTTAGAGAAAAAAAATGACATGGGCTCTGCTCTATTTTTGATATCCAGCCAAGGTAAAGCAGACAGCTGCAGGCTGATATTATCAAGCGGGAAAGGTCTATGGTTATTTGGCCCTTCCCAGCCTAAAAATAGCAGCCCGCAGCAGCCCCAGAAGTGTGGCATCCATTAGATTTGGGGTAATGGTAGTTGGGGTTGATGTCAGCTGTGTAGTGTCAGCTGGCATTAAGCCCAGGGCTTAGTAATGGAGAGAGGTTTATCAGACACCCCCATCACTAACCCAATAAGTACAAAAAAATACACAAAAATAGATTATTTGAAAAAACACTCCCTGACTTTTTCCTTTGTTTATCACTCTGAGTGATGAGCGATGATGTTCCTCCCTGAGTATCAAGAGAATCATTGGGGTCTTGATGCCGCCACCAAAATCTGAATATTAGAATGTGCCAGTGTGCCGCCCCCGTGCCAGCAACCGGGCTGCTCGGATCCAGATCTGCGGTGGCTCGAGGGGTCTCCGGACCCGGGAGTCGTGCGGCCACTCGATTTAAAGAGGGTGAACTATGTACAGGGGGAATTGTAAGTTTGTGACGCCACCCACAGTGCGTGGTAAGGTGGAATACCACCGCTGCTGTTGGGGAGGGGGGCGATGGTGTAGCAGCAAAATGTTTTAAACCCTCCGTGGGTAGGGGGTTTGTGCCCCGGGGCCCGTTAGGTCTCGGTGACAGGGTGCCATTGGGAAGAGGCAAAGGGGTTTTTCAGCGTACTCACTCAGTCAAGGAATAATAACACCGACAGCTTGTAAATCAGAATTCTGAGCACCACTGCAGCATGGAGGGAGCATGCCTGGATCCGTGTCTTTGGTGTTGCTGTTAGCCTGTGGCCTTTTCTGTGGCACCTTCTCACTATTGGACCCTCAAGTTTGGAACTATTCGGGTCCCGCTCACCCGTATGGCTAATGGAGTGAGCTTGCTCTCAGGGTTCACGCGTAGGATTTCTTTGGACTGCAATTTGGGAAAGTCCTAACCCATCGGTATGCTAGTACCCTGATTTTGGAGCGGGTTGGGGATGAATCTTGAAGTCTTCACCCCCGTCAGGTAAATTACCGGGTCGCGAGAAGCTACTTCCCGGCCTAGGGTCCACGTACCCCGTTGTGCCCTAGCCCCTGCCCGGTGATGGCTCAAGGCCGCCGGCTGCCCTCCTCAGCAGTCTGTGCCCCTTGACGCGATCCCCTGCGACCGGGGTTCCAGCTCCTACAGGCCCAGACCAACGTCTGCCACCTAGTACTCAAGGAGCCTAGCTCCTAACCTGTGACCTCTCCTCTTCAGAGCCACCACACAACTCTCTTACTCCTTTTCCACCTTGTCACTTTCCCCTCCCAACCCCCATATGGGCGGCCCTATTCCCTTCAGGCCCCCCAATGGTGTGTCTGGTGGGTTTGGTGCAAAGTGTTCCTAGGATTTTGACTGGCTAAGCTGTTAGCAACACCAAAGGACCAGGATCTGTAACCAAGGAGGAGTGGATACTGTGCAGAAGGGCAGATTGCACAATACCCTGTGACGACCTGATAGGCCAGGGCATCACACCAGTATTACAGACGTGTCAATGTTTCCCTATTGTGATATTTAGGTATTAGTCTATAAAGATAAAATAATGAGGCACCTATAAACAAGCTGCTCACAGCAGCACAAGCTTCATGTGAACAGACCATTAATATAAAAATAGACACAAGTAATTACTCCCACGCTATGATCGCAGCTTCTACGCTAATATTTCTACAATCTCTATTTTCCATAAATTAAAGAAAACATTTATGCTGCCTTTTTATCAGACTCAAAAGAACTGTCATTTTCAAAAGGGTCATGGATTGCATACACAGCAATTCCCTAAAATATTTGTTTCTGTGGCTGTAAATCATGTTCTGCACCCTTGCAAAAGTGTCAGAAAAACTATGCCAGGACTAGATCCAGATTTACCGTGAATATGTAACATGTAGATTTTGGCATGGATTTTTCTCTGTATTTAAAACCTACACCATGCCCTCATTTGCATGTGTAAATTACCCATTTTCAAAGCCCCCTCCACTTCTGTTGTTCTGTAATTTGGGGGGATTTGTAGGAAACTGTGGCAAAGAGTCAGAACTCTTCTTGAGATGCAAGAAACTGTGATGGAGAAGAAGATGGGGCCCTGGTGAGCGGGTATATGGGGTTTCAAAGAGTCAGGTCCTTATGGAATAAGTTAAAGATTATTGTCTATAGTTCATAGCTTGGCAGTTACAATATTTCCCCCCTTGTAACTCAAGTGGTTAAACCAGGGACCAATACAGACTGCAAAGGGTCCCTAGTGCGAGAAATATGTCTGCCCCCCATACCAATATGATGTTATCTAAACATACACAAGGACAAATTTACAGTATAGAACAAAAGTATCAAACCTAAACAATAAACTGAAGTTCCATATTTAAAAACAGAATAAAAACACACAGCATTCGTCTATCTGAAATGTAGCAATACTACCTGTCAATCACTTATTGGGGGGAAGAGCTGGGCACTGAGGCAGTGGAGGTGCTCAGTCCTACCCATAGCACTTGCAAACTCATTTGCATACCACTTATACATTTTTAGTCATTCTGGCAGTCCCTATTTTCTTTGTAGGTTACTTAATATAGCAAACGTAGGGTATGTTCCTATATAGAGGACGTACTGCATATACACTGTGTGCAGAATTATTAGGCAAATGAGTATTTTGATCACATGATACTTTTTATACATGTTGTCCTACTCCAAGCTGTATAGGCTTGAGAGCCACCAGTTAAGTAAATCAGGTGATGTGCATCTCTGTAATGAGGAGGGGTGTGGTGTAATGACATCAACACTCTATATAAAGTGTGCCTAATTATTAGGCAACTTCCTTTCCTTTGGTAAAATGGGTCAGAAGAGAGATTTGACGGGCTCTGAAAAGTCCAAAATTGTGAGATGTCTTGCATAGGGATGCAGCAATCTTGAAATTGCCAAACTTTTGAAGCGTGATCACCAAATAATCAAGCGTTTCATGGCAAATAGCCAACAGGGTTCGCAAGAAGCATGTTGGGCAAAAAAGGCGCAAAATAACTGCCCATGAATTGAGGAAAATCAAGCGTGAAGCTGCCAAGATGCCATTTGCCACCAGTTTGGCCTTATTTCAGAGCTGCAACGTTACTGGAGTATCAAAAAGCACAAGGTGTGCCATACTCAGGGACATGGCCAAGGTAAGGAAGGCTGAAAAACGACCACCTTTGAACAAGAAACATAAGATAAAACGTCAAGACTGGGCCAAGAAATATCTTAAGACTGATTTTTCAAAGGTTTTATGGACTGATGAAATGAGAGTGACTCTTGATGGGCCAGATGGATGGGGCAGAGGCGGATCAGTAAAGGGCAGAGAGCTCCACTCCGATTCAGACGCCAGCAAGGTGGAGGTGGGGTACTGGTATGGGCTGGTATCATCAAAGATGAACTTGTGGGACCTTTTCGGGTTGAGGATGGAGTGAAGCTCAACTCCCAGACCTACTGCCAGTTTCTGGAAGACAATTTCTTCAAGCAGTGGTACAGGAAGAAGTCGGTATCGTTCAAGAAAAACATGATTTTCATGTAGGACAATGCTCCATCACATGCATCCAACTACTCCACAGCGTGGCTGACCGGTAAAGGTCTAAAAGATGAAAAAATAATGACATGGCCCCCTTGTTCACCTGATCTGAACCCCATAGAGAGCCTGTAAAAATGTAAGATCTACAGGGAGGGAAAACAGTACACCTCTCAGTACAGTGTCTGGGAGGCTGTGGTGGCTGCTGCAAGCAATTTTGATTGTAAACAGATCAAGCAATTGACAGAATCTATGGATGGTAGGCTGTTCAGTGTCATCATAAAGAAAGGTGGCTATATTGGTCACCAATTTTTTTAGGTTTTGTTTTTGCATGTCAGAAATGTTTATTTCTAAATTTTGTGCAGTTATATTGGTTTACCTGGTGAAAATAAACAAGTGAGATGGGAATATATTATTTGGTTTTTATTAAGTTGCCTAATAATTCTGCACAGTAAGGCTATGTGCCCACAGGGACAGTATCCTGCGGATATATCCGCAGGACATTCCGCAGGAGCTCCCAGGAAACCGCACCACAACTTCTGTCTGTTTCCATGCTGCGGAATGTCCTGCGGATATGGTGCGGGCATTCTGCATTGAGGATACAGTACCATGGCTTTGGCACTGCATCCTCAATGCAGAACAAATGCTGCAGTGATCGGGCGTTCATACTTACCTCCATCACGCAGCACCTCGTTTTCTGGCGGCCGTGTCACTCTGTCAGTGTTTGCAGGAGAAGGTGGGCGGGCCTGAACTAGCTCCGGCTGTCACATGACCGGAGCTCGTGCAGGCCCCGCCCACCTCTTCCTTCCTGTACCTGGATTCACCGCGCTCCTGTACACCGGAAGGAGAAAGTGACTCCGGTGAAGCAGGTAAGTATATGGGACCTGCGGAGAAATCCGCAGGAATAATTGACATGCTACTGATTTTTCCGCAGGGAAATCCGCATTATTTCCGCTGCGGAAAAATCCGCAGCGTGGGCACAGCAGTTCCCAAATGCCATAGAAATAGCTGGGGAGTAGCTGTGCTGAAGATTTTTGAAAAAAGCGCAGAATTTCCGCGAAAAAAACGCGGCAAATTCCGCACATTTTCCACAACGTGGTCACATAGCCTAATAGTTACCTGCACAAACAGATATCCTCCTAAGATAGCCAAATCTAAAAAAACCCACTCCAACTTCCAAAAATATTAAGCTTTGATATTTATTTGATATTTGAGTCTTTTGGGTTTATTGAGAACATAGTTGTTGATCAATAATAACTAAAATTCTCTAAAATAAAACTTGCCGAATAATTCTGCACACGGTGTAGGTTGCATCATTTGCATTCGACTAAGTGGATTTCTCTGTAGCAGATTGGCATTTTATTTTTATAAGGGTAAGGATTCACTTGTGTTTTTATAACCGGCACACATGTCATCAGTTTGGATGAGGGGGTAGAATAAGCTGACAGGTTCCCTTTAAAGGGATTCTGTCACCAGGTTTCTGCTCCCCCATCTGAGAGCAGCATAATGTAGAGACAGAGACCCTGATTCCAGCGATGTGTCACTTACTAAGCTGTTTGCTGTCATTTTGATAAAATCAATGTTTTCTCTGCTGCAGATCTAGCAGTTATACAGAGCTCATGAATATGCTGGAGCACGCCAAGTAGCTCCTCCAATGATAATCTACTGCTTAGACCTGTTTCAGACGTCAGTGATTCTGGTACGTATGTGCTAGTTTTTATACGTACCAGAATCACGGACATACGCAAACCCATTAAAATCAATGGGTCTGCTCCCACATCAGTGATTTCTCACTGACCATGTGCGGCGTACATGCGTGTCCGTGATTTCCGCATGGAGACATGTCCATTTTCTTCTGGCATCACTGATGTCCCACGGACCACACTATGGTGTGATTCGTGAAACATGTACCAGAAAAACACAGACATTGAAAATAAAAAACATTTTTAACTCACCTTTTCCAGCGCCGCTGTGTTCTGCCTCTGCTCTCCGCAGCTTCCTGCCTGGCTCATTATTGTTGTGCATATTTATTATGCACAACACAGCCGACCGGGAAGTAGATGCAGAGGTGAGACACAGTGGCCAGATGCTGCACTGTGGGACTCTTCAGCACCATGGACAGCAGGATCAGAGACAGGTGAGTTTATGTCCACGTGCAATTACAGATAAGGTATCACGGATTGCACATGGACAACCCACGTGTGCCGTGAATCACGGCACAAGGAGGGACATATGCATGTTTAACATATCAGTGAAAAACATCTGTGTTTTTCACTGACGTGTGAAACAGGCCTTAAACAGTGATTTTATCAAAACTACACTAAGCAGCTTAGTAAGTGACCCATCGCTGGAATCATGGTCTATGCCCCTATATTATGCTGCTCTCAGATGGGGTAGCAAAAACTTGGTGACAGATTCCCTTGAAAGAGGTTGTGCCTTTAAAAATTTATTGTATGATAAGGTTGCTAAAATAACAGTGCCGAGGTAGAACTCAACAATCCATAAAAATCCTTTTTTTGTGTCCTTAAAAATCATGAATGCAGAAGGACGCAGCAGGACCGTCTGCATCCATGATTTTTAAGCAAGCGAAAAAAAAAATTATGGATCGGTAAGTGCCACCTATTTCTGCTACACTTGGCTGTGTTAGGCCCGTTTCACACATCCGGCATTTCGCCGGATGCCGGATATGTGGCGCCCCTGACCTGGTCAGGCACCACTGAGTACTGCACCCATGCTGGGGACAGTACAATACAGGTAATCCAGAAGGCTGATCGAGGTGTGACTACACAGGCGCATAGTGATCAGGTCTCACACATGTACCTTTGAGAGGACCCCTGGGGATCCCAGGAGGGGGAAAAGCCTTCACCTCCACTGGAATAGTGGAGGGGGCCAAAAGCCTCCATCTCCTCTCAAGGGGTGTGGTAAGAGAGTCTGGTTGCTAGGTGGCGTAGGCAAGAACAGGAGAGGAGGGGCAGTGAGCCAGTTCAGTGCAGAGTCCAGGGAGCTCAGAGAGGAGCAGATCCCGTGGGCTGCTGTAGTCTGACAGCGTCCGCGCAGTGGCTACCGACGGGGGAGAACGGTCACCTAGGAGGGCTACCCGAAACCCATCTCAGCTAGAGAGAGAGCACGGAGTGGGAAGTAAGGAGACTGCTAGGGAGTACCAGGCCCAAACGGGCGGCAGATCCCGAAGCGGAGATAGATCCAGCTTTCTTTTGCTAAACCTACCGGTGTGGGGCTCTCAAAGCCCACGCCACAACACCACAAAAGCCGCAGCCACGTAGCCACAGTTAGGGCCCATAGGTCACAGGAGGCAAGTAGCTGGAGTGGCCTGGTCCAGGCGACAAGCAAACGGCAAACGAAGGGGAGAGAGGCTGCAGCATCTTCCCTGGGTGACCCCCATAGGGACTAAAAGTCGGGGTTACCCCAAACCACCAAGGGCTAAGGAAGGCGAGTTGGTAGTCACCATCAGAAGTCAGCCTGAAGGATACCTGGTTCCCACTTGGTTCATCCCAGCTATGCCCGGGTCACTCACCCTGCCATCAACTGTGAGTAAAAACCCTGAAAGACATCCTGCTTGTGTGGAGTCATTCTGCGCCTTGTAGTTCTACACACCTACACAGGGCCCTGGGGCTTGCCTCACTCTCAGGAGGCTATTACAACCGACTGCACCCACCATCAGCCCCAGGCATCCCTTAATCTGCAGTGGCGGTCCCCACTGACCGCAATTCTGAGAGTGGCGTCACGATCAAGAAAGAAGGTTTCCTACCTGTGACCAGATCCAGCTGCGTGGAGTCCCTGAAGGTAATGCACCGACACAACACCTGTGGGGCTTCACATCTGGCGTCACGAACAGGATAAGGACTAGACCTGTTCAGACAGGTGACCATGTGCCTGGGCGGTCCGCTTGAAAAATTGGAAGCGCCGCCATATTGCCACCATGAAAAGCGCGCTGAAAAACAACAGCAGCCCGCGCTGGAAGAAGTTACCGCCCACGAAGAGGTGTGGCTACCCAGAGATCCCCTGCAGAGCTCTGACCTCGCTTGTGAAGAGAGCGGAAGCGTCCAGAGACGTCGGGACAGAAAGGGAGCCAGAAGCCTGCTGCTGGGAGAGGAGCTGCTGAAAGAGGCAGAGCGGAAACTGAACAGCTTGCTACTAGAGGCAACGACGAGTCCACTGCTGGGAAATCGTGCAGAAGAGGGCGCAGAGGAAATGGCGTCTGACCGCAGAAACCCAGAACCGGGCTCCGCTGCCTGGTGGTATCGGGAGCTGGCCCAGTTCTGCGACCGACTGGAGACCCGGGTCGTGGAGCAGATCAGAGAAGAACGTATGGAACTTCTGGAGATGGCTGCCGCGGTTCAGGCCTATGAAGGGAGAGCCGCGCGCCGAGCGCCAGACCGAGTGGCAACGACTCAGACCCCGATGCTGCCACCGATGGGTGAGTCCAGTATTACCCCTGCCGGCCCGGATGCCCCGACCCCTGCTGCCACGCCCGCGGTCCCTGAAGAGGCGCCCGGCGCGGCGACGCTGAGCCAGGCCGCAGCCACGCCAGGTGCGGCCCGCCAAGCCCAGGCCGCCGCAGCGATGCCCTGCTCGGCCCACCAAGACCCGGTCCCTGCAGCGATGCCCTGCCCGGCCCGCAAAGAACCGGCTGCCACCGCGACCCTCATCCGCGCCGCAGGCGTAACGCTGACCCAGGCCGCCGCCCTGCTAGGCCCGGCCCGCCAAGACCCCACCGCCGCAGCAACGCTCGTCCGCGCCGCAAGTGAGGTGCTGAACCAGGCCGCAGCCACACCAGGCGCGGCCCGCCAAGCCCAGACTGCTGCAGCGACGGCCAGCTCAGCCTGCACAGAGCCCACTGCAACAGCGACGCTGACCCAGGCCGCCGCCATGCAGGGCGCGGCCCGCCAAGACCAGGCCGCCGCCATGCCAGGCGCGGCCCGCCAAGATAAGATTGCATCATCATTAACCCCGGCCTGCAAGGCCAGAGCAGACACCGCTCCCCAGTCCAAAGAGGTCCCTGCTGGAAAGCCCACGCTGGGGGAGGACCCCGCATACTGGCAGCTGAAGGCTGACATGGAGGCCAAGTTTCCACAATGGTTGGTGGACCAGTACATACTCCCTCCGCACACCCCCAAGAGGATTCCGGCAACCCCTGCAGCAATCACGCCAAAGAGTCCCCCGCCTGGGCCTGCTGAAGGAAGTCCATTCCCAGCACCGCCACCAAAGGAGTGCCAAGAAGAACTAAGGGGGAGAGGAGGCCAGGAAGTTGAGGAGTTGACTCAGGAGCCACCAGCTGTGGACCCATGCCCAGAGCCGGAGATGCTGCCATATTCCCGCTGGGATGAAGAAGACCTGACACCATCTGCTGACGAAGATCTGACCAGAAACCTCACCTGGGGGCCTGCAGGCATTGAAGTAACAGCCCAGCAGAATCAAGCCCGCAAGACACGGCGCCGCAGCAGAACCCAGTTTTCCCCTGCACCGCCATCCCCAGACCAGAGAGAAGTCACGGCCAGAGACCTAGAAGAAAAACGGTTCCTGAGAAGAGCCAAAGCACAGGTCAGAGGACCCCTTTGCAGAGGAGTTGTGGAAGACTTTAGCCTGAAGTCAGGATACGGGTTCATCGTTGCACCTGGTATCAAAGAAGGCATTTTTGTCAATAGGAGAGACGTCAGAGCTAATTTGCCCAGAGGACATCCTGGAAGGAACCTGCGTACAGGAGACTCCGTACAGTTTACCATGCATCAAGGAGAAAGAGGGTGGTATGCGCTAGACGTAACACCATGTCCTACAGAAAAAGAAACAGATACAGAGAAAGAAACAGATACAGAAGATAGAGAAAGAAAGAACAAAGAACCTACTGACGAAACTACTACAGATGAAGAAAAAGGTCAAGGAAGCAACAGGTGCCGCAGCCCTACAGGCCCAAGCCCTGGTGAGGAGGAGTCTGCATAAAGTTCATGTAAAGTAAAGCAAGTTACCAGTTTGAAAAGTTTGTTTTGCAACGTTTTACAAGTTTAAGAGATGTGCCCACATAAACTGATGTGAGAAATGAACCTTAAGGCTATGAACTGGCTATAGCCACAAACTCTCGCAGTGTAAATAGTTACACCAGAGGCACCACCACCAGAGCCAGCCTGTTTAGGGGCTTGGCTCGTCTGCAACCAGGGAGCACGTCCGTATATAGGGCCTTGGCTCACCTGCAACCAGAGAGCATGCCTGTTTATGGGGCCTGGCTCTCCACCACAAAGAGGGTACCTGGTCAACACCAACTGTGGAGGCCGCCTCTACATCCTGCCAGAAGAGGCTGAAGGCGCGGATCCACCAGGCCAGGTATACCCTGAAAACCACCAGCCCATGAAAGCCGCCTCTACATCCTGCCAGAAGTGGCTGAAGGCGCGGCCAACGTGAGAGGGTTTTGGGTGGGTTAACGGACTTGTGGGTGGAGGGTGGTGATGTATGGTACCTGGTGATCTTAAAATGTTTTACCATGTTTTAATGTTTTATGCATTTTAAAATGTTGTCTTGCAGCCCGAGGACGTGCTGGTGATAACTAAGGGGGAATGTGGCGCCCCTGACCTGGTCAGGCACCACTGAGTACTGCACCCATGCTGGGGACAGTACAATACAGGTAATCCAGAAGGCTGATCGAGGTGTGACTACACAGGCGCATAGTGATCAGGTCTCACACATGTACCTTTGAGAGGACCCCTGGGGATCCCAGGAGGGGGAAAAGCCTTCACCTCCACTGGAATAGTGGAGGGGGCCAAAAGCCTCCATCTCCTCTCAAGGGGTGTGGTAAGAGAGTCTGGTTGCTAGGTGGCGTAGGCAAGAACAGGAGAGGAGGGGCAGTGAGCCAGTTCAGTGCAGAGTCCAGGGAGCTCAGAGAGGAGCAGATCCCGTGGGCTGCTGTAGTCTGACAGCGTCCGCGCAGTGGCTACCGACGGGGGAGAACGGTCACCTAGGAGGGCTACCCGAAACCCATCTCAGCTAGAGAGAGAGCACGGAGTGGGAAGTAAGGAGACTGCTAGGGAGTACCAGGCCCAAACGGGCGGCAGATCCCGAAGCGGAGATAGATCCAGCTTTCTTTTGCTAAACCTACCGGTGTGGGGCTCTCAAAGCCCACGCCACAACACCACAAAAGCCGCAGCCACGTAGCCACAGTTAGGGCCCATAGGTCACAGGAGGCAAGTAGCTGGAGTGGCCTGGTCCAGGCGACAAGCAAACGGCAAACGAAGGGGAGAGAGGCTGCAGCATCTTCCCTGGGTGACCCCCATAGGGACTAAAAGTCGGGGTTACCCCAAACCACCAAGGGCTAAGGAAGGCGAGTTGGTAGTCACCATCAGAAGTCAGCCTGAAGGATACCTGGTTCCCACTTGGTTCATCCCAGCTATGCCCGGGTCACTCACCCTGCCATCAACTGTGAGTAAAAACCCTGAAAGACATCCTGCTTGTGTGGAGTCATTCTGCGCCTTGTAGTTCTACACACCTACACAGGGCCCTGGGGCTTGCCTCACTCTCAGGAGGCTATTACAACCGACTGCACCCACCATCAGCCCCAGGCATCCCTTAATCTGCAGTGGCGGTCCCCACTGACCGCAATTCTGAGAGTGGCGTCACGATCAAGAAAGAAGGTTTCCTACCTCTGACCAGATCCAGCTGCGTGGAGTCCCTGAAGGTAATGCACCGACACAACACCTGTGGGGCTTCACAGATACAGCATGCATGCAGTACAGTACATTCATTTACATTGGAAGAGCGACACCATACGGACAAATGCAGTGGCGCATGAAGCACACAATCGCATGGTGTCGCGCTTCCACTGTAGATGAGCTACTGTACTGCATGCGTGCCGGATCCGTCATCCGGCGAAATGCCAGGTGTGTGAAACAGGCTTTATACCATCTATTTGAAGGTTGAGCACCACTTTCCACAGTGGGTCAGTTAGAGCTCATTGTACTCCTTTTATTGTCCAATGAAGTATGCTGGATTAATAGTGCCAGATCTGTTTCACAGTTTTTTTGTGGTTAAAATAACTGAGTTGCTAGGCCCTCGGCTGCCATGAAAGCCACCGACAGTCTGCAGTCCTATCACAAGGGCACCTCTTGGATGATAGAGGCTCCTGTCCTTGTTTGTAGCTACTTGGGTGCAGTAGCAACTTACTATTACCTAAGTGGATAAAAGGCTGATGCAGTATGTGATAGAGGACTCCTCATCCTGCCCCATCATTGAACTGTGTATATACAGCATTCACTCCACTAGCGTAGATAGCGGGGGGCAGAGGGTGCGGTTGCCCCAGGTCCCGTGCTCAGAGGGGGCCCACTCGGAGCTACAATACTATTAACTGTATCAGTGACACTGCACCTTTAAATATAGTGGCTTGGCCGCATCACGAGGTTTAGGTCCTATCCTACAGTGCACTGTTTGCAGAGGATTCCTTGCTGTTCCTCCAGGACCTGTGCGGTGCTCAGTGTCGACTCTGCCTCCCACTGACTGTGATTCACTCCTGCTGCACACCAGCTCTGGGCTGCTGGTAAGATGCATGCAGAGAGTATCTAAGATTGCGTGCAGTGGGGGAGGGAAAAGATTTACTGTGGTGACATGTGGCAGTGTCCATTACTGTGCCCATTACTGAGGGGATGTGTGTGGCCTGTATGTTATAAGGGCCTGATAACATGTATGTACTGAGGTGATGTATATTATAAGAGCCTGATAACATGTATGTAATGAGGGTGTGTATGTGGGGGTAGGGGAGCTGTATATTATAAGGGCCTGATAACAAGTATGTACTGAGGGGATGTGTGTGGGAGGGGGGCTGTATAGTTGAATTGCTTGATAACATGTATGTACTGAGGGGATGTATGTGTGTGGGGGAGGAGGGCTGTATATTATAAGGGCCTAATAACATGTATATACTGAGGGGATGTGTGTGTTGGGGAAGGGGGCTGTATATTATAAGGGCATGGTAACATGTATGTACTGAGGGGATGTGTGTGGGGGAGGGGTGCTGTATATTATAAGGGCCTGATAACAAGTATGTAATGAGGAGATGTGTGTGGGGGGAGGGGGGCTGTATATTATAAGGGCCTGATTGCATGTATGTTCTGAGGGGATGTGTGTGGGGGGGAGGGGGGTTGTATAATATAATTGCTTGATAACATGTATATAATGAGGGGATGTGTTTGTGGGGGAGGGGGGCTGTATATTATAAAGACCTGATAACATGTATGTAATGAGGGGATGTGTGTGAGGAGGGCTGTATGTTATAAGGGCCTGATAACATGTATGTAATGAGGGGATAGATGTGTGTGGGAGCTGTATATTATAAGGACCTGATAACATGTATGTATGTATGTAATGAGGGGGATGTGTGTGGGGGAGGGGGGCTTTATATTATAAGGGCCTGATAACAACTATGTACTGAGGGGATAGGTGTGTGTGGGGGAGCTGTATATTATAAGGTCCTGATAAAATGTATGTACTGAGGTGATTTGTATATGGGGGGAGGGGGCTGTATATTATAGGGCCTGATAACATGTATGTAATGATGGGATGTGTGTGGGAGGGGGGGCCGTATATTATAAGGGCCTGATAACATGTAAATAATGAGGGGATGTATGTGGGAGGGGGCTGTATATTATAAGGGCCTGATAACATGTATGTAATGAGGGGCTGTGTGTGTGTGGGTGGGGGAAGGGGGGGCTATATATTATAAGGGCCTGATAACATGTAGTGTGGGCCCATCATACTGTGTATAGGGGAGCTGTGGGCCCATCATACTGTGTATATGGGAGCTGTGGGCCCATCATAATGTGTATAGGGGAAGTGTGGGCCAATCATACTGTGTATAGGGGACCTGTGGGCCCATCATACTGTGTATAGGGGAGCTGTGGGACCATTATACTGTGTATAGGGGAGGTGTAGGCCCATCATTGTGTGTGTATAGGGGAGCTGTGGGTCCATGATACTGTGTGTAGGTGAAGTGTGGGCTCATCATACTGGCTATAGGGGAGGTGTGGGCCCATCATACTTTGTATAGGAGAGTTTTGGGCCCATTATAATTTGTATAGGGGAGGTGTGGGCCCACGAGCAGTTCTGGGTGCATATTTTTAATCCCTGCCTAATGTCCCTGAGTCTGGTAGCATTGATAAAGGGATCTTTAAAAAATAGTATTTCTAAAGATCTTTTATCGTATGCTAATTGAGCTCGGGGACTAGTTCCAAGGGTGTTGCTTCCCTTGCTAGTCGGCCCCATTAGCATGTTAGTACGCCTAATGAATGCGCAGCGTCAAAGGATGATCTCACTCACCTCTCCGCTGCCATTGCCGTCCGACGCTGGATTTTGCTCAGAGCGCATGATCCCGGACTTTTGATCATGCGCACTACTTCAGTTTGAAGCCAGGACACATACACCCGGCTTCATAGTGCACATGACTGAAACTCCGGGGTCATGCGCACTAAGCCAAATCCAGCGTCAGGTGGCAATTGCGGCGGAGAGGTGAGTGAGATCATCTTCAGACGCTGCACATTCATTAGCATGTTAGTACGCCCACAGGGGCATGCTAACATTCTAATGAGGCCGACTACCAAGGGAAGCAACGCCCAGGTGACTAGTCCCTGATCTCATTAGCATACGATAAAAGATCTTTAGAAATACTTTTTCTAAAGATCCCTTGATCTATGCTACCAGATGCAGGGACAGTTAGGCTATGTTCACACAGGGCATCTTTTGTTATGTGCGTTTTGAGTGTATCACATTGTCTGAAAACGCACCCGTGGTAAAAACACGTAAAAAACGCATGAGTTTTTACTGCGTTTTGCCCAATGCATTTTGTAAGTGAAATCTGTTGACTGGAAGGGTTCAAAAATGCAAAACGAATTGACATGCTGCATCTTCAAAAATGCAGCCAAGATGCAGCCAACAAAAGATGCCCATTATGGACAGCAAAATAGAAATTTCGTAGACTTTGCTGGAAAAGAAAATGCATGCATTTTGGTACATCTTTGTGACATCAAAAAAGGAACCAAAAAGGCAGCAAAACATGCAATGTGTGAAGGGATTAGCAATATGCACCCAGAACTGCTCGTGGTTCTGGGTGCATATTGGACCTGACAAGTTCCCTTTAAGTGATTGTATGGAACTGATCACTTTCCCATCTCCCTGTTCTTGTATGATAAAAATCTGTTGGGAGTCCCCACTGAGTAGCTTTTATTGCGTGGTGCATTCCTGGCACCGGCTTATATTAGTATACTGTAGAGACAGGATTCCCAATTCTTATTGGACCTGGAAGAAAGCAGAGTCTGGTGTGTTGCGCTAAAATTTGGAAGATGATAAGAATAGAAGTTATTTATTCTTCAGTTAATAAACCAAGGGCAATGGACGGGGACCCACGTTTTGTCCCTTATTGTTTGTTTTCTTTTTTCTTTTTTTTTTACTTTGTACTTTTGGATGCAAAAAGGTTTCAAGCAAATGATAAATTATTGAAGAAATGCTAAGTAAATGGAGATGGTATATTGAAAATAGAGATGTGAAAAATAAGGGGGAGCCGGAGGAAATTCATTCTGGAAGCTGAGAGTGAATGCTACAATGACGTTAGTCAGCACAGAGGATGTGTAGGTGTATAATTAGATAAGGGCGATGTATGTAGGAACTTAATACCCGCCATAAAATCCTTTACATTGTATATCACAGGAGAATGACATATCGTGAGGTAATGGATGGAATATCTTATAACGTGTGCATATACTAATAGTGTAGGGAAAAGCCAAAATAGATGGAATCATTACATATATGAAGTGCAGATCAGACAAGACAAGATGTTTGGAAGAATATTTAAAGGGGTTATCCGGCTTCTTTGACTTTTTTTTTTTATTTCCCTATTGGGCTACATTGGGGCAGGTAAGTAGATAGAGACCACTTACCTGCCCTGCTGTCAGCCCCTCTTCCCCGGCTCAGAGTGGTCATGTGACCGCTCCTGCCGCGATTTTGCTGCTTCCGGTCATTTCACGTCAACATGGGCAGGGCCATGTTGACATGCAAATGTGGAACAGCATGTCGCCTCCCTGCTGGGCGGGTACAGTGTGATGAGCCCCGCCCCCTTCCCTGCACCCTCCCACACATTCCCCCGCACCTCTTTTACTCACCAGTAACCTCCCCCTGCACTGCTGTGGGGTCCGTGACCTGGGGGAGGGGCCTGGCGGCGGCTGCCGTGGTGCCAGCACCGGGCCCCCTGCTCAGGATCACACATTCAAATGTACCGGCATCACAGATCACAGATCACAGATCACAGATGCCGGTACATTAGAAAGTGCTGATGAGAAGCAGCGCAGCGCTGCTTCTCATCACTGTCCCTCCGGCTGTCTGTGCTCTCTTCAGCACAGCGGTGACGTCACTACTGTGCTGATATGTCCAGAGCACAGACAGCACGCGAACGTGCAGGAGCGGCGGGGACCGAGGACAGGTGAGTATGTACTTCCTACATGTGTTCCCTATGGGGGGGGGTGCAGAGCCATATGTGTGCGTGTGCAGAGCCATATGTGTGCGTGTGCAGAGCCATATGTGTGCGTATGCGTGTGCAGAGCCATATGTGTGCGTGTGTGGTACAGAGCCATATGTGTGCGTGTGCGGTACAGAGCCATATGTGTGCGTGTGCAGAGCCAGAGCCATATGTGTGCGTGTGCAGAGCCATATGTGTGCGTGTGTGGTGCAGAGCCATATGTGTGCGTGTGCGGTAAAGAGCCATATGTGTGCATGTGCGGTACAGAGCTATATGTGTGCGGTACAGAGCCATATGTGTGCGTGTGCAGAGCCATATGTGTGCGTGTGCGGTACAGAGCCATATGTGTGCGGTGCAGAGCCATATGTGTGCTGTGCAGTGCAGAGCCATATGTGTGCGTGTGCAGTACAGAGCCATATGTGTGCGGTGCAGAGCCATATGTGTGCGTGTGCGGTACAGAGCCATATGTGTGCGGTGCAGAGCCATATGTGTGCGTGTGCGGTGCAGAGCCATATGTGTGCGTGTGCGGTACAGAGCCATATGTGTGCGGTGCAGAGCCATATGTGTGCGTGTGCAGAGCCATATGTGTGCATGTGCGGTGCAGAGCCATATGTGTGCATGTGCAGAGCCATATGTGTATGTGTGCAGAGCCATATGTGTGCGTGTGCAGAGCCATATGTGTGCGTGTGCAGAGCCATATGTGTGCGGTGCAGAGCCATATGTGTGTGTGTGCAGAGCCATATGTGTGCGTGTGCGGTACAGAGCCATATGTGTGTGTGTGTGCGGTACAGAGCCATATGTGTGCGGTGCAGAGCCATATGTGTGTGTGTGCGTGTGCAGAGCCATATGTGTGCGTGTGCGGTACAGAGCCATATGTGTGCGGTGCAGAGCCATATGTGTGCGTGTGCGGTGCAGAGCCATATGTGTGTGGTGCAGAGCCATATGTGTGCATGTGCGGTGCAGAGCCATATGTGTGCGTGTGCGGTGCAGAGCCATATGTGTGCGGTGCAGAGCCATATGTGTGCGTGTGCGGTGCAGAGCCATATGTGTGTGGTGCAGAGCCATATGTGTGCATGTGCGGTGCAGAGCCATATGTGTGCATGTGCAGAGCCATATGTGTACGTGTGCAGAGCCATATGTGTGCGTGTGCAGAGCCATATGTGTGCATGTGCAGAGCCATATGTGTGCGGTGCAGAGCCATATGTGTGTGTGTGCAGAGCCATATGTGTGCGTGTGCGGTACAGAGCCATATGTGTGTGTGTGTGCGGTACAGAGCCATATGTGTGCGGTGCAGAGCCATATGTGTGTGTGTGCGTGTGCAGAGCCATATGTGTGCGTGTGCGGTACAGAGCCATATGTGTGCGGTGCAGAGCCATATGTGTGCTGTGCAGTGCAGAGCCATATGTGTGCGTGTGCAGTACAGAGCCATATGTGTGCGGTGCAGAGCCATATGTGTGCGTGTGCGGTACAGAGCCATATGTGTGCGGTGCAGAGCCATATGTGTGCGTGTGCGGTGCAGAGCCATATGTGTGCGTGTGCGGTACAGAGCCATATGTGTGCGGTGCAGAGCCATATGTGTGCGTGTGCAGAGCCATATGTGTGCATGTGCGGTGCAGAGCCATATGTGTGCATGTGCAGAGCCATATGTGTATGTGTGCAGAGCCATATGTGTGCGTGTGCAGAGCCATATGTGTGCGTGTGCAGAGCCATATGTGTGCGGTGCAGAGCCATATGTGTGTGTGTGCAGAGCCATATGTGTGCGTGTGCGGTACAGAGCCATATGTGTGTGTGTGTGCGGTACAGAGCCATATGTGTGCGGTGCAGAGCCATATGTGTGTGTGTGCGTGTGCAGAGCCATATGTGTGCGTGTGCGGTACAGAGCCATATGTGTGCGGTGCAGAGCCATATGTGTGCGTGTGCGGTGCAGAGCCATATGTGTGTGGTGCAGAGCCATATGTGTGCATGTGCGGTGCAGAGCCATATGTGTGCGTGTGCGGTGCAGAGCCATATGTGTGCGGTGCAGAGCCATATGTGTGCGTGTGCGGTGCAGAGCCATATGTGTGTGGTGCAGAGCCATATGTGTGCATGTGCGGTGCAGAGCCATATGTGTGCATGTGCAGAGCCATATGTGTACGTGTGCAGAGCCATATGTGTGCGTGTGCAGAGCCATATGTGTGCATGTGCAGAGCCATATGTGTGCGGTGCAGAGCCATATGTGTGTGTGTGCAGAGCCATATGTGTGCGTGTGCGGTACAGAGCCATATGTGTGTGTGTGTGCGGTACAGAGCCATATGTGTGCGGTGCAGAGCCATATGTGTGTGTGTGCGTGTGCAGAGCCATATGTGTGCGTGTGCGGTACAGAGCCATATGTGTGCGGTGCAGAGCCATATGTGTGCGTGTGCGGTGCAGAGCCATATGTGTGTGGTGCAGAGCCATATGTGTGCATGTGCGGTGCAGAGCCATATGTGTGCGTGTGCGGTGCAGAGCCATATGTGTGCGGTGCAGAGCCATATGTGTGCGTGTGCGGTGCAGAGCCATATGTGTGTGGTGCAGAGCCATATGTGTGCATGTGCGGTGCAGAGCCATATGTGTGCATGTGCGGTACAGAGCCATATGTGTGCGGTACAGAGCCATATGTGTGCAGTGCAGAGCCATATGTGTGTGTGTGCGGTACAGAGCTATATGTGTGCGTGTGCGGTGCAGAGCCCGATGTGGGGCTGTTATTTGCAATGCTGTAGTGATAATAGGTCAGGTGCTGGGGATTCGAAGAATATACTGACAGGGAATGTGTATGCAGGGGGCGGGGCAGAGGGCGAGGCTGGACACTGGGGTGGGTGGTGCCAGCTCTGACTGAGGTTTTGCACAGGAAGTGGTCATGTTTGCTGGAGCTGAATGTAAACAAGAAGCTGCAGAGAATAAAGGGATAATTCAAGAGGAACAAAAGTTAGAAAACAAAAAATAACAATGTAGGTGTGATTTATATGACAATACAGCACAGATAAACTCAAACATTTTTGTTAAGCTAATGTCGGACAACTCCTTTAAAGAGGGAGTCCTTTGCTCACAGTATATAAATAATTTTCCACAATCAAGGTACTTTGATTTCCGAAAATAAACCAGATTTGAAACCATAAAACTGAGCTCTGTAACGTCTGCAAAATGTTTACAGCTCCAACATCCCAACAAATAATATTTTTTTTTTCCTATGAAAAAATACAGAGGTTTTTTTGGCTTGGTATGGCATTTACCAGAAGTGTAGCTGCAAGGAGTACAAAACATCGGAGTAATTTCCCAAATCAGTTATTCCCACCTATACAAGCTCTCCATTCTGCTGATACCCCCAAATCTTTGCCAATTGCTGGTCTCAGTTGTGTTGTGTGGTACCCCAGTGGAATATTACTCCAAAATAATGGTGTTATTGTCATGCCCCCTTTCTGTCCCCAATATACACAATTTTCCATGTATTATTACTGTCTCATAAGGACTAAAAGGCACATAAGACATACAGACAGCACATAACACATACAGACAGCACATAACACATACAGGCAGCACAAAACACATACAGGCAGAACATAACACATACAGGCAGCACATAACACATACAGACAGCACATAACACATACACGCAGCACATAAATACAGGCAGCACATAACACATACAGAGAGCACATAACAAATAGAGAGAGCACATAACACATACAGACAGCACATAACACATACAGGCAGCACATAACACATACAGGCAGCACATAACACATACAGGCAGCACATAACACATACAGAGAGCACATAACACATACAGACAGCACATAACACATACAGGCAGCACATAACACATACAGGCAGCACATAACACATACAGGCAGCACATAACACATACAGGCAGCACATAACACATACAGACAGCACATAACACATACAGGCAGCACATAACACATACAGGCAGCACATAACACATACAGGCAGCACATAACACATACAGGCAGCACATAACACATACAGGCAGCACATAACACATACAGGCAGCACATAACACATACAGGCAGCACATAACACATACAGGCAGCACATAACACATACAGACAGCACATAACACATACAGACAGCACATAACACATACAGGCAGCACATAACACATACAGACAGCACATAACACATACAGACAGCACATAACACATACAGGCAGCACATAACACATACAGGCAGCACATAACACATACAGGCAGCACATAACACATACAGGCAGCACATAACACATACAGGCAGCACATAACACATACAGGCAGCACATAACACATACAGGCAGCACATAACACATACAGGCAGCACATAACACATACAGACAGCACATAACACATACAGACAGCACATAACACATACAGGCAGCACATAACACATACAGGCAGCACATAACACATACAGGCAGCACATAACACATACAGACAGCACATAACACATACAGGCAGCACATAACATATACAGGCAGCACATAACACATACAGGCAGCACATAACACATACAGGCAGCACATAACACATACAGGCAGCACATAACACATACAGACAGCACATAAAATATACAGACAGCACATAACACATACAGGCAGCACATAACACATACAGGCAGCACATAACACATACAGGCAGCACATAACACATACAGGCAGCACATAACACATACAGGCAGCACATAACACATACAGGCAGCACATAACACATACAGGCAGCACATAACACATACAGGCAGCACATAACACATACAGGCAGCACATAACACATACAGGCAGCACATAACATATACAGGCAGCACATAACACATACAGGCAGCACATAACACATACAGGCAGCACATAACATATACAGGCAGCACATAACACATACAGACAGCACATAACACATACAGACAGCACATAACACATACAGGCAGCACATAACACATACAGGCAGCACATAACACATACAGACAGCACATAACACATACAGGCAGCACATAACACATACAGGCAGCACATAACACATACAGGCAGCACATAACACATACAGGCAGCACATAACACATACAGGCAGCACATAACACATACAGGCAGCACATAACACATACAGGCAGCACATAACACATACAGGCAGCACATAACACATACAGGCAGCACATAACACATACAGACAGCACATAACACATACAGGCAGCACATAACACATACAGGCAGCACATAACACATACAGACAGCACATAACACATACAGACAGCACATAACACATACAGGCAGCACATAACACATACAGGCAGCACATAACACATACAGGCAGCACAAAACACATACAGGCAGCACATAAAATATACAGACAGCACATAACACATACAGGCAGCACATAACACATACAGGCAGCACATAACACATACAGGCAGCACATAACACATACAGGCAGCACATAACACATACAGGCAGCACATAACACATACAGGCAGCACATAACACATACAGGCAGCACATAACACATACAGGCAGCACATAACACATACAGGCAGCACATAACACATACAGGCAGCACATAACACATACAGGCAGCACAAAACACATACAGGCAGCACATAAAATATACAGACAGCACATAACACATACAGGCAGCACATAACACATACAGACAGCACATAACACATACAGACAGCACATAACACATACAGGCAGCACATAACACATACAGGCAGCACATAACACATACAGGCAGCACATAACACATACAGACAGCACATAACACATACAGACAGCACATAACACATACAGGCAGCACATAACACATACAGGCAGCACATAACACATACAGGCAGCACATAACACATACAGGCAGCACATAACACATACAGGCAGCACATAACACATACAGGCAGCACATAACACATACAGGCAGCACAAAACACATACAGGCAGCACAAAACACATACAGGCAGCACATAACACATACAGACAGCACATAACACATACAGGCAGCACATAACACATACAGGCAGCACATAACACATACAGGCAGCACATAACACATACAGGCAGCACATAACACATACAGGCAGCACATAACACATACAGGCAGCACATAACACATACAGGCAGCACATAACACATACAGGCAGCACATAACACATACAGACAGCACATAACACATACAGGCAGCACATAACACATACAGGCAGCACATAACACATACAGACAGCACATAACACATACAGGCAGCACATAACACATACAGGCAGCACATAACACATACAGGCAGCACATAACACATACAGGCAGCACATAACACATACAGGCAGCACATAACACATACAGGCAGCACATAACACATACAGGCAGCACATAACACATACAGGCAGCACATAACACATACAGGCAGCACATAACACATACAGACAGCACATAACACATACAGGCAGCACATAACACATACAGGCAGCACATAACACATACAGGCAGCACATAACACATACAGACAGCACATAACACATACAGACAGCACATAACACATACAGGCAGCACATAACACATACAGGCAGCACATAACACATACAGGCAGCACATAACACATACAGACAGCACATAACACATACAGGCAGCACATAACACATACAGGCAGCACATAACACATACAGGCAGCACATAACACATACAGGCAGCACATAACACATACAGGCAGCACATAACACATACAGGCAGCACAAAACACATACAGGCAGCACATAAAATATACAGACAGCACATAACACATACAGGCAGCACATAACACATACAGGCAGCACATAACACATACAGGCAGCACATAACACATACAGGCAGCACATAACACATACAGGCAGCACATAACACATACAGGCAGCACATAACACATACAGGCAGCACATAACACATACAGGCAGCACATAACACATACAGGCAGCACATAACACATACAGACAGCACATAACACATACAGACAGCACATAACACATACAGGCAGCACATAACACATACAGGCAGCACATAACACATACAGACAGCACATAACACATACAGACAGCACATAACACATACAGGCAGCACATAACACATACAGGCAGCACATAACACATACAGGCAGCACATAACACATACAGACAGCACATAACACATACAGGCAGCACATAACACATACAGGCAGCACATAACACATACAGGCAGCACATAACACATACAGGCAGCACATAACACATACAGGCAGCACATAACACATACAGGCAGCACAAAACACATACAGGCAGCACATAAAATATACAGACAGCACATAACACATACAGGCAGCACATAACACATACAGGCAGCACATAACACATACAGGCAGCACATAACACATACAGGCAGCACATAACACATACAGGCAGCACATAACACATACAGGCAGCACATAACACATACAGGCAGCACATAACACATACAGGCAGCACATAACACATACAGGCAGCACATAACACATACAGGCAGCACATAACACATACAGGCAGCACAAAACACATACAGGCAGCACATAAAATATACAGACAGCACATAACACATACAGGCAGCACATAACACATACAGACAGCACATAACACATACAGACAGCACATAACACATACAGGCAGCACATAACACATACAGGCAGCACATAACACATACAGGCAGCACATAACACATACAGACAGCACATAACACATACAGACAGCACATAACACATACAGGCAGCACATAACACATACAGGCAGCACATAACACATACAGGCAGCACATAACACATACAGGCAGCACATAACACATACAGGCAGCACATAACACATACAGGCAGCACATAACACATACAGGCAGCACATAACACATACAGGCAGCACATAACACATACAGGCAGCACATAACACATACAGGCAGCACAAAACACATACAGGCAGCACAAAACACATACAGGCAGCACATAACACATACAGGCAGCACATAACACATACAGACAGCACATAACACATACAGACAGCACATAACACATACAGGCAGCACATAACACATACAGGCAGCACATAACACATACAGGCAGCACAAAACACATACAGGCAGCACATAACACATACAGACAGCACATAACACATACAGGCAGCACATAACACATACAGGCAGCACATAACACATACAGGCAGCACATAACACATACAGGCAGCACATAACACATACAGGCAGCACATAACACATACAGGCAGCACATAACACATACAGGCAGCACAAAACACATACAGGCAGCACATAAAATATACAGACAGCACATAACACATACAGGCAGCACATAACACATACAGACAGCACATAACACATACAGACAGCACATAACACATACAGGCAGCACATAACACATACAGGCAGCACATAACACATACAGGCAGCACATAACACATACAGACAGCACATAACACATACAGACAGCACATAACACATACAGGCAGCACATAACACATACAGGCAGCACATAACACATACAGGCAGCACATAACACATACAGGCAGCACATAACACATACAGGCAGCACATAACACATACAGGCAGCACATAACACATACAGGCAGCACAAAACACATACAGGCAGCACAAAACACATACAGGCAGCACATAACACATACAGGCAGCACATAACACATACAGACAGCACATAACACATACAGACAGCACATAACACATACAGACAGCACATAACACATACAGGCAGCACATAACACATACAGGCAGCACAAAACACATACAGGCAGCACATAACACATACAGGCAGCACATAACACATACAGACAGCACATAACACATACAGACAGCACATAACACATACAGACAGCACATAACACATACAGGCAGCACATAACACATACAGACAGCACATAACACATACAGACAGCACATAACACATACAGGCAGCACATAACACATACAGGCAGCACATAACACATACAGGCAGCACATAACACATACAGGCAGCACATAACACATACAGGCAGCACATAACACATACAGGCAGCACAAAACACATACAGGCAGCACATAACACATACAGGCAGCACATAACACATACAGACAGCACATAACACATACAGACAGCACATAACACATACAGGCAGCACATAACACATACAGGCAGCACATAACACATACAGGCAGCACATAACACATACAGGCAGCACATAACACATACAGGCAGCACATAACACATACAGGCAGCACATAACACATACAGGCAGCACATAACACATACAGGCAGCACATAACACATACAGGCAGCACATAACACATACAGGCAGCACATAACACATACAGGCAGCACAAAACACATACAGGCAGCACAAAACACATACAGGCAGCACATAACACATACAGGCAGCACATAACACATACAGACAGCACATAACACATACAGACAGCACATAACACATACAGGCAGCACATAACACATACAGGCAGCACATAACACATACAGGCAGCACATAACACATACAGGCAGCACATAACACATACAGGCAGCACATAACACATACAGGCAGCACATAACACATACAGGCAGCACATAACACATACAGGCAGCACATAACACATACAGGCAGCACATAACACATACAGACAGCACATAACACATACAGGCAGCACATAACACATACAGGCAGCACATAACACATACAGGCAGCACATAACACATACAGGCAGCACATAACACATACAGGCAGCACATAACACATACAGGCAGCACATAACACATACAGGCAGCACATAACACATACAGGCAGCACAAAACACATACAGGCAGCACATAAAATATACAGACAGCACATAACACATACAGGCAGCACATAACACATACAGACAGCACATAACACATACAGGCAGCACATAACACATACAGGCAGCACATAACACATACAGGCAGCACATAACACATACAGACAGCACATAACACATACAGGCAGCACATAACACATACAGGCAGCACATAACACATACAGGCAGCACATAACACATACAGGCAGCACATAACACATACAGGCAGCACATAACACATACAGGCAGCACATAACACATACAGGCAGCACATAACACATACAGGCAGCACATAACACATACAGGCAGCACATAACACATACAGGCAGCACAAAACACATACAGGCAGCACATAAAATATACAGACAGCACATAACACATACAGGCAGCACATAACACATACAGGCAGCACATAACACATACAGACAGCACATAACACATACAGGCAGCACATAACACATACAGGCAGCACATAACACATACAGGCAGCACATAACACATACAGGCAGCACATAACACATACAGGCAGCACATAACACATACAGGCAGCACATAACACATACAGGCAGCACATAACACATACAGGCAGCACAAAACACATACAGGCAGCACATAAAATATACAGGCAGCACAAAACACATACAGGCAGCACATAACACATACAGACAGCACATAACACATACAGGCAGCACATAACACATACAGGCAGCACATAACACATACAGGCAGCACAAAACACATACAGGCAGCACATAAAATATACAGACAGCACATAACACATACAGGCAGCACATAACACATACAGACAGCACATAACACATACAGGCAGCACATAACACATACAGACAGCACATAACACATACAGGCAGCACATAACACATACAGGCAGCACATAACACATACAGGCAGCACATAACACATACAGGCAGCACATAACACATACAGGCAGCACATAACACATACAGGCAGCACATAACACATACAGGCAGCACAAAACACATACAGGCAGCACATAAAATATACAGGCAGCACAAAACACATACAGGCAGCACATAACACATACAGACAGCACATAACACATACAGGCAGCACATAACATATACAGGCAGCACATAAATACAGGCAGCACATAAATACAGGCAGCACATAACACATACAGACAGCACATAACATATACAGGCAGCACATAACATATACAGGCAGCACATAAATACAGGCAGCACATAAATACAGGCAGCACAAAACACATACAGACAGCACATAACACATACAGACAGCACATAACACATACAGGCAGCACATAACACATACAGACAGCACATAACACATACAGGCAGCACATAACACATACAGGCAGCACATAACACATACAGGCAGCACATAACACATACAGGCAGCACATAACACATACAGGCAGCACATAACACATACAGGCAGCACATAACACATACAGGCAGCACATAACACATACAGGCAGCACAAAACACATACAGGCAGCACATAAAATATACAGGCAGCACAAAACACATACAGGCAGCACATAACACATACAGACAGCACATAACACATACAGGCAGCACATAACACATACAGGCAGCACATAACACATACAGGCAGCACAAAACACATACAGGCAGCACATAAAATATACAGACAGCACATAACACATACAGGCAGCACATAACACATACAGACAGCACATAACACATACAGGCAGCACATAACACATACAGACAGCACATAACACATACAGGCAGCACATAACACATACAGGCAGCACATAACACATACAGGCAGCACATAACACATACAGGCAGCACATAACACATACAGGCAGCACATAACACATACAGGCAGCACATAACACATACAGGCAGCACATAACACATACAGGCAGCACAAAACACATACAGGCAGCACATAAAATATACAGGCAGCACAAAACACATACAGGCAGCACATAACACATACAGACAGCACATAACACATACAGGCAGCACATAACATATACAGGCAGCACATAAATACAGGCAGCACATAAATACAGGCAGCACATAACACATACAGACAGCACATAACATATACAGGCAGCACATAACATATACAGGCAGCACATAAATACAGGCAGCACATAAATACAGGCAGCACAAAACACATACAGGCAGCACATAACACATACAGGCAGCACATAACACATACAGGCAGCACATAACACATACAGGCAGCACATAACACATACAGACAGCACATAACACATACAGACAGCACATAACACATACAGACAGCACATAACACATACAGGCAGCACATAACACATACAGACAGCACATAACACATACAGGCAGCACATAACACATACAGACAGCACATAACACATACAGACAGCACATAACACATACAGGCAGCACATAACACATACAGGCAGCACATAACACATACAGATAGCACATAACACATACAGGCAGCACATAACACATACAGGCAGCACATAACACATACAGGCAGCACATAACACATACAGGCAGCACATAACACATACAGGCAGCACAAAACACATACAGGCAGCACATAACATATACAGGCATCACATAACACATACAGGCAGCACATAACACATACAGGCAGCACATAACACATACAGGCAGCACATAACACATACAGGCAGCACATAACACATACAGGCAGCACATAACACATACAGGCAGCACATAACACATACAGGCAGCACAAAACATACAGGCAGCACATAACATATACAGGCAGCACATAACACATACAGGCAGCACATAACACATACAGGCAGCACAAAACACATACAGGCAGCACATAAAATATACAGACAGCACATAACACATACAGGCAGCACATAACACATACAGACAGCACATAACACATACAGGCAGCACATAACACATACAGGCAGCACATAACACATACAGGCAGCACAAAACACATACAGGCAGCACATAAAATATACAGACAGCACATAACACATACAGGCAGCACATAACACATACAGACAGCACATAACACATACAGGCAGCACATAACACATACAGACAGCACATAACACATACAGGCAGCACATAACACATACAGGCAGCACATAACACATACAGGCAGCACATAACACATACAGGCAGCACATAACACATACAGGCAGCACATAACACATACAGGCAGCACATAACACATACAGGCAGCACATAACACATACAGGCAGCACAAAACACATACAGGCAGCACATAAAATATACAGGCAGCACAAAACACATACAGGCAGCACATAACACATACAGACAGCACATAACACATACAGGCAGCACATAACATATACAGGCAGCACATAAATACAGGCAGCACATAAATACAGGCAGCACATAACACATACAGACAGCACATAACATATACAGGCAGCACATAACATATACAGGCAGCACATAAATACAGGCAGCACATAAATACAGGCAGCACAAAACACATACAGACAGCACATAACACATACAGACAGCACATAACACATACAGGCAGCACATAACACATACAGACAGCACATAACACATACAGGCAGCACATAACACATACAGGCAGCACATAACACATACAGGCAGCACATAACACATACAGGCAGCACATAACACATACAGGCAGCACATAACACATACAGGCAGCACATAACACATACAGGCAGCACATAACACATACAGGCAGCACAAAACACATACAGGCAGCACATAAAATATACAGGCAGCACAAAACACATACAGGCAGCACATAACACATACAGACAGCACATAACACATACAGGCAGCACATAACACATACAGGCAGCACATAACACATACAGGCAGCACAAAACACATACAGGCAGCACATAAAATATACAGACAGCACATAACACATACAGGCAGCACATAACACATACAGACAGCACATAACACATACAGGCAGCACATAACACATACAGACAGCACATAACACATACAGGCAGCACATAACACATACAGGCAGCACATAACACATACAGGCAGCACATAACACATACAGGCAGCACATAACACATACAGGCAGCACATAACACATACAGGCAGCACATAACACATACAGGCAGCACATAACACATACAGGCAGCACAAAACACATACAGGCAGCACATAAAATATACAGGCAGCACAAAACACATACAGGCAGCACATAACACATACAGACAGCACATAACACATACAGGCAGCACATAACATATACAGGCAGCACATAAATACAGGCAGCACATAAATACAGGCAGCACATAACACATACAGACAGCACATAACATATACAGGCAGCACATAACATATACAGGCAGCACATAAATACAGGCAGCACATAAATACAGGCAGCACAAAACACATACAGGCAGCACATAACACATACAGGCAGCACATAACACATACAGGCAGCACATAACACATACAGGCAGCACATAACACATACAGACAGCACATAACACATACAGACAGCACATAACACATACAGACAGCACATAACACATACAGGCAGCACATAACACATACAGACAGCACATAACACATACAGGCAGCACATAACACATACAGACAGCACATAACACATACAGACAGCACATAACACATACAGGCAGCACATAACACATACAGGCAGCACATAACACATACAGATAGCACATAACACATACAGGCAGCACATAACACATACAGGCAGCACATAACACATACAGGCAGCACATAACACATACAGGCAGCACATAACACATACAGGCAGCACAAAACACATACAGGCAGCACATAACATATACAGGCATCACATAACACATACAGGCAGCACATAACACATACAGGCAGCACATAACACATACAGGCAGCACATAACACATACAGGCAGCACATAACACATACAGGCAGCACATAACACATACAGGCAGCACATAACACATACAGGCAGCACAAAACATACAGGCAGCACATAACATATACAGGCAGCACATAACACATACAGGCAGCACATAACACATACAGGCAGCACAAAACACATACAGGCAGCACATAACATATACAGACAGCACATAACACATACAGACAGCACATAACACATACAGGCAGCACATAAATACAGGCAGCACATAACACATACAGGCAGCACATAACACATACAGGCAGCACATAACACATACAGGCAGCACATAACAAATAGAGAGAGCACATAACACATACAGAGGACTAACAGGCCACGGACCTGAGTTCCTATATCTCTCCCTAATACAGCTATTAAAACCTATCAACTCCTAGCCTCCCCAATACGTTTCACCATGTTTGGTTTCATCAGGGGAATGAGGCTATAATCATTATAGCCTCATTCCCCTGATGAAGCCAGACATGGTGGAACATGTTGGGGAGGTTAGGAGTTGATAGATTTTAATATCTGTATTAGGGAGAGATAATCAAAAGGGATAATGTAGAAGACTCAGGTCTGCAGCCTGTTAGTCCTTATGAGACAGTAATGATACATGAATAATGTCTCCCTATCTGCTGTGGTTTTAATGGTTGGGCACTTAATAAGGACAATAAATGTTAAGTTTTAAAGGTTTTGAGATAGGGTACCTCTAGTTTCCTATTTTAAAGAGATAAAATAGGTGGCACCAGCTAAATCATCCAGTTTCAGTAATTGTGCCGCCCCGTGCTCGGTCGCAACCGAGCCACTCTGATCCGGGCTCGCTGGTGGGTGGCTCGAGCGTCTCCGGACCCGGGGGCCCCTGTGGTCTCTCCGATCTAAAAGGAGGTTGGCGGTTTTGGGACGTAGGTGTACGGCTGGGGCCGTGGTTTAAGTTCGTGACACCACCCACGGGATGTGGTGAAGGTAGACACCACCGCTGCAGTTACGGGGCACCCGGGGGAGATGGTATGCAGCAAGTTGTTAACCCCTCTGTGGGCAGGGATGGTGGCCCCGGGACCCGTTGACGGTGCTTTGGCGGTGCAGGGAGATGGGCGGCCGGAGGGCACTGGTGTACTCACTATTAGAATGAAACACTCGAGTCTCTGGTAAACCGAGATGATAGTGGTCGGTGCCCGCAGCTGGCTGGTTCCCCCACCCGGTTGGTGGTCTCTGCCTTTCTCCTGCACCTGTTTGAATGGTTGGGCTGCCTGCGCTTGCAGCGTCAGGAGTCCGCTCCCCGGCCTGTAGATGTCGGAGGAGCCCGTTTGCCCGCAGACGCTGGCCCGTGGGATCTCTGAGCCTTGGCGGTGGCTTTCTATCCCCCTCGTTGGGCTGTTGTCTTCTATGAGGGACTTTGGGTGGGAAAGGACCTAAAGTGCAGACCGCAATCAGTTAATTAACTCAGTCCAGTAGTTTCTAGACCTAGTTTCAGGGTCTAAGTATCCCCTCTTGTGCTCCGGTTTCCGAGTCGGTTCCCCGGGTCAGTACCGGTGGGCCACTACCCTGTCCCGGTCCACCACGATTCCACCGAGCCATCTTCCCGACTCCTGCAGGCAGAGGCCTCCGTATGCCTCCTAGCCAGAGGTACCAGGGCTCCTACCCTGGCACTTGTCAAGTCTGTTACAGGCCTGTCGCGCAGGCCTGTCTTCCTCACTTCACTCTCACTGAACTCCAAACCTAAACTAAACTGACTGTTTTCCTGTCTCAGGCTCTCTGAACTCCTCGGTGGGTGTGTCCAACTGCCTGGCTCTGCCCCCTGGTGTGTCCATCCAGCCCTGAGGGAGGTGATTAGGGTGTTATGTGGTTGGCTGGTGTTACCTAGTGGGACTGGTGTTGTGCGGGGCTCTATCTGTGACTACCTGGCTTGTCCAGGGCGTCACATAATCATATGAACATCCTCTCTATTTTATCTCTTTATATTCACCAAACACCCTATCAGGTATTTACACTTATTATACAACTAGAAGGTGGCCCGATTCTACGCATCAGGTATTCTAGAATTTATGTATTGTGTAGTTAATGTATGATTTTTGTTATATATATATATAGATGTTGTTGTGTGTAGTTGCCAAGTGTTTGTGTAGGGCGCTGTACATGTTCTGGGTGTTGTCTGGGTGTGGCGAGGGGTGAGAGCGGTGTTGTTTGTGTGTTGCGTTGTGTGTGTTGCGTTGTTTGTGGAGCGCTGTGTGTCTGCAGTGTTGTCTGTGTGTGGTGCTGTGTGTGTTGCGTGGTTTGTGTGGGTGTGGGGTGCGTGTGTGTGTTTTGGGGGGAGGTATGTTTTGTGCAATGTGTGTGTGTTGCGCGGTATGTGCGTATATTTGTGTATGGCGCGGTGTTTGTGTGTTGGGTGTTGTGTGTGTGTGGCGTTGTCTGTGTGTGTGGGTGTCTGTGTAGGGAGGTGTTTGTGGTTCCCACTGTGTGTGTGGTGTGTTGTGCGGTGCGCGTGTGGCGGTGTGTGTGTGTTTTGGGGGGAGGTGTGCACCCCCATTGTGCTCCATCCCCCATGCTGCGCACTCCTCATCGTGCTCCATCCCCAATGCTGCGCACCCCCCATCGTGCTCCATCCCCCATGCTGTGCACCCCCCCATCGTGCTCCATCCCCCATGCTGCGGACCCCCCATCGTGCTCCATCCCCCATGCTGCGTACCCCCCATCGTGCTCCATCCCCCATGCTGTGCACTCCCCATCGTGCTCCATCCCCCATGCTGCGCACTCCCCATCGTGCTCCATCCCCCATGCTGCGCACCCCCCATCATGCTCCATCCCCCATGCTGCGCACCCCCCATCGTGCTCCATCCCCCATGCTGCGCACCCCCCATCGTGCTCCATCCCCCATGCTGTGCACTCCCCATCGTGCTCCACAGTCACACATCAGACAATATACACTCACACATCTGATCGCATACACTCACACCCCACTTCTCCCTGTGCCCTCCGGTGGGCGGTCCCAGCAGCTGTGCTGCACGCCGTGCTCCTCTGCCTTCTGCCGACATGCACACATCCAATCGCATACACGCACACATCCGATCGCATACACGCACACATCCGATCGCATACACGCACACATCCGATCACATACATGCACACATCCCATCGCATACACGCACACACACACACTGACGATATCGCACATACGCGCTCACACACTCACAACATCCGGAGATACCACATGCTTCCGGCCATGTGATCCTCCGGCAGGTCCTGGAAGGTCACTGCACGCACAGTATCGCCGCCGAGAAGTAAGCGATATCGCTGGATGTTGTGAGTGTGTGGATGCGATCTGATGTGTGTGTGTCTGTTCTTATGTGTGTGTGTGTGTGTTCCGCCACTGCAGGACCTTGATGCGCTCACCTGCTCCCGGTCGGCGTCTGGTGAGTATGACTGCGGGGTCTTCTTTCTTCTGTCTTCTCTCTTCTGGGGGTGCCCGCTGCCTATAATGAAGTGTCTTGCAGTGTCTTTAACTCTTTCACCGCTGCATGACACTTCATTATTGACCGCACCGGTGTACGCTGGTAACCATGATACGAAGCGCCTCCTATAGTTACCCGATGTTTATCATGGTTACCAGCGTACACCGGCTCCGTCACGATCCCCGCATCGCAAGGTTATGTCTGGGCTGGGGGAGTCGGGGCTTCGTTTGAATTCGTGGGGAGGGGCGTGGCCGAGCGGTCGATGTGTGCAGAGGGTCGGAACGAGCGGCCAATCCATGTGGGGGGCGGGGCCAGGCCGAGGCGAGCGGCCAATCCGTGGGGGTGGGCGGGGCCAGGCTGAGACCGGCGGCCAATCCGAAAGTTGTCACTGTAACGACACAATTTTGGAGCAAGACAGACAGACAGAATAAGGCAATTATATATATAGATACTATTACCAATTTTTATACTGTCCCTTATTTCCATATGGTTATTTCATGTGATTACATCATTTCCATTCATACTCTTTTAATACCTTATACCATTTTTACCAGGTGATACTTCAATCTCTATCCTATGTAGTTGCTGAAACCAGCACACATATTATATCTTACAGACAGCATTCATATCATCAGGTATTTTTCTATCACCACCATTAACACTTGTATTCCTGTGGTTTATCTATTAGTACTAATTTCAATCTACTAATATTTTTAGGACATTTTCCTAAATATCGCTAAGGCTGCTTTCACACTACGTTTTTTTTAACATGCGTCATGAACGTTTTTTTAACGCAAAAACGGATCCAGTGCAAATGCGTTTTCATTTCAATGCATTTGCAATGGACTCGCGTTAACATGCGTTCACCTGCGTTTTCATGCATTATAGTGAGGGTCCAGCGACTTGCAGTTTTTTAACTTTTTTCAAAAACGCGACTTGTAGCGTTTTTGAGCTGCGTCCAAATACTGTTTTTCACTGGATCCTGACTATACTGCACGCAAATGCATGTGAACGCTGGCATGCTGATAGACAGGATCCTGCTTGCTCTACTGAGCATGCCCAGAAACCAGCCTGGTGTGATCAGTCTTTCTTTCCCCCTTCCTCTCTACCCCTCCCTCTCTCCCCTCTCTCTCTCCACCGCCTGAGAGCGGCGGACGCTCGTAACCAAGGTAAATATCGGGTAACCAAGCAAAGCGCTTCGCTTAGTTACCCGATGTTTACCTTGGTTACCAGCGTCCGCAGCTGTCAGATGCCGGCTCCCAGTCTTTCACGTTCAGTTCCCCTGACTCCTGATCACATGACTTCAATGCCCGCCCATAAACTTCAAGTGGCAGGATCCTGCAAAATAACACATGCGTTTGCATGCGTTTTTCTTTGTAAAAACAGGATCCACTTTTGCAGCAAAAAAACGTTCATGACGCATGTTAAAAAAACGTAGTGTGAAAGCAGCCTAATATATCAGGCCTCCAAAAGCAAATACACAGGCACTTAAATGACCAATACTGGTAGGTTTCCCCCCTCCCCCCCCCCCTTTTAGGAAGCCCCCACACTGTGGGGCTTATTGTCAACATAGACTAATCTACTTATTTTGGTTTACAGGTTCTTACATAAGGGGGAAACACCAAAAGTTGTTCTCTCCTCCTCTTGTCATTTTCACAAATTCTACATTTTCATCCTCATTGTGTTCATAACAACCAGGTAATTAGTATTCAACCCCGATCCGCATTATTCCTATTATCAGTTTACCTGCATTCATTCCTGCCATTTTGTATTCCTAACAGGTCCCAACTCTCCCCTTCTGTCCCTAAGTTCCTCACCAGGACCCACTCAACAATCCCTCCACGCAGAGGTTTTCTGTTTTGTTTTTATTTATAATTTTAAAACTTGTATTTTATCTTAAATTATTTTACAATAAATCAATTTACAGTTTACCAATTCCCTGCTGTGGCTCCATATTTCCATATTTGTATACCTAAATTTAGGTCTACCCATTCACTCCTTTTTCCCACTCATCCAGTTAGCGCGGTTGTTTTTCATTGGTATATAATGTAAATTAACCCTACGCTAACCAGGTAGCAGTGGAGGTTAGTACCCTTTCTGCCCTCAAGACACTGATAATGCTCCATGTGTATCACTTTGAAGGTCTTCCCTGAAGTAATAATGCCCCAAATGCCATCTTATAAAGTGATAATGCCACAACAAAGCCGTGCCCCTTTTACAAGTAATGCCCAGAGGGCCACCTTAACAAATCATATAATTCTGGCTTCCATAAAAAAGTAATAATGCTCCGAGTCCCCCATAACAATTATAAAGCCCATAAGTGACCAGAAAACAATTCCTGTTGTCCAAATAGTTATAGTACCTCCAGAGTGCCTGTTTAAGGCCCTGTGCGCACACTGCGTTTTTTTCCCCCTACAGCTTTTCTGCAGGAAAAAGAAGCAGCATGTCACTTCTTTTCCGCAGTTTGCGGTTTTGCCATTGATAATGGTTAAAAACTGCAGGGACAAAACCGCGGTAAAACCGGATGCGGATTTTGGGCGTGTTTTTTTGCCTCGGGTGCGGAATTCTGCCAGAGGGTGCGTACTTTGCTAAAGAAACTCATTTACCCAGTGTGCACAGACCCTAAAAGTAATACCTCAGAAAAAAATTACATTTACCGCGAGTTCCTGCAAAACACATCAGCCGAGTCTTCTCCTTCTTTTAGAGTCCAAATGTAGACTGAGTTATGCGGTGACATCGTCTTCGCCACTGCTATCCTAAAGGCTGAACCCCTGAAAGTGAACTGTGACCTACAAATAGTTTGCTTGGTAATATATACAGTAGCGATGAGTCGCCCACCACAGTGCTGCAGCGGTCGCCTCTGGGACACTGCGGGGACTTCTCTTTAGGGACCCCTCTGGCAACAGGTAGGTCAGGTTGTTTACTTCTGAGTCGTGACGCCACTCTCGGTTTTACGGTCAGGGTGATGGGTGACCGCCACTGCAGTTTAACGAGCGTCTGGGGCTGATGGTGTCTGCAGGCTGGTGGTATGGCCTCCCGAGAGTGAGACTGGCCCCAGGTGCTCGGGTGTATGTGTGTAGAACAATAGGTCGCAGAAGAACTCAGTCTCAGTCCAAAGTGTTTTGCAACTGGTTTTTACTCACTTTCAAGTGCTTCAAGTGGTACCCGGGCGATGCTGAGATACACCAAATAAGAACCAGGTATCCTGCAGGCTGGTATAGGGGTGACTGGTGGCTCGCCTTCCTAGCACTTCTTGTTTCGGACAACCCCTGACTTAAAGTACCGTGGGATTCATCCAGGGAAGTCGCAGCTGCCTCTTCTCCCCTTTCTGGCCCGTTTGCTGGCAGCGTGGACCAAGGTGGATAGCTCAGGCTCAATCCTCCTTATGGGCCCCCTTGTTGCTGCTGATGCTCGGACTCTGTTTTGGTTGGTGTGGGACTTGTTGTCTACCCCACCGGCAGGTTTAGTAGACCACTAAATGGATGTCTGGCTCTAGGGACCTGTTCCCCGTGCGTGCCTAGCCCTCCAGAAGTCTCTGTACACGACCAGCTGACTACTCTTCTACAGCGTCTTTCTGTCCAACTTCTGGTGACCGTACTCCTCGCCAACAGCCACTACACTTGCAGGGTCTGACTACTGCGTCCGCTCTCCTGCGTTTCCACTTCAGACTCGGCTTGCTCCTCTCCTACTCCTTCTCTGACTGACTGCCACTGCAGAACTAGTTTCCAGCTTCTCTCCCGCACTACTAGCTGAGATGTGGAGGCCACGCCCCCTCCTGGGTCTGCCCAGGGGTCCCCTCTAAGGTGTGTGTCAGACCTGGTTACTATGTGCCTGTGCTTACACACCCTATTCAGCCTTTAGGATTACCTGTTTGCACTCACCCAGCATGGGTGCAGTACTTAGTGGCGCCTGACCAGGTCAGGGGCGCCACAGAATCGGTATCACAGAAACCATACATTATGAATACACATATTCTAAGTTAAGCACCTCTGCCATTTGATTATAGTGATTATTTGGGGGGCTCTGTGTGATTCCCATGATATATGAGAAGATATTTTGACTGAACAATGAATGAACTACAAGCTTCTTCATTTCTATTTTTCTTATTCTTTTCTCATTGACTTTAGCTGAACAAGTTGTGGACTTGAGGCAAAATTAGGCATTATCTACATGTAAAAAAAATAAAAAATCTTGACATTTTCACACTAATATTAAACTCCTCCTTTCGGTTGGGTATTTGGACTTAAGCAATGGACTGACTCAGACCTTACTGAATTGTATTGAGGTATATAATGAAAGGGTTCTCATTATGGCAAACAAAAGTTATTGTGAAGAAAGGGTGAGGAGGTGAGCCACATATGTGGGCTCACCTAGTGAGGTGTGTTTTCTAAGCCATAGGTAAGTGTGAGCAACACAGACCATGTCACACACAGACAAGGGGAGGTCCAGCGTGTGGCCAAATACTCAACAAAACAGGGGCAACACTACGACAAACAAGGGGGACACCAGGGACACTTTAACAATGGTGGACCCTAGTGCTAATGAGAGGGAAGATGAACACCTCCACTTACCTACCGCTGTACCCTGCACTCCTAGCTAGGTCCTATACAGGTTCCTCACCTGTCGCCGAGCCAGAACCTGAAGCCCCGAGATGGCCCTACAATAGTCCCTGGCTAGAGAGTGGGCAGGTGACGGACAGTAGCCCCACTGCTGAATTGAAACAACACACTGGGAAAGGAAGACAGACGGGAAAAACAGAACAACAGATTGCTGCAGTCAGCACCACAACTGTAGCCACACCAGCAACTGCAGCAGAGGGTATCAAACCACTCCTTCCAGCTCCAAGACCAGCATCCAAATAAATCAAGAATAACCGGCACCCTCTGCTAGTAGCAGAGGGTATATAATGGGATTGGGTGTAGTCCAGACTGGAAACAACTGAGCTGGTACTAGGGTTACTTGCTGGCAAGGAATACTGCCATTAACTCTACAACTGCCAAAGGAAAAGAAAATCCGTTTAAATAGCAGTGTCTCACAGGGGAAAATTGAGACTCAGACCCAACACCTGTCATTAAATTCAAAAAGCAAGAAACAACCGTGACAGACCAGAGATGAAGCCTGAAAATGGACTTGCTGTACAACATGTGGATCAGTGAGGACCAGGACTGCAGTGTATGCACAACTGCAGATGGGCAAGCATAGTTGTTTGGAATCAGTAGATGCAGCTAGAAGGCAGTTACATAGAGGAACAGCAGAGAAATATTTTCAATACTGTATCTTGTAGCAGGGATACAGTCAACCACAGGATTAGCAGGGACATATATGTAAAAAGAACTTGCAGCAAGAAAATAATTAACCACTAGAATAGCAGAGAATGCATTATGTAGTCATGGCAGAAAATGTTGGCGCAGATGAAATTGTTACAGAAAATGAAGCATTTATTACAGATAATTATTGCAAGTACACATGTTTTATTATACATGTTTATTTTGTTTGTGTGTATTGGAACAACACAAAAAATTGGACATAATTTCATACAAAACTCCCAAAAAGGGGCCGGACAAAATTGTTGGCACCCGCAACTTAATATTTGGTTGCATACACTTTGGAATAAATAACTGAAATCAATTGCTAACTATAACCAACAACAAGCTTCTTATACCTCTCAACTGGAATTTTAGACTCTTCTGTTGTAAACTGCTCCAGGTCTCTCATATTTCAAGCCTCCTTCTCCCAACAGCAATTTTAAGATCTCTCCACATGTGTTCAATGGGATTTAGATCTAGACGAGGGGTGGGGATCCTTCTTACTGCCGGGGGCCATTTGGAATTTCCTAACAACCATCAGGGGCCGCACAAAATTATCAACTTGAAAACTACCCTGCTATATTTGGTCAAACAATTAATTAACTCACCCCTACTGTGGTGGCCGGAGCTGCTTCTCTTTGGTGCGGCTGTGATGTTCGGTGATATTGATCATCTTGTTTCTCACAGCTGGTTTTCCAGGTTTGTCTCGGTCTGGAGATGCTGAGGGCATACACATCACAGAAGACGCTGGTGCACATAAATTACAGGAGACACTGGGAGTACACATCACAGGAGGGGCTGGGGCATATACATCACAGGAGAGGCTGGGGCATATACATCACAGGAGGGGCTGGGGCATATACATCACAGGAGGGGCTGGGGCATATACCTCACAGGAAGTGCTGGGGCATATACTTCACAGGAGGGGCTGGGGCATATACATCACAAGAGAGGCTGGGGCATATACATCACAAGAGGGGCTGGGACATATACATCACAAGAAGGGCTGGGGCATATATATATACATCACAAGAGGGTCGAGGGCATATATATCACAGGAGAGGCTGGGGTATATACATCGCAGGAGGGGCTGGGTCATTTACATCACAGGAGGGGCTGAGGCATATAAATCATAGGAGGGGCTGGGGCATATATGTGATGCCCCTGCGGTAACCAGGTGTCACAAAAATAAGGTAACAGCCCAGGTCCAACATAACTGCCAGCCACTACACACACACTAGCACACCAGGACATTTACACTCGCTGAACTCGGCTGGGAGCCTCACCTAGCCAGATGGCAGGGCTGGGCACTGTTAGATAACAGACAGCCAACTGGGAGGAAGAGACCAGACCTGGGGGAGGAGAAAGTGACCTGGGGAGTGTGGCTAGTGAGCAGTCGGAGAAAGGAAGTGAAAGAGGAAGGTTGTGACTTGAGGAGATGAGTAGTAAGAAAGGTGTCAAGACAGACCAGAGACTCTTGAGACACAGAGAGAAAGTGGAAGGAACCAGAAATGAAAGTGAGGAGTAAGAAAGTCGGTGCAGTGGTAGAAAAGACACTGCAAAGACCTGAGGAGAAAGAACAGCCACTCAGAGGAGGAAAGTAGCTGCAGAGCGAGAGATCAAGCTCCAAGGACAGAGGGATCCTGTGGGGTGGACATCCAGGGCTCACAGTACTTTGCATGCACGGGTTGCAGATCCCAGAATAGACCAGGACCTTCAAGCCATCTGTTAACTCTGCCAGGCGGGTGGGTTTTCAGAACTTATCTGCCACCACTAATGTCCGAGGCATCAGCAGCAAAGAGAGGACCGGGACATATTCGCTTAAATAATTCAAGCTGCCTGCGGCAAGACCCAGAAGCCAGGAAGACCTCCAAGTGCTCCACGCCAGGGAGAGTGGCACCAGGGCAGCAGGCACAGTCATCAGGGACATGGGCGCACCTGGGATCCAGTATATCCCAAGGGCGTGATTCCAGTGAGTAAAAACCATCAAACTGCCCTCTTTGTCTGGACTGCTTCATTGCCACGCGCCTGCACGTTAACCCTTCACCTACCCCTGGGGAAAAGCCCTGCTCGTGGAGGGCTCCACCATCCATGCTGCCCCATCCATAATCCCCAGTGGGAACCCGCAGCTGTGGCCCTACTATCCCTGGCCGTAAACCGTGAGTGGCGTAGTCGGACTTTATTTTTATTTTTCATTTAAAACTGGTCGATGGTGCCCCCGGGTCCGGAACCCCTCGAGCCACAGACCGTCCGGATCCGAGCAGCTCGGCTGCCCTGTGGTGCGACATATATCACAGGAGAGGCTGAGGCATGTACATCACAGGAGAAGCTGGGGCATATACATTACAGGAGGGGCTGGGGCAATATACATCACAGGAGAGACTACAGGAGAGGCTGGGGCATGTACATCACAGGAGGGGCTGGGAGCGTATACATCACAGGAGATGCTGGGGCATATACATCACTAGGGGGCATGGACAGCCCTGGTGGTGGCACAGACATGAATGGGGACAAGCACAGCACTGGCGGAGGCACGGACAGCACTAGGTGGCAGCACGGACAGCACTAGGTGGCAGTACGGACAGTACTAGGTGGCAGCACGGACAGCACTAAGAGGCAGCACGGACAGCACTAGGTGGCAGCACGGACAGCACTAGGTTGCAGCACGAACAGCACTAGGTGGCAGCACAGACAGCACTGGGTGGCAGCACTAGGGAGACACAGACAGGAGTGGGGGAGCATAGACATCACCAGGAGGGCACAGACTGCACTGGGGGGCATAGATAGCAGTGGGAGGATACAGACAGCAGTGACAAGTACAGAGCACTGGGGGGTACACAGTACTGAGGGGTGGCATACAGCACTGGGGACCACGGGCAGCATAAGGGGGGCATGGATAGCACTGACCGTGGCATGGACAGCACTGGTGGCAACATGGACAACATTAAGTGGTGCGCACAGCACTGGGGGAGCATTAATATCACCCAGGGGGGTACAGACAGCACTAGAGGGGCACGGACAGCAGTGGGGAGTTACACAGCACTGAGGGGGTATACAGCACTGGGGGTTACACACAGCACTGGGGTTTACACAGTAGTAGGGGTACACACAGCATTAGGGGGTACATACTGTACTAGGGGTACACAGCACTGGGGGGTACACAGTACTAAAGGTACACATCACTGGGGGGTGCAGAGCAATGGGGGTATACACAGCACTGGGGGGGTACACACAGCACAAGGGAGGTACATACAGCACGAGGGGGGTACACACAGCACGAGGAGGTACACAGCAATGAGTGGGGGGTAGCAATGTGTTGAGTACTCACAGTACTGGAGTGGGGGGGAGGTGTCACACACAGCACAGCACAGGTCCGGGAGGCCGGTAAATCTGCTGCAGCTCTTCTGTGACTTCATCGCAGAGTGCTACTTAACCCGCTCACCAGAGCACACTAGCACAGGCAGGGGTTAAGCCTAGAATGTATGGACTGCAGTCAGGTCCTGGAAGGAGCCTGTACATTCTAGCGTTTAGTAGTGAGTCTGTTTACAATGTAAGGGCTGAAGTCCGGATCTAGATGGAGCCTGTACATTCCAGCATCTACCCAAAGGGTATCAGGCAGCTGCCGCCAGAGCACTGCGGTCCCCGGGAATGTGCCCAGGGGCTGCATAAAAAGTCATCACGGGCCGTATACGGCCCGTGGGCCTGAGGTTCCCCATCCCTGATCTAGACTCATTGCTGCCACTTTAGAACTCTCTTAGTTTAGGTTAGGTTCCATCCATTTCTGGATGGTTCTTGAAGTATGTTTAGGGTCATTGTCTTGCTGGAAGACCCATTACCTAAGATGCAAACTCAGCTTTTGACACTGGGCACTACATTACGGCCCAAAATCCTCTGGTAATCTTCAGATTTCACGATACGTTGCACACCATCAAGGCAGCCAGTGCCAGAGGCAGCAAAACAACCCAAAAACATCTTTGAACCTCCACTATATTTGACTGTGATACTGTGATCTTTTCTTTGTAGGCCTCATTCTATTTTTGGTAAGCAGTAGAATGATGTGTGTGGAGACACGGGGGTCAGTGGGTGCTCTCGTCCGCTGGCCCGGCTGCCTTTAGAAAGACAGCATGGCCCAGGGCTCAACCCAACTGAACGCCCGACCTCCTTAACCGTGGGCGGAATACTACTCAGACAACACAGGGTGAGGAAATCACAATATTAAGACTTTATTGGATCCCCAAACAATTAACGGCACATAACACATAACCAGCAAAACACACAAATGTAACAGGCAACAGAGTCTCACCCTTCTGCTGGCTCACCAGGGATTTCAAAAGTCCGTGTCTCAGAGCTTCCAGGGCTACTTACTCCAATCCAGCAACACCCCGCTTTCGGCGGGCACCCACCGAGCATGGAATAATTCCAGATTTAGGAAGCTGGCTGAGGTCTGCAAAGTCTGTAGTCAGATGACTGGATTGTCCCAAGCTGGATTCCTTCCATAGGTAGTCCTTGATATCTCAGCCGAATCCTTGCATTCAATGCTGAAGTCCATGTAGTGTTATAATCCAGGTTCAGTTATGGCTTGCCAATCGGATCCGCAGGTCCTAGATTGGTAGCATGTAGCAAGAGTCTCTCTGGGCTATGGACAGTCCTCCTTCTTATACCCCTGAGCTCTCCATTCAGACCTTTGGGGTCTTCATGATTCGTGGATAAAACTGGGCTCTTATTGGCTAGATTTCAAGCCGTATACAAAATAGAGGCAGATAAGTTAAATCGCATCCAGCAAACACATCGTAATACAATGGGTGTCTGGCCTTCAGTGGTCAAAACAATTACATGAGTCAACAAAAACGTCAATACTAAATTCCCAAGAGTCTTGTAGAACAATAAGGGATTATCCCCCTTCTATAAATAAACTGTCTTCATTCTGGCTGAATTTTAAGAAAGTTAACCCATGCTAGGCACTGAGTGTCCATGTCGTCACAATGTGCTTTACTAAAAAGCTCTGTTTTTATGTCTCTGTGTCAGCAGTGGCGTCCTCCTGGGACTCCTCCATAATGTTTCATTTCATTCAAATATCAAAGGATAGTTTACACTAACACTGATGCACCCAGGACTGAAGGACAGCTTGAATATGTCTGGAAATTGTTTGGGGCTGCTTATCCACCATCCGGACTATCCTGCATTGCAGCCTCTCAGCAATTTTTTTTTCTCCATCTATGTCCAGGGAGATTAGATACAGTGCCATGAGTTGTAAACTTCTTGATTATGTTGAGCACCATGGAGAAAGGAACATCAAGATCTCTGCAGATTAACAGGTAAACCTTGAAATTGTTGATATTTCTCAACAATATTAGTTCTCAAGTCCTCTGACAGTTCTCTTCTTCTATTTCTGTTCTCCATATGTAGTTTGGCACTAAGAGACACACAATGTAAAGACTGAGTTAACGTCTCCCCTTTTTACCTGGTTTCAGGTGTGTGATTTTCATATTTCCCACACCTATTACTTTCCACTGGTGAGTTTGAATGAGCATCACATAGTTGAAATAATGTCATTAACCCAACATTTTAAAGTTAACAACTTTAGGGTTTTGTGTGAAATTATATGCAATTTGCCTTTTTTTCTATTTTTTGTGTTGTTCTAATACACACAAATGAAATAAATGTGTATAACAAAGCATGTGTAATGCAATAATTTCCCAAGAGAAATACTTAATTTTCTGAAACAATTTCAAGGGTGCCAGCACTTTTGGCCATGACTGTATATGTAGTGCCTTGATAGAAGAAATGAGATTGTAACGTGTAGCTTAATTCAGCATAGCTGATTGGTTACAGGATTCCCAGGACTGAGATAGAAAGTAGCATTTGGATTTTTGAAAGCTGGAAAGGAGTTGCAGGGAGGATAACCAGCTACATGGCTGGAGAAGAGTCTAGAGAAAGATGAGGCTAACTACAGTCATATGAAAAAGTTTGGGCATCCCTATTAATGTTAACCTTTTTTCTTTATAACAATTTGTTTTTTTGCAACAGCTATTTCAGTTTCATATATCTAATAACTGATGGACTGAGTAATATTTCTGGATTGAAATGAGGTTTATTGTACTAACAAAAAAAAGGGGAATCCGCATTTAAACAAAATTTGACCGGTGCAAAAGTATGGGCACCTCAACATAAAAGTGACATTAATATTTTGTAGATCCTCCTTTTGCAAAAATAACAGCCTCTAGTCGCTTCCTGTAGCTTTTAATGAGTTCCTGGATCCTGGATGAAGGTATATTTGACCATTCCTGTTTACAAAACAATTCCAGTTCAGTTAAGTTTGATGGTGCCGGCATTGGCCACACAGCCCCAAAGCATGATGGAACCTCCACCAAATTTTACTGTGGGTAGCAAGTGCTTTTCTTGGAATGCCGTGTTTTTTTGCCTCCATGCATAACGCCTTTTTGTATGACCAAACAACTCAATCTTTGTTTCATCAGTCCACAGGACCTTCTTCCAAAATGTAACTAGCTTGTCCAAATGTGCTTTTGCATACCTCAGGCGTCTCTGTTTGTGGCGTGCTTGCAGAAATGGCTTCTTTCGTATCACTCTCCCATACAGCTTCTCCTTGTGCAACGTGCGCTGTATTGTTGACCGATGCACATTGACACCATCTGCAGCAAGATGATGCTGCAGGTCTTTGGAGGTGGTCTGTGGATTGTCCTTGACTGTTCTCACCATTCTTCTTCTCTGCCTTTCTGATATTTTTCTTGGCCTGCCACTTCTGGGCTTAACAAGAACTGTTCCTGTGTTCTTCCATTTCCTTACTATGTTCCTAACAGTGGAAACTGACAGTTTAAATCTCTGAGACAACTTTTTGTATCCTTCCCCTGAACAACTATGTAGAATAATCTTTGTTTTCAGATCATTTGAGAGTTGTTTTGAGGAGCCCATGATGCCACTCTTCATAGGAGATTCAAATAGGAGAACAACTTGCAAGTGGCCACCTTAAATACCTTTTCTAATGATTGGATACACCTGCCTATGAAGTTCAAAGCTCAATGAGATTACAAAACCAATTTAGTGCTTTACTAAATCAGTAAAAAGTAGTTAGGAGTGTTCAAATCAAGAAATTGATAAGGGTGCCCATACTTTTGCACCGGTCGAATTTTGTTTAAATGCAGATTGCACATTTTCTGTTAGTACAATAAACCTCATTTCAATCCAGAAATATTACTCAGTCCATCAGTTATTAGATATATGAAACTGAAATAGCTGTTGGTTGCAAAAACCTAAATTGTTATAAAGAAAAAAGGTTAACATTAATAGGGGTGCCCAAACTTTTTCATATGACTGTACTACAAAGCACATTGTAACAATGTGCTATATGTTCCTGAATACTCAGTCAACTTATGGCTGCCGGAGATAGCCTTAAAAGGCCTTAAGTTTAAGTGGTGATAACAGATATACAGAGGGAGTCAGCCATAGATGCAGAGAGCAAGGACCAATGCTGGAGCCAGGACAGACAAGTTACCTACCATACATTGTAATTTATTGATCTTTTGTTACATACTGTATAAAAAGGTGTTAACGTTTAGTGTATCATTCCTGTCTGTGATGATAATGAAATAGATTATAACTGAGCACTACCAATAGGGAGCTAGTAGAAAGGCATATTTTGTAAAGCAGCAAGGCCAGTATATGGGTGAAAACATTTCGGTCATAATATATTGACCTTCATCAGTTAATTGTTTTTTGCATATTCCTTAAAAAATATTTTTGTTTGTAAATTTTCTTGGCATTTCTTCTACATTTGATATTTTCTGCAATGCTATACATCAGTTTCTTATTGTTGAAACACTTTTTTGTAATTGTATTTATTTTCTTTATCTTAAACCAGTGAACTGATGAAGGTCAATCTGGTATGACCGAAACGTTTTAGCCCATATACTGGACTTGCTGCTTTACAAAATGAACTTTTGTTCTATCAAGATATTGGGAGTCCTTGGTTATATTCTATTTGATTACAGGTTCGGAAACTACCGAAGCTCCCGTAAAAAGCGTCAGAAGAAGTGCCGTGCTATACTCTCTTGCGATGATAATGAGGCTGCTAAGCTCTGTTTTTAACTCAAACTTGCTGGCTTTTCAGAAAAAAACTGTTTATACAACCCCTGGCAAAAATTATGGACTCACCTGGCTCTGAGGATGTTCATTCAGTTGTTTACTTTTGTTTAAAAAAAGCAGATCACAGACATGGCACAAAACTAAAGTCATTTCAAATGGCAACTTTCTGGCTTTAAGAAACACTAAAAAAATCATGAAAACATAATGTGCTAGCCAGTAACGGTTACTTTTCAAGACCAAACAGGAGGAAAAATTATGTAATCGCTCAATTATGAGGAAAAAAATATGGAATCATGAAAAACAAATAAACAAAAGAGCACTCCAATACATCACTAGTATGTGGTTGCACCACCTCTGGCTTTAATAACAGCTTGCAGTCTCTGAGGCATGGACTTAATGAGTGACAAACAGTACTCTTCATCAATCTGGCTCCAACTTTCTCTGATTGCTGTTGCCAGATCAACTTTGCAGGGAGGAGCCTTGTCATGGACCATTTTCTTCAACTTCCACCAAAGATTTTCAATTGGATTGAAATCCGGACTATTTGCAGGCCATGTCATTGACCTTATGTGTTTTCTTTCAAGGAATGTTTTCACAGTTTTTGCTCTATGGCAGGATGCATTTTCATCTTGATAAATGATTTCATCATCCACAAACATCCTTTGAATTGATGTAATAAGAAAAGTGTCCAAAATTTCAATGTAAACTTGGGCATTTATTGAAGATGTAATGACAGCCATCTCCCCAGTGCCTTTACCTGACATGCAGCCCCATATCAACAATGACTGTGGAAATTTACATGTTCTCTTCAAGCAGTCATCTTTTTATTGTTTAGCTTTTCTGTATGTAAATCCCATGTCCTTTAGGCGGTTTCTTACAGTTCGGTCACATTCATTGACTCCAGTTTCCTCCCATTCGTTCCTCATTTGTTTGTTGTGCATTTCCTGTTTTTTGCTTTACGTGTCCTGTCTTGACGCTTTGATGTCTTCCTTGGTCTACGAGTATGTTTGCCTTTAACAACCTTCCCATGTTGTTTGTATTTGGTCCACATTTTAGACTCAGCTGACTGTGAACAACCAACATCTTTTGCAACATTGCGTGATGATTTACCCTCTTTTAACAGTTTGATAATCCTCTCCTTTGTTTCAATTGACATCTCTCGTGTTGGAGCTATGCTTCATGTCAGTCCACTTGGTGCAACAGCTCTACAAGGTGTGATCACTCCTTTTTAGATGCAGACTAACGAGCAGATCTTGTTTGATGCAGATGTTAGTTTTGGGAATGAAAATTTACAAAGGATTCCATAATTTTTTCCTCATAATTGAGCGATTCCATAATTTTTTTCCCCGTTTGGTCTTGAAAAGTACTGGCTAGCACATTATGTTTTCATGATTTTTTTTTTGTGTTTCTTAAAGCCAGAAAATTGCCATTTGAAATGACTTTAGTTTTGTGCCATGTCTGTGACCTGCTTTTTTCAAACAAAAGTAAACGTCTGCATGAACATTCTCAGAGCCAGGTGATTTCATACTTTTTGCCAGGGGTTGTATATTCATCTGGTGGCAAGAGGGAGAGATGAGACTAGTGCTCCATTACCCCAGTTGCCTTCTCACTGCAACACTCTAGTTGATTGACAGGTCTCTCCGATGTGTGTACATCATCAGAGACCTGTCAATCAGGAAACTATAGGCTATGTACGCACGCTGCGGTTTTTTTGGTGCAATTTGTTTCTCAAAACTGCATATCTTGCCTTCTCCCAGCAAAGTCTATGATAATTCAGAAACACCATTGCTTTTCTTTTACTTGCGGTTTTGGGTTGACAAAAAAACTGCAGCATGTAATTTTTTTGGTGCATTTTTGTCCTGTATTCTTTAGCCCTTAGAGCCATTGATTTCACACAAAAAACACATAGAAAAAAACGCGTTGTCTGGCACAAGGTGCAGTTTTGTTGTGAACAAAGTTTCTGCATCGTGCTCACATAGCCTAAGAATCCTGCAAGATACCGTTAATATTTATGTAAATATGTATCTATGTACATAGCTATAATATAATTTGAACAGTGCCTAACACACTGACCAGCGTTTGCCAGAAATCACCACTAGGTGGCACATAGGCCTTGTTCTCATCCATGTACCATCTGTTCTATCAGGCTTACAATATGTGCAGAACACAGTGATTTTACAGCTAATTATTATGGAGATATTTAAAAATAGATTCTGCATATCGTGTTCAGTATTGTTTCCTTCCTATATTAAATAGCTCCTTTACGTATGTTGAAAGCAAACTACAAATACAGGATATACACAGTGACATGATAAATATGCAATAATGCAATGTCAATGAACATATTTCGTGATACGTCTTTAGCACCTTATGGCACGGACATTAACCCCTTCACCCTCCCAGCCTGTTTTCCCCTTCCTGACCAGGCAAAATTTTACAATTCTGACAAACATCACTCTATGAAGTAATAACACTGGAATATTTCAATATTTTCCAGTGATTCTGAGATTCTTTTTCATGACACATTGTACTTCATGTAAGGCTTAAATTTGGGTCCATAAGATTTGGGTTTATTTATGAAAATAAGGAAAATTTGAAAATTGTTATGCCTTTACATTATTTCCCACATGTCTACTTTATATAAGCACCATTTTTTAAACATATTTTTTTTTTGTTAGTAAGTTATAAAGGTTAAAAGTTTAGCAATTTCAGCAATTTCTCATTTTTTTCCAACAAAGTTTACACTAACAATTTTTTTTAGGGACCACATCACATTTGAAGTGACTTTAAGGGTCCTATGTGACGGAAAATGCCAAAAAGCGACATCATTCTAAAAACTACACCTCTCACACTGCTCAAAACCACATTCACAAAGTTTATTAACCCTTCAGGTGCTTCACAGGAAGTAAAGCAATGTGGAATGAAAAAATGAAAATGTTACTTTTATCCACATAAATATTACTTTAGCCCTAAATATTCCATTTTCATTATGGATAAATTGTACAACATTTTGTATGGTAATTTTCTCCTGAATATGCCAATACCCCATATGCGGTAGAAAACTACTGTTTTGGTACATGGCAGGGCTCGAAAGGGAAGGAGCCCTATTTAAATTTTGGATCGCAAAATTGTCTGGAATCAATAATGGATGCCATGTCGCAATTGGAGAGTCCCTGATGTGTCTACACATTGGAAACCAAAAAATTGAAATCAAAAGCGGGCATCATGCCATGTTTGCAGAGCCCCTAATATGCCTAAATAGCGGAAATTCCACCCACAAGTCACCCCATTTTGAAAATTACATCCCTAAAGGAATTTATCTGGATGGTTGCTGAGCACCTTGAAACCAGAGGTGCTTCACAGAATTTTATAATGTTGAGCTGTAGAATAAAACAACACAATTTTACCATCAAAATGTTTCTTAACCCCCAAATTCTTTCATTTTCACGAGGTTAACATTAGAAAACGGACCATACAGTTTGTTGTGCAATTTTTCTTGAGTACATGGATACCCATTATGTGGTGCAAAACTACTGTTTGGGCACACGTCAAGGCTTGGAAGTGAAGGAGCACTAGTTGACCTCGGTGCGCAAAATTGTTTGGAATCGATAGTAGATGCCTTGTCGCATTTGCAAAGACCCTGATGTGCCATAAGAGTGGAAACCCCCACAAGTGGCCCCATTTTGGAAACTACACCCCTCAATGAATTTATCTGCAGGTGAGGTCAGCACCTTGAACCCACGGGTGCTTCACAAAATTTTATAACGTTCAGCCATGAAAATTAAAAAATAATTTTTTACCATAAAAATGTTACATTAACCCCAATTTTTTCATTTTTACAGGGGTTACTGGAGAAAATGGATAGAGCTGCTCAGACTCGCAAAAAACAGGACCGGCGGGTTGCTGCTCAATTAAAAAAAAACACCTGATCCGCTCCGGAATCCGGAACCCATATAAGACTATGGGGACCAGAATCCAGAGATTAAAAATGTTGGTGGTAGGCATAGGGGGGTAGGAACGCCCGCTGTCTACTCACTGTAGCTGTGTCATGACGGCAAGCTGCTTCCGAGTCACGCTTTCCCTTCCGGAGCTGACATTTGACTATTCACTACTTTGCCCGCCCACTGACGCATGTAATTGGTTGCAGTTAGACGCGCCCTCACCCTGAGTGTCAGCGTGTCAGCTGACTGCAACCAATCTCAGGCACTAGGACGGCCGGTGGGCGGGGAAAGCAGTGCAAGTGTCTACGGGTCAGTATGGTGGGCGTGCATGTATATAGAAACACATGCGGCCCACTCTTGTCAGAAGAGTGTGCGGCTGTGTCGGGTGATCCTATGTCAGACTCGTGCATGTCTGGCATGACATCACCCGGCACAGCCTGCCGCTCTCTGAATATGAGCGTGCATGTATATTAGAAACAGATGCAGCCCGTTCCTGTTAGGAGAGTGTGCGGCTGTGCCGGGTGATGTGATGCCAGACTCGTGCGAGTCTGGCATGACATCACCCGGCATTGCCTGCCGCTCTCTGAACATGAGCTTGCATGTATATTAGAAACACATGCGGCCCGCTCCTGTTAGGAGAGTGTGCGGCTGTGCTAGGTGATGCGACGCGAGACTCGCACGAGTCCCTCGCAAGTGTGACTCCAGCCTAAGAGAAACCACATGCGGCTTTTTTTAAATTTTATTTAAATAAATAATTTAAAGAAACCGAGATGCAGTTCCCCCCAATTTTCATCTCCAGCCAAAATAAAGCCAGCTGGGGGCTGGTATTCTCAGCCCACAGCCGCCCGGTATTGTCGCATCCATTACTAGTGACAATCCTGGTGATTTACCAGCTCTTCCCGAATTGCCCTAGTGCGATGGTAATTGGGGTAATGAGGGGTAATAACAGCGCACAGCTGCTACTAAAACCTAGGTTTTTGATGGCACAGGCGGCTATGAGATACCTGCATCACCAACCTGTAAATCAATGTAAATAAGTATAAACACAGAGAAAAAATCCTTTATTTGGAATAAAATACAAAAACGCACCCTCCTTCACCACTTTATTAACCCCCAACACACCCCTCCAGGTCTGGTGTAATCCACACAGGGTCCCACGCTACTTCCAGTTCTGCTACATCTCACAGCTAGCAGCCATAGAACACGACCACCGGCTTTAAGTATAGACTATGACTGAGCCGCAATGAGCGATGACTGCAGTCAGATGCGGTCACAGGCTGGGAACACGTCTGACTGCAACCAATAACAGACAACTGGATGGCTGGAGGGCGGGGAAAGCTGTGTGTATGTGATGAGCCTATTGCGCAGTACAGTAAGTGAATGCGCGACCCAGAAGCAGTTTGCCGCCATGAAACCCGGTCACCGTAAGTATGAAATTCTCGCTTAATTCTTGCTTTCTTTCTTTTCCCTTTAATTTCCCTAGTGACAAATCCAGAACATACACCCGGAATCCCGGGCCCGGGTCTGGAACCTGGGCATCTTTGAAACCGCGCGGATCTGGACGTTTGCATTCCAGGTCCACTCAGCCCTAAAAATGGATCATGCAATTTAGTTGCGCTGATACCTCAAATGTGGTGGATAACTATTGTTTGGGTGCACAGCAGGGTTCGGAAGAGGAGTGCTATATGAATTTTAGAGCGCCATCTTGGCTGGAAGAGATTGCGGACACCATGCCACATTTGAAGATCCCCTTATATGCAAAAATAGCAGAAACTCCCAACAAGGCAACCAATTCTGGAAACTGCACCCCTCAAGGAATTCATCTAGGGGTGTAATGAGCATTTTTAACCCTCAGCTAATTCCTGGAATTATATAACACTGGGCTGTGAAAATAAAAATGTTTAATTTTTCCAATAAAATGTTGCTTTGGTGCCAGTTTTAATTTTCCAAGAGGGTAGTAGAAGTTAATGGACCACAAAATTTGTTACACAATTTCACCTGAATTTGCTAATACCCCATATATGATGGAAAATTACTGTATGGGCGCAAGGCAGGGCACGGAAGGAAAGGAGAGCTATTTGAATTTCGGGACACAAAATTGTCTGGAATCAACAGTATCTGCATACGCAGGAGAAATTACACAACAAATTGAATGATGCATTTTCTCTTGTTACCCTTGTAAAAAAAAAAGGGTAAAGGGTAAAAAGGGTCTTTTCATGTTGCTTTACTTCCTGTGAAGCACCTAATGGGTTAATAAACCTATTGGGTGCAATTTAGAGTACTTTGAGGGGTGCAGTTGTTAAAATTGTGTTACTTTTGGGTATTTTCTGTCACCTAGGCCTCTCAAACTTACTTTAAATGTGATCACTAAAAAATAATTTTGTTGGAAAAATAAGAAATTGCTGATAACACTTGTAACTTCCTAACAAAAAAAATGATGTTTCAAAAATGGTGCTGATGTGAAGTACACATGTGGGAAATGTTATTTATTAACTACTGTATTTTTTGTTTTATAAGATGCACTAGATTATAAGACACACCCCAAATTTAGATGAAAAAGGTAAAAAAAATTAAAAAATGGAGTCCATCTTATATTCCGGTGGTGTCTTACCGGACGGGGGACGGCAGTGGTGCTGGAGTAGGGCGATGCTGCAGGCGGTGTGGTAGGGTCAGTGCTGGCAGCGGTGGGGGCTGTGCTTGCAGCGGTGGGGGCTGTGCTTGCAGCGGTCGGGTCTGTGATCACAGCAGTGGGGGCTGTGCTGGCTGTGTGGAGCAGGGCAGTTTGGAGAGTGTCACAGATGCTCTGTCGGCGGTGCGGGCTTAAAAAAAATGGCAAGTGGAGTCTGTGCATGCACAGATGGAGCTCTTGGCTCAATGACAAGATGAGAGCTCCATTTGTGCATGCTGCGACTCTGGGCACCATTATTTGAAGCCAGAGCATCTGGGACACCCGCCACACCGCCCTGCTCTAGATCCACATAGCCAGCCGCCCGCACAGCCAGCAGATGACTGCAGATGCTGCCAACCACCAGCACAAACAGCCCTCCACACAGACAGACAGCCGCCCACACAGACAGACAGCCGCCCGCACAGTCAGTCGCCCGCACAGACAGCCCCCACAGCAACTCGCACGGCAGTCAGCACAGTCCCCATTCTCCACCTACCGGTAGTTCTGATTTTAAGATGCACCCCTCATTTTCCTCTCAAATTTCTGCGAGGAAAAGTGCGTCTTATAATTCGAAAAATACGGAATTTTGTGTCACATAACTCATTAGTTTAAGGGTATAAAAATTAAAAGTTTGAAAATTGTGAAATTTGCTCCAAATTTCCAATTTTTTAACCAATAAATGCAAAAAATGTCATCTTAAAGTAACCACTATTGTGAATTGCAATATTTCACAAAAGAACAGTTTCAAAATAACTGGGATCTGTTGAAGCGTTCCAGAGTTACTACATCATAAAGTGACACTGGTCAGAATTGAAAAATAATGGCCTGTCATGAAGGTGAAAACAGGAACAGAGTGAAGAGGTTAAAATGAATGCTTATCTCATTTTTGATGCTGTGGTTTTTGTCTGTTGTTAGCATGTTATATTTTAAATAAAGCTGCTTTCTTTTTGATACTTCCTGATATTTGGCTTTGACAAAACTTCATGTGGATCACTAAGTGTGGATCTATAAGTGTGCAGACAATGAATTAGCCCGAATTTGCCCGGAAGGGACCGGAAGGTAACTGGAAACATAGTCACAGTAAACAATGTTCGTGTGTGTTTTTACTTTCACCCCAATCATACTTCATTTTCTACTTTCCCCTCTGATCCTTACACCCAGTAATGAACTATTCATCTCTTCCTCCATCCTCCCCACTCATTTCACCCTCTCATCAGATCTGTTCCTCCACTTTACACCCTTTGTCTCCAGCAGAGGTGTATCTAGGCTTTCTGGCACCCGGGGCAAGAATCCTGTTTGGCGCCCCCCCCTTCCCCGCCCCGCGGTTTGGGTAGTCGTCATGTTTATATATGATTTACAAATTTAGTCATGTGCAAACAAGCTGCTCTTCCTAAGGCCTAGTACACACAGGGAGAGAAAAAAACGGAGCGAGCGGAATACGATAAAATCGCATTCTAGTTGGACCAATATTACTCTATGTGTCCTCTCCCATAAGCAATTGTTTTCTCAGCCCTAATCGGACAGAGAAAACAGTCGCAGCATGCTGTGAGTGTAATGCGAGCCTGTTTCATTCGCACCCATACAAGTCTATGGAGTGAGAGAAACATCGCACTGCACGATTCTCGAATCAGCCGGCAATGGAGGAGTGAGGGAGAAAAATTACGGCCCTCCCCTCCGCAGCGCCGACCCTCCCCACTGCAGCTGTGGTCTGATCGCATGATCGGACCACAGTCGCATGACCCTCGGCTCCCGCTGTGCTGCGAGCGTGAGCAGAGTGTCATGCGATGACTCGCAGTAATCCCCGTGTGGCCCCAGCCTAACTCTCTCAATCTTCATTGAAAAACAGAAGTAGAAAGAGACGCTAATTGTCACATGACTAACTATGAGACTTGTATATGAGTGGTGCAGCAATGTGATGACTGCTGGAAACATCAAGCGGAGCTGAATTCTGACAGTGAGTATATTATACGTAGTTAACATTGGGCTACAAAGCTTAATTTTAATTTTTTATGATGAAAGTCTGCAGTCACTCTAGGTGACTGCAGGCTTCTGAATTCTCACAAAGCATGCTCTGCACACTTTCAGGATTCTCCCATGCCAGTGGCAAGAGTGGAGCATAATTATCATGTGAGCATAATTATGCCAAGTACTGCACATCCGCCTCATTGATTAGCATGGCAACAGATGTACAGTTTAACACCAATATTTATAACAAGAATAGAGAAAGAAACTGCTAATAGACCGAAAAACTGATTTCTCTAAAAACAATTTTTATTTATAAATGTTAAAATTGGTTGATTCAAGCCATATCTCAAACTATCATATATAGCTATATCGGTCAGTGAGCACACAACAGGTCGTGCAGTGCTGGATAACCTTTGATGGGGATATTATTCAAAAAGGTGAGGGATAGCCCGAGGTGATTTTGCTTAATGGTTTTGTGACGCCCTGGCACAGCCAGGGTGTCACATAAAGAGTTAATCCTCCTTGGTAATATGATCTCACACGGTGCAGCATGAAAAAGCACAGCCCCAGTGTAAGGGAAAAGCAGAGCAGAGGGGAGGGGCTGGGGCAGACAGAGTGTGGAGAGCAGACAGGACGGAGGTCTGAAGTGTAGCTCCCGGCTGGGAGTGAAGGGTTCTCCAAGAGGGCCGGGGCAGACCGTAGTGAGGAAGGGGCCAGAACAGGTAGCCGGAGCCGGGCGGTGGCCCCTCGGTACCTGGGTTCCCGGATCACTACAGGGGAGTGATTCCCCGTCCCCGGCTGAGGAGAAAGAGGAAGAGAGAGAGGAGAAAAAGACACTTGCTGCAGGGAAAGAACAACCAGGGCTGCTGCACCGTGTGTGGGATACAAACACCCCCGTACCAGAGGCCTCGGACACCGGCAATTCTTAGTTCACCAGTGACTCCGTGTGACTTTATTGTGAGTACACTCGTGCCCTCGGGCACTGCATTGCAGCACTGCGCCCTGCCGCCCCCTGCTTACCCCATCATCGGGCCCCGGGACAACCAACCCCCCTACCCACGGAGGGGACATAACAACTACGCTGCTCCCTGTCATCGCTCCCGGGATCCCCTTCTAGAGCAGCGGTGGTGTTCCACCATCACCACAACCGTGGGTGGCGTCACGGACAATCTCCCCTAACAAATACCCCTTTTACTGTGGAGCCTGGGATCACAGACCGGGTCACGCCACCGTGATACCCGCAGAAGTGACTCTGTGGCCCGGATCTGAGTACCCCTGGTCCCCGGGCGAAACATTTGGCGTCACGAACAGGATCGAACCCATCCAGTTATCTGGAGGAAGTGCGCCTTATTCTGGACTGTCAGCGGTGATCCGCTGCAAAAATCTTAAAGTCACCATCTTTGCCGCCATTTTGGGCGCGAAAATCTCCCGCCCAGCACCTTCTTCCCCAAGCGTTGGGCGCGAAAAAGAGGCTCCGCCCCCCCGAGAACGCGGGCGGAAGTGAAGCTCCGGAGGACCGGAAGCGAAAGAGAAAGTTTAAAAGTTGCTGGAAGGACTGCTCCCGAGTACCAAGGGGGAGCAGTAGAAAGGAACCGCAGCTTATGTGACAAGGACTGTGGAAGCAGGGACGCCAGGACTCTGCCAGCATTTGGTTCCTGGAAGAGGCCGCCGCAGCGATGCACCGAGCCGTTACCCCTGTTACCGGTAGCGGAGCCCGCAGCGCCTGTTGGGGAGGACCCAGACCTGGGGTCCCCAGGCCTCACCTTTGTCACCACCCTGCCACCGGCCCCGGCAGTCCGCCCGGCCGCGACGGAGATGACGACGGCTCCGGCAGTCCGCCCGGCCGCAACGGCAGCGAAGTACCGGTCCCGTTGACCGATCTGGAACCGCTTCTGGACTGGGGTCAAGGGGTGCTGCCTGGGTTTTAGGGGCAGCACCAAGGCTAGGTTGTTTGGGTGGGTGACTGAAGGAACCGTTACCCTGTTATTATTAAAAGTGTTGGACTGTTACTGCAATGTTAAAGTGATGTGCATCCCGTTTTGGGAGGATTGAAAATGTTTGATGTTTTATCTTTTCCAGTTTAATAAAATGTCGGTGCCTAGCCGGCCCGAGGACGGGCCGTGTTTTACCAAGGGGGTGTGTGACGCCCTGGCACAGCCAGGGTGTCACATAAAGAGTTAATCCTCCTTGGTAATATGATCTCACACGGTGCAGCATGAAAAAGCACAGCCCCAGTGTAAGGGAAAAGCAGAGCAGAGGGGAGGGGCTGGGGCAGACAGAGTGTGGAGAGCAGACAGGACGGAGGTCTGAAGTGTAGCTCCCGGCTGGGAGTGAAGGGTTCTCCAAGAGGGCCGGGGCAGACCGTAGTGAGGAAGGGGCCAGAACAGGTAGCCGGAGCCGGGCGGTGGCCCCTCGGTACCTGGGTTCCCGGATCACTACAGGGGAGTGATTCCCCGTCCCCGGCTGAGGAGAAAGAGGAAGAGAGAGAGGAGAAAAAGACACTTGCTGCAGGGAAAGAACAACCAGGGCTGCTGCACCGTGTGTGGGATACAAACACCCCCGTACCAGAGGCCTCGGACACCGGCAATTCTTAGTTCACCAGTGACTCCGTGTGACTTTATTGTGAGTACACTCGTGCCCTCGGGCACTGCATTGCAGCACTGCGCCCTGCCGCCCCCTGCTTACCCCATCATCGGGCCCCGGGACAACCAACCCCCCTACCCACGGAGGGGACATAACAACTACGCTGCTCCCTGTCATCGCTCCCGGGATCCCCTTCTAGAGCAGCGGTGGTGTTCCACCATCACCACAACCGTGGGTGGCGTCACGGACAATCTCCCCTAACAAATACCCCTTTTACTGTGGAGCCTGGGATCACAGACCGGGTCACGCCACCGTGATACCCGCAGAAGTGACTCTGTGGCCCGGATCTGAGTACCCCTGGTCCCCGGGCGAAACATTTTCAGGGATAACAATGAAAGATCAAGGTGAGGGCCAGGCTGCAAATCCCTAGTCTCGCTCCTTCCTGGCCGCGGAGGTTAATACACCCTAAGGTTTTGGGTGCCCCCGCTCAGCGTCCGCTATCCCTAGTAATCCCTATACCTAACTGTGTGCCATTAATTGACCCAAATCCCAAGGGGGTGTAAATTAGTGCTGAGGTCAGAGTGGTTCAGTCACACGGTGTGCATAGTCAGTACACTAATTCGTATTAGGTGTTACTGTTGGTCATAAAAACAATTCCCAATTGGAATGTTTATACACATATTCCCTTTCAGAGTTAAATGAAAAAAAAGGGGAAGGGTTCTACAAGTAGTTATTTAGAACTGCTACTCAGTACAATAAACCAACAAATTATTCATGGACCCGTACTTAATTAAGTCCCAGTTAGGTAAACTTATTTTGCTGGAGAGCAAACTCTCAGAAGAATCCCGACACGTTTCCCCCACTTTATTTGGGGTTCATCAGGGGATGTTACCACACTGTGAAAATTCACCAATTCCAGGTCACCTTCTAGTTTTTAGTGTCCTGCAAACAGATCCCTTTGAGGAGTTGAAAAAGATGATTAAATAGTCCTCCTGTCCTGTGCCAAAGGAGACTCCAGCTGCCCACCCTGTCAGTATGGGGCTGAATAGGATGGATGGATGGATGGAGGGAGGGATGGATGGATGGAGGTAGGGATGGATGGATAGAGAGAGGGATGGATGGATGGATGGAGAGATGGATGGATAGATGGAGAGAGGGATGGATGGATGGATGGATGGATGGAGAGAGGGATGAATGGATGGATGGATGGATGGAGAGAGGGATGGAGAGAGGGATGGATGGATAGAGGGATGGATGGACGGACGGAGAAAGGGATGGATGGATGGATGAAGAGAGGGATGGATGGATGGATGGATGGATGGATGGATGGATGGAGAGCGGGATGGATGGATGGAGAGATGGATAGATGGATGGATGGAGAGAGGAATGGATGGAGAGAGGGATAGATGGATGGAGAGAGGGATGGATGGAGAGAGGGATGGATGGATGGATGGATGGGGAGAGGGATGGATGGATGGTTGAATGGAGAGAGGGATGCATGGATGGAGAGAGGGATGGATGGATGGATGATGGAGAGAGGGATGGATGGATGGAGAGAGGGATGGATGGATAAAAAAGGATAGATGGATAGATAGATAGACAGGCAGACCGATGTCAAACACATAGATAATGTCCCACCTCCCTGCATATTCTAAGCTGGCACCCTTTATTGACTTTCATGTGGCATTAAAGGGTGCCTAGCCTTATATTTAGCCAAAAAAATAAATAATTTAAAAAAAAAGCAACGTGGGGTCCCCCCCATTTTTGATAGCCAGCTAGGGTAAAGCAAATGGCTGCAGCCTGTAGACCACAGTTGGCAGCTTTACCTTGGTTGGGGATCCAATTTATAAATAAATAATTAAAAAAATAGTGGGATTCCCCACAATTGGTTCACCAGCCAAGGTAAAGCAGACAGCTGTGGTCTGGTATTCTCAGGGTTGGAAGTTCCATAGTTATTGGCTCTTCCCAGCCTAAAAATAGCAGGCAGCAGGCGCCCCAGAAGTGGTGCATCCATTAGATGAACCAATCCTGGTGCTTCTCCCCAGCTCATCCCGTTGCCCTGGTGTGGTGGCAAACGGGGTAATAAATGGGGTTGATACCAGATGTGCAATGTCACCTGACATCAAGCCCAGCAGTTTGTGATGTCATGGCATCTATCAGATACCCGACATCACAAACTGTCAGTAATAAAAATAGAAAAAAAAAATAGACAACAAAAAAAAAAAATTATTTGAAAAAACACTCCCCAACACATTTCCTCTTTCACCAATTTATTGTAAAGAAAAAAAAATTCCCTGTAATCAATTTTGGAAGTCCCACGATTACTCTGGACCTTCTAGAATATAGGAGACACGGTCAGGGAACGTATCCTCCATTTTCTAGTAGTGCAGACCCTCCATGTGAGGAGTGTGGGGGCAAAGCATCTGCACCTACTCTCCCCGGGTCCACATCAGCAGTGTCCATGCAGCCAGCACAGCTCTCACTGAACACAGGAAGCTGAGCTGACAGCCACTCTCTACGCATGCACGTAGCGTTTATTGGGAAGGAGGAGGATCAACACTGCAAAAAAGTAAAGACACCATGGGAACACCGCGAAACACGGAGGGGTATGGGGGGTGACTTAGCTGGACGCGAGGAGGAGTTTTCTGTCACATGTGTCATGGCACATGTGACAGAAATCAGAGGAAGAGGGTGAATGCGGGTGGCGGTTTGGTGTGCCCCGTGCATCTTGGATGAATCGGGAGGAGACAGAAATGCAGTCAGACACCGTCTACAGGCTGTGCCCATACTGTTTCTGCCTTTTCCCATCCATTTCAGCCTTTTCCTCAGTCACCACAGGTCACTGATAGGTCCAACGTGAAATTATTCTAGTTTCCCATAGACTTACATTGGGGATCGAATATTCGCAAATACTCGAATAGCGGTGAGGTATTCGCCAGATATTCGGCGAAGCGAATAATGGGGTATTCGATCATCCCTACACATTACCTCTGCAGCTGATCACTGACCGCAACAGCTCTGCCGTAATATGCAGCACAAACTGCCAAGATTAGTCATTGGCTGCAGCGGTGATGCACAATGATGATGTGAAGACACGGTTGCAGCCAAAATACAGAGACCAGAGCTGCAAGATGATTTAAGGTTGAAGGGGCCTCTGTGATGATGTTGAGATGGAAGGGGCCGGGGAAGGAGGATACTATGTAATTGACGGGTCCCATGAGGTCTTGGGAATACTTGTCATTGGGCCGATGAGGGTCAGGGGATTTCACGGGTGGCTCTGCCCGGTTTCGTGACCCCGTTGTTGTCAATAAAAGGGATGAAGGATGGGGATGATGATGATGAAGGGGTTGAGGATGTTGGGAGTAATTGTCTCCTGACGCCACCTGTGGTGTGCGGTCAAAGATCAGCCACCGCTGCGGGTCATGTCCTCTGGGGCAGATGGTAACGCAGCTCGGATGGTTCAGCTCCCCACAGGTGGAGCTAGGCCCCAGGGATGATGATGGTGGTAGTAGTGGTCGTTGGCGCCAAAGTGCGGGGTGACGGCGATGGCAAGGATGGGCTGACAGTGGTTGCGGTTCCAGGTCTTTACTCATTGTATGATAGCCACCCTCGGAGTGCCGGTTTCTGCCGTGATGGGCCCCAGCCAATGCCGGGTAAGTAGGAGGTCAACACCAGTGTCAGAGTGTGTCCTTTCACAAGGGTTAGCCCTTGATGAACTGAAGAACCTGGGCTGAGCTTCCTGCTCCAAGCCTCAAGCTCTGAGAAGAAAGAAGTTGAAGAAAATGGTGTCGGGTTGCTGTCGCGGGCGGAGGGGTTGGGAACGCTGCTCGGCCTGGGGGGGGGGGGTTCGCTGGCGCTCGGGTCCGGTGCTTCTGCTCCTCGGTGGCTCGAGCATGGGGCCGGACCCGGGAGCTTGAGCAGCGCCTCCTCGCCCACGAGTGAAAAGGGGAGGTTTGTGGTGGGATGTCGGTTGTGACGCCACCCACGAGTTGTGGTGATGGTGGGTGGGCACCACCGCTGCTGGTGATGGGGAATCCCGGGAGCGATGGCGGGGAGCAGCTAAGGTGTTGACCCCTCCGTGGGTAGGGGCTGTTGGTCCCGGGGCCCCGGTTGGGGAGTAGGGAGGAGGGATAGGTGCAGGTGCCGATGCGGGGAGGCAGCGTTGCAGGGCCGCGCGGTGCCGGATGGCACTGGTGTACTCACTCAGGTAGACAAGAACAGAGTCTCTGGTAAACCAAACGGCTGGATGGATGGGGCCCGCAGTCGGCTGTGGTGTCTTCACTTTCCCCGGACGGGTTGATGGTGGCTGTCGTTCCCTGCACCTATGTGTAAGTGTTTGACTCCTATGGATTCCCACGGGCAGTCCGCTCCCCGGCTTGTACGTGTTGGGAGAGCCCGTTTTGCCCGCAGGCGCTGGCCCTTGGATCTCTGGCCGTTGGCGGTGGCGCTTATCCGGACGGGTTTGGCTGTTGCCTTCTGACGGGACTTGGTTGGGAATGAACCCCTGAGGTCCAGACCTCAATCAGAGAATTCGACCTTTACGGCGGCTTCCGAGCCTAGTCGGGGTCTGAGTACCCTGCCTTGGTGCTTGGCTTCAATCTGCTCCCCGGTTCGGTACCGGCGGGCGACTGCCCGACCCCGGTCCTACGGTTCCGCAAACCTCCACCAACTCCTGCAGACGGCCACCACCGTCTGCCGACCTTGCTGATTGTGCCTGGGCTCCGACCCAGACACACACAGACTTTCTCCTCTCACCCTCTACTCCTGAACTTGACTCTTCCACTAGACTAACTGACTTTTCCCGCCTCCAGGCCTGTGAACTCCTCGGTGGGTGGGGCCAACCGCCTGGCTCCACCCCACCTGGTGTGGACATCAGACCCTGGAGGGAGGCAACAAGGGTTTTGTTTGACTGGTGTTCCTGACCGGGGGAGGGGGTGTGTGTATGTGATGCTATTCTGTGACCCCTGGGGTCCAGGGCGTCACATTGCCAGAACTGTAGTCCCGACTTGATTGACTATTGTGTGAAGGTTGCTCCTACTTCTACCCCAAGTGGTACCCGCCCCCCAGGTGGTTGTCCTAGTGACTGGGAAAGTCCCATGCCTCGTGATGGCCACCCCCAACCTACCCTAGTTCAGTCCCCAGTGAGAAGGCACCTAAGCTGTATGTAAGGTGAAATGTGGAAACACCAGGGATTAACCTCCTTCTCTGGTGCCCCTGTGGCGACTGAAGCCTCAGGGGCACCACATAATCTACTGCTCTTTTATGTCAATTTAGCCTGTGTTTCTATATAATAATTAACTGACCAGTTTGTTAAATAAATTAGAAGATGTCGATATTTGTATATAGCGCATCACGTGTACTGTGCCAAGCCCTGCTCATGTAAGGGAGTGAGGGCTTACTTCTGCACAGTGAGCCAACCAGACATTCCGTGTGGGCCAGTCTGAGCTTGACTCTATGTGTAGTACCCACGGGGCAAGGGGTTAAATACTCATTGCCGGGCCTGGTGATGTCGGGTCTGGGGATGTCACGGCTGGCCCTTTTGCCCAGTTTCGTGGCCCTGAGGTGTACAATAAAGAAGGTGGGGGGGGAATGATGATGGAGGTTTTATCTTGTGACGCCACCAGCGTTATGCGGCCAGGGAATTAGCCGCCGCTGCTGTCGCTGTTCTCTGGGGCGGATGGTAATAGCAGCTAAGATGTTTCTGCTCCCCACAGGTGGAGCGGGCCCTGGGGAGGATGATGAGGGTAGTAGTAATGGTGGGTGCCGATGCATGGGGCGCCAGTGCCGGCAAGGACAGGTGGACACAGTCTCTGTGGGTTCAAGGTTTTCTTTACTCACAGTCCTGGTGTACCCGGGAGATGCCGGTCACTGCCATGATGGGCCCCAATCAATCCTGGATGCGTTGGAGGACAGAACCGGTACAGTGGATGGTGGGCCCTTCCTCCTTGCGCTTCTTGAGGTGGATCCCTGTGGCCTGAAGCTCTTGGCGACCACGGTTCTTGAAAAGTGTTTTGCTCCCTGCACTGCGCCAGTCCTGAGGGAGCAGTGAAGCTCTCTTCTTGGCGACCGTATTAACTCCTGCGTCCCACCAGAGCCACTGGTAAAACCTGACTGCCCTCTTCCTTTCCTGCTGGAGAACTTCTAACTGTTCTTTGCTCCTTACTACCCCTGGTGGCTGTTCCACCCCCGGTTCCCTGTCGCTAGTGGGTGTCAGACCCCATGTTTGGTTACTGCCTTAAGACCCAACTGTTATGATCCGTAACCACGGAAGACCACCATAACTCATTGGTAAAAGGTGACAAGAGCATTGGCAACTAATCTGGCCACCATCCCCTTACTAACCATCAACACTAGAAGTAGCCGAGGGGTGAACTAACATCCTGTGCGCCGCGAACCCAGCCGGAGAACTAGCTATCCTAAAGGAAGGAAAGATGAATAACTCTCTGCCTCAGAAAATAGACAAAGAATAGCAAGCCCCCCACATTCAAAGACTGCGGTGATATAGGAAAACACAATACACAGATAGATGATAGGATTAGCAAAAGGTGAGGCCCCCACTGACTAAAATAGGAAAGGACAGGAAAGGGGCTGATGGTGGCCAGAGAAAAACCCTGCAAAATTCCAAATTCCTGCTAGTACAAAAAGGCCCTCAGATCGCACGATCTGCACTCCGTCCTATACCAGGCGCTCTTGTCATACCAATGAACAGAAAACAAGAATCATTACAAATTCAAAAAGCCACAAACACATGGACTTATAGGAGCAATACTCCAAACAAAACTGCAGGGAGTTTCCCAGCTAAGCAACTGAGAGGGAAAATCCCTGCATGCAAATAAACTGAAAACAACCACAGCAAATGACAAACTCAGATAAGCGTAAAAGAACCAAACAACAAATAAAGAGCAAAGCACTTATCTGTGGTAGATGTGGTGTGGAGCAGAATGAAGCAGGCTGGTGAACAAAGAACAACTGACATCCGGCATAGCCTGCTATCAGACCAGGATTTAAATAAGCAGAGAGTTAGCAATGGAAACGGCCATTGCTCAACACCCCTGGTCTATGTCCAAACCATTCCTTGCCACAAGAGGGAGCCTCCCAGCAGCCAAAGCATAACTGACATTCACAACACCCAACCCTAGCCGGTCCCCAGTGGGGAGGTCAACTTGGTTGGTGTGTGTGAGTTGGTGTGTGGTGGAACTGTGCTGCTGCTCGGATCCAGACCTCCTAAGGGATAAATAATAATAAATGGGGGGACGTAGATGTACAGGCTAGGCCGTATTAAGTTCGTGATGCCACCCATGGTGTGTGGTGAGCTGGGACACCACAGCTGTTGGAGATGTAGTGGCAGCTAGATGTTAACCCCTCTGTGGGTAGGGATGGTTGCCCCGGGACCCAGTGTCTGGTGCAGGGTATAGTGACGGCAAGGGGATGCTTGATTATTCACAGTCAATAAATCACAAGAGTCTCTGGTAAACCAAGGTGCTGGTGGCTGGTGCCGCGGCCAGTTGCATTCGGATACCCCAACCAGGCTGGTGGTCTCTATCCTTTTCCTCTGCACTGACTTTGTGTAAGGGGGACTTCCTAGTCTGGAACTCAGGAGTCCGCTCCCGGTTGGATATGGCCTGAGGAGCCGTGCCCGCACACGCTGGCCCGTGGGATCTATGGGCCCTGGCGGTGACCTCTTATCCCTATCGGTGGGCTGTTGTCTTCTATGAGGGACTTTGGGTGGGACAGGACCTCTACTCCTGGCCTCAATCGGTTAATTAACCAGGCCGCTTGTTTCCGGTCCTGGCTTCAGGGTCCGAGTACCCCCCTTTGTGCTCCGGTTTCCGGGTCGGTTACCCGTGTCGGTACCGGCGGGCTACAACTCTGTCCCGGTCCACCTCGGTTCTGCTGATCTGTCTTCCCGTCTCCTGCTGACGGAGACCACCGTCTGCCACCTAGCCAAAGGCACCAGGGCTCCTACCCTGGTACCGTTCAACTTGAACCTCCTCTGCTGGAGCTACACCTCACTCCAGCCCACACTCCTCTCAACTTGAACTACAAACTGCACTGCTTGTTTTCCCGCCCCGGGCTGTCTAGACCCCTGGGTGGGCATGTCCAACTGCCTGGTCACGCCCACTGGTGTGTCTATCTTTCCCTAAGGGGGGTGACTAGGGTTTCAGGTCGGCTGTGTGTTTCCTAAGTGAGGGAAGGGTGTTGTGCAGGGGCCTATCTGTGACTAACTGGTTTTACCAGGGCGTCACAGAACCGGTACCGACCTCCTCTGGATCCAGGATGAGTACTGCACCTTAAGTGAGGTGCAGTACCCTGTGGCGACTGAAGCCTCAGGGGCAGCACATATGCATTGGGTCCTAGGAGCTTCCTCTTACATGTTTAATTACTGGCAATATTATGAAGACATTGAGGCTAAATCCATCACTTTGATAACTGGGAAATGATTATTAAGCAAATATCTCTATTCTTCTTTGCAATATCCAATGAGGGTGTGCTCAATGCAGAATCATCACACTATACAAGTAGCTTGCAGCAGGGGGGGCATATCATTGATGCAACCTCTGCGGCCACACAGGGTCCAAGAGGTAAAGGGGGCCCATTTCTACCTCCAAAGCAGGTGGAATTGTGCATTATGAGGAGCTCTTGGATTGCAAAGGGGCCACATATTGTTCTTACACAGGGCCCTTTTCTGTCTGTGTCTGCTAGTGGCTTGCAGAGACACCATTCATGCAGCTCTTCATCCATACGCACTATATTGCAGGCCTTCAGTTACAACAACTTAACAGAACTGCAAAGTCATCATCCCTGCATCACTGCCAAATCAATCCCCATATATTACACACCATCGTATACTTGCAGACCTGCAGTCACCATGCTATAGCGGTAGGAGTTATCACTTGCAGCTCTGCATACTCATGGCATTTTATTTGCAAACCTGCAGAATTAGGATACTACAAAACTGCAGTCATGTTTTCCTTGTAGCCCTGAAATATCCCCAATCTGTAGCAGATCAGTCGCCTCTAAGCATCAGAAAGCCATGGAACCCATAGGGTGGAGGGGCGACATGACTAGAGGGAAGGGAAGGAGTGATGGGGTTAATGGAAACAGGAATGGTTTGTTTATAAGGCAGAGTAAAGGGATTGGTGGGTAGGAGGAGTTCCCTGGAGGAAGAGGTGGGACAGTTGAGGGGTGTAAGTAAAGGACTTTGACTTACCCCCTCTCTCTTGACTTCCGGATATGGAACGATCTGACTGGAGAGGTTCCTATAAGGTGTCAGGACGTCACCTTCTATTTCTCCATGGAGGAGTGGGAGTATTTAGAAGGACACAAAGATCTGTACAAGGACGTCATGATGGAGGTTCCCCAGCCCCTCACATCACCAGACTTCCGGATATGGAACGATCCGGACGTGCGACAGGATGGCTGCTACCCGGGAGCAGCGGATTCATCATGGCAGTGCACGGGCCCCTGGCAGCGCGGTCCCACGTCTTGGCTGCTGGGGGTTAACCCGTTGGCACTTTCCCCTCGCTCCCCTGTCAGCTGCGGGCGGCGTCCCCCCTCCCTCATATCTCAGGTACTTGCCGTGTGCGGGGGGAGCGAGGAGGAGATGCGAGAGCCCCTTCGGGGACCCTCCGCGGTAGGACGTGGGCAGGGCAGTACTCAGCTGCTGCTCCGGCCGCGGGAGGAATCTCCGTCCGGGCCGCGGCAGCCGGGAGGGGGGCGTGGCTTGGCTGCGGCCTACTTCCGGTCCGAGCCGCGGCCTGGATTGCTGGATGCGGCGGCTCCCGGACGGGGAGAGCGCCCGGCGGTGACAGAGGCCAGCTTTACCCCTCGCGGAAGGCGGGGGGGGGGCCGCGGAGCTGCAGCCAGTGGTGGGTCCGGCACCAGGGCAGGCGGGCCTGGGGCGACGGGTGCCCAGGAAGCGCCGGTGAGTGGGGGTGACGGCAGGGGCCCTGCAGTTCCTGCTTGGTCACCCAGATCAGGTTGCAGCTCCCGGCCGCGGCGGTCTCCCCCAGGAGGTGGAGGGCCCAGCGGACAGAGGCTTTCATGGGGCCCAGGAGGGCTGGATGCGGCGGCTCCTGGCCAGGAGAGCGCCCGGCGAGGACGGAGGCCAGCGTTACCCCCCCCCCCCGCGGGTGGAGGGGGGGGGGGCGGGGGGCTGCAGCCAGCAAGGGGTCCGGCACCAGGGCAGGCGAGCATGGTGCGACGGATGCCCGGGAGGCGTCGGTACGTGGGGGTGACGGCGGGGGCCCTGCGGTCCCCGCCTGGTCACCCAGAGCAGGCGTGCAGCTCCCGGCAGCGGCGGTCTCCCCCAAGGGGGGGAGGGCCCGGCGGACGGATGCCTTCTGGGCCCAGGAGGGCAGGAGGCTGGCGGCTCTGGATGGGAGTCTGCTGGCAGCGGGTCGGGCCACAGGTACCCCCTGTCCTTGCAGGTAGCAAGGGGGGGTCAGGCCAGAAGATAAGGCCCGCGGTGGCAGCCCGTAGGACGGGACGGTTTCCGGGGTTGTCGCCGCGGGACAGAAGATGGAGCTTGGAGGATGGTGCCCACGCGGCGTACCAGGAGGACGGCCGTGGTGGTGGCAGCGCTTCGGCGGCGTCTGCATTACATGAGCCAGAGGCGGTCGGCTCCAGCGAGGAGGAGGAGGAAGCAGCGACGGATGAATCAGACGTCCGGATGGCGTGATTTTTATTCCAGGATATGCCGGGTCGCGGTCGGGTGAGACGGCCGTGGATTTGGCAGGGCTGGGGGGGGGCGGCTGCGGACACGGCAGCGCCGAGTGGGTTGGTGTTTTGACCAGGTATGGGGTTTACTGAAGTGGTGTATACGGTTGTGGAGAGTGCGCATGCACCGCCGGCGGCATGGACGGGATCGGTGGTTAGTAGGCGCAGGTGCGGCAGGCAGAGTGAGGGCGCATGAGGCGGCAGAGGAGCATTTTCGGGCAGAGGCGGCAAGGGCTGTGACAGAGTGAGTGGTGAGGAACGAAGAGGGGGATGAGGTGGTGCGTCTGGCTGACAGTGGCCAAGTGTGAGAGGTATGGGTGCTTCAAAGGCCCGCTGGGGGGGCTCACTTGCTGGAGGATGTGAGGGATAAGATTTGAATGGGGAACGTGTAGCAATAGTTTCGCTGCTCCCCCGGGAACAGTTTCACCTGGATTAGGTTAAGCCAAGTGATTCCAGGAAGGATAAGTAGAGGGAGGGGAGCGCCGGTGGAGGCTCACCCTCGTACATTTGCAACGTGGCTGCGGGCATTTGCGTTTTTTGGCAAGGGTATCGGGGGAAGGAATTGGGTAATTGGTTCGGCATGGTTCGGTTATATGGATCCATTTGGGGTGGCTTGTTAGGTCATATGGCGGTTTAGTCTGGCTTCAGTACGCCGAGTAATTTCAGCAAGGGAAGGTGTTGCGTGCCAGTATGCGGTAGGATCATACGGGCACATCCTTATGGCTGCAGTGGATGGCGGCTCCTAGTCAGCCCCCCCCCCTTTTTGGGGGGTAGTTGGCTGTTCGGGGTTTGGAACCCCGGCGACACGGACGATGAGGGTTTTTTGGGGGGAATAGAAGGATGGGTGGTGCAGATTTGGCGCGGACGGTTGTCTTAAGCATAAGTGTTGGGTTGTGGTAAGGAACATAGTAATTCTGCGTCATTCTATTTATATTGGTGGATCTTTGCCTCCTTATTGGAAGTTTGCGCTGGGCTAGGGGACACCTGGTGGTTGTCAGTGGAAAGAGGGGTCAGGAAGTGGTGTTGGGCAGGATGGGTGGGCCATTCGGGGCCCTCCTTGTCACGATTGGGTTTCTCTGTTGGGGGGTAGTGCCGGAAATGAGCCGTATATAGATGTATATATTTCGGCTTGTTCAAAACGTATCTTATCTGGAGGAGTCATCGGTGTATGCCTGCTTGGCTCCAGAATTGTCGGCGGTTTATTATGTGTCGTTTGACAGAGGGTGGGATTTGGTAAAGGCGGTGAGCCGGGGAGCATTGATGGCAAAGGCGAATTTGGAGGCGGCATTTAGGTTGTTACTGGTCCACCCTGCTAGCTAGCAGTTCTGGTGCTGCGGTGGGGAGGGGAGTTATTATTATGTTGATCGGTGGGTGCTAATGGGTTGTTGTCCCATTTTATGTTCCTTTGGAGGCGGTTATTTCTTGGTGGAGTGGTTTGTGCGTGGTGTGTCCCAGCTTACACCTCTTATTCATTATAGGTTGATTCTCTTTACATCGGGTTGGCGGGTTGATGATTCGTTGGGGTTGATTGTTTTATTACAGATGGTGGTGGATACTCTTTTGGGCCTGTTGGCGCAGGCGAAGACTGAGGGTCGAACGCCAGTGATACGGTTTGTGGGGATAAAGTTTGATGTTATGGTCAGAGGGGTAGGATTCGTGGGTAATGGTGTGGTCCTATGGGCTGCGATAGAGGCAGTTAGGTCAGCTAAGACGGTGCGGTTTCAGGCGGTGCAGTCTTTGCAGGGGCGGTCGAACCACGGGTGCAGAGTTACGCCGCTGGGGTGCGTGTCTGCTGGACGGCTGGCGATGGCTGCGCCAAGGGTGCAGCCATCGGATCCTTTGTGTGTGGTCAGGAGGGAGATCAATGATGATCTGATGGTGTAGGAGGTTTTTTCTTACGGCGATTTAGTGGCCGCGGATTGTGGCTGGGTAAGGTGCTACCTGATGGAACGTAGCTGCGGTACTCGGAGGCAGCGGGTCCAGTTGTTTTCTGGTTGGGCATTGTGGGGTAGCGCTTCCAATCGGTGGTAGTGGTCGGGTGGTGGAGGTTGGCAGTTTTTTCCAAGAGGAAGGTGTTCTGTCATTCTGGCTATCAGTTGGTGGAGAATTCGATTAATAGTTGGTTTGCTAATCCTGGGGCCAAGGGTGGCGTACTTGCGACAGTTGGTTTCTCAATTGGATGTGTTTTAAAAAAAAAAAAAAAAAATGTTATGCGTGGCGCAACCAGTACTGGGGTTCGCCAAGGGAATAGCAGCTGCTGTGTTTCCTTCCAGTTCTGCAGGTCTCGGGAGTTGAGGCCGGGTAGCAGACGAGGTGGGCACGGTGTGTCCGGAGGGCTTGTGGAGTCTGGTGTGGCTGTGTTGGGGAGCGGCTCGGTGCCCAGTGACTGAGGTTATTTGGGGCTGATATTCAGAAGTATGGGTGGCGCGGATAACGTTTGGGACAATGTGTGAGGAAGGCCCGGTGGAGTATTTGATGGTGGCGTTGGCAGTGGTGAGTAACGGTTTTCAGGCTGCTAGGCCGGCGTCCGCAGTGGAGCAGAGGGTGGCGGCTGTGGCTGTCTTGTTAAGGATTAGATGTGGAGAGATGTTTTCGCAGGATCTTAGGGCGCGGCAGGCCTTGAAGGGTTTGGTCGTAAGGGTGTGAGGGAGCGGGATACAAGGGTCCGTCTCCGTTGTTTTGTGGCAGCGTTTGGTGAGTGGTTTGTGGCGGCTATGTTCATCTGAGCACGAGCGGGTTTTTGTTTCCCTTGTCCAAAACGGTTTGTGTTAGCCTTTTGGGGGGCTTTGAGATTGTGGGGTTGGTCAGCCCATCTACGGTCAAGAGCGGAGGTTGGATGTTGGAGGATGTGTCCGAGGTGGTGCAGTGGGTTGAGCGCCGGCTTTGTCGCTCACCGAATTAGATTAGGCGGGTGGTGAAGGTTGGTGTTGTTATACGCGGTCCCGGGTGCGGAATTATGTTGTGAGGGCGCCCAGGTTCATTATTGTGTCGCGTTTGTTAAGGTACCATTTTGTGGCAGTGCTGCAGACTTGATTGCAGGTGGCGGGGGTGGGCGCCCGGAATACTATGGGTCGTATTCCTTCTGGATTGGGCTGCCACGGAGGCCCCTCGGTGGGCTCAGAAAAAGGGTTGTGAGAAGTATTGGGAGGTGGGAGTCCTCTTGTTTCGGTGTTACGTTTGGCCTCAGTTGTTATCGGGTTAAGGCAATGGGGGCATTTGAGTCTTTTGGGAGTGGAATGGGTTGGCGTAACAGGTTGGTGTTATCTGTGGGTTTATAACCCCTGGGTTTTTGTGGTGAGGGTGTGCCTCATTTGGATATTTGGGCATTCGTTGGTTCTCGGGGCCTCGACGGTCTGAGGCTCGCCTGAATGTTGCCAGTTGGGTCTGGACGGGTCGATGGTACTGGTCCAGTAAATTGGAGGCAGCGATTTGGTATCTCGAGAAGTTATTTATGAATGTTTTAAAAAAAAAAAAAAAATTGTTGGTTGTTGCATTGTGTAAGACATACCTGAGCTTAATCGTGGGGTAGTTTTGATAGTGTGACCAGGTTGGAATGGCGTGTGGCTCGTGCGATAGGCAGTATCAATCGAGCCTTATTGGGGGGGCGGCGCCAAAAGTTGGTGGCGCTGAACTGGTGGTTTTGGGGATGCGATGGGGGTGCATCTTCACGTGCTTGGTGCTGTTTTGTGGACGCTGGGATTGCGTGGAGGTGTGGTACAAGCTTTTGGTGTGTGGCGGGTCCAGGCCACGTAAGGAGTCACGTGCCCTGTCCTGTGGCGGGGGGTAGGTCTGGTCCAGAGGCGGTTGAAGGCAATGGTAACTGGACAGAGAGACACCATCTTGGTATGGTGGCTCCAGGTTCCGGGATGTTGCAGGCACGGGGTTCTGCAAAGTTGGGGGGTTAATCCGTAGGTGATTAATACCTCATCTCTGGGTCGGTGTGTTGCGGCCAGGGATACTGGGGTGAGAAGTGGTTCCTGGACTGGGCCTACTCAGGGTTGTATATTTACTGTATTGGTTACTGTGTTACCTATTGTTATTTGTTGGGGTCGCCCGTTGGACGGCGCCCCCTTGTGTTAGTATGTAAATAATAGGTAATAAAGGCTGCTGTGGCCAATTTTAAACCAAGTCACATGCAGTTCGTGTATTATTTACAGATGGTATTGGTGGGTAACACACATACAGCACGACTGGAGAATCCTTCCTCAATGGTCAAGAAAGCCATGGAACCCATAGGGTGGAGGGGCGACATGACTAGAGGGAAGGGAAGGAGTGATGGGGTTAATGGAAACAGGAATGGTTTGTTTATAAGGCAGAGTAAAGGGATTGGTGGGTAGGAGGAGTTCCCTGGAGGAAGAGGTGGGACAGTTGAGGGGTGTAAGTAAAGGACTTTGACTTACCCCCTCTCTCTTGACTTCCGGATATGGAACGATCCCCGCCCACCCTCCCTTGTGTTTAATGCCGAGGGGAATTTGGTCTGGGTTGTTTCTTTGTCACAGCAGCGGGGGGTAGGTCTGGTCCAGAGGCGGTTGAAGGCAATGGTAACTGGACAGAGAGACACCATCTTGGTATGGTGGCTCCAGGTTCCGGGATGTTGCAGGCACGGGGTTCTGCAAAGTTGGGGGGTTAATCCGTAGGTGATTAATACCTCATCTCTGGGTCGGTGTGTTGCGGCCAGGGATACTGGGGTGAGAAGTGGTTCCTGGACTGGGCCTACTCAGGGTTGTATATTTACTGTATTGGTTACTGTGTTACCTATTGTTATTTGTTGGGGTCGCCCGTTGGACGGCGCCCCCTTGTGTTAGTATGTAAATAATAGGTAATAAAGGCTGCTGTGGCCAATTTTAAACCAAGTCACATGCAGTTCGTGTATTATTTACAGATGGTATTGGTGGGTAACACACATACAGCACGACTGGAGAATCCTTCCTCAATGGTCATGGCCGTGCACAATCACCATTGTATGCTTACAGCTCGTAAGCACTGCACAGTCATTTATGCCTGCATCCCACAGGGTCACTGTCCTGGTTTTGTAGTCCTCTTATTCATTATAGCATACTTGTAGACTGGAGACTCATAGTAGTTTGCAGTTCTCTAAATTATCGGCTTATAGTTTTGCCTTAAAGACCACTATACTATACAGAACTGAAAAACAAAGGATTATTGACCGGCAAGACATATGGTGACAAAACTGACAGGTGTGACACAAACAGGTTTTGCTCTTGTAATTCCCATGGTTCTCTCGGACTTAGGCCTCTTTTACATGTCCGTGAAAATCACGCATGTGTTTCACGGACGTTTCTAAGCTGCGTATTGCCCTCGGTGTGCCGTGTGTATGGCACACGTGTGTTCTCTGTGTGTTATCCGTGATAACACACGGAGAATGGGAACTTTCTCCTCACCTGTCCCTGGCGTTGCTGTCCGTGGTGCTGATCTTCCGTCTCCGGTCCTGCCGACTCCCCCCCGCTGCAGCTTCCGGCCGCAGTGAAGTGACTATTCAATTAGCATAATGAGCGGCGGTCGGAAGCAAGTTACAGCAGCGGCAGAGACAGGAGGGCAGGAGAAGGTGAGTAAAGGGTTTTTTTTTTCTCGCAGATACATGTGTTTTCTCCGGCACGTGTCACACGGAACACATCCGTGTGGTCCGTTTGTGTTACGTGTGACCCGTTTGCGTTCCGTGTGACACCCGTGATGCCGGAGAAAACGTGGACATGTCTACGTGTGGACCACACGGGCACACATATGCTCCACACGTACACACGGTCCATGGCAGAATACACACGTGAACGCAGACCCATTGATTTTAATGGGTCTACATGTGCCCATGTCTCCAGTACGTGAGAAAACTGACCATACACGTACCGGAGGCACGGACATGTGAAAGAGGCCTTAATGTGACTATATCATTTGCCATAAATATGTAATTTGTTTTTAACCTGGTGTAAATTCAGCTATTCTACTAAATCTGGCATTATTATTTGTTGTTCATGAGACCCTCCATTCTTGAGATACCGCCATGTGCGGAATAATCGTGGTCGCAGGGGTCATGACCACAACCAAGCCCGGGAATTCAGGGGGCCTGCGGACCTCAGCGCCTGCTTCAGCTGGATGTGCGTCCGAGTGCACACATCCAGCTGAAATGCATTGCAGCACAGAGACCCGAGGGGTCACTGCACTCCAAATTGCAAAGTCACAGGAGGAAGCAGCTGGCTTCTGGGGCTAACACATGTGCCTGCTGTTTAAGAAAATGCATATTCACTACTCCAAATTTAACAACGGGGCCCATTGAACTCTAGTTACAGCACTGGATATAGCCCTCTCCTCCCTTGTTAGGCAAATGAGCATGGTCCTCCTGAAGACGCCCAAAGAGAAGATTTGAGAATAAAAGGGAAGAGAATTCTTTTACTCTTGAACAGACGAAAGATAGATGACGCCAGATTCAGGAGAACAGCAGCATTTGCACCTTCCAGGTCTTCTCTAAGCTGTCTACATAAGATAAAAGTTATCAAAATTACCAATTTTGATCATTTTGGCTAACGCTTGGAAAGTAGATACTAAACGATGGCGCACTTTTGTATGCCGAAAATGTGATCGGTCACATCGGAATTTTTGTGACAATTTTTGGGTGAATATACAAGCATATGGCACGATTCGGCCACTTTACATAAATCTAATTGTCTCCTAATCTGAAGCTCTAGTCTAGAAAGTTGTTTTTTTAAGTCTTTTCATGTATATTATAGTACTGACCCAGTAGAGAAAAGGTTAAAAGCAGTAGAGCGGCTTCCTGCTTGATCAGTATGGATGCAGAGTGACATCACAATTCAGCCTGCAAAGGATGGGAATAATGAGGAGGAGGGGAGCAGCGCAGAGTGGAAGCAGCCACCACACAGAGATCTGCAGTCAGAAGGCAGCAGCTCAGGAGCCTGGTCCCCTCTCTGACACCGCTCTGTATGACTGTCACCAAGGTAAGTTGAGCCAGTGCTGATGTATGCGGAAGATGGAAGGGGACAAGGAGAGGCAGAGATAAAATAAAGCCTACAAGCATGTGCGGGTTACATCACTCTCTATCTGGAGTGATCAAAAGCTTCCTATCGAAAAGCATTTAGAATCTCTGGGGTAAATGTGTTTAATGGGGCAGAGAAGTGCATTACGTGGGATGTGGGAAGTCACTGCGGTTATACCCACAGACTTTTCAGACTGCAAAAAGCTTATGCAGCTCTGATCCCACAACACACAACCACGCACCATAGTTCCCAACAATCAGCCGGTAATCTCTTGGACGCAGTCCAGACACAGGATTAATCAAGGAATATCACATAATACTGCTTTGCATGTTGTGGTGTCTTATAGGCTCCACGGCTCCCCTGATAATCTTCAGACATCTGTAGGGAGAACACATGGAAATCCAACCTAACCATTTCTGCAACCTGCTGCTTAAAGCTTTATGACGTGGGGGCGTGGGTGAGGAATTGCTGAATTTTCACAAGGAGGGGGATTGTTGGGTTTCAAGAGACGCAGCAAACTCTAATAAATATGTGCTGTCTACAAAATGTGTATTGGGAAAGTACCAGTACAACTATAACCTGGGGAAAGTAGTTAAAATGAGATGTGACGAATTATGGGATGTTGACTTTTAAGCAATTAGTTATTGCAGGGGTCTACAACTTGTCGCTTAGGAGCCACATGTGGCTAGCAGGCCTGTGATATCTGCCTTACGGGCCTGGGACATGTGGCTTTCACCAGGTCTGGCAAACAGCTATGAAGAGCAGGTCTCCAGATGGTGACTTCTGAGAGTAGCCACGCATAGAAGAGGAGATCTGGATGACTATCTGGCAGTATCATTCGATCTACAGCTTGAGTGCATAAAACTGGATGTAATAGAGTGGTGGGAGTGTTTGATGAGAGAATACCAAATGGGGGTAAGATGGACAGCTCTGAATATGAATATACTGCCTTGGTGTGATGGCTTTGGTGTTCATTATACTAGTAATGGGAGCTCTGCATGTCACTATTATGGGTGGTAGGCGAGAGCCGGATATCACTGCTCTGGGGGCTCAAGATATGGCTCGCAACTCTCTCTTAGTGTTTAATGTAGCTCTCAAGGTAATAAAGATTGGGAACCACTGAGTTATTGGCCCATTGTAGACTATGGAAAGCGTAGACAAAGGAGAGTCGGACAATTCAACAGTAAAATAAGTTTTTGGATCCAAGATAATTGGTGGAAGAAACTGGGGTGGGTTTTAGCGATCATCTCTGTGTTGTCAGGTAAAGCTATAGAGAAGAAAAAGTAATGCTGAATTGTCTACGCAAAATGCACTTAATGAAGGAATGATATAAGTGAGGTATCGGAAACGATGGATACTAGAATTATGGATGAGTACAGCCTATCATTATATAAGTCAATAGAAGACGATTGCTTGAGTCTAAAAAGCAATTAGGCCAGATGTACTGGAAATAACTAATGGGAAGGTATGAGAAAATGTGGTGGGTGGAAAGAGTGGGAGGTATAATGGAGATATATAAAGAGATGAGCCTGGTCTGTGATTTATGAATGCATTGTAATGATCTTGTATAGGGAGATATATATGTAAGTAACGGTGTAGATTAACTGAATAGATAGAGTATAAATCTGGTAAAATGCAATGTCCGCCAGGTACATCAATGCCTTCAAAAACTTCAAAAATGATAGGTTACCGATTCTAACTTACCCCAATGTATGTCTATCTAAATTAGATATAGAAATTAGATTGCAAATCCTACTGAGGACAAGGACTGATGTGAGGAATTATGGCTGGTATAGCAAGGTATGGATCAGGATAGTAGAACATTCAGCTGAGCCAAGAAACTAGAGCAGATGGATGAGCTGGTTTTAGACAGAACGGCTGATTCAGGGAAATATGGATCTATTTATTGAGAAGACTTTCTGATTTATTAACTCTGAATCTCAGTCAGTTATTGGTTTGCAATACGTTATTGTATTTAGAAGAAGAAAAAGATTCAGTGACGTGAAGTGGGGAAAAACATAATTGGGTTTGATGGAATGGTTGAGGGTGAAAGCTAAATTACATCTGTAGGAAATTAAGTATTTCATTGTTATGGGTTTTTGGGTTTTTTTTAATGAAAAATAAATTAAAGCAGGTGTAAGAAGGCATGTAGAAAGTATGAGATAGTGTATAGATAAGGAAGAGATAGAACTAGGTTGGGAAGAAATACTAAACTAGTTAAAACACATGTAAACTTATCATAAAGTAATACATTTCATAGTAAATTATAAAGTACAGTTCCTACCTATAATGAGTGACATGTTCACAAAGTATTAATGTACTGTTCTCATAGCAAATGGAAAAAAGTCCTACTGTTGCCACCAAGTCTGACAACAGATGGCCGGAAACCACTGTCAGAAATCCGTAGTCAGCAGGGGATGAGCAACTGTATGAACTCTCAATTCCTGTCTTAGTACAGTCACATACGTCCAATTCTGGAGAATAAATACTGATATGACAACATAGAAAAATGCCATGAACACTACTGCACCAATGGAAGTCATTTACAGTCATGGCCGAAAGTGTTGGCACCCTTTATATTATGGCAGAAAATTAAGTATATCTCCCTCAAAATGATTATAATTACACATTTTGTTATAAACATGTTAATTTCCGTTTTATTTATTGAAACAACACAAAAACAAGGAGAAAAAAGGCAAATTTGACATAATTTCACAGAAAAGTCCAGGAATGGGCAGGACACAAATATTGGCATCATCAACTAAATATTTGGTTGCACACGCTTTGGAATAAATCACTGCAATCAATCACTTCCTATAACCATCAACTATTCTTACACCTCTGAACTGGAAATTTGGACTCTTCTTTTACAGGTCTCTCATATTTGAAGGCACCTTTTCCCAACAGCAATTTTAAGATCTTTCCACAGGTATTCAATGGGATTTAGATCTGGACTCATTGCTGACCACTTCAGAACGCTCTAGTGCTTTGTTTCCATCCATTTCTGGGGGCTTTTTAAAGTATGTTTGGGGTCATTTTCCTGCTTGAAGACCCATGACCTTTGGAACTCTTCAGATTTCATGATGCCTTGCACACAGTCAAGGCACCCAGTGCCAGAGGCAGCAAAACAATCAAAAACATATTTGAACCTCCACCATATTTGACTGTAGGTCCTGTGTTCTTTTCTTTGTAGGTCTCATTCCATTTTCAGTAAACAGTAGAATGATGTGCTTTACCAAAAAGTTTTATCTTGGTTTCAGCTGTCCACAAGACACTTTCCCAAAAGGATTTTGGCTTACTCACATACATTTTGGCAAACTCCAGTCAATCATTTTTATGTCTCTGTGTCAGCAGTGGGGTTCTCCTGGGTCTCCTGCCACAGCGTTTCATTTAATTCAAATGTCGATAGATAGTTTGCGTTGACAATGGTGCACCCTGAGCCTGCAGGACAGCTTGAATTTCTTTGGAACTTGATTGAGGCTGCTTATCCATTCCAGATAATCCTGCGTTGCAACCTTTAATCAATTTTTCTCTGCCATCCCAGTCCAGGGAGATTAGCTACAGTACCATGGGTTGTAAACTTACTATGTTGTGCTTTGTGGACAATTGAACATCAAGATTCTGGAGATGGACTTGTAACTTTGGGATTGTTGACTTTTTCAACAATTTTGGTTCTCAAATCCTCAGACAGTTCTCTTTTCCTCTTTTTGTCCTGCATGCTTAGTGTGGCACACAAAGATACACAATGAAAAGATTGAGTCAAGTTCTCCCCTTTTTATCTGGTGTCAGGTGTGATTTTCATATTGCCCACGCTTGTTACTTCCCTCAGCTGAGTTTGAATGAGCATAACATGCTTGAAACAAAGTTGTTTACCCACAATTTTGGAAAGGTGCCAACAATTTTATACATACCATTTTTGGGGTTAAGTGTGAAATGATGTCCAATTTGCCTTTTTATCTCTGTTTTTTTGTTTTTCAAATACACACAAAGGAAATAACACATGGATGACAAAATGTGTAATTGCAGTAATTTTCTCAAAACACTTGATTCTCTGGAACAATTTCAAGGCTACCATGACTGTATATATGTGAGAAGATGCGCTGTCTTAGGCAATTATGCTATTCTGACCATCAAGGTATCATGGAGCTACGGAAATCTAACAAAATTGATATCATAGCAAGGCATAAAAGAATATTGATGCTGTGTGGGCACCAGTTGTGTAATTATTGTCCGATGGGCCCCAATGAAAAATTTGGATCTACCACATACCCTCCCCTGCATGTTCTGTCAGATGTATGGGCTCTGGTAGCATTCTAAATCCTATGACAACATACGTGTTGCCCCCCCCCCCCCTTCCCCCCGTTATGTAGTAATGTGCCACATCCTATACCAATTTCCCCCATCCTGGGCCACTTCCTGATATATATATATATATATATATATATATATATATATCCCCCATCCTAGGCTCCTTCCAGATAAATATATCCCCAACCTGATATATATGCTTCACATCCTGAACCCCCTTCCATGTATAAATGTTCCTCATTATGGGCCGCTTCCTGGCATATCTCTCCCGGATCCAGGTCATGGGCAGACATATCATTGCTGCAACCTGTGCAGTCAAAAAGGGGCCGAGTTAAGGGGGCCCATTTTCCCCTCAAAAGTATATGGAATTGTGCATTATGATGAATTAATGGACTGCAAATGGCCCATATATTGTTCTTGCACAGGAACCCTTACCTATCTGTATCCACCATGAATCCTGGTATATATGACCCCCGTGCCACCCTCCTTTTATATATATATATATATATATATATATATATATGTATATATATATATATATATATATATATATATATACACCCTATCCTAGGCCCCATCCTAGTATATACTGTATTTCCCTCATCCTGATATATGTATATATATATATATATATGTCCCTCATCCTGGTATATATGTGCCGGAACTGCCACCTCACCAACACCGCACCCTCTATCTCCTCCCCAATATCCTATAGAATGTAAGCCCTCTTACCTTTGTACCAGTCTGTCTATTGTAACTTGTATACTGTATGTATTCTGTATTCCCCTTCTCATGTACAGCACCATGGAATCAATGGTGCTCTATGCATAAATAATAATAATAATAATAATAATAATAATAATAATAATGATAGTATGCCCCCCCATCCTGGCATATATGTCCCCCAACTTGAGCCTCTTCCATGTATATATGTTCCCCATGCTTGGCCCTTTCCAGGTATATATGTCCACATCCTTGGCCCTTTCGCTGTATATATGTCCCCCAACCTGGTGTACAGTTAGGTCCAGAAATATTTGGACAGTGACACAATTTTCGCGAGTTGGGCTCTGCATGCCACCACATTGGATTTGAAATGAAACCTCTACAACAGAATTCAAGTGCAGATTGTAACGTTTAATTTGAAGGTTTGAACAAAAATATCTGATAGAAATTGTAGGAATTGTACACATTTCTTTACAAACACTCCACATTTTAGGAGGTCAAAAGTAATTGGACAAATAAACCAAACCCAAACAAAATATTTTTATTTTCAATATGTTGTTGCGAATCCTTTGGAGGCAATCACTGCCTTAAGTCTGGAACCCATGGACATCACCAAACGCTGGGTTTCCTCCTTCTTAATGCTTTGCCAGGCCTTTACAGCCGCAGCCTTCAGGTCTTGCTTGTTTGTGGGTCTTTCCGTTTTAAGTCTGGATTTGAGCAAGTGATATGCATGCTCAATTGAGTTAAGATCTGGTGATTGACTTGGCCATTGCAGAATGTTCCACTTTTTTTCACTCATGAACTCCTGGGTAGCTTTGGCTGTATGCTTGGGGTCATTGTCCATCTGTACTATGAAGCGCCGTCCAATCAACTTTGCGGCATTTGGCTGAATCTGGGCTGAAAGTATATCCCGGTACACTTCAGAATTCATCCGGCTACTCTTGTCTGCTGTTATGTCATCAATAAACACAAGTGACCCAGTGCCATTGAAAGCCATGCATGCCCATGCCATCACGTTGCCTCCACCATGTTTTACAGAGGATGTGGTGTGTCTTGGATCATGTGCCGTTCCCTTTCTTCTCCAATCTTTTTTCTTCCCATCATTCTGGTACAGGTTTATCTTTGTCTCATCTGTCCATAGAATACTTTTCCAGAACTGAGCTGGCTTCATGAGGTGTTTTTCAGCAAATTTAACTCTTGACTGTCTATTTTTGGAATTGATGAATGGTTTGCATCTAGATGTGAACCCTTTGTATTTACTTTCATGGAGCCTTCTTTTTACTGTTGACTTAGAGACAGATACACCTACTTCACTGAGAGTGTTCTGGACTTCAGTTGATGTTGTGAACGGGTTCTTCTTCACCAAAGAAAGTATGCGGCGATCATCCACCACTGTTGTCATCCGTGGACGCCCAGGCCTTTTTGAGTTCCCAAGCTCACCAGTCAATTCCTTTTTTCTCAGAATGTACCCGACTGTTGATTTTGCTACTCCAAGCATGTCTGCTATCTCTCTGATGGATTTTTTTCTTTCTTTTCAGCCTCAGGATGTTCTGCTTCACCTCAATTGAGAGTTCCTTAGACTGCATGTTGTCTGGTCACAGCAACAGCTTCCAAATGCAAAACCACACACCTGTAATCAACCCCAGACCTTTTAACTACTTCATTGATTACAGGTTAACGAGGGAGACGCCTTCAGAGTTAATTGCAGCCCTTAGAGTCCCTTGTACAATTACTTTTGGTCCCTTGAAAAAGAGGAGGCTATGCATTACAGAGCTATGATTCCTAAACCCTTTCTCCGATTTGGATGTGAAAACTCTTATATTGCAGCTGGGAGTGTGCACTTTCAGCCCATATTATCTATATAATTGTATTTCTGAACATGTTTTTGTAAACAGCTAAAATAACAAAACTTGTGTCACTGTCCAAATATTTCTGGACCTAACTGTATATGTCCCCCAGTCTGGACCCCTTACTAATATATATGTCCTTATCCTGGGCCCATCCTGTTATATATATTCCTTGTTTTGCCACTGTTCTATTACATAAAAAAAACATTCTTCTTAACTTCCTACGCTCACATGACACACAAAGTGCTCTTGTGTAGCTGGCGCAGAGGCCAGCAGGTGACATTGGCATGCTTCTTATGGTGACGCATTACATCACTGCCATGATGCAACGCTAATTGACTGGCACATTGACATCAGCTGCAATATATTTCAGCTGAATGTGCATCCTCGAATGCACATCCAGCTTAAATAGGCACTGAGTCAGTGGGCCCCCCTCCAGCATGGACCTAGTTGAGGTTGTGCACTCAGTGACCGTTATGCCCCTGGCAGGCCTTGATTTCTAAAGTTAAGGGATTTTACAGCATTTTATGTAAATTGTTTATACTTAGAATAGGACTTCAATATTGCATTGGTGGGCATCCAATTTCAGGTACAATTGCATACCCTTCATTATTTACCAGACTTAGGGCCAAACATTATAGGAGTTGTGCCTGGTATTGTAACTCAGCCCCATTCACTTGAATGGGACTGAGGTGCAGAGAGCTGCAGTTTCAGGCACAGCCACCACAAACTGTAAGGCGCAGTGTCTGGTAACCATAAAAGGGGATATGGTGCTTGTCCCTTTAAACTGCTGATCAGTGGTGATGGTGTGCCACCCCGTGGCCCCCTTATCTCCAGGTCGTCTTAGGGTCTTCAGGGACAGCGCGTCCTGGATCCTTCTGGTTACAGGTAGGTTGACTTCTATATGATTCGTGACGCCACTCTTGGTATTGCGGTCAGGGCGACCGCCACTGCAGATTAGGGAACGCCTGGGGCTGATGTTGAGTGCAGTTAGATGTGGTGGCCCACAGGTAGTACCACAGGTCGCAGAAGAACTCACATGCACAACAGGAATGCCTTTAAGGGTTTTTACGCACTTCAGGTGGCAAGGGTGAGTTAACCCGGGCGATGCTGTGATGCTCCAAGTGGGAACCAGGTTCCTTCAGGCTAACTTAGGGGGTGGCTACTGACTCACCTTCCTAGCCCTCTTGTGTTTGTGGTGACCCAGACTTGTAGTCCTACGGGGTCACCCAGGGAAGTTGCTTCTACCTGTTCTCCCCTTTTCGGCCCGTTTGCTTGTAGCCTGGACCAGGTAACTCCAGCTGCTTGCCTCTTGTTCCTATGGGCCCTCTCGCTGCTACGTGGCTGCGGACTCTGTGTTTTGGTTGGAAAAGGGCATGAAGTGCCCTCACCTGCAGGTTGAGCAGGCCAACTGAATGGGCCCCTGCTCTGGGGATCTGTAACCCCGTGAGGGCCTGGTTCACCTGGCAGTCCCCGTACTCAGCCACCCCTTTGCACTCCGGCCTCGGGTGGTTTTCGGGCGGCACTACCAAGTGGCCATTCTCCCCCGCCAGTAACCACTACACCTGCGGTGTCTGACTAGTGACAGCCTCCAGGTTCTTCCTCTGCGACTGCTCTCCCTGAGTTTCACTAACTGACTGGCTCACTACTCCCTCCCCTCTGTGCCTGCCTCCACAACTTAGCAACCAGGCTCTCTACCACACCCCTTAAGTGGAGATGGAGGCCATGGCCCCTCCTGGATTCCCCAGGGGTCCCTGCAAAGGTCAATGTGGGAGACCTGGTTACTATGTGTCTGTGTGTCCACACCCCGGTCAGCCTTCTGGATACCTGTGTTGTACTGCCCCCAGCATGCGTGCAGTACTCAGTGGTGTCTGACCAGGTCAGGGGCGCCACATTCCCCCTTAGTTATCAACAGCACGTCCTCGGGCTGTAAAGACAAACATTTTAAAATACATAAAACTGTAAAACATGTAAAAGCATCATAAAAACACTGTAAAACCACAGCAAGTACCATACATCACCACCCTCCACCCACAAGTCCGTTACCCACCCAAAACCTTCTCAGGAGGCAGGTCACCGGTCCTTTTAGCAACCAGGTCTGGGGCATCTGTTTCCCCAGACCTTTCCTCCAATCTTCCTCTCCTGGGGCTGGTGGTTGAAAGCAAACCCCTTCCCGTCGAGCCGCGTCTTTGGCCTCTTCTGACAGGATGTAGAGGCGGCTTTCTCAGTCGATGTTGTTACCGGGTAACCCTCTCTTGTGGTGCCGCGCCTTCGGCCTCTTCTGGCAGGAATGTAGAGGCTGCATCCACAGTCGATACAGACAGGATACCCTCTTTGTGGTGGAGAGCCAGGCCCCATAAACAGGCGTGCTCTTTGGTCACAGACGAGCCAGGCCACATAAATGGGCATGGCCAGGTGGTTGTACCTCTGGGGTAACTATACACACTGCGAGAGTTTGTGGCTATAGCCAGTTCATAGCCTATGGTCCTTGTTTAAAGTGCAGAAAACCAGGTACAAAAGCAGACTTTGTAAAGAGGGTTCTCACATCAGTATATGGGGGCATATTTCTTGAACTTTAACGTTGCAAACTTCAAACTTGTAACTTTTGACTTTGCTGTACTCTTTACATGGATTCTTCTTCCTTCTCCTTACCAGGGCTTGGGCCTGTAGGGCTGTGGCACCTGTAAATCACTGTGTCTCTATCGTCGTCTGTGGTACTCGATGTCTCTAGCTCATGCTCTTTGTCTTTGGCTGTTTCTCTTTCTGTATCTGTTTCTTGATCTTTGTCTTTGTCTGTTCCTGTTACCTGCTTTGGGGGTTGGGTAGGAACTGTTGGACTGCTATAGGCATTTCTGAGACATGGTGTGACATCTAGCGCAAACCAATCTCATTCTCCTTGGTGTTTAGTGAACTCAACCAGGTCTCCCATATGCAAGTTTCTTCCAGGATGTCCTCTGGGCAAGTGGGCTCTCACATCCCTCCTACTTACGAAGATGCCTTCTCTGACACCAGGTGCTACAATGAAGCCATATCCCGACTTAAGACTGAATTCTCCGACCACTCCACGGCAAAGGGGTCCTCTTTCCTGGTGGTGGGCTTTTCTTAACGTCTGTTTTTCTTCTAAGTCCCATGCTGTGACATCTTCCTTCTTATCTGGGGACTGCTGTAGTGTGGCCTGTATTGCTTGGGTGTGGTGCCGTGCTCTGCTCATGGGGCTCTTCGTGACTGCGGATTCCCAGGCTGCATACATGCGAGGTAAGGTTGATAGCCAACGCTTCATCCTCAGCGGGGGGATGTTGGTCTCTCCTCATCCCAGCGAGAGTAAGGTAGCATTTCAGGCTCCGGGCCCCCCTCAACCACACAAGGTGCTGCGTCCTCCTCTGATGGTTCTGGGCTCGACTCTTCAGCCTCCAGGCCTCCCCTCCCCCTTAGTTCTCCTGAGCACTCTTCCGGCAGCAACACTGGGGGTAAACGCTCTTCAGCAGGCCAGGGTGGTGGGCTTATCTTAGCCAGGGCTGCCGCTGGGACCACTCCGTGTCCGGGTAACTGCCTGGAGACGACGAACCGGTCCACCAGCTCCTTGTGGTAGCGGGCACTCAGCTCCTTCTTCAGTTTCAGGAAAACTGGGTCTTCTCCCGGCGGGGACGTAGAACCTGATTCCCGGAGCGGTGGCTGGGGTGTGATCACTATTTGTGCCTGGCAGGCTGGGGTAGATGGTCTTGCGGCCTGATCTTGGTGGGCCGAGATTGGCGTGGCTGCAGCCTGGTCTTGGCGGGCTGGGCGTCATTGCTCCAGGCGTCTCTGCAGGGATCGAGGGCTTCGTAGAGTGGGTTGTAGCGGGCGTCGCTGCTGTGGTCCGATCTTGGCGGGCCGGACGTCATTGCCCCAGGCATCTCTGCAGGGACCGCGGGCTTCGCAGAGTAGGTCATAGCGGGCGTCACCTCCGGGATCGCAGCAGGGATCTTCATGGGCATGGCAGCATGGCGCGCCGCTGGCATCGCAGCGGGGATCGGTGCACTTGTGCGGGCAGGGGCAACACAGGACTCACCCATCGGTAGCATCATCAGAGTCTGGGTGGTCACCGCCCGGTGTGTCACTTGTCGCGCGGTCCACCTCTCGTAGGTCCGACCCTCTGTAGCTATCTCCCGGAGCTCGGTGCGTCCGTCCCTGATCTGCTGCACGATCCTGGCCTCCAGCCGGTCACAGAACTGGGCAAGCTCCCAGTCCCACCAGGCAGCGGAGCCTGGCTCTGGATCGCTGTGTGCAGACGCCATCCTCTCTTCTCTCTCTGCACGACCTTCCACCTTCACTTCCTGCAGCTCTGTCTCTTCCCGCCGTCTCTAGACAACTCCGCCTCCATCACTTGCAAGGTCAGAACTCTGCGGGGGTTCTCTGGGTAGCCGCACCCCTTCGTGGGCGGCCACTTCTTTCTGTGCGGGCTGCTGTTGTTCTTTGGCGCGCTTTTCATGGTGGCAACATGGCAGCGCTTCAAACTTTTTAAGCGGACCGCCCAGGCACATGGTCACCTGTCTTAACAGGTCTAGTCCTTATCCTGTTCGTGACGCCAGAGTTGTGCCGCCCCGTTATCTCCAGGTCGTCTCAGGGTCTTCAGGGACGGCGCATCCTGGATCCTTTTGGTCACAGGTAGGTTGACTTCTATAGGATTCGTGACGCCACTCTCGGTATTGTGGTCAGGGCGACCGCCACTGCAGATTAGGGAACGCCTGGGGCTGATGTTGAGTGCAGCTAGATGTGGTGGCCTCCCGAGAGTGAGGCTGGCCCCAGGGCCCGCTGTAGATGTGTAGTACCACAGGTCGCAGAAGAACTTACACGCACAACAGGAATGTCTTTCAGGGTTTTTACTCACTTCAGGTGGCAAGGGTGAGTTAACCCGAGCGATGCTGTGATGCTTCAAGTGGGAACCAGGCTCCTTCAGGCTAACTTAGGGGGTGGCTACTGACTCACCTTCCTAGCCCGCTTGTGTTTGTGGTGACCCAGACTTGTAGTCCTACGGGGTCACCCAGGGAAGTTGCTTCTGCCTGTTCTCCCCTTTTCGGCCCGTTTGCTTGTAGCCTGGACCAGGTAACTCCGGCTGCTTGCCTCTTGTTCCTATGGGCCCTCTCGTTGCTACGTGGCTGCGGACTCTGTGTTTTGGTTGGAAAAGGGCATGAAGTGCCCTCAACTGCAGGTTGAGCAGGCCAACTGAATGGGCCCCTTCTCTGGGGACCTGTAACCCCGTGAGGGCCTGGTTCACCTGGCAGTCCCCGTACTCAGCCACCCCTTTGCACTCCGGCCTCGGGTGGTTTTCGGGCGGCACTACCAAGTGGCCATTCTCCCCCGCCAGTAACCACTGCACCTGCGTTGTCTGACTAGTGACAGCCCCCACGTTCTTCCACTGCGACTGCTCTCCCTGAGCTTTACTAACTTACTGGCTCACTACTCCTTCCCCTCTGTGCCTGCCTATGCAACTTAGCAACCAAGCTCTCTACTACACCCCTTGAGTGGAAATGATGGCCATGCCCCCTCCTGTATTCCCCAGGGGTCCCTACAAAGGTCAATGTTTGAGACCTGGTTACTATGTGCCTGCGTGTCCACACCCCGGTCAGTCTTCTGGATACCTGTGTTGTACTTTGTTGGACTTCCCCCAGCATGGGTGCAGTACTCAGTGGTGTCTGACCAGGTCAGGGGCGCCACAATGGAATGAAGTGGACCCCACCAATCAGATGTTATTAGACTATACTTAAGATTACTTTTATAGTACTGAATACCCCTTTAATATAAATATTGCCCTGGTTAATGCCCCTCATATGTTTCTACCTACAGTTTCAAATCCTAAATCCACTGAAAGAGTTAACGCATGTTAATCCCTGCTGCACTTGCATTAATTACAATCATTTACCGCATACCAAAGTTCCTCTAGATTTTATGGTTCCCTAACTAGCAATGCATTTCTAATCTTTAGCTTTAACCATTTGATTGCAGGTTAGAAAGTCCCAATGATGTAGAATTTTTAAAACTGAAATTAATTTGTACATATCTACATATATGAGGTTTTTGTGGCACATTCTCAATAAAGGAGTCACCTTGAATATTCCTGTGTCTGCCCGTTACACTATGTATACATATATTGAGAATACTGCAGTGGGGAGGTGCCTTATAATGCCAGTCTGCAGCAATCAGGGCTTCGGCACTGTGTGCTTTATGTGTACGTCCAGTCGGTAATACAACACTCAGGTCACTATTATGTATTATTCCTATATGCCATCATCTAATAGCAGGTGATTACACTGTGTATTGCTCAATTATACCGTATACAGACGAGATCCCGAGTAGCTGTCATTTCTGTACTTGGTTTATTCGATCATGGAAAAGCTATGGAGACAGGAAAAATGAAGAAGAAAGTAACCGGGAGTTAATCATCAAATGTCATTCATTATGTATGAGCTTAACGTTGTGTTTATGGAAAAGTGAATATAAAGGATTTCATTATAGCCCTTTATTTCTATTGTAAAGTTACTGCAAGGTCATTTCTTAAAGGAGTTAATTGAAGAGCTAAATATATCTTCTCCTTGGCCACAAAAAGGCACATTGGCGAGAAGTATTTGGGTGGAGACTCTTGGGATTGGATAAATTAGTGAATGCGTTATAAAGGGAGATACAGATGAAGCTCAATGAACACAGCACAAGACTATAATGTGTGAAATGCTGATTCGGGGGACTACGCTATAGTAGGGTGAATTGTAGTGGTGTTTATATACTTGTAGACGGTGCAGTGTCAGCTATGTCCTTGTGCCTGGGGAGTCCACAGAGACCCCTTAATCATCATATAATAAGACAGTAGTATTATAAATACACCCTGCTGGGGCTGGGGGGCACTGCTGATGATCAATATAATCAAGGACAACCACAATAACAGAACTAAATCTAACATAACTTGTAGAACTGTACTAATTCCTTAAAGAAGGGGTTAATCCAGGCTGCAAATATGGGTCTCCATTTGATACCATTTTTTCCTAACCTCTATTAGAGAATGGCCTTATACATTGCTGACTTTCTCTACAGGCCCCATAAGGCTATGTGCCCACGCTACAGGATTTACCGCGGATTTACCGCGGATTTTGCCGCGGATTTACCGCGGATTTGCCGAAAATCTGCAGCAGCAGCACTTCCAAGCCATTTCAATGGCATTTTGGAAATGCTGTGCCCATGCTGCGGATTTTTCCGCGGCGGATTTGCCGCGGATTTTGATCCGGAAAAATCTGCAGCATGTCAATTGTTTGGTGCAGATTTGGTGCGGATTTTTGGCTTTGAATGGGGAAAAAAAAAAAAAAAATCCGCATCAAAATCCGCGGCAAATCCGCGGTAAATCCGCGGCAAATCCGCGGGTGCGGATTTGCCGCGAAAGTCGCGGATTTTCAGGCAAAAAAATCCGCAGGGACATTCTAGCATGGGCACATAGCCTAAAGGTGGGAAAAAAAAGAGGAGGAAAAGGCCCAATGGTTCCTTTAGTACCATTCTCTCCTCCAAGATGATTAAGATTTCTGATATTGTCCGCATGCTAAGAGGGAGGTGAAGCTATGAGGCTTTAAAGGCACTGTCAGCACAGAATGACTGTTCAAACCAAGTACAAGCACTCGGTGCATCAAGGCGTGGCCGAACATTTAAGTGCATCTTCCCATCTGCCTGTTTTCCATCTATCTCCGCTCTTCTCTAGCTCTATAAAGCCAGAGTTGTCATTCAAAGGAAGGTGGGGATGGATGGAACACAAGTAAATGGAAAGGTGCACTTAAATGTTTGGCCACACCTTGATGCACCAAGCCCCTGTACCTGGTTTGAACGTCTATTCTGTGCCAACAGAGTCTCTTTAAAGGCCATCATTCAGTTGGACCCACCCTCCTAAACCATATATATGAGCATGCTGGTCATTGAAAATAGAATAAAATGATACCTTGATATCTGAAAAAAGCTGGCATAAAATATCGGCACCACCTGGCATATATCCTGTGTCACTCACTGCCAACCAGTCGATCCCTCTGCAGGACTTTGCATACAGATAAGGGTGTTCCGCTTGTTAATCACAGTGCAGGACAAAGATTCACAGGATTCCAAAAAGATAGCGGCACTCCAAATCCAAGGAAAAAACTTTCTGCTTTATTCCATCAACGTCATAAAATAACAGCTTCAACTTCATCACCTTCATAAAATAACAGCTCCGGGAGTTACCGTCATGCGGAGGAGGGGGAACAGTGAGGTGCAGGTGCAAGAGGCTGTACAACGGCCGTTTCACACAAACATCCACTTCAACAGGTCCACCTGTCCTTCCTACGCAGGACAGTAACTAAAGTTTTTCCTTGGATTTGGCATGCCGCTATCTTTTTGGAATTCTGGGATACCTTGATATCTGTCATCCAATGTCTTAGGGGTACTTTGCACGTTGTGACATCGCTACTGCGATATCGTCGGGGTCAAATCGAAAGTGACGCACATCCGGCGCCGGAAACGACTCCGCAACGTGTAAAGCCTAGATGCGCCGATAAACGATCGCAAAAGCGTCGTAAATCGGTGATCTGTGTAGCGTCAGACATTTTCATAATGTCACACCAATAGGAGATACGATGTTGTTCTTCGTTCCTGCGGCAGCACACATCACTGTGTGTGAAGCCGCAGGAGAGAGGAACATCTCCTTACCTGCCTCCACCGCCAATGAGGAAGGAAGGAGGTGGGCGGGATGTTTACGTCCCGCTCATCTCCGCGCCTCCGCTTCTATTGGCCGCCTGCCGTGTGACGTCGCTGTGACGCCGCACGACCCGCCCCCTTAGGAAGGAGGCGGGTCGCCGGCCAGAGCGACGTCGCAGGGCAGGTAAGTGCGTGTGAAGCTGCCGTAGCGATAATGTTCACTACGGCAGCTATCACAAGATATCGCATGTGCGACGGGGGCGCGTACTATCGCGATCGGCATCGCTAGCATCGGCTAGCGATGTCGCAGCGTGCAAAGTACCCCTTAGTCCAGAGAAATCCATGTTTTTCTTATATGTAAATGAGCTGTTAAGATCTATGGATATATGGGTGCTCTCACTTGTTATTGATTATTTATTTGCCCGAAGACGGGGAGAGTGAAGCTAGGGCTGATTGGACGCAGGGCTCCCGTGATGTACTAGCCTCCCGTAAACCCCGGGAGCGCAAGTGCCAGCACAGCTGGAATGGCAGCGGCACTGGAAGTGATTATAAACTTTTTTATTTTAACATGGCAAACATGGGGAATGAGAAGGGCTTATCCTAGAAGTGGACAACCCCTTCAAGTTAGACAATCAGTTTTTTATTGACCAGGCTTAATTTATGAGTCTTTCTTTATCCCTAGTTTTTGTGTGCTATGAAAGCAGCTGGTAGAATCCAACTGGACTAAAATATTTTCGATTTCTGTTCTGATTGTGACCTGCGCTATACCCAATCTTCAGTAGACGCTTACTAAGTGAGCCAAAGTACAATAACAGTAAACTTGTCCATTAAAACACCTCTGCATATATTCTCTTTGGTTAAGTTGCTCCACTGGTATAAATCTTGTTTAGATGTTAATGAAATAATGATGGACCAGTTATATGAAATAGTATGCTTATTTTTTTCCTGATTTCCCTATAAATATTTGTAAAAATAAAATAAGTACATTTTAAAAAAATGTGGATTAAACACTTTTAATCTTGTTCAACAAAATATACCGAACAAAAATCTAAACCCAACACTTGTTTTTACTCACTTTTTTCATGAGCTGAACTCAAAGATCTAAGGCTTTTTCTATATATAGAAAAGGCATTTTTCTGTTAAATATTGTTCACAAATTTGCCTAAATCTGTTAGTGAACACTTCTTCTTTGCCAAGATAATCTATCTTCCTCACAGGTATGGCATATCAAGATGTTGATTAGACAGGGTAATTATTGCACAGGTGCGCCTTACAATAAAAGACCACTCTCAAATATGCATTTTTATCACACACTAAAATGCCACAAATATCGCAAGTTTTGAGGGAGCGTGCAATTGGCATGCTGACTGCAGGAATGTCACCAGAGCTGTTGCCTTTGAATTGAATATTCATTTCTCTACCATAAACTAAAGGCATTTCAGAGAATTTGGCAGTGCAGTACATCCAACCGGCCTCACAACCGCAGGCCACGTGTAACCACACCAGCCCAGGATCTCAACATCCAGCACCTTCACTTCCAACATCGTCTGAGACCAGTCACTGAGACAGTGGATGCTACAATCGGTGCGTAACCAAAGAATTTCTGTGCTAAAGCCTGCTTTACACGGGACGATCGATCGTGCGATTTCACGATCGATCGTACCCGCCCCCGTCGTTTATGCGTCACGGGCAATTGATTGCCCGTGGCGCACAAACTTGTTAATCCCCCGTCACACGTACTTACCTCCCGGGCGACGTCGCTGAGGGCGGTGAACATCCACTTCCTGAAGTGGGAGGGATGTTCGGCGTCACAGCGACGTCACATGGCCGCCGGCCAATAGAAGCGGAGGGGCGAGATGAGCGGGATGTAAACATCCCGCCCACCTCCTTCCTTCCACATAATACGTTGTGTTTATCGTTCCCGTGGTGTCACACGGAGAGACGTGTGTTGCCATGGGAACGATGAACAACCGGCGCCATGTTTCATAAACGATTTTATGAAACCTAGCGACGAGTACACGACTCATGATTTGTGAGCGATACTGCATCTCTAGGAGGTGTCACACAGGCCGACGTCGCAAGCGACGCCGGATGTGCATCACAAAAACCGTGACCCCGACGATCTATCGCACGATCGATCGTCTCGTGTAAAGCACCCTTAAGTGTTAGAAACCATCTCAGGGAAACTCATGTGCAGCTCATCGTTCTCATCGAAGTCATCACCTGACTGCAGTTTGTCATCGTAACTGACTTGAATGGGCAAATTCTCACATTCAATGGCGTCTGGCACAATGAGAAGTGTTCTCTTCATGGATGAATCCTGGTTTTCACTGTACAGGGCAGATGGCAGACTGGTAAATAGTGGTCCCACCATATACTGACTGGTTTTCTACCCCCCCTTCCTCTCCTGGATCCTTTACGTACTGTAAAACTGCACATTTTAGTGTGGCCTTTTATTTTGGGCAGCCTAAGGCACACCTGTGCAATAATCCTGCTGTCTAATCAGCAGCTTGATCTATCACACCTATGAGTGGGATGAATTATCTCGGCAAAGAAGAAGTGCTCACTAACACAGATTTAGGGGTGCTTCACACATAGCGAGATCGCTACTGAAATCGCTGCTACTTCACGGTTTTGGTGACGCAACAGTGACCTCATTAGTGATCTCGCTGTGTGTGACACTGAGCAGCGATCTGGCCCCTGCTGGGAGATTGCTGCTCGTTACACACAGCCCTGGTTCGTTTTTTTGGTCGTCGCTCTCCCGCTGTGACGCACAGATCGCTGTATGTGACAGCGAGAAAGCGACGAAATGAAGCGAGCAGAGAGCAGGAGCCGGCATCTGGCAGCTGCGGTAAGCTGTAACCAGGGTAAACATCGGGTAACCAAGGTGGTTACCCGATATTTACCTTCGTTACCAGCCTCCGCCGCTCTCACGCTGCCAGTGCCGGCTCCTGCTCTCTGCACATGTAGCTGCAGTACACATCGGGTTAATTAACCCATGTGTACTGTAGCTAGGAGAGCAGGAAGCCAGCGCTAAGCAGTGTGAGCTGCTCCCTGCACATGTAGCTGCAGTACACATCGTGTAATTAACCCGATGTGTACTGTAGCTAGGAGAGCAGGGAGCCAGCGCTAAGCAGTGTGCGCGGCTCCCTGCTCTCTGCACATGTAGCTGCAGTACACATCGTGTAATTAACCCGATGTGTACTGTAGCTAAGAGAGCAGGGAGCCAGCACTAAGCAGTGTGCGCGGCTCCCTGCTCTCTGCACATGTAGCGACGTTATGATCGCTGCTGCGTCGCTGTTTGACAGCTAAGCAGCGATCATAACAGCGACTTACTAGGTCACTGTTACGTCACAGAAAATGGTGACGTAACAGCGACGTTGTTGTCGCTGTCGCTATGTGTGAACCCAGCCTTAGACAAATTTGTGAACAATATTTGAGAGATAAAGGCCTTTTGTGTACATAGAAAAAGTCTCAGATCTTTCAGTTCAGCTCAAGAACAATGGGAGCAAAAACAAAAGTGTTGTGTTTATGTTTTTGTTTATTATAGTAGTTGTCTGTTATCCATAAAAAAATCTGTGCTATGTGTACAATTCGAGAGCCATATTATGGAAGGACAGCTTCCATTAAGATTCTTGGGAAATGTGTCCGTCTACGCGATACATAGAAAAGAGCCGCTGTGGTCACAGCTGTGTCTCAACCTGGACACACAGCCAAAGCAGCATCTCCTCCATATTACCCCATTCTGCCTGACCTTGTTTAGATATTATATGTGATTTGTGATCAGAGACGCCCATTGAAGAAAGAAGGGGTTTATATTTATATTCCCCACTATAGTTGTGAATAGAAAGAGACCTGTCAATCACAGTGATCCTTCCCAAACATCAGCTTTCTATTGCATCATGATCTCGTTTCCCTGGTGCCCTTCATCTTACTTAAAACCCGAGGTCAGAATGCATTAATTATTCATTAGAATTATTGTGCGCTGACCTAAATTTAACAAAGTGATCAGAAAACCTGACACATTTTCATCTCACCCATCACAGAAAACGGCTTTTGATGATTTACATAAATAGAAACCTAAAACATAATATGGAGCTCCTAGGCCCAGAGAAATCTTCTACATGGCCCCAATCTATCACAGTTCCTTAAAGGGGTTGTCCACTACTGTTACATTGATGACCTAGATAGGTCATCAATGTCTGATCGGCTGGGGTCCAACTTCCAGCACCCCGCTGATCAGCTGTTCTCGGTCCTGGCGGCGGCAACAGGCAGGTGAAAATGCTCAGTTTTGGCGCTGTTCCGTCTTCTGACAGTAGCCGTGGCCGGGTACTGCACATCCGACTAACATTCTAATTAATAGGAAGAGGATGTGCAATACCCAGCCTTGGCCACTACCAGAAAACGGAGCAGTGGCGGAACTGAGCATTTCCAGCTGCCTGCTGCCGTTGCAAGGACCAAGAACAGCTGATCAGTGGGGGTGTGGGGTGTCGGACCTCAGCCAATCAGACAGAGATGACTTATCATAAGGATAGACCATCAATGTAAAAGTAGTGGTCAACCCCTTTGGCTATGTGCGCACGCTGCGTTTTTTTGACGCTGCGTTTTTGTGCGTTTTTGGCCGATAAAAACGCACAAAAACGCACCCGCGTCGAAAAAACGCGTCAAAAACGCGTGCGTTTTTACCGCGATTTGGTGCGTTTTTGGCTGCGTTTTGCTGCGTTTTTGATCCCTGCGTTTTGGTGCGTTTTTCCAATGCATTGCATGGGCGGAAAACGCAGAAAAACGCAGGAAAGAATTGACATGTCCATTTTTTTTTTCAAGCTCAAAAACGCAGCTTAAAAAAAAAGTTGTGTGCGGACAGCAAAAATGAAAACTCATAGACTTTGCTGGGGAAGCAAAGTCATCCGATGTCGTAGTGTGCAAAGTGCCCCTTAGGCTAGCTGTCCTAGTACCGTCGTCCTGGCTGCACCATTTTAGAGTAACATATACCTGGCTATAATGATTCATGCTGCCTGTGATTTGAGCAGCATGAATCGGCTATCATGTTGACTTTTGAGAAATTATATTTTTTAAAACTCTTTTACAAGTTTACCCAATCAGAGCTCGCATGTGTGACCTGTGCAGATAGATGCACTTGGCACCTTACCTGGCACATCACATGACATTAGGATTATGCTTGCCTAATATCACAGTTGTTGCAGCTGAATCCCCTGATTCATTGATTGGAGAGCATTATTTAGGCATGGTAGCATTATTTCACCACTATATAGTCAACCATACAGTCAGGGCAGAATAAAAGAATGAATGGATGGATGGATGGATGGATGGATGGATGGATGGATGGATGGAAGGATGAATGAATGGATGGATGGATGGATGGATGGATGGATGGAAGGATGAATGAATGGATGGATGGATGGATGGATGGATGGATGGATGGATGGAAGGATGAATGAATGGATGGATGGATGGATGGATGGATGGATGGATGGATGGATGGATGGATGGATGGATGGATGGAGGGATAGCTGGAGGGATGGATGGCGGGATGGCTGGAGAGATGGATGGCGGGATGGCTGGAGGGATGGATGGATGAATGAATGAATAAATGAATGAATGGATGGATGGATGGATGGATATTACAGCTTCTCCGCATACAGCAGATTGCAAGGTTTATTCTTGGATGGATGGATGGATGGATGGATGGAAGGATGAATGAATGGATGGATGGATGGATGGATGGATGGATGGATGGATGGATGGATGGATGGAAGGATGAATGAATGGATGGATGGATGGATGGATGGAGGGATAGCTGGAGGATGGATGGCGGGATGGCTGGAGGGATGGATGGCGGGATGGCTGGAGGGATGGATGGATGAATGAATGAATAAATGAATGAATGGATGGATGGATGGATGGATATTACAGCTTTTCCGCATACAGCAGATTGCAAGGTTTATTCTTGGATGGATGGATGGATGGAAGGATGAATGAATGGATGGATGGATGGATGGATGGATGGAAGGATGAATGAATGGATGGATGGATGGATGGATGGATGGAGGGATAGCTGGAGGGATGGATGGCGGGATGGCTGGAGGGATGGATGGCGGGATGGCTGGAGGGATGGATGGATGAATGAATGAATAAATGAATGAATGGATGGATGGATGGATGGATATTACAGCTTCTCCGCATACAGCAGATTGCAAGGTTTATTCTGCTTTTTGAAAAGATAATCTTCTTTGTCAGCTTTGGCTTCTATAAGATAAACCTCTTAGTGGTGGAGTGAGATAAGAGAAAACCATTGGTCAAGTCTTTAGTGTGAGGAGTCAGAAAAAGATAATCAGTTAGATCTTACAACAGTCTGGCTGCGACTACTCCGTTTGCATTCAGTGATGGATTCCATGGTGATAAATTTAGGGTTTGCAAAACCTCAAAGCAGCAATTAACAGACATAATTGGGCTTCATCCAAATTTTATAACTGAAAAGTAAAATAGATACTAAAGCATTTAGCAACCAGACTAGCGAATGTGCTCTTATAGTGGCTTTACTATATTTCTTTATAAAACACACCTTTGGCATATAATGGTGCAGGTTGATATGTATCTCATCACGACAACCCCATTTTAAAAAGAAATTGCCCTAACCCTGGTGATCAGTTGCTAACACTAGTTTAAGGTTAAAGTAGTCATTCATTCCACAGATTTCTATATCTCCTTACTCCCTCATACACGTGAGGTTCATTTTCGCGAAGCATTTGAAGGGGTGGTAGACAGAAAGCTTCACAGCATTTGTAGATCAACATCGCCTCTGCCGGTGAATGAGAACTGATAGGAACTGGACTTCAAGGAGTGTGTTTCCTCAAGGGAAGAGTTAGTAAGGGTCACCAGGTCAGGTGATAACTCTCTGGCGCACTTACCAAATATAAAAGGCTTGGCTGGCAGCAAGGAGACAGAGTTGGTGCCACAACTATCATGGAGAGGACATGTACAAAACAGAGCATCTGGAAGTGTACTGAGTCCAAAGAAGACCTAAGACCTACCATCTCCTGAGGAACCCGAATATTGAATACCGTTGCTAGAGGTACCCGAAGACCAAATACCATCGGCAGAGGAACCTGAAGACTAACACTGAATACTGTCACGAGAAGAGGACTAGACTACACAGTAATAAAGCGCTGAAGCCAGAACACCCAGCATCCAGAAAAGGACCAGATTACGCAAAGCAGTGAAGATTGAACACTAAGAACTGGAGACCAAGAAACGAACATTTGCTTCAGTGCAGTGTCCAAGAGAGCCGGGCCATTACTTCCCACATTGACGTGCAGAACTAAGAGAGAACAACTACCTACCAAAATTAGACTGTCAATGTAGTGAATTGCAACTCATCTGTGCCAAGTTTAGTGCACCGGTAACATATATAGACTTATATAGAGCTTACGTTTTCTTGCGTAATTGTATACCGTGCCTATGACTAAAGCGACATTGATGCTCCCCTGATGGAAGGACTGGGATTGGGTTATTATTAAGGATATTTGTTCACCAGAATCTTCAGTGATTGTATGCAACTGATCAATTGATTGTACCTGTGATTTGCTTGTTCGGTTTCAATTTCTGTACCTCCATCCACTTACCCATTCCTTTACCATCTTCCTGATCCTGTACAATAAAAAACTATTGGAGTCACCACTGAGACACCTTTATTGCTTGTTGCATTTCTGGCCCCAGTTTGTACATTCATGTATTTTCAATGGAGAGAGAGGAGAAAGCCACTGTCAGATACTTTTACCTCTGTCAGCAATTAAAACAAAATGACTGGCTATTAACATTCCAACAGGAGAACATTGAGTGGCCCATTACATATCAGATGATCAACTGGTCCCACTGAAATCGTTAGGTTTGAAAAATTTTGATCTGATGTGTAAGGGGCTTTAGTCTGTATATATGCATTCCTTGTGGTATATACTGTAGATGCACCACATCCTCTAATAGAGGGCTTCCCTTACAGAGTGTCTTTTCGTTCTTGGCAGATGAGTAGATCTCAAGTAGTAGACCCTCATCGATAACGTCAATAGGCTCCAATTGGAGAATGATTTTTAAGCTTATCGATTAACTTTCCTCACATGTCTGTCATAGAGAATATTTTTATTCAGAATGAAATAACAATTCTGAAACATTTGCAAAACACTGCAAGCACTGCTGTCTGAACGTTTAAGGAGACCCCTTCTTAGGCCTCCTTCACACGTCCGTGCAAAAAACAAATGTTTTGCATGGTCCGTGGTGTAGGTGCGTATATGTGTCCATGAGTGTGTGTTCCTGGTGCTGTTCGTGTGCTATCTGGGTGACATCCGGATAGCATATGGACAGTATGAGCTTGTATACTTACCTGTCTCTGACGCTGCTGTTTCTGGTGCTGCTGTTGCTTCCAGGTCTGCAGTCAGTGCAGTGAATATTCATGAGAATAATCAGCGAGACCCGGAAGCAACAGCAGCAGTGAAGATGTGTTTTCTCCAGTACATGTCACACTGATGTCACACAAATCACACGGACGTGTGAAGGAGGCCTAAACAAGAGGAATAGTAGCACTGGCTTTTCAATTCAATTAAAAGAAAAATAATGGATGATATAGGGGGATGGACATAATAATCCTGTACTTATCCCAAATGAAGTATAAAGGCGCTGATAATAATAAGTATACACAATAAAATACAATACACATAAAACTATGCACAATAAGTATATAAACAAGGCAGTATCTGTAGATAAATAAAAAAAAGTCCTGCAGTTATTGTATTATAAATGGATAATCTTGCTCACTGTCAAGTAGAGGGGTGCTCAGAGAAAAAGAGACCACACTGGAGCACGGCCCTGCTTGTATTTCTTGTATCACATAAGGTGATACACGCTCTGCGGTGCCCCTGAAAAAGGTACCCAAAACGCGCGTCGGGCGTGGACCTTGGACCGGCTCCCTTCTTACCTCAACCTCCGGTATGTAATCCAGATAACGATGTCTCCTTCTCTGCTCATTTGAGCACTCTGGGAGACTCTACTACGTACACCCATAGGTGAGGCAAAGAGAGGGGAGATTTACTGTCTGTACCTGGGTATATATACTATGTGTTACTAGATAGGCGATTTGCCTTATGATCCCCCAGACACAGGCTCTTATATTCATCTTCTGGCCTCGGTCCCCACGTTTGTGAGATTTTCTATGTCCTCTTACCTCTTGTTACCAGGATTAGGAGTGTACTTGTGCACCTGTGGCGCCCCTGAGGCTTCCGTCGCCACAGAACATTGCACCCCATCCAGCGGTGTGATGTCCGATTCTGGGTGAGGAAAGGAATGAACGCCGGTCCCCTGGCAAATCTACACAACACCCATTGTTAGGTACACACTGGGACCAGGGATAGTGGCAGCAACCCTCCCATGCTGCATGCTGGGAGGGGCCGTAAGACCCATCCCTGCTCCTATAGGGTACAGCTTAGCAACTGGGGAGGTGGGAGGAGCCACCAGAGAGCAGTCAGAGAAAGGAAGGTCAAGTGTAATGAGTTGAAGAGAGAGATGGGAGAAGGAGGAGGAGGTCTGCAGGAGGCAGTCGTGAAAGAGTAGAAGGAAAGAAAGCTCTAGTCAGACAGGAGCTAAGGAAAGAAAGTGACGCTTCCTGGTGAAGATCCTGGGACTCAGAGGGTCCAGGTGACACCAAGCAGGGAACGAAGGGATCCCAGGGCCACGGATAGCTTGTGAGCTGTGGTGGCCTATTCCACAGGAACATCGGTGGAGGGATCAAGCTGCAACAGGGGACGGTCGCTAGAAACAGAAGGAGTGAAAAATCATCTCCAACAGTAAAAACCGAGGCCCAGGGAAAGCTGCAAACTCCCCGGGCCACAGCCCACAGCAGAACCTCTAGAAAGGGGGCAAGTAACCGACAGGCGAGCTCCCAGGAGGCTGTAGTGGAGGCCGAGCAGGTTCATCCTAAAAGAGCTAAGGTTAAGGAGACAGCTGAAGACAGAGACACATTAGAGAGAAGGGTACCGGCTTTCATTCCAGAAATCACCCAGAAACGGTGGAGGTCCCTGACAGTGGGTTCCAGCCGTCCGAAGGCACCAGTGTGCACCTACCGGGAAGTGTGAGTAAAGATCTTGGAATTGCACCCTCCGGTGTTGTCTCTGTTATTTCATCTGCTTAGCCTTCCATTATACCATAGACTCTCACGAGCACCAACTGTGCCCCGGGGTACCGCTCCACCTGTGGGGAGCAGTACCATCATTGCTGCCATTCCATCACCCCGGAGGCCTCATACAGCAGCGGCGGCTTAATAGCCGCATACCACAGGTGGCGTCACGAACACAAACTTTATTCACCCCCAACACTGCAGCTATATTTAATTGACACCCACCAGGGTCACTGAGTCAGGCCCCGCCACCACTGACGACCCCCGGACTAGTCCGGCCCGGCACCGGGTGTCCCATAGCCCTGGGGTGGGCGAGTCACACCCCTTTTAAAATGTTTGTGACTGTTTAATAAAATATATTTTTGGATAGCATTTACTCCATTGTGTGGTATCACATTTTTTAAAACATTTTTTACTATGCAGTTTTTTTCCTCTCATGTTACAATTCATTTTATTGCATAGTTTTTGTTAGCTCCCCTCCCTTCATTTATATTTATTGCACTGTGGTGCCACTACTTCTTTCTTAACAATGTGTTGCGAGGAGCAGTGTGGGAGGTTATTATACAGAGGGGAAGTGTGTGTGTATGGGGGATATTATACAGGGGTGCAGTGTGTATGTTGAGGGATATTATACAGAGGGGCAGCATGTGTATGGGGGATATTATACAGAAGGGCAATGTGTGTGGGTAGATATTATAAAGCGGGGCAGCTTATTGGGAGGGAAAGTATACAAAGGGGCAGTTTGTGGGGATATACAGAGGTGCAGTATGTGTGAGGGGGATATTATACAGAGGCGCAGTGTGGGGATATTATACAGAAGGGTAGCGTGTGTGGGGGATATTGTATATAGGGGCAGTGTGGGAGAGATTCTGGAATAGTTTTTCTTTTTCTTCTGTGCCCCCATATAATAAATATATACATTTTTCCTAAAGTGCACAGCCGTATTTTAATTGGCCAGCATAAGAGGAGAAAAGAGCAAAAGCAAACACCCACAGAAGTTCTGTGGTACACGCTCACTTGGTTGAAGGGAAAATTTGCACAGAAGGGCACAGATAAAAAGAAAAACTGTTCCAGAATCGGGAGCAGCGCCCCTTGGAGGAAGTATTCATTTAAATAAAAAAATAAAAAATCTATAAAGAAGTTTTAAAGACTAGTTCCTACATACTCTCCTCAACATTGAAATTGCAAAACCAAGAAGAAAAAGTCACAGTAGTCAGAGTAGATAGACATGTTAATGATATGCAAATATGAAAAAATGGAAACAAAATTTTTTAAATATTTCATGTATCTAGCATGAGCGGCAAGCCCACAAGTACATGCACTCGCATGCCTTGGCATGGTATTACTGTGGTTATTAAGTGTTGTCTGATAAATGTTCTTCCATGCAGAATGCACTTGGGCACTTAAATCATCAAGATCCTCTGCTGGCACCTCCCGTTGCAAGTGCTGATCAATGATGTTCTAGATGAGCTCGATGAGAGACAACTTTGGAGACCTTGCAGGTCAAGGCAGAACTGTGACGCCCCTGGACTAGTCAGGGCATCACAGGGTACTGCATGCTCTTTATCTCCCAGTGCAGGACTCAAACCCCCATGGTTCTGGGTTCCCAACTTGCAGCACTGCCTCTACTAGCATGCACAAATCCTAATCCCACCTCACACCACACCCTGTCAGGCACACCAGTGGGCTGCTAAGCTGGAATAGGGCCGCCCACCTAGGGGTCAGGCAAGGAGGTGGGAGGTGACAGTGGAGTTGAGTGGTAGCCCTCGAGCAGTGAGGAGCTCAAGGAAGCTGGAAGTTGGAGCTCCCAGGGGAGAAGCAGATTGGGTTGCAGACGGTGGTCTCAACCCGGAGGAGTCAGAGACCCGGTCGCGGGATATTGGGACTGGGTGCCTAGCTGAGTCTAGGAGGACGGTCGGCAGCTGCAGCACAATAGCCGGTCTGGGGCCGAAGGCACGTCGGGGTACTGGACCCTAGGTCGGGGAGAGGCTTCAAGCAACCGGGCAATTAACCTGCGGAGGATAGGGCCTTTATGGACTGTCCCCACGAAGCTCAGAAATCGGGGGCACTAGCACAACAAGTGGGATAGGGCTTTCCAAGCAAAGCAGCCCACTGAAATCCCAAGCGTGAGCCCCTGAGAGCAAGCTCCTATACTACCCATAGTAGGGAGCGGGGCCCGGACAGCTGCAAGCTTACGACACTTGGACACTACTAAATTTCTGTGCACGGAGGCAGGATCCGTACCATCAAGCATCGGAACGGAACCCGGACGAGCTCCCCCAAGAGGGCAGCGGCACCCAGAGACTTGGTTTACTATGTTGTCAGCGTCTGAGTGAGTGCCCGATCAGCCCCTGCTACCAGCAAGCCTGTGCTCCCCCCTGCAATCCATACCACCATCCAGAGTCCCGGGGCCTTCCCTACCCGTGGAGGGAAAACTTAATCTAGCTGCCCCCATTCCATCAACCCCGGTACTCCCATCGACAGCGGCGGTACTCCCTAGTACCACACACCACGGGTGGAATCACGAACTATCTAATCCCCTGTAAATAACCCCCCTTCTACAATTAAGAGTGACCCCGTGCCCCCGGGTCCGGAGACCCTCGAGCCACGAGTAGCGACACCTGGATCTGAGTGGTTTGACCGCTGCTGGGGGTGTCACAGAACATTTAAGGCCGCTTTACATACTGCAATATCGGTACCGATATCGCCATCGTGCGTACCCGCCCCCATCTGTTGTGCGACATGGGCAAATCGCTGCCCGTGTCGCACAACATCGCCCGGACCCGTCACACTACTTACCTTCCCTGCGACGTCGCTGTGACCGGTGAACCGCCTCCTTTTTAAGGGGCGGTTCGTCTAGCGTCACAGCAACGTCACTGCAGCGTCACTGAACCGCTGCCCAATAGAAGCGGAGGGGCGGAGATGAGCGGGACGAACATCCTGCCCACCTCCTTCCTTCCGCATTGTGGCCGGGAGGCAGGTGAGGAGAGCTTCCTCGTTCCTGCGGTGTCACACGGAGCGATGTGTGCTGCCGCAGGAACGAGGAACAACTTTGTTACTGCTGCAGTAACGATATTTGAGAATGGACCCCCATGTCGCCGATGAGCGATTTGGCACGTTTTTGCGACGATGCAAAATCGCTCATTGGTGTCACACGCAACGGCATCGCTACAGCGGCCGGATGTGCATCACAAAATCCGTGACCCCAACGAGATCGCTGTAGCGATCTCGTAGCGTGTAAAGCCCGCTTTAGGCCAAGCAGGCTGCTCATAGTAGCACAAGCAATATGTGGCCTTGTGTTGTCATGTTGAAAAATAGCTCCTGGGACACTTGGAAAAATGGCTGGTTCCCCAACCAAGTCAGTGTGACACTGATATCGCAGCTGCTATGGGGGCGGGGACTATCGCGCTCGGCATCGCAGCATCAGCTTGCGATGTCGCAGCGTGCAAAGTACCCCTTAATGTACTTGGAATAAAGACTATAGGAGTTCGGCTACTGTACATTTTGCTACATCATAATCCCAGGAGTAGGACTGGCATGACATTCCCTCATGAAGAGCTCTTCATGGCATAGTCAACATGGTTTTGTCACATTCAAATAATAGTGTGTAGTGATCTGCTCTTTTCTGCAAGTGAAATTAGACATCACATACCAGGCTAAAGACATGAAACAGTGTCTATACAAATCCTCAGAATTAGTGTTGAGCGGACCCGGATCTGAAAAATCCGGATCCGCACGGTTCGAGGTTCCGATCCGAGTCTGACCAGTACCCGGGATCCGGGGTGCACGATCCGGATCCGTTTTTTTTCTCTCTCTCTCTCTCCTCAGAATACATTTGCACAACACTGGGCTATGAGCCAGACGCTACATCAGGTGTTTAGATTGACCTCGCGCCATAGATCTCAAAGGCTATCATGAATCCGATTAAGACGGACATGTTAGAATAGAGGTCTATCCTCTTCAACAATGAGTCTCAGTTTTGTCTTGGATGGAATGCTTTGAAAGCAACATGGGCAACAAACGTCATGAAGAGGCATATACGAGGAAAAATGAAAGTGTCCTAGGAGCTGATTTTCAACACAACACCAGACCGCATATTGCTCATGCTACTGTGAGCAGTTTGCATGGTCTAAAAGTGCTACCATGGTCTGCAGAGTCTCTGGACTTGTCCTCATTGACCACATCTAGGACATCATTGATCAACAATGGTAAAGGGAGCTGCCAGCAGCGGATCTTGATGATTTAAATGCAATGTGCATATAACGTGGAAGAATCATCGCAGCAGCCAAGTCATGGAAGTGTTTGTATTTCTGCAAGTAACGCTCATAACTGATACTGAAGAAATCAAGATGTTTTTACATATTTATTTCCATTATTCATCATTTGCATGTTATTAACATGTCTATAGATTGTGTGGTTTAAATAATTATTCTTGGTGTTGCAAAGTAAATGTTGAGGAGTGTATGCAGTAAATCTATATACAGAGCTGGAAAAAGTTGTTTGGGAGGAACTTGAAATAGATTGAGCTTTACTGGTTGGGTGTATCTCCATTTCGCACGCTTTGAACTGGTTAGTGCAATTAACTATGTCAGTCATTTGCCCGTTACGAGACATCTCACAATGGCAGTACTGCTGTGCTATATAATGAATATACTGTGTGTATTAGCCCTAGGAAAGCACTTTACTAGGTCATTTCTTTGGGGGGCTTTTGGTCTGAGCATTTAACTGGCCAGGAACATTTAAGACTAAGGTCATTGTAAGTTGGAATTGAATTGTGCTTTAGGAATGACTGTTTTATTGATTTTCAGCTATTGTATGGGTCTGTGAAAAGTGGGGCAGTCAATGAAATTTGCTGGCAGCTGTGCTGGTTGGCTTATAATACATACCATGAATAGAGATTGTAATGTCTGGTATTGTATGTATCTATTCTGCTCTTTGATAATAATGGATTTAATGTAGAATTAGGATACACAAGCCTGAAGTGGGCTATAGAGCTATTGCATATATCTCCTGAGCCCAAGTATAAAACCTCAATCAGGCCTCATACACTTGGCTAAGAAATGGTTCCTTGTAGGAAGCCACAACAGGGCTCCCATAAAAGTAGATCTCGTTTTAGTGTGTCTCTCGGTTTCTGATTTCACATGTAGAAATACAGAACTTTTACTAATCCAATAGAAAACAATTGGTCCAAGCTCCATATTATGGCTGTGTACTCCCTTAAAAATCGTGCTTCTGAGAGAATAGCTTCTATATACAGCACCCAATGAAGACATACTGCGTGTGGCTGCAACAGAGTCCCCGCAGTTGTGTGCTGCTCTATGTGCTATTGTAAAGACTCCAGAAGAAGCTTTACTGCACTGCATACAATGGCATGTGGTAGTTAAGTCAAGGCCAGGGCAAGGTATTTTGATACCCTAGGCAGACGAAGTCGATGGTGCCCCCTCATCCCCCAAGAAACCCTCAGAATGAGTCAGAGACTAGAAGTACCCTTAAAGCATCCCCCTCCCCTCCGATGAGTAGAATTGTTACCTTTTTAACCCAAAAATACTAGCAAAAGTAAGCAAAAGTGATGTACTTAAAGGGAAGGTATCGTCAAAAAAAAAAAATTCCAATAACTGAAAAAATGTAAAGTAATAATGTTTTAATGTTTTGTTTAAATATTATTATTTGTTTTTAATTGAGCAAAATCTAAAAAAAAAAATTAGAAAGTTTGATATTTTCCACTGTTAAACACTAGGGGGAGCAGCTGCTGAAATCCTACAGAAATCAGACTGTATAAAAAGCTCAGATTACAGCCTGCTGTAAAGTGGGCGGAGTCTGCTCTCCTGTGTGTGATGGCACGCCTCCCTCTCCTAATCTGAGTGTATACAACAGATAACAGAGAATGACATGTAAGGACACAATGCACAGCCATTTTCCTGGTGACCAGAAATGTCTAAAGTGTCACCAAGGACAGCAGGAGTATCACACAGGATAGGATTAGATACACAGCCCTGCAGACAGTATCACACAGGATAGGATTAGATACACAGCTCAGCAGACAGTATCCCACAGGATAGGATTAGATACACAGCTCATCAGACAGGATCCCACAGGATAGGATTAGATACACAGCTCAGCAGACAGTATCACACAGGATAGGATTAGATACACAGCTCAGGAGACAGTATCCCACAGGATAGGATTAGATACACAGCTCAGCAGACAGTATCCCACAGGAGAGGATTAGATACACGGCTCTGTAGACAGTATCACACGATAGGATTAGATACACAGCCCTGCAGACAGTATCACACAGGAGAGGATTAGATACACAGCTCAGCAGACAGGATCCCACAGGATAGGATTAGATACACAGCTCAGCAGACAGTATCACACAGGAGAGGATTAGATACACGGCTCAGCAGACAGTATCCCACAGGAGAGGATTAGATACACCGCTCTGTAGACAGTATCACACAGGAGAGGATTAGATACACAGCTCAGCAGACAGTATCACACGATAGGATTAGATACACAGCCCTGCAGACAGTATCACACAGGAGAGGATTAGATACACAGCTCAGCAGACAGGATCCCACAGGATAGGATTAGATACACAGCTCAGCAGACAGTATCCCACAGGATAGGATTAGATACACAGCTCATCAGACAGGATCCCACAGGATAGGATTAGATACACAGCTCAGCAGACAGTATCACACAGGAGAGGATTAGATACACAGCTCAGGAGACAGTATCACACAGGCTAGGATTAGATACACAGCTCAGCAGACAGTATCCCACAGGATAGGATTAGATACACAGCTCAGCAGACAGTATCACACAGGATAGGATTAGATACACAGCTCAGCAGACAGTATCACACAGGAGAGTATTAGATACACAGCTCAGCAGACAGTAGCCCACAGGATAGGATTAGATACACAGCTCAGTAGACAGTATCACACAGGATAGGATTAGATACACAGCTCAGCAGACAGTATCACACAGGATAGGATTAGATACACAGCTCAGGAGACAGTATCCCACAGGATAGGATTAGATACACAGCTCAGCAGACAGTATCCCACAGGAGAGGATTAGATACACGGCTCTGTAGACAGTATCACACAGGAGAGGATTAGATACACAGCTCAGCAGACAGTATCACACGATAGGATTAGATACACAGCCCTGCAGACAGTATCACACAGGAGAGGATTAGATACACAGCTCAGCAGACAGGATCCCACAGGATAGGATTAGATACACAGCTCAGCAGACAGTATCCCACAGGATAGGATTAGATACACAGCTCAGCAGACAGTATCCCACAGGATAGGATTAGATACACGGCTCTGCAGACAGTATCACACAGGATAGGATTAGATACACAGCTCAGCAGACAGTATCACACAGGAGAGGATTAGATACACAGCTCAGCAGACAGTAGCCCACAGGATAGGATTAGATACACAGCTCAGCAGACAGGATCCCACAGGATAGGATTAGATACACGGCTCAGCAGACAGTATCACACAGGATAGGATTAGATACACAGCTCAGCAGACAGTATCACACAGGAGAGGATTAGATACACGGCTCAGCAGACAGTATCCCACAGGAGAGGATTAGATACACGGCTCTGTAGACAGTATCACACAGGAGAGGATTAGATACACAGCTCAGCAGACAGTATCACACGATAGGATTAGATACACAGCCCTGCAGACAGTATCACACAGGAGAGGATTAGATACACAGCTCAGCAGACAGGATCCCACAGGATAGGATTAGATACACAGCTCAGCAGACAGTATCCCACAGGATAGGATTAGATACACAGCTCATCAGACAGGATCCCACAGGATAGGATTAGATACACAGCTCAGCAGACAGTATCACACAGGAGAGGATTAGATACACAGCTCAGGAGACAGTATCACACAGGCTAGGATTAGATACACAGCTCAGCAGACAGTATCCCACAGGATAGGATTAGATACACAGCTCAGCAGACAGTATCACACAGGATAGGATTAGATACACAGCTCAGCAGACAGTATCACACAGGAGAGTATTAGATACACAGCTCAGCAGACAGTAGCCCACAGGATAGGATTAGATACACAGCTCAGTAGACAGTATCACACAGGATAGGATTAGATACACAGCTCAGCAGACAGTATCACACAGGATAGGATTAGATACACAGCTCAGGAGACAGTATCCCACAGGATAGGATTAGATACACAGCTCAGCAGACAGTATCCCACAGGAGAGGATTAGATACACGGCTCTGTAGACAGTATCACACAGGAGAGGATTAGATACACAGCTCAGCAGACAGTATCACACGATAGGATTAGATACACAGCCCTGCAGACAGTATCACACAGGAGAGGATTAGATACACAGCTCAGCAGACAGGATCCCACAGGATAAGATTAGATACACAGCTCAGCAGACAGTATCCCACAGGATAGGATTAGATACACAGCTCAGCAGACAGTATCCCACAGGATAGGATTAGATACACGGCTCTGCAGACAGTATCACACAGGATAGGATTAGATACACAGCTCAGCAGACAGTATCACACAGGAGAGGATTAGATACACAGCTCAGCAGACAGTAGCCCACAGGATAGGATTAGATACACAGCTCAGCAGACAGGATCCCACAGGATAGGATTAGATACACGGCTCAGCAGACAGTATCACACAGGATAGGATTAGATACACAGCTCAGCAGACAGTATCACACAGGATAGGATTAGATACACAGCTCAGCAGACAGTATCCCACAGGAGAGGATTAGATACACGGCTCTGTAGACAGTATCACACAGGAGAGGATTAGATACACAGCTCAGCAGACAGTATCACACGATAGGATTAGATACACAGCCCTGCAGACAGTATCACACAGGAGAGGATTAGATACACAGCTCAGCAGACAGGATCCCACAGGATAGGATTAGATACACAGCTCAGCAGACAGTATCCCACAGGATAGGATTAGATACACAGCTCAGCAGACAGTATCCCACAGGATAGGATTAGATACACGGCTCTGCAGACAGTATCACACAGGATAGGATTAGATACACAGCTCAGCAGACAGTATCACACAGGAGAGGATTAGATACACAGCTCAGCAGACAGTAGCCCACAGGATAGGATTAGATACACAGCTCAGCAGACAGGATCCCACAGGATAGGATTAGATACACGGCTCAGCAGACAGTATCACACAGGATAGGATTAGATACACAGCTCAGCAGACAGTATCACACAGGAGAGGATTAGATACACAGCTCAGCAGACAGTATCACACAGGAGAGGATTAGATACACAGCTCAGCAGACAGTAGCCCACAGGATAGGATTAGATACACAGCTCAGTAGACAGGATCCCACAGGATAGGATTAGATACACGGCTCAGCAGACAGGATAGGATTAGATACACGGCTCAGCAGACAGCTTTTTCTCTGCTTTTCACTTGTCCCTACTGACAGTCTTGGAAAAAAGACAGATTCTGTCGAAACGTAGATACCATTATTACTGATGGACATAAAAAGAAAAAATTGTAGCAATAATCAAAAGAAGTGTAATTGTAATTTCAAAGTTATACAGTGCCTTGTGAAAGTATTCGGCCCCCTTGAATTTTTCAACCTTTTCCCACATTTCAGGCTTCAAACATAAAGATAACAATTTTAATGTTATGGTGAAGAATCAACAACAAGTGGGACACAATTGTGACGTTAAACGAAATTTATTGCTTATTTTAAACTTTCTTAAAAAAAGAAATTACTGAAAAGTGGAGCGTGCAATATTATTCGTCCCCTTTACTTTCAGCAAACTCACTCCAGAAGTTCATTGAGGATCTCTGAATGATCCAATGTTATCCTAAATGACTGATGATGATAAATATAAGACAACTATGTGTAATCAAGTCTCCGTATAAATGAACCTGATCTGTGATAGTCTCAATGTTCTGTTTAAAGCGCAGATAGCATCATGAAGACCAAGGAACGCAACAAGCAGGTATTTAGAATCATTAATTGTTTGTTAACCATTTACACAATAAAAAGGGACAAATGGCGATATCCATCCCTGACATCCTATATTCTAATCTCAGACCTAAGATCAGTCAGGGAAACTAATAAAGCTTAACAAAAATGAGTGCCAATTGGTTTCAGTAAAGGTATCTAGCATTTGGCAGATACTCAAATGGGAAATAACAACAATTCCATCATAAGTACATGTGTATGTCACCAGAACCACCATCAGTACATTACTGCATTGCCAGAACCTCAATCAGTATATTAATACATCATGAGAACCACTGTTAGTACTAAATACAACAGTACCCATTATCAGTACATGTGTATGTCACCAGAACCACCATTAGTACATGAATACATCGCCAAGCTTAGTACAGCAATCAATTGTAATGTCAAGTCAGTCCCATATACATTTGTATGCTGTGAACCTACAACTCCCAGTAAGGGGTACTTCACACACAGCGAGATCGCTGCTGAGATCGCTGCTGAGTCACGTCTTTTGTGACCTCATTAGCGATCTCGCTGTGTGTGACACTGAGCAGCGATCTTGCCCCTGCTGTGAGATCACTGCTCGTTACACACAGTGCTGGTTCGTTTTTTTATTGTTGCTCTCCCGCTGATAAGCACACATCGCTGTGTGTGACAGCGAGAGAGCAACAATCCTGAATGTGAAGGGAGCAGGAGCCGGCGTCTGACAGCCTGCGGTAAGCTGTAACCAAGGTAAACATCGGGTAACCAAGGTGGTTACCCGATATTTACCTTCGTTACCAGCCTCCGCAGCTCTCACGCTGCCAGTGCTGGCTCCTGCTCCCTGCACACGCTAAGTTAAGTGGTGTGAGCTGGTAACTAAGGTAAACATCGGGTAACCATACCCGATGTTTACCTTAGTTACCAGTGTCCGCAGCTTCCAGACGCCGGCTCCGTGCAAGCGCAGCGTCGCTTGCATGTCGCTGCTGGCTGGGGGCTGGTCACTGGTCGCTGGTGAGATCTGCCTGTTTGACAGCTCACCAGCGACCATGTAGCGATGCAGCAGCGATCCTGACCAGGTCAGATCGCTGGTCGGATCGCTGCTGCATCGCTAAAGTGTGAAGGTACCCTTAGTCCTTAACAATGGTAAGGAGTTGCTGGGAGTTGTTATCAGTAATTATCAGACTGTGGGCCATACAGGAACCACAATACTGATGAAATGTAGTCATTATCAACAGGTCAATATTTACTTTATAGAGGATATCTTCTCTAATTGAGTTGTTTATTTCTTTTTGTCTTCATCTTGTCCAGATGTGATGATGACTTTTCACATCCACAGCTTTCTCTCCAGATTCCCTCTTTTCCAGTCTTCTGCATTAAATTCCGACATAGTGCCTTTAAAAATAAGAGCTAAGGGTGCCCTTCAAAATGTCCTCTGTGACGACTAGCCCGGGGGGGGGGTCACACAGACCACAGACATTCATCCGCATTTCCTCAATCTGTGATGAAACCGCACCTTGCAACCCCACCCTGACGCCTCTAATATGTCGGAGACACATGATACGACCTCGTCACTTCCACCAACACGTGAAGTTCCATGCCCCCAACGAGTACATAAGGTCAGTTTGGCGCAGTGTTACACCGACACCCCTGTCCATGCTGCCACAGGGTGGCACGGAGAGGGAGACAGAGCATGCCACGCAACCAGCAGCGCGACACCCTACTCGCTCACAACCCCGACAGGCCGACAGACCTTTTCACTAGCCCCAGTGAAACAAGGCTCGGTCGGCCCAGTAGTCTGCCACTAGTTCCTCATTAGATATAAGCCTGGTTCCACATATGTCCCCACACCCTGCCTACATGTGTCCCCACAGCCAGTCACAGATATGTCCCCCCGCCTTGACTAGTCTTGACACACATTAACTAGTCAAAGGGGGGTTGTTTCCCCAGACTAGTTGACCCTCTTTCGCCAAAATGAGGGCCGAAGAGTCTGGGGAACTAATACTTCTACGACTAAGGCCCTTATTAGCATAGGGACAGCGGGATTTATAAGTTTGTTTTTTTAAACAGTCATATTAGTGAATAGCGTTATACAGGCCAGGTTATGGAGGGAATTTGGGCAGATAGGTGTGAATGCTGCTGGGTTTGAGGGAATGGGGGACCTGACAGGTTCCCTTTAATATGTTAGTGTATGTAGAATATATGCAGCAGGCCCATATTTATTGTATACACCAGAGAGAACCATATATTACAAACACAAGAAACACCATCCTCCAGGTGGAGAGGTCAACATATCGCCAAACCATACATATTACTCTAACACTTTCTACCCCCTGATCCTTGCAAACAAATGGAGCAGTGATGCTGGTTCTCAACCCCTGAATCAAAACATGGATATCAATGATTTATTAGATACAAAGATTCATTAGACCGAGAACACTGTGAAAGTGTTGCTCATCACCAATTTTATTTCATAGTGTACTGTATGTTGATCTTTGCTTTTGACAGATCTTCCACTTTTTGTTAGTGTTCATTTTACACATGAAGCCCACTATTCCAAGAGGATATTGTATATGTGCTTGAATGAATGCAAAATCCCAAGAGAGGAAAACCACATACGAGCACAATGTCAATTATTTGTGAGCTTCCTGCACTTGCTGTGCATTTGTTAGAGTGGTAGAGAAGGAGGTTGTCAGATAAAAAGACGGGGTCCTCTAAGTGATATCCTTCTATAAAATCTAATGACACGTAGTCATGTCATAGTTGTCATAGTCCATTCTGGCTACAGTAATCCCATAAGGCTCACAACTGAAGAGGAAAACCACCTTGAGAAATATATATATATATTGCTCAGACACATATTCTGGACACAAAATTAGTACATCTGCTAGTTTTACTAATATACACCTACATCATTTGTCGGGATCCTCTGTGGACCAATGGATGTCGTGGTGACAGCTGGCTTCAATGGTAATGATAAATTGAGCCCTTATTCTTTACTAGTCTATTTCTAAGTGTGGAATGTGACAATAAGTAAATGATCGCTCCTGTTGCACAGACATCTCCATTGGCAGATCTGGCATCCAGAAGAGGAAGTGACATGCAACAGCGGCACATGTAACTTCCTGTCCGCTGCCAATGGAGGAGTGTGCAGGATGGGTAGAACATGCACTTGAGTTGTGTTTCATGATGAGGCTAGGACTATAGACACTTTGATTATTTTTACAATGTGTAAAATACTATGAGCTCATGAGGTTATTAAGTGATATGACATGAATTTCTGAGCACTCAGATGTCTCCCTAATAATCTCAATAATAAGGTTGCCTGCATGTGTATGGATTCTCTCCATTACTATTAAAGGGACACATAAGGGAGTGTGCAATTCTCAGTGATGGTGGCAGTCCCATTGTCATTCCTTCACAGACCAGAGTATTTAAGGTCAACATCTACTAATCATCAAAAGAAAAAGATAGGAAAACAGGTGATAAACACCTAGGAGTCAATGAGTAAAGGCCACGTCTCACTAAGGATGGTGTCACACACAGCGACAATGACAACGACGTCGCTGCTACGTCACCATTTTCTGTGACGTTGCAGCGACGTCCCGTCGCTGTCGCTGTGTGTGACATCCAGCAACGACCTGGCCCCTGCTGTGAGGTCGCCGGTCGTTGCTGAATGTCCAGCTTCATTTTTTGGTCGTCACTCTCCCGCTGTGACACACACATCGCTGTGTGTGACAGCGAGAGAGCGACGAAATGAAGCGAGCAGGAGCCGGCGTCTGGCAGCTGCGGTAAGCTGTAACCAGCGTAAACATCGGGTAACCAAGGGAAGACCTTTCCCTGGTTACCCGATATTTACCTTCGTTACCAGCCTCCGCCCTTGCTGCCAGTGCCGGCTCCTGCTCTGTGCACATGTGGCTGCAGTACACATCGGGTAATTAACCCGATGTATACTGTAGCAAGGAGAGCAGGGAGCCAGCGCTAAGCAGTGTGCGCGGCTCCCTGCTCTATGCACTGTGACATGTAGCTGCAGTACACATTGGGTTAATTAACCCGATGTGTACTGTACCTAGGAGAGCAAGGAGCCAGCGCTAAGCGCGGCTCCCTGCTCTCTGAACTGTGACATGTAGCTGCAGTACACATCGGGTTAATTAACCCGATGTGTACTGTACCTAGGAGAGCAAGGAGCCAGCGCTAAGCACGGCTCCCTGCTCTCTGCACATGTAGCACAGCGACGTTATGATCGCTGCTGCGTCGCTGTGTTTGACAGCTAAGCAGCGATCATAACAGCGACTTACAAGGTCGCTGCTACGTCACAGAAAATGGTGACGTAACAGCGACGTCGTTGTCGCTGTCGCTTAGTGTGAACCCAGCTTAAGCAAGATCGCTAGCAACATCGACGACCTGCTAGCGATGTTGCTGTGTGTGACATCCAGCAACAACCTGGCCCCTGCTGTGAGGTCGCTGGTTGTTGCTGAATGTCCTGGACCATTTTTTAGTTGTTGCTCTCCTGCTGTGAAGCACACATCGCTGTGTGTGGCAGCGACAGAGCAATAACTAAATGTGCAGTGAGCAGGGAGCCAGCTTCTGCGGACGCTGGTAACCAATGTAAATATCGGGTAATCAAGAAACCCTTTCCTTGGTTACCTGATATTTACCTTCGTTAACAGCGTCCACCGCACTCACGCTGTCAGTGCCAGCTCCCTGCTCCCTGCACACATAGCCAGACTACACATCGGGTAATTAACCCGATGTGTACTCTGGCTAGGAGTGCAGGGAGCCAGCGCTAAGCGGTGTGCGCTGGTAACCAAGGTAAATATCGGGTTGGTTACCCGATATTTACCTTAGTTACCAAGCGCAGCATCGCTTCCACGCGTCGCTGCTGGCTGGGGGCTGGTCACTGGTTCCTGTTGAGATCTGCCTGTGTGACAGCTCACCAGCAACCTGTGTAGCGACGCTCCAGCGATCCCTGCCAGGTCAGGTTGCTGGTGGGATCGCTGGAGCGTCGCTTAGTGTGACGGTACCTTAAGGCTGGCGCCACACGGGGATCTACTGCGATTCCCTCGCATGACACTCTGCTCACGCTGGCAGTACAGCAGAGCTGAGTGTCATGCGAGTGTCCCTGCGACTGAGGTCCGTTCGTGCGAGCAGACCTCAGCTGCGGGAGCGGGCCGGCACGGAGGAGGGGAGGGAGGGATTTATCTCCCTCTCTCCTCCGTAGCCGGCTATTGCCATTCTCGCCCTGCACTCGCGGTATACCGTGTACTGCGAGTGCAGTGCGATTTTTTTCTCGCCCCAATGACTTGAATGGGTGCAAGAGAAACCATGATCGCATTACAATCGCAGCATGCTGCGATTGTTGTCTTGGTACGATTAGGACTGAGAAAATAATCGCTCATGTGCGCTGACACACAGGCTAATATTAGTCCGAGTGGAATGCGATTGTATATGCACTCCACTTGCACCGTTTTTCTCACCGTGTGGCTTAGGCCTTAATGACAGGGAAATAAATCTCATTAAACTTAGCTTTTGCTTGTCTACATTAACAAGCCTCCCCGAAACTAAGAATTGAGCATGAGTACAAAGACGATATACTTTAACTCAATCGGTGGAGTTATGACTCCTTTGGAAAAGTGCTTGTTACTTGAAATCTGTGTGTCCCTTCAAAATCCCACCCAGAGGTCCATAGGTAGCCTCAAGATGAGAGTGTAGGAGATTGTTTATCTTACCCTAATAGGCCCTTAAGGTACTGTCATACTAAGCAACATCGCTAGCAACATCGCTGCTGAGGCACAACTTGCTAGTGATGTTGCTGTGTGTGAAATCCAGCAACAACCTCGCCCCTGCTGTGAGGTCGCTGGTTGTTGCTGAATGTCCTGGACCATTTTTTTGTTGTTGCTCTCCCGCTGTGAAGCACACATCGCTGTGTGTGACAGCGACAGAGCAACAACTAAATGTGCAGTGAGCAGGGAGCCGGCTTCTGCGGACGCTGGTAACCACGGTAAACATCGGGTAACCAAGAAGCCCTTACCTTGGTTACCCGATATTTACCTTCGTTACCAGCGTCCGCCGCTCTCAGCTGTCAGTGCCGGCTCCCTGCTCCCTCCACAGTTAGCTGGAGTACACATCGGGTAATTAACCCGATGTGTACTGTGGCTAGGAGTGCAGGGAACAGGGAGCCGGCACTGGCAGTGTGAGAGCGGCGAACGCTGGTAACGAAGGTAAATATCGGGTAACCAAGGGAAGGGCTTCTTGGTTACCCGATGTTTACCGTGGTTACCAGCGTCCGCAGAAGTCGGCTCCCTGCTGCCTGCACACGTAGCAGAGTACACATCGGGTAATTAACCCGATGTGTACTGTGGCTAGGTGTGCAGGGAGCCAGCGCTAAGTGGTGTGCACTGGTAACCAAGGTAAATATTGGGTTGGTTACCCGATAATTACCTTAGTTACCAAGCGCAGCATGCTTCCACGTGTAGCGACGCTCCAGCAATCCCTGCCAGGTCAGGTTGCTGGTGGGATCGCTGGAGCGTTGCTTAGTGCGACATCTCACCAGCGACCTCCTAGCAACTTACCAGAGATCCCTATCAGGTTGTATCGTTGTTGGGATCGCTGGTAAGTTGTTTAGTGTGACTGGGCCTTTAGTTCTGTTGTATCGGTCCTCATTCCTCCCAGATGTCATCTGTTGATCCTATAGCCAATGTCACCAGTGGAGAATATACATCTCATTACAGGCCAAATAAAAATCGCAATGAGTAGAATAAAAAAGCAGCTGCAGCAACAGTCAGCCTTGGGTTTAGATAAGTAGCAGGTAACCTGTGGGTATGTATACCATTTCACATACTGTATATTACCATCTACACCCAATCATAGGGAATTATTGTTTTGTGTAAAAGGAGGGATGTAACAGTACATAGGAGTCAAGTTACTCCAATGTGACGCCCTGGCCGGGCCAGGTAGTCACAGATAGGCCCCTGCACTACACCTTTCCCTCACAGGTGACATCAACCGACCTTAAAACCCTAGTCACCCCCCTCAGGGCTAGATGGTGTCACGGCCGGGCGGTCGGGCAGACCCAGGAGGTGGATCCACTGGACCGAACTCGAAGATGGTGGTAGGGAGTCCGGCAGCTGAAGCACTGATGGGCAGCAGAACAGTCCGTGCAAGTGAAGGCAGCGGAGAAGTCCCTGGGACCACGGAGTCACAGATGGTAGTCCTGGTGACGTAGCTCAGGTTCGGAAGCCGAGATGATATCAGGCGGGGTCCGGAACCTCAGGAGCGAGATGACGGGTCACCGCAGGGATCCGAGATGGTACGGACTGTCAGATGGCAGACGGACAGTGTGCGGGGTTCAGGATACGGCTGACTGGATGGCGAGGCAGGTACGGCTCTACAAAGAGAGATAGGTGAGTACAGGCACATAAACACCAGGAGACCTGACTCCTAGCTCAGGGAACACGAAGATCAGGCCCCGCCCCCTTGGACAATAACCCCCTTTATACCCAGTACCTGTTCAACCTCATTTCCTGTTAATGGACGCTGGCCCTTTAAGAAAGGGTCAGTGACCGCGCGCGCGCCCTAACGCGCATGCGCGCCGCCCGGGTGCCAGAAGCCAGGGAAGGAGGCTGAGAGGAGGACGCAGGAGAGCCGGCCAGGTCCTGGGAAGCCGTCGGGCGCCGGGATCGGGGACCAGGGGGCCTGGGACGGACGGAATCCGGGGGCTGAGGAGCGGGCAGCGTGGCAGGTGAGCCGGGGAGCGGGGGTGAGGACCCGGGGAGCGTGACAGTACCCCCCCCCCCCACGCCCCCCACCCCGCAACCGGGACATGAAGGCACGGATAAGAGGAGTGCCCACGTTCTCCCTGGGCTCCCAAGACCTATCCTCAGGACCATACCCTTCCCAGTCCACCAGGAAGAACTGCCGACCTCGTACGGTCTTCATGGCCACGATATCCCTTACCGCATAGATGTCGTCATCGGCAATAGGTGGAGGGGCCGGACTGGCAGCATCGGAGAAGGGACCAAGGATAACCGGCTTGAGCAGGGAGACGTGGAATGAGTTGGGTATCCTCATCGTGGCCGGGAGCTGTAGCTTGTAGGAAACCTCATTGATCTTGCTGAGGACTTTAAACGGCCCAATGTAGCGAGGACCCAGCTTGTATGATGGTATCTTCAGGCGGACGTACTGGGAAGCAAGCCAGACGAGGTCTCCAGGAGAGAAACACGGAGGGTCCAGACGTCTCTTGTCGGCGTGTCTTTTCATCCGCAGGGAAGCACGCCCAAGGGACGATTTGACAGAGTCCCAAATGTTTGCAAAGTCACGGGCTACTGTATCTGCAGCAGGGACATCCGAAGAGGGGGATACAGGCAATGGGATGGAAGGCTGAAGCCCGTAAACAACATGGAAGGGAGAGCTGGAGGACGACTCACTGAAGTGGTGGTTGTGGGAGAATTCAGCCCAAGGTAGAAGGGCGGACCAGTCGTCATGATGGGCATTGACGTAGTGACGTAAGAAAGAGGTCAAGATTTGATTGACCCTCTCTACCTGGCCATTAGACTGAGGATGGTATGCAGATGAAAAGTCCAGAGTCACTCCCAGATGGTTACAGAGAGCCCTCCAGAAGCGGGAAGTGAACTGAGTTCCTCTGTCTGATACGATGTGTAATGGAAAGCCATGCAAGCGGAAGATGTGTTGTATATAGGCGTCCGCGAGTTCCTGAGCAGAGGGCAGTCCAGCCATAGGGACGAAATGGGCCATTTTAGAGAACCGATCCACCACGACCCATATGACTGTGTGTCCGGATGACAATGGCAAGTCCGTAATAAAGTCCATAGCTATGTGTTGCCACGGAACTGAGGGTATCGGTAGAGGCAGAAGACGGCCATAGGGCAGGTGTTTGGGCGTCTTGTTCCTGGCACAAGAGGAGCAGGCAGAGACAAAGGCGGCGACGTCAGTGCGAAGGGATGGCCACCAGTAATGGCGTACAATCGCACCCCATGTTCTCTTCTGGCCTGCATGGCCGGCTGTTTTTGAGGCATGACCCCAGTGTTACACTTTTAGCCTGTCGGTCTCCGAGACATAGGTCTTCCCGGGTGGTATTTGGGCCAGAGTGACGGGAGCCACCGGAACAATCTTGCTAGGAGGGATGATAGGTTGGGTAGTCTCTTCCTCCTGCTCCATGGGCATGAGGGACCTAGACAAGGCATCGGCGCGTACATTCTTGTCCGCGGGTCGGAAGTGGAGCTGGAAGTCAAACCTGGCAAAGAATAAGGACCACCTGGCTTGCCGTGGGTTCAGTCGCTGAGCGGACCGCAGGTATTCCAGGTTCTTGTGGTCCGTGTAGATGGTCACGGGGTACACTGCTCCTTCCAGGAGGTAACGCCACTCCTCCAGAGCTAGTTTGACCGCCAATAATTCTCGGTCACCGATGGTGTAATTCCGTTCAGGTGCTGAGAAGCTCTTAGAAAAGAAACCGCAAGTCACCATCTTCCCGGAGGAGGATTTTTGCATGAGCACTGCTCCGGCTCCTGAGGAGGAGGCATCCACCTCCAAGGTGAACTGGCGGTTTAACTCCGGTCGGTGGAGTACAGGAGAGGAGGCGAAAGCTCGCTTCAAAGAGCAAAACGCGGCGTCGGCCGCAGGTGACCAGTCCTTTGGTTTAGCCTCCTTTTTGGTCAAAGCGGAGAGAGGAGCAGTCAGGGCGGAGAAGTGCGGGATAAACTGGCGGTAGTAGTTGGCGAATCCCAGGAACCGTTGGATTGCCTTCAGTCCAGAAGGAGGAGGCCAGTTGAGTATGGAGGAGACCTTCTTTGGATCCATCTGCAACCCAGTACCCGAGATGATGTATCCCAGGAAAGGAAGAGAAGACTGCTCAAAGACGCACTTCTCATATTTGGCGTAGAGACGATTCTCTCTCAGTCTTTGTAGAACCAGCTTTACGTTCTCTCTGTGGGTCTGGAGGTCCGGAGAGAAGACAAGGATGTCATCCAGATAAACTACTACACAGAGGTAGAGGAGGTCCCGGAAAATGTCGTTCACCAGTTCTTGGAATACGGCAGGAGCGTTACACAGACCGAAGGGCATCACGCAGTATTCGTAGTGCCCGTCGCGAGTATTAAACGCGGTCTTCCATTCGTCCCCAGAGCGGATACGAACTAGGTTGTAGGCACCCCGAAGATCCAGTTTGGTGAACACACGGGCTCCTCTGAGCCGGTCGAACAATTCGGGGATGAGCGGTAGGGGGTACTTGTTTTTTATGGTGATCTGATTCAAGCCCCGGTAGTCAATGCATGGGCGAAGGTCACCCTCTTTCTTCTTAACGAAGAAGAAGCCTGCTCCCGCAGGAGAGGAGGATCTCCGGATGAATCCCTTTGCCAGGCTTTCCGTGATGTATGTGGACATGGCCCTGGTTTCAGCTGGAGACAACGGATATATCCGTCCTCGAGGTGGTGTTGTTCCTGGGAGCAGGTCGATGGCGCAATCGTAGGGACGGTGTGGCGGAAGTACCTCAGACTCCTTCTTGTCAAAAACGTCCGCGAAGGACCAATAGGCCGAGGGCAGTTCCGGTAGGTTCTCTGGAGCCGGGGGACGTCGGATTGGTTGTAGGGACTTTAGACATCTCTCATGACAGGCAGAGCCCCAACGAGTGATTTCGCCAGTACCCCAGCTGACTGATGGTTCGTGTGTCCGCAACCAAGGAAGTCCCAGCAGGATTTGATGGGACATGTGTGGAAGGACGTAGAGAGCGATGTTCTCGGTGTGCAGAGCACCTATACGCAATTCCACCGGCTTGGTGATCCAGGAGATGGTATCAGAGAGGGGTCTCCCATCCACCGAGGCAATCACTAGGGGCTTATCGAGTGGAGTAACAGGCAGCTGGTACTTGTCCACCGTGGCCTGCTGGATAAAATTGCCTGCTGCTCCGGAGTCGAGGTATGCCTCAGCCGTGAAGCGCGTCTCTCCTGTTGACACTTGTACCGTCCACATAACTGGGTCTGAGAGAGTCCCAGCACCTAGGGTGGCCTCTCCTACCAACCCTAGGCTTTGGAGTTTCCCGGCCTTTCCGGACAGGAGCGTAAGAGATGAGTGCCCTCTCCGCAGTAAAAGCAGAGGCCTTTGGCGAGCCGCTCTGCTCTACGTTGGTCAGACTGTCGTACTCGGTCAACCTGCATGGGCTCGTGGACAGGAATCCCAGCTGTTGATGAGTGAGGCACAGAGGACTTCTGTGGAGGAGGGGAGTGCCGTACTGCACGTCTCTCACGATACAGCTCTTTGGAGCGTTCCTGGAAACGAATGTCCACTCGAGTGGCTAGGGCAATCAGGGCATCTAGGGTGGAGGGCACGTCACGACCCGCCAACTCATCCTTGATGCGACTCGAGAGTCCTTCCCAGAAGGCGGCTGTCAGGGCCTCATTATTCCACCCGAGTTCAGAAGCCAAAGTACGGAAACGGATGGCATATTGGCCCACCGTCAGTGTTCCTTGACGTAGGCGGAGGAGGGATGAAGCAGACGCAGAGGCGCGTCCCGGCTCGTCGAAGGTGCTGCGAAAGGCCTGCAGGAAGTCTTGAAGGTTCTTGGTCATGGGGTCCTCCTTCTCCCACAAGGGGTTCATCCACGCCAGCGCCTCGCCCTCCAGATGAGACATTATAAAGGCGACCTTGGCTTGGTCAGAGGCGAACAGATGTGGCAGCTGCGTGAAATGAAGGGAACACTGGTTTATGAAGCCCCTGCAGGTCTTGGGATCTCCAGCATAACGAGGTGGTGACGCCAAACGGAGACGGGAAGCATCTGAAGAGGCTGCCACTGGTGCGGGAGCCATGGCTTGCCTAGCTGGGGACCTGGGTGCCGCAGGCGTCATTGATGCTTGTAACGTGTACAGGCGGGTGTCCACGGAGGTCATAAATTGCAACATGCGGGTCTGGACTTCATGCTGACGTTGGAGTTCCTCTTGCAAGGCCGCTAGTGCTGCAGCGGGATCCATGGCCTGATCTTACTGTCACGGCCGGGCGGTCGGGCAGACCCAGGAGGTGGATCCACTGGACCGAACTCGAAGATGGTGGTAGGGAGTCCGGCAGCTGAAGCACTGATGGGCAGCAGAACAGTCCGTGCAAGTGAAGGCAGCGGAGAAGTCCCTGGGACCACGGAGTCACAGATGGTAGTCCTGGTGACGTAGCTCAGGTTCGGAAGCCGAGATGATATCAGGCGGGGTCCGGAACCTCAGGAGTGAGATGACGGGTCACCGCAGGGATCCGAGATGGTACGGACTGTCAGATGGCAGACGGACAGTGTGCGGGGTTCAGGATACGGCTGACTGGATGGCGAGGCAGGTACGGCTCTACAAAGAGAGATAGGTGAGTACAGGCACATAAACACCAGGAGACCTGACTCCTAGCTCAGGGAACACGAAGATCAGGCCCCGCCCCCTTGGACAATAACCCCCTTTATACCCAGTACCTGTTCAACCTCATTTCCTGTTAATGGACGCTGGCCCTTTAAGAAAGGGTCAGTGACCGCGCGCGCGCCCTAACGCGCATGCGCGCCGCCCGGGTGCCAGAAGCCAGGGAAGGAGGCTGAGAGGAGGACGCAGGAGAGCCGGCCAGGTCCTGGGAAGCCGTCGGGCGCCGGGATCGGGGACCAGGGGGCCTGGGACGGACGGAATCCGGGGGCTGAGGAGCGGGCAGCGTGGCAGGTGAGCCGGGGAGCGGGGGTGAGGACCCGGGGAGCGTGACAGATGGACACACCAGGGGTCGGAACCAGGCGGTTGGAAAACGCCCACCAAGGAGTCGAGACTGCCCGGGGCGGGAAAACAGAGAGTCTACAGACAGATCAGTTTGAGAGTTCAAGGAGAGTGTAGGTCAGGCCTGTGTGTCAGACCTGAAGTAAACTGACAGATACCCCAGGATAGGAGCCCTGGTGCCTTTGGCTAGGAGGCAGACGGCGGTCTCCGTCTGCAGGAGCCAGGAAGACGGCTCGGTTGAACCGAGGTGGACCGGGACAGGGTAGTGGCCTGCCGGTACCGACCCGAGGAACCGACTCGTAAACCGGAGCACACAGGGGGGTACTCATACCCTGAAGCTAGGTCCAGAAGCGACTGGAACTGGTTAATTAACTGATTGAGGCCAGGACTAGAGGTCCTGTCCCACCAAAAGTCCCGATTGAAGGCAACAGCCCACCGAGGGGGATAACAGTCCACCGCCAGGGCTCAGAGATCCCACGGGCCAGCATCTGCGGGCAAGGGCTCCTTAGGCCACATCCAGCCCGGAGCGGACTCCTGAAGTTGCAAGCACAGGCAGTCCACCATTACACAAAAGTGAAGGAGAAAAACAGAGACCACTAGCCGGGTGGGGGACCAGAACGCAGCCGGCTGCGGGCACTGACCACCATCACCTTGGTTTACCAGAGACTCGTGTGTTTCCTTCACTAGTGAGTACACGAGTACCCTGCGGTTGCCCATCTCCCTGCACCAGCGAATCCCAACGGGTCTCGGGGCCATCATCCCTGCCCATGGAGGGGTTAACAACTTGCTGCACAACATCTCCCCCGGGTGCCCCATAACTGCAGTGGTGGTGTCCAAACTCACCACATACCGTGGGTCGCGTCACGAACCTAGTACGGCCCAGCCCGTACATATACGTCCCACATCCACCACCCTCAAACCCTATTCATTCGGAGTGTCTGCGGGATCCTCCGGGTACGGAGACCCTCAAGCCACCCACCGGAAGGCCCGGACCTGAGCAGTGGCAGACTGCCGGCAGGGGGGCGGCACACCAACATAGTGGAACTGACCCATAAGAGGAGCCGGGCAAAGCCCATCCAACCCTCATTCATGTTAGATAGCTCTTGGCTACATGATGGTTTGGTTGATCGTTCAGTTTGCAGCTATCTCATCCGACTCTCCCATACACAGCAGTGCTCGCTGTGTTCAGCGTTCCTGTGTTGTCTAAGAGAGAGACACTTTTGACATGTTCACGTCTTATCTCAAGGAGAACAAAAAGATCGGTGTCCAACATTGGACTGAGTGTCTGGAGGCCCACATTGGTTCTGTCAATGTTAGGCCAATGAGTACTGTTGCCTTATGTGTGTATTTTTAAAGGGATATTCCCATCTTCAAGATCCTATCCAAATATGTAGTAGGTGTAATAATAATAATAATAATAATAATAATAATAGCAAATACCTCCAATTAGAAACATAGTATAGTTCTTCGGATTCACTGTCGCTTACCTCATGTTCAGGGCATTGCAGAACCTTAAGTATCCATTGTTATGACCACTAGCAACGAACTGGCTGTCACGATATGCGTGGTCATAACTATGGATGCCTAAGGTCCTGCAATGCTCTGAACATGAGGTAAGAGACATAGGGAATCAGGAGAACTATACTACATTTCTAATTGGAGGTATTTGCTAATATTTTTATTACACATTATTAGGATAGGATCTTGGAGATGGGAATACCTCTTTAAACACACCTCTACCATGTTCATACCTCAATCTATCTAGTCTTTCCTTACGATCTATTAAGATGGCCTAGTTCTGCCCATAATCAAGCCCTGGTCATCTATTTATATGAGGGCCATGTGCTGCCAATAAAAATGATTTTTATGTTGGCATAAACTTTGTGATTAGCCCATGACCAAGAGTTTGTCAGCTGATCTGTTGCATTAGAATAAGCCATCAATATGTAATCATTAGGGTCCAACTCTTTCTGGCACACCGAGCAATGAGCCTTTTGAAAAAGAGTCAGGACTCCTGTGAATGCCACAACCTCTTCATTGTTCACATATGGTTTTACACCAGGTCATACTGCACACATCCTACTTTTCACATTGCTTGTGCTCGGTATTGCAGCCGGGTCCTATAGCAAGAACGAATAGGATGGTATTGTGCAGTACAGAGCAATATAATTAATGAAGGGAACACAGCTCTTGCATACCTCTCCGGATGGAAATTTGACATGTGTGCCGAATGTCAGAATCCCACTGATACTAACGATAGTCCATCAGTTTTAAAAATATAACCTCATTTAAAAGATAACCATCTTAGAATTGTGGATGTTGGGGAGCACCATTTAACTTTTCATCTCAGACACCAATAGAAATCTGCCATTGCCCCTAAGAATTCAGTATATTCCATTCTGGTGACAGGTTATATTTAATTTTTTTAGAAATTTGAATTTCCTTAAAAAAAAAACAACAAAAAGTCATGTTGGCAGTAATTTTTGTATTTCCGTTATATATATATATATATATATATATATATATATATATATATATACACTGGAGATTAAAATTAGAGAACAACACTCAATTTCCTAAATGTTAAGGTCATTGTGTAGTCCTGTGTGATTACATGCTAACATGAGTAAACTAGCAGTATTTTAAGCTTATTTCATAAACTGAATTTCTTGTAAAAGACACTAAAAGACATACTTAAATTGTTAATGAGATAAATGAAAAAGAATACTGATCAAAATTAGAGAACCCTTTCAGATACCTGCTAGTTATTCGTGTTAATCTGGCACTGGTAGTAATTTACTTAATCATCTGACAAACCCTATTTAACTGGCAGCCTAACTTTCCAATTTGCAGTGACTTTGCAAAAATAGTTTGCCATTCCAAACTGACTGAAACCCTCAGGTTGTCCAGATGAAGGCCAAAGGGGTGACCCTATCAGCCATAGCAAGAGAAGTTGGTCGTTCGATGTCTATTCGAGAAACTTGCATCTTGCCAACATCACAAACTCTTTCAAGTCCCCCAAGAAGGATGGTCACCCTCAAAAGACAAATGCAGGAGGGAACGGGATAATGCGGAGACTCACCATGGGTAATCATTTCAACAACATAGCTGGAATTCTTCACCAGTTCAGCCCTGAACAGGGTAAGGATCTGTCTCGGCATACAGTGTCACAACGTTTAAGAGCATTTGGACTGAAAGGCCACTCTGCAGTGACCAAACCTCTCATTAGCAGAAAGAATCAAAGGCTAGACTCACCATTGGTGATGACCATGTTGTGTGGACAGAGGAGAAGTGGTCTTTTTAGTGATGAAACAAGTTTAATTTATTTGATTCTGACGAGAAACATTATGTTCGTCGATAAACTGGGGAAAGACTGACCTTAAAGTGTGTTAAGTAGTCAGTGAAAGATGATGGAGCAAGTGTCATGGTTTTGGAAATGTTTTCTTCAGCAGGAGTTGGACTTCCCATACAGCTACATTGCAGAGTGAATGCAAGTGTGTATCAGAACCTTCTCCAACAAAACGTGGTTCCTTACTTGCGTTCATCACTCAGTCAGAAATTTTCATGCAGGACAATGCCCCCTGTCACACAGCAATACGGGTAAAGCAGGTTCTTGAAACAGAAAACATTGATACAATGAAATGGCCAGCCCAGAGTCCTAATCTAAACCCAATAGAAAACCTCTGGAAAATCTTTGGTGACAAAGTTATGACCAAGAAACCCACAACAGTCAAAGAAGTGTGGAAGAGACTGGAAGAAGAGTGGACCAAAATCACACCAGAGCAGTGTGAGAGACTAGTGATGTCCTGTGGCTACAGATGTGCTGAAGTCATTCAAAGCAAAGGCCTGTACACTTCCTACTAATTGGTGACTGTTGTTACCTTCAGAAAATTTAGTTATAATCTTTCTCTGTGCTACAGTCCTTGTTGTTCTCTATGATCATCGTGTTTTGAGCAAAATAAAGGTTGTATGTTGATAAACTTTGGAACTTTTGTAAAACACTGTCCTAGTGGCATGGTGTACCCCTTAAAATGTTGATCAATGTAGATTACCTTATTTCTGAAAAAAGCAAGTGTCATGAAAAGGGGGGGAGGAAGAGGAAGGAACACCCTCCCTTTCCACTCGACCCAGACTGAGCAAGCACGTGACTCGCTCTCTAGCGCCCCTCTTATATGGAGGCCAATTATGGAATTGCCCGACAATAAGCCAGGAGGCCTCTATTCTACTATGCCGATGATTGAAGGGTTCCCGGTGAGAGTAAGGTATATATTATATATTATAGGTATCCTCCACTACATGAATGAAGAACGTGACCCCCAGAAGAAATACAATGCGCAGATCCCTGCACCTACTTTTATCTGTTCTGTCTTGAGCTCATATGGCCCCCCCTCGTGACATCATCCTGGCTGTGAATTCCCTCCCCCTGCTGCTGGCTGAGAATAATATAACACTGTATTTCCCAGCATAACTGGGCCCCTGAGCTACTCTTACAGAAGATACAGTTAGGTCCAGAAATATTTGGACAGTGACACAAGTTTTGTTATTTTAGCTGTTTACAAAAACATGTTCAGAAATACAATTATATATATATAATATGGGCTGAAAGTGCACACTCCCAGCTGCAATATGAGAGTTTTCACATCCAAATCGGAGAAAGGGTTTAGGAATCATAGCTCTGTAATGCATAGCCTCCTCTTTTTCAAGGGACCAAAAGTAATTGGACAAGGGACTCTAAGGGCTGCAATTAACTCTGAAGGCGTCTCCCTCGTTAACCTGTAATCAATGAAGTAGTTAAAAGGTCTGGGGTTGATTACAGGTGTGTGGTTTTGCATTTGGAAGCTGTTGCTGTGACCAGACAACATGCGGTCTAAGGAACTCTCAATTGAGGTGAAGCAGAACATCCTGAGGCTGAAAAAAAAGAAAAAATCCATCAGAGAGATAGCAGACATGCTTGGAGTAGCAAAATCAACAGTCGGGTACATTCTGAGAAAAAAGGAATTGACTGGTGAGCTTGGGAACTCAAAAAGGCCTGGGCGTCCACGGATGACAACAGTGGTGGATGATCGCCGCATACTTTCTTTGGTGAAGAAGAACCCGTTCACAACATCAACTGAAGTCCAGAACACTCTCAGTGAAGTAGGTGTATCTGTCTCTAAGTCAACTGTAAAGAGAAGACTCCATGAAAGTAAATACAAAGGGTTCACCTCTAGATGCTAACCATTCATCAATTCCAAAAATAGACAGGCCAGAGTTAAATTTGCTGAAAAACACCTCATGAAGCCAGCTCAGTTCTGGAAAAGTATTCTATGGACAGATGAGACAAAGATCAACCTTTACCAGAATGATGGGAAGAAAAAAGTTTGGAGAAGAAAGGGAACGGCACATGATCCAAGGCACACCACATCCTCTGTAAAACATGGTGGAGGCAACGTGATGGCATGGGCATGCAAGGCTTTCAATGGCACTGGGTCACTTGTGTTTATTGATGACATAACAGCAGACAAGAGTAGCCGGATGAATTCTGAAGTGTACCGGGATATACTTTCAGCCCAGATTCAGCCAAATGCCGCAAAGTTGATCGGACGGCGCTTCATAGTACAGATGGACAATGACCCCAAGCATACAGCCAAAGCTACTCAGGAGTTCATGAGTGCAAAAAAGTGGAACATTCTGCAATGGCCAAGTCAATCACCAGATCTTAACCCAATTGAGCATGCATTTCACTTGCTCAAATCCAGACTTAAGACGGAAAGACCCACAAACAAGCAAGACCTGAAGGCTGCGGCTGTAAAGGCCTGGCAAAGCATTAAGAAGGAGGAAACCCAGCGTTTGGTGATGTCCATGGGTTCCAGACTTAAGGCAGTGATTGCCTCCAAAGGATTCGCAACAAAATATTGAAAATACAAATATTTGGTTTGGGTTTGGTTTATTTGTCCAATTACTTTTGACCTCCTAAAATGTGGAGTGTTTGTAAAGAAATGTGTACAATTCCTACAATTTCTATCAGATATTTTTGTTCAAACCTTCAAATTAAACGTTACAATCTGCACTTGAATTCTGTTGTAGAGGTTTCATTTCAAATCCAATGTGGTGGCATGCAGAGCCCAACTCGCGAAAATTGTGTCACTGTCCAAATATTTCTGGACGTAACTGTATGACCCTTAATTTTGTCATTGTGAATTGATCTCTGTTTTGATAGGAAATATGAGAGTCCTGTGGGCTTCCTGTGGCCAGTTATTAATTATGGAAGGCTACGCACATCATACAGTTTTGCCGAAATATGTGTTACGTGCGTCTGGCCCTCAGGGATATGAAAATATTCCTGTCTTGTATGTGGGGGCGATGTACCCCCCAATATTGAAACTCTTCTGACGGTTCCGAATCGTCTGGCGGAGATGTTTGAAGCTAGGTTATAAACCTGAAGCTCCCCTCCCACCTCCTGTGTAGGGCAATTCACTCCGCAGGGGGTGTGCTGGTTCAAGAGCTATCCTAATTGGATTTTGACACCTTGAGTTTTACATTTGCTGGCTAACAAACAATTTCCTCAAGTTAATTAGCATACTGATTGAAGCCTCCTTAGGCATCAAGGCCCAGTCACACACAACGAGATACCATGGTCATACCTTGACAAGATGGCGGCTATAGGAATATGGCTTAATAGATCAGAATATATCCCTATTTCCTCACACCTCCCTCCTTTAGAGGGCGCTAGGGGGCAGCACATTCCGGTATTCCCCTGTGCGTCCATTGGCGACCTCTCCTTGTCGAGACAGACCGTCTGTGTTACCATGGTCACGGACCTTCTTGTGGCGAATGGTGAAGTTGTACTGCTGGAGTGCAAGGCTCCATCGCAATAACCTCCCATTCGTCCCGGAGACTGTGTGTAACCAGCTGAGGGGATTGTGGTCTGTCTCCACGATGAAGCGGCGCCCGTATAGGTAGGGTTGCAGATGCTGCAGAGCCCACGCTATGGCTAGGCATTCCTTTTCCATTGTGGAGTAGGCCACCTCCCTCAGCAACAGCTTCCTGCTCAGATACAAGACTGGGTGCTCTTGGCTCGCAGAGTCCACCTGGCTGAGCACCGCACCGAGGCCGAAGTCACTGGCGTCGGTTTGTACTACAAACGGCCGCGTGAAGTCGGCTGCCTGTAGTACTGGTGAGCTGGACAGGGCACCCTTTAGGGCCCGGAAAGCTGTCTCACAGTTCACTGTCCAATCAACTGCAGAGGGCAGCTTCTTCTTGGTGAGGTCCGTCAGGGGCTTTGCCAGGCTACTATAGTGTGGAACAAACCTCCTATAGTACCCGGCGGTCCCCAAGAAGGACATCACCTGCTTCTTGGTCCTGGGGGTGAGCCAGGACGTGATGGCCTTCACTTTCCCAGGCTCTGGCTTCAGAGCTCCCCCACTTACCCGGTGACCCAGGTAGAGGACCTCACTCATGCCCAGCTGACACTTCCCCGGCTTGATAGTCAAACCTGCCTGGTGGATCCGCCTGAGCACCTGTGCTAGATGCCTTAGGTGATCCTCCCAGGTGGGACTGAAGATAGCGATGTACCCTTCATGTCCCTTGAGCAGGGTGTTGACCATCCGCTGGAAAGTGGCAGGGGCATTCTTCATTCTGAAGGGCATCACCGTAGACTCGTACAGTCCAAATGGGGTAATAAAGGCAGAGCGTTCCCTGGCCTCACGAGTCAGGGGGATCTGCCAATATCCCCGGCTCAGATCCATGATGGTCAGGTTCTGAGCCCCGGCCAACTGATCGAGCAGGTCATCGATGCGTGGCATTGGGTACGCATCGGCGACCGTGACAACATTGAGCCCCCTGTAGTCCACGCAGAACCGAGTGGTTCGGTCCTTCTTAGGGACGAGGACTACAGGCAAGGCCCAAGTGCTGTTGGATGCCTGGATCACCCCCAGCTTCAGCATCTCGTCAATCTCCTGATGCTTGTGCTGCTGCACCTCCAGGGAGACCCGATATGCTGAACGCCAGATCGTGGGGTGATTCTCCGTGTCCACGTGAGGGACGGCCAACTCAGTCCTTCCGGGCCAGTTGGTAAACAACTCCCGGAAGGGGTGTAGGGTGGCCCACAGCTGGGACCGTTGGTCCTCCAAAATCTGGTGGCCAACCTCCACATCCTCAATGGATCCACCTGCCCTAACCTGGGCGAGCATATCCAGGAGGGTTTCCACCTCTCCCTGTTCGAACAGGTTGCACACGGGGAGTGCACATGCCTCCCGCTCCTGATGTGCCTTCATCATGTTCACATGGAAGCCCTTCCGCCTTCCACAGGCAGGGTCCAGGGTGACCAGGTACGTTACAGGGTTGAGCTGTTGGTACACAAGGTATGGGCCTTCCCAGGCTGCCTGAAGCTTATCCTGTGGTACGGGGCCTTTTGACCCACTTGGTAGGTCCTCTCACAAGCATTCTGGTTGTACCAACGCTTCTGATCGGCCTGGGCTTGAGCCATATTGTCGTGCACCAACTGCCTCAAGGCCTGCATTTTGTCCCGGAAGCGCACGACATACTCGATGACCGACACTCCAGGGGTGGCCAAATCCCCTTCCCAAACCTCTTTCACCAGAGCCAGGGGGCCCCGCACATGTCGCCCGTACAGGAGCTCAAAAGGTGGGAATCCCGTTGAGGCCTGTGGAACCTCCCGATAAGCAAATAACAAGTGGGGGAGATACCGCTCCCAGTCACGCCCATGGGAGTCAACCAACATCTTAAGCATCTGCTTTAAGGTGCCATTGAACCGCTCGCACAGGCCATTAGTCCGTGGATGGTACGGGCTGGCCACCAGATGTTGCACCTGGATTTGCTTACAGAGGGACTCCATCAGCTGTGACATGAATTGGGTCCCCCGGTCAGTGAGCATTTCCTGGGGAAAACCCACTTGGGAGAAAATCTCCAGCAATGCGGTGGCCACTTTGTCGCCCCGATTGGACGACAAGGCTACTGCTTCAGGGTACTGGGTGGCATAATCTACTACCGTTAGTATGAAGCGTTTCCGGAGCTGCTGGGGATGGCCAGCGGGCCGACCCGATCCACAGCCCCCCTCCTGAAAGGCTCATCAATGATGGGCAAAGATACCAGTGGGGCTTTGGGGCGTGGCCCCGCCTTCCCCACTCTCTGACAGGTGTCACACGAACGGCAGTAGGCAACCACATCGGCCCCAATCTTTGGCCAGTAGAAATGCTGGGTTAACCTGGCCTTGGTCTTAGCGATCCCTAGGTGTCCTGCCATCGGAATCTCATGTGCAATTCGCAACAACTCCGTCCGGAATGGATAGGGTACCACCAACTGTCGGTCCCTGGGACACACCTTCGGTGAACCCTGCTGGACCGTGACTCGGTACAGCCGTCCTTGGTCCCAGAGCACTTGTTCTGGGTCCGAGTCTGAGGGAGGCTGTGCCGCCTGCTCCTTATGAGCTTTCACGCTGTCGTCAGCTTCTAACGCTGCCTGAAACCCCTGACTAGATGTGGCCAGAATTGAGGAGACTGCCACGTCTTCAGTCAGTACCCCGGGACCTGTGTCCTGGACTCCGCCTGACTCGGCTGCCACTCGGTCAGAAGGGGAAGAGCTATCGGACCTCCGGGAGGCCCTTTGGGTTCTGGCACTCCCACTGCGGGTGACAGCGGCCACAGCCGCTGTTACTGTGGGTCGTGCCTGCTTCTCCTTCATTCTTGACCAAGTCGCCGGTTCAGGCAGACCTATCTGGCTTCCTGACACCCCAGTTGTGAGGGAACCCTGCACCGAGATCTTACCTGGGAGCACTTCCGCTCCTGAGCCAGCCCCAATCTCACCTGCCTGTTCTCCCCATGCAGCAGCAGAACCCCGCTGTGAAATCTCTGGGGACCCCGAATTTGCTGTGCTCGCTCCCTGCAGTATCCTGCGCTCTGCTTATCCCTGCAGAGGGCAACAGATCCCAGCTCACTGGCTAATCACCTGCAAAGGCATTGTCACACCTTTCTCTGACCCCCTCCCCTGTCACAGCTGCAGCTGCGTGTGTGTGTGTGTCTGTGGTGTCAGTGTAAGCAGAAGACCCAGAACTCCCTCCCTCCTCCCTTACATCATGTACAGATAACACATAAACATCACCAGGGGGTATGTCAGTACTGGCTGAAAGATCAGTCCTTGGGGATTCAGGGGCCTCAAACTGGAAGGTTATCCGCCCCAAATCTGTCCCAAGTAACACTAATAGTAACAAGTAACAACTAATCCTATCAGTTATTCCCAATTCTCTCACCCCTCGTCCTGTGCCCCAATCCAAATAAACCTTGGAGACGGGCATCGCCGGTTCAATGCCTCCAATCCCAGAGACAGCGAGGGTTTTTCCGGGTACCAAGTCTTGGGGGGGCACCATTTCAGGCCGTACCAGAGTCATCTCAGCGGCGGTGTCTCGCAGTCCCATGGTCATAGACCGGCCGACGGTGACAGATTGGAAGTTGTCCAGGGACCTACCACCACCCCCACCCACACACATCACCGTGGATGGCCTTTGGGACGGGGACGGGGACGGGCCTTGGGGCACTGAGGGCACATGGCCTTGAAGTGTTCAGTTTGGTTGCACTGGTGGCACCGTCTTGGTTCTGCCACTGACATGGAGAGGGGAGTCGAGAGGGACACCCCCTGCAATCTAGGGGCAGGTGGGGCAGTTGCAGGATTCATCTTACCCCCTCTCCAGGGGCTGCTGGCGGCCGCTCTCTTGGCCTCAGGGGCCCGATTGTTGGTGTAGTCATCTGCCAGGGTGGCCGTAGCAGTGGACCCCTTTGGCTTCTGGTCTCGGATGAACTGGCGGAGATCCTCAGGGCAGTTCTGTGTCGCCCTGGGCAAGCCAGGGGACACAGGTCACAACACCACTACACTCCACACTCCAGGTAGGCACACCTGCTAACCCAAAAATCCTTGTTGCCTTCCTCCAGCAGGCTGTTGATGCACACCAGGGGGTGGGCCAGGCGGTTGGCTCCGCCCACCAAGGAGCTCACAACTCTGGAGGCAGGAAGTAACCAGGCAGATTAGCCCAGGCAGGGCTTGAGTAAACAGCAGATTAGCCCGGGGAGGGCAAGAGTGAAGTCCAGTGAAGGGCTAGAGTAAACAACAAGAAGTGAAAGTAAGGAAAGGAAAGTGGAAAAGGAGGAAAGCAAGAAGTGGAGACAGCGCAGAGGAAGTGCAAAGCCTGAGAGCCCAGCTGTGTGTAGGGCTAGAGCAGCAAGGTCAGCGACGGCGGTGACTGTCCGGAGTGGGACGGTTCGGAAGTTCCTGGAAGGACCCCGTTGGCTGTGTGCCCGGTGGTCTGGAGCAGTGTTCCGAAGGACGGTCAGCACCAGGGCAGGGGCCTCTCGGACCCCGGCAAGGCTAGGAGTCGCCCAATTTGCCGAATCCGTCAGTGAAGGGGACGCAGATCCCCCAGCAACAAAGTCCCTATTGACGGCAACAGCCCGACCATTACCGGGGAGACACCGCCACCGCCAAGGCACCAGTTTCCCCAGGGCCAGCGCCTGCGGGCAAAGTGTAGAGCTCCTCCGGCCCAGATTGCAGTCGGGGAGCGGGTAACCGGAGGGAATCCACCGATACCATCAGACAACACAGGTGCAAGGAGGAGAGACATCACCGTCACCTACCGGGAGTGCAGGTGCAGCCGTCTGTGGGACCGTCCTACCAGCCGTTGGTTTACCGTACAAACTGTGTCCGTGTCTGAGGCTGAGTGAGTACCACAGTGCCGCAAGGCACAGCGCTGCCCCCGCGTCCCTGCGCCCTCCAGGCCCTACACTTTACATCTCTTCACCGGGCCCCGGGATCACCAACCCCTACCCACGGAGGGGCAACACAACACCTGGCTGCTCCAATCACCATCCCCGGGACCCCCACACTGAGCAGCGGTGGTGCCATCACCACAACCGTGGGTGGCGTCACGAACTATAATCCCAACAAACACCCCCCTTTCACTCACGGGCGAGGAGTGTCGCTCGAGACGCCCCGGGATCCGGCCCGCAGCTCGAGCCACCAGGAGAAACTGCCGGACCCGAGCAGAAGGGGTGAGCGCGGTGTGCTGACACCCTCCTCCCCACCCGCGACAACTTGGCGTCACGAACAGGATCTTACCGCTCTGCCGTCTGGTAGAGGTGCGCCTTGTTACCGCCGGAGGTATCCGGCAGAAAAATTTCAGAAGCCGCCATCTTTGGCGCGAAAAGTTCCCGCTCGAGCGTCTTCTCGAGCAGTAGAGGCGCGAAGGCCAAAACTCCGCCCCGAGAGAGGAGGGGCCGGAAAGAGCTAAGGGGGACGGAAACAAGATGTCTGCGCCCGACGGAGCCGCTGGAGGAGCGGTGGTCGCAGCCGCAGCGGCACCCGCGGATGGGAATGGGCCTGCCCAGGTCCCGGCCGTACTGGCGGGAGGTGCCGAGGCCCCCGCGCTTACTCAGGTCATGCCGTTTTCCTTGCCCTATGCGCCCGGAGCTGCCTGGCTACCGCAGTATGACGGGAAACCGGATGCCTTGCAGGCCTTCCGGAAAAAGCTTAACCCGTTGCTAGAGCTGTACCCCCTGACTGATAAGCAATGTGCAGCGATAGTGCTAGGACAGCTAACCGGTGCGGCGGAGCAGGAAGCGGAGACCTGGGCCGAGGGGGACCGGCTCTCTGTAGCCACCATCTTCGAGAAGCTACAGACTGCCTTCGAGACCCGGACTGAAGCTGAGCTGAGGATGCAGTTTTACCAGTGCCGGCAACGAGCTGGGGATAGCATTCGGGACTATGCTCTACGTCTGCAGACCGCCCTCCGCACGCTGAAGCGGGTGAATTCTATTAATGAGGCGGATAGCAATAAGATGTTAGTGGAGCAATTTGCGCAGGGGATGAGGTCCCCTGAGGATCGTAAACAACTCCGGCTGTGGGCCCTGGAACACCCTGATGTGGACTTTGCTGTGTTAAAGGAGCGGGCTATCAAAGCACTACAGCCCCCAGCTGCTGAAGCTCTGGAACCCGTCCTGTGGCCCGTCGAGACAGCTCCCGTTGTGGCGGCCCCAGCTAAACCAACCTCCTTACTACCCGCAGCCTCGAGCAGCACAGTGGAAGAACTGGCAGCCCAGGTCCGTCGCCTGGACGGAGACCTTGCCAAAATCCTTGCTGCGCTTCAACCTCTGACCAGATCTCAGCCCCCAGCGCAGATACAGCTTGCTGACAGTCCCGAAGATGTTCCCTGGATGCAGCAGAGAAGCGCTAACAACCCGCGGAGCAGACCTCCAATCTGCTACAAGTGCCGTAAGCCGGGCCATGTTTACCGACAGTGCCCGTTAAACGAGCAACCCCTGGGGCCCCGGGCCAATCCTCAGGAGTAGAACACCGTGGCCCCCCGGACTGGCGAGACCGATAGGTCGGGGCCCGCCCTATCATCCCTGTGGCTGTGGACGGCATACCCGTGATGGCTCTCCTGGACACTGGATCACAGGTAACTACCATACCGTACACATTGTATCAGCGATATTGGGCCACAGACGAGCTGGCGCCTCCAGACAATAGTATAAATTTGATTGCCGCTAATGGACTTCCATTGACCCAGGTGGGGTATAAAGAGGTGGCTATGACAGTGGGGCAAGCTGAACTGCAACACCAGGGTATGATTGTGATCATGAATGAGCCTAGTGATCATAACCCGAAAATAGTGTTGGGAACCAATGTGATGGAACACTGCATGGCTGATGTGCTGAACCTTTTGCAGCAGCTAGCCGCCACGGCGGCGGGGAGCCGGCAGAGGGCTGTGCAGCGTGAGATCCGCGCCCTGATGTACCGCCAGCATGTAAGCTCAACCGGAGGGGAGATTGGTGGAGTGCGAGTGATGGATGTTGCTCCATTGACTGTGCCCCCTAGGAGTGAGATGATGATCTGGTGTAGGGCAGCAGTAGGGCCTCAGGGGCGTGACTACCCTGCGATGATGGAGCCCATGCCTTCCGAGCACTGGCCCACTGTAGTGGCCGCCCGAGGGGTGGTAGATGTGAAGAAAGGGAGAGTGCCTGTGAGAGTGTTGAACTGTGGGGAGGAAGAAGTCAGGCTCCCCCGGTATGCCACCATTGCCAAGCTGCTCACCCTGGACCCTCACACTATCCAGGAAGCCCGTCCATCCACACTCCCACCTACCACCAGCACTTCCCCACCCCAGGGGGACACCAAAGAGTGGCACCAACAGCTACATGTGGGCACTGATGATACCCCTACACATCACAGGGCAGGGGTACACAGGGTAGTGCAGGAGTACGAACAGGTTTTCAGTAAGCACCCCCTAGACTTTGGGAAGATCAAGGGGGTCCAACACCACATTCCCACGGGTGAACATCCCCCTATCAAAGAGAGGTATAGACCTATTCCCCCTGCACATTATCAGTGTGCCAAAGATATGTTGAAGAATATGAAGGAGGCAGGGGTTATTCGGGACAGTTGTAGTCCCTGGGCCGCTCCGTTGGTACTGGTCAAGAAGAAGGATGGTACCATGCGGATGTGTGTGGACTACCGGAAGATCAACCAGATAACCCATAAAGATGCCTATCCATTGCCTCGTATTGAAGAATCTTTGGCTGCACTGAGAACTGCAAACTACTTCTCGACCCTTGACCTCACCAGCGGATACTGGCAAGTGGCCGTGGCCCCCGAGGACCGGGAGAAGACCGCCTTCACCACCCCGATGGGGCTATGCGAATTCAATAGCATGCCGTTTGGGCTGTGCAATGCCCCTGGGACCTTCCAACGATTGATGGAGTGCTGTCTGGGACATTTAAACTTCGAGACCGTCCTGCTGTATTTGGATGATGTGATTGTTTATTCCCAGACGTATGAGGCCCATCTGGAGCACCTGGCCGAGGTGTTCGCGTCCCTTGCCAAGTTCGGGATGAAGTTGAAGCCCTCGAAGTGCCATCTGCTGAAACCCAGGGTGCAGTATCTCGGACACGTGGTGAGTGCGGATGGTGTCGCCCCCGACCCTGAGAAGATCACTGCCATCCAGGGCTGGCCGAGACCAACCACAGTGAGGGAAGTAAGGCAGTTCCTGGGTCTGGTGGGGTACTACCGGCGCTTTATAAAGGGGTACACGAAGATGGCTGCCCCCATGCAAGATCTCCTCGTGGGACAGACCAAAGGTGGTAGACCTATTGGAGCTCCACTGTCGTGGGAGGACAAGCATGAGGAGTCCTTTGGCCAGTTGAAGGCGGCCTTGACCGGAGAAGAGGTCTTGGCGTACCCTGACTATGGGCGCCCGTTCATCCTCCACACGGACGCCAGTAACGTGGGGCTAGGAGCGGTCTTGTCCCAGGTCCAGGATGGGAAGGAGAAGGTGATTGCCTACGCCAGCCGAAAACTCCGGCCGACCGAAAGGAACCCTGAGAACTATAGCTCCTTCAAGCTCGAGCTATTGGCGTTGGTGTGGGCTATCACAGAGCGATTCCGCCACTACCTGGCGGCGGCAAAATTCACCGCGTTTACGGACAACAATCCGCTAACTCACCTGAACACGGCCAAGTTGGGCGCGCTGGAGCAGCGGTGGGTAGCCCGGTTAGCCAACTATGATTTCACCATAAAGTACCGAGCTGGTCGTGTCAACATCAATGCAGATGCACTCTCCCGGATGCCCCATTTGTCAGAAGAGGGGTGTGAGGATGACGACCTCGAGGAGATTGAGTTGCCTGCGTTTCACCAGCCGCCTACTGAGAGGGTACAAGTATGTCAGCAACGGGTGGATCTGGACCCGCGGCCCAGTCGAGAGTGGCAGGACGCCCAGGACCAAGCGCCGGCTGTCCGCCTTGTCAAGACCCTGGTGGAACAAGGTGCTATGGGGATAGACCCTGCCGCTCCAGGCGAAGCCCAACGCTTGTGGAAAGAACGAAAACGGCTCTACCTACACCAAGGGAGGCTGTACCGTGAGCTGATCAACCCAAAGACCCATGAGAAAATATGCCAGTTGATCGTTCCTCAAGCTGAGGTCGCTACTGTCCTGCGGGCATACCATGATGGTGCTGGCCACTTCGGGTGGAAGAAGCTACAGATGCTGTTGAGGGAGCGGTTCTATTGGAGTGGGATGCGTGAATCGGTGGAAGCCTGGTGCCGAGAGTGCGGTCCTTGCACACTGAGGAGAAAGGACGAGACTAGCCAGAGGGCACCGTTACATCCCATAGTCACCCATCAGCCGCTGGAGCTGGTCGCCCTGGACCATGTCAAACTCACCCCTAGCCGAAGTGGGTACACCTACGCATTGACCATGGTAGACCACTACTCAAGATTCATGGTGGTAGTCCCCGTTAAGGACCTGACTGGTCGAACCGCTGCCCGAGCGTTCCAGGCCTATTTTTGCCGACCCCATGGGTACCCCGAGAAGGTGCTGACCGACCAAGGCCCGGCTTTTGAAGCAGAAGTGTTTCACGAATTCTGCCAGTTGTACGGCTGCAAAAAGATCCGGACCACTCCGTACCACGCCCAAACCAACGGCATGTGCGAGAAAATGAATCACTTGGTCCTGGGGCTCCTCAAGACGTTACCGCTGGAAGAACGGAACATGTGGCCGGAAAAGTTACCCGACTTGGTCGACATGTACAATAATATCCCATCCAGCTCGACGAAGTGCACCCCAGCGTATCTGATGAGGGCCCGGCCTGGCCGCCTGCCGGTGGATCTGGAAATGGGGTTGGAGGCTCCGGAAGCACTCCCTTCCACGGCAGAATGGGAAAGTCGGAGGAGGGCCCAGTACCGGCAAATCCAGGAGTATGTGGAGAAAAACCTCAGTCGAAGTCGAGAACAGCAAGAGCACCGGTTCAACCAGAAGGCGCCTGCAGGTCCTTTCCAGCCAGGAGATGTGGTGCTGAAACGGAAGAGAAAAGCCCACAAACTGGATGACCAGTGGGAGCAAGTCCCTTACGTCGTACAACCCACCGAGTGGGACAATGGGAAGACCTACCAGATCAGTCGTGACCAAGGGGGCACCCTGGCCACAGTTTCTCGGGACCATCTAAAAAAATGACCCCCAGCGTTGAAAGCAGAGGCTGAAGTACCGGTTCCTCCACCAGTGGAAAAGGCAGCAGAGGTAATCCACACTGTAATGGGTGACTTCCCAGCAAACTGGCCTACGCAGAACGGCGCGGTGATCCTTCCAGTGATACTGTTCCCACAACCCGTGGATGAAGAAGTAGTGGAAGCGGTTAACCGTGAGCCAGAACCAGTGCCAGTGCCCAGGGATGAACCTGTACCCAGCCCCCCTGCACCTCCGCCTGCCCCACACTATAGCAGGGAGGAGGAACCGATTGTTCCCTCTACCCCACTGTCTAGCACCGCTGACACCGGGCCCCGAAGGTCCACCCGTTCCAACCTAGGTAGACCCCCACTTAGGTACAGGGAGACCGTTCTATGAGTAAGAGGGGCCCGCAAATGTAAAAGAGTGTTGTGTGTTTGTTTGAAAAAGTTGGAAAGTTTTGAAAAATGGAAAAACACTGATTGAACCGAGTTTGTTACCTGATTATCTGTGTGATTAGCAACCGGCTGGAGCCGGCACCGTTGTCCCCGTGGGGACCGTTTAAGTTTAACAATGCATGGGAACTATCCATGGACAAGCCCGTGAACTCTGCAGGGCAACCACAAACGTTAGTGGCTTGTAAATATGTTGGGTACCGTTACCGTTTCCGCAGGCCGCCTCCGGAGAGGCAGGTTGGAGGGAGGGCCCTGAGCAGAGCAGGCCAGGGCCCAGCCACCAAAGGGACCGGTGGCTACCCTCTGGAGGGGAAGGACAGATCCCGCTCGGGTGACTTGTGCTGGACTGTGGGTCAAGGGGTGCTGCCTGGGTTTTAGGGGCAGCATCAGGGCCAGGTTGCTTGGGTGGGAGAGAGCGGAAACCGTGACCGTACACCGTTGAAACGTTTAAAGTAAAATGTGCCTCCCGTCTTGGGAAGAGTTTATTAAAAATGTCATGCATGTTTGTTTAACCCTGTTATCCCCTTTTTACAGAAAAATAAAACCGGTGTAGGACGGCAGCCCGCGGACGGTCTGCATTTTGCTAAGGGGGAATGTGTCGCCCTGGGCAAGCCAGGGGACACAGGTCACAACACCACTACACCCCACACTCCAGGTAGGCACACCTGCTAACCCAAAAATCCTTGTTGCCTTCCTCCAGCAGGCTGTTGATGCACACCAGGGGGTGGGCCAGGCGGTTGGCTCCGCCCACCAAGGAGCTCACAACTCTGGAGGCAGGAAGTAACCAGGCAGATTAGCCCAGGCAGGGCTTGAGTAAACAGCAGATTAGCCCGGGGAGGGCAAGAGTGAAGTCCAGTGAAGGGCTAGAGTAAACAACAAGAAGTGAAAGTAAGGAAAGGAAAGTGGAAAAGGAGGAAAGCAAGAAGTGGAGACAGCGCAGAGGAAGTGCAAAGCCTGAGAGCCCAGCTGTGTGTAGGGCTAGAGCAGCAAGGTCAGCGACGGCGGTGACTGTCCGGAGTGGGACGGTTCGGAAGTTCCTGGAAGGACCCCGTTGGCTGTGTGCCCGGTGGTCTGGAGCAGTGTTCCGAAGGACGGTCAGCACCAGGGCAGGGGCCTCTCGGACCCCGGCAAGGCTAGGAGTCGCCCAATTTGCCGAATCCGTCAGTGAAGGGGACGCAGATCCCCCAGCAACAAAGTCCCGATTGACGGCAACAGCCCGACCATTACCGGGGAGACACCGCCACCGCCAAGGCACCAGTTTCCCCAGGGCCAGCGCCTGCGGGCAAAGTGTAGAGCTCCTCCGGCCCAGATTGCAGTCGGGGAGCGGGTAACCGGAGGGAATCCACCGATACCATCAGACAACACAGGTGCAAGGAGGAGAGACATCACCGTCACCTACCGGGAGTGCAGGTGCAGCCGTCTGTGGGACCGTCCTACCAGCCGTTGGTTTACCGTACAAACTGTGTCCATGTCTGAGGCTGAGTGAGTACCACAGTGCCGCAAGGCACAGCGCTGCCCCCGCGTCCCTGCGCCCTCCAGGCCCTACACTTTACATCTCTTCACCGGGCCCCGGGATCACCAACCCCTACCCACGGAGGGGCAACACAACACCTGGCTGCTCCAATCACCATCCCCGGGACCCCCACACTGAGCAGCGGTGGTGCCATCACCACAACCGTGGGTGGCGTCACGAACTATAATCCCAACAAACACCCCCCTTTCACTCACGGGCGAGGAGTGTCGCTCGAGACGCCCCGGGATCCGGCCCGCAGCTCGAGCCACCAGGAGCAACTGCCGGACCCGAGCAGAAGGGGTGAGCGCGGTGTGCTGACACCCTCCTCCCCGCCCGCGACAGTTCCACAAGAGTTGTTCTGTGATGAACAAATCCAGGATCTCTGGTCCGGTGGTAAGCTGCAGGCCTTGGGTCCAGTGGTCGTCAGCTCTGGCCAGGGCCCGCCGGTGGTCAGCCCAGGTGTCCTTTGGTCCCTTCTGCAGGCTCCGGAATTTCTTGCGGTAGGATTCCGGAGTAAGGTTGTACTGTTGGATCAGGGCCCGCTTGATAGTGTCATAGCCCTGATCTGCCTCAGCAGGCAAGTCCCCAAGGATGTCCAGGGCCTTACCCCTTAAACGGGGGGTCAGGAACTTAGCCCACTGGTCCTTGTCCAGATGGTGCTGCAGGGAAGTCCATTCAAAGGCCGTCAGAAAAGAGTCCAAGTCTCCATCCTTCTCCAGCACTGGAAAGTCCTCAACCCGGACCTTTGGAAGTTTGGTGTCTTGATTGTCACGGGTGGATGATGAGGGTTGGAACTGAGCTAGCTGCAGCTGGTAGTCACGCTCTGCCTTGCGCACTTGCTCCGCAGCCTCATGCTCTGCCTTGCGCTCTGCCATGAGGTACCGGTAGCCCTCCCGGTCTCCAGCCTGGAGTAGGGCCATAGCCATTTGTAGGAGGGCATCCGAGCCTGCCAGGCTCGGTGGATTGGCAAGTGGTGATCTGCGGCACGCTGCAGAGCCAGGTGATGAGCGACCCTCTGCAAAGCCTAGTGATTCACTGTCCACTGCAGAGTGGAGGACTGGCATCTGGCTTCTTGAGGACCCTTGGGTGAGCTCCTCCTTGTCTTGTCCATAATTGCCAGGTTGCGCGCTGTCCTCTGCAGAGTGGTTCTCTGGCGTCGGGCTCCTGGAGGGCTCATTGATAAGCTCCTCATTGCTGCCCACAGCACCGTTCTCCACCTCTTCGACTCCGGCCATATCCTTGGCCAGTTGCATAGCTCTGCTCCTGGTGCCATCAGCCATTCTTGCAGACTTTGGTCACTGATACAGAACTGCCACCTGATGCACCCACACACCTTACAGTATGTGCACTCTAACACTCTAGTGTTGAGCTGGTCTTAAGAGCCCAGCAGCCACAGCTGCTACTGGCAGTCTTTAGTGTCTGGGAGTATGGGTCTCACACTCACACACACTATTATCTCGATCCCACCTCTGCCACCAATATGTCATGAAAAGGGGGGGAGGAAGGAACACCCCCACTTTTCACCGAACCCAGACCGAGCAAGCACGTGACTCGCTCTCTAGCGCCCCTCTTATAGTCAGGCCAATTATGGAATTGCCCGACAATAAGCCAGGAGGCCGGTATTCTACTATGCCGATAATTGAAGGGTTCCCGGTGAGAGTAAGGTATATATTCCCCCGACTCCTGCGGCGGAATATATCTAATCCGCCCCTGATCTCACGGGTCGCCCCACAATGATCCTTGGCATAAACTCGCTGCCACCAATCGATTACGATAACAATTACGCCGAGCTCACAGACGTTGGATTCAGGATTGAGAAAACAGAACAGCCGAAGATTAAATTATATATTTTTAATCGCCGTAAGGTCTCACTAGATACTACAATATATACAATATGGAATTTACAGAATATATATATATATATATATCTCAGAGTACATTTACAGGTAAGTTATGGATCACAAGCAAGCATACAGATGTATCAATTACCTTAGGGTTGAGGGTTTGGCCCATGCAGGGGGGTACTGTGTGGAGTCAGGGACGTTTCAGGTATCCTCCACTACATGAATGAAGCACGTGACCCCCAGAAGAAATACAATGCGCAGATCCCTGCACCTACTTTTATCTGTTCTGTCTTGGGCTCATATGGCCCCCCCTCGTGACATCATCCTGGCTGTGAATTCTTTCCCCCTGCTGCTGGCTCACTTCCTGTGGCCAGTTATTACTTATGTAGGGCTACGGACATCATACAGTTTTGCCGAAATATGTGTTACGTGCGTCTGGCCCTCAGGAGTATGAAAATATGCCTGTCTTGTATGTGGGGGGTGATGTACCCCCCAATATCGAAACTCTTCTGACGTTTCTGAATCGTCTGGCGGAGATGTTTGAAGCTAGGTTATAAACCTGAAGCTCCCCTCCCACCTCCTGTGTAGGGCAATTCACTCCGCAGGCGGTGTGCTGGTTCAAGAGCTATCCTAATTGGATTTTGACATCTTGAGTTTTACATTTGCTGGCTAACAGACAATTTCCTCAAGTTAATTAGCATACTGATTGAAGCCTCCTTAGGCCTCAAGGCCCAGTCACACACAACGAGATACCATGATCGTACCTTGACAAGATGGCGGCTATAGGAGTATGTCTTAATAGATCAGAATATATCCCTATTTCCTCACAGCAAGTGATCATACATTGTTCTCTAATTTTGATCTCCAGGGTGTACTTTGCTTGGTTTAGAGGCCATTTACACTTGGCCTAGTCTTTTCTGGCTCACAGTCAGTGTTTGGCACAGATATGATCAGCCCCCTCACCCAGCTGCAGCCTTATAGAAGTCTGTGAATAGGATCTTTCTCTGCCTTTCCTCTGCACCAGCTTCTGTTTGCTCTGCCATCATTAGAAGCCTTTCATGCCATGCCGTTTAGGAGACAAGACAAGAAGGGAGTTGCTTGTTTCCAGATTTCAGAGCTGTGCTAAATTCATATTACAGATTCAGAACTGATGAGAGTATTAATTAGAAGAAGCTTTATTCCACTCTCAATATTATTGTGCAGCTGAGACAAGATGGACAGAACATTACAGAACCAGAAATAGACGGTTGTACTTTTTTATCTTCTTGTGTTTTTGTATGTACTAGAATTAAAGGCCATAGTGCCTGGCGTCAGCACCCGGCAAACCCGGTGAAATGCCGGGGCCCTGGGCTGCCGGGGGGCCCCCTCATGGAGACAGGAGTGGCGTACCACTAGTCAGGGGGGCCCGGTGCCCGCGCTGTCACCGGCCTCCCCCCACCGAGGATTGCACTTTCAATTGTATTGGCATTGCAGTTGCAGAATGCCGATACAATTCAGAGCAATAATGAGATGGGGCGGCGCACTACCTCTCATAGTTCTCCCTGCTGTGTCTGACAGCTGAACAGCGGAGCGCGGTGACATCATCACTGCGTGCCTGCAGAAAGGTCAGAGTGAGCGACAGCAGTGGACGCGCCGAGGAGACTGGAGCAGCGGGGGAACGAGGAGAAGTGAGTAAGTATGTAATCACTGTGGCCAGACGACCATGGGGGTGAATTAAATGATATTGCGGCTGTATACTACATGAGGGTGCCTAATGCTATCTGGCTCTGCACTGTGCTATATAGGGACTGTATACCACATGAGGATGCCTAATGCTATCTGGGTCTGCATTGTGAAATATGCGGGCTGTATACTACATGAGGATGCTTAATGCTATCTGTGTCTGAACTGTCCAATATGCGGGCTGTATACTACATGACGGTGCCCAATGCCATCTGGCTCTGCATTGTGCTATATGCAGGCTGTATACTACATGAGGGTGCCTAATGCTATCTGGGTCTGCATTGTGTGAAATGCGGGCTGTATACCACATGAGGATGCCTAATGCTATCTGGGTCTGCATTGTGAAATATGCGGGCTGTATACTACATGAGGATGCCTAATGCTATCTGGGTCTGCATTGTGCTATATGCGGGCTGTATACTACATGAGGGTGCCTAATGCTATCTGGGTCTACATTGTGCTATATGCTGGCTGTATACTACATGAGGGTGCCTAATGCTATCTGGGTCTGCATTGTGTGATATGCGGGCTGTATACACATGAGGATGTGTAATGCTATCTGGGTCTGCATTGTGAAATATGCGGGCTGTATACTACATGAGGATGCCTAATGCTATCTGGGTCTGCATTGTGCAATATGTGGGCTGTATACTACATGAAGGTGCCTAATGCTATCTGGGTCTGCATTGTGCTATATGCGGGCTGTATAATATATGAGGGTGCCCAATGTTATCTGGGTCTGCATTGTGCTATATGTGGCCTGTATACTACGTGAGGGTGCTTAACGCTATATGGGTCTGCATTGTGCTATACGGGGGCTGTATACTACATGAGGGTGCCTAATGCTATATGGGTCTGCATTGTGTTATATGGGGGTTGCATAGTGCCTTATGGGGCTGCATAGTGCCATATGGGGGCTGCATAGTGCCATATGGTGGCTGCATAATTCCATATGGTGGCTGCATAATGCCATATGGCAGCTACATAGTGCCATATGGGGCTGCATAATGCTACATGGGGGCTACATAATACTATATGGAGGACTATGGGGGCTTCATAACACTATATGGAGGAATATGGGGGCTGCATACTACTATACCCCCAGAGTTGTATGTCCCCTCCATCCCGGTGCTGTATACCCCCTCAGAGCTGTATGTCCCCCCACCCCAGTGCTGTATACCCCCCAGAGATGTATGCCCCCCCACTTCAGAGCTGTTTGTCCCCCCACCGCAGAGCCACTACCCCCCTCTAGAGCTGTATGCCCCCCATTGCTGTACACCCCCTTCCTCAGTAATATGTATGCCCCCCAGTAATGTGTATGTCCCCAGCCTCTCTTATGATGTATATACAGCGGTGTTAGTGTGCTCTATGTGCGGCCATGTCTGTTAGTGAAAGCCACCAATCAGCGTGGCACAGACACTTGCCCAGGAGCTGGAGACAAGTGGGGGATGTGAATGAGGCTGTTGCCGGCTTCCCAATATTAGGAATATATATAAAAATGTAAAAATAATGTGTTTGTGTGTGCATGTATGATGTGTATCTATGTATGTCAGTGTATGTGACTGTGTCTAGATTTATTTCTATTTATTTATGTTTTTTTAATTTCTCTTTAAATATGTATGTGCATGTATGCCTGTATGTGTATATATCTGTGCATGTCTATGTGTGGATGGGGCCCACTGAGACTCTTTCGTCCAGGGCCCATAAAAAACCTGGAGCCGGCCCTGCCACTATTGTAGAATTGAAGATGAATGCCTTGTGTTGTAGCTCAGCCCCATTCAAGTGAAGAATTGGGCTGTTTCTGGAGAGAAAATGATCTTTTTTTTAAGCCCAGGAAAACTCAATTACCATTTGCATTTAGGATTCTAGACTTGGCTACACAAACCACCAACAAGAAGTCTGAATGTTAAAATTACCCCAAAACCCACTGAGGTATTGACCATTGCTCTCTGGTATTAAAAGATAATTATACTATTTTCTGTGGCGATAGAGGGCAGGGTTGCAGAAATTCCTGAACAGTCTGCAAAAATAAAGCATTTTTTTCCCTGTGCATAAAAAATATTTGATGCATCTGTGATTTTTTTAAGCTGGAAAGACTTAAAGGGTTTTTCCCATCTCCAAGATCCTATCCTAATATGTAGTAGGTGTAATAATAATAATAATAATAATAATAATAATAATAATAATATTAGCAAATACCTCCAATTAGAAATGTAGTATAGTTCTTCTGATTCACTATGTCGCTTACCTCATATGTAGGGCTTTGCAGGACCTTAGGTATTCATGGTTACAACCACACATATAGTGATAGTTAATCAGTTGCTAGTGGTCGTAACTATGCATAACTAAGGTCGTGCAATGCCCTGCTCATGAAGTAAATAAAACCTTAGGTATCCATGGTTACGACCACTAGTAACTGACTACCTAACTCCCACTGTATGCGTGGTTGTAACCATGGATACCTAAGGTCCTGCAATGCCCTTCACATAAGTGACATAGTGAAACAGAAGAACTATACTACGTTTCTAATTGACAACCAATAATTCATGTGAGGTACATTGCCTTGAGAATGACACAATAGGCGAAATGCGTGTTGGGGCTGCTGGGGCTCATATAGGGGATCCCCCTCTTCACTTGATGATTGATGTGGGTGAGTTCATTTTGTGAAATTTATTTGCCCTATATATGGATAGTGACAGACGGAAATTTCCTGAGTATTGGCTGTGATATGAAGTGTTAACCCTCTGTTGCATTCCCCTTTGGAGCTGATTATATATAACTAAAATCTTACCTATATAGTTTAATTCGGGCGTCAGACGATACGATCTATCGTGCGATCGCACGAGCGATCGTACCCGCCCCCGTCGTTTGTGCGTCACGGGCAATTAGTTGTCCGTGGCGCACAAAGTTGTTAAACCACCGTCACACATACTTACCTGCTGAGCGACATCGCTGTTGGCGGCGAACATCCACTTTCTGAAGTGGGAGGGACGTTCGGCGTCACAGCGATGTCACACAGCGGCCGGCCAATAGAAGTGGAGGGGCGGAGATGAGCGGGACGTAAACATCCCGCGCACCTCCTTCCTTCTGCATAGCCGGCGGGAGCCACGGGACGCAGGTAAGTTGTGTTCATCATTCCTGGGGTGTCACACAGAGCGATGTGTGCTGACCCCGGCACGATGAACAACCGGCGCAAAGAAAAATAAACAACTTTTTAAAAATGAGCGACGTGTCAACGATACACCATTTTCGAACGTTCTGCGTCGCTCATAGGTGTCACACGGGACGACGTTGTAAACGATCTCGGATGTGCGTCACGAAAACCGTGACCCCGACAACATATCGCACGATAGATCGTCTCGTGTGACGCCCGCATAAGGGGATCCTTTTTGAGTTCCACCCCTGTTAATGGGGTTTATATCATCCTCTTCCTTATGTTTTGACCTATAAACTATATTTTGATGTATGTGATTTTAACAAAAGATTTAATAAATGATTGTTTTAGTGGATTTGTGTGCTCCATTTTTGTGGTTTAAATACATTTCTATATTTTCTATTATTATTATTTCACCTACTACATATTGGGAGGGGATCGTGGAGATGGGAATATCCCTTAAAACAGATTTTTATGACTGTATTTATCATCCTTTTACAGTTCACAATGAATGTGGCTCAAATCTATATAGGATTTGTGGCCTATAGGCATGCATCAGCTACATTATTAATGATTTATTATGGTAAGCTAACGTGTCAGTACAACAAAAGTTGTCTGTCCATGATTTTTTTGAGAAGCTGTGCGGAAAAAATTACAAAATCAAGTTGGCAACCTTGTTAGTGGTGGTAACGGGGCACGTGCCCCAGGTTGTTTGAAATGTCGTAGACACTTTTTGTTATATTTCTCACACAATGAGGCATTGGATTCTTGGTGGTTGCTACCACTTTAAGGTTAAAGGGAACTATTCACCTGGATTTTCGTATATAACCTAAAGCCAGTGCTATACTGGCACTATCAGACTGATTCTATACATACCTTTAGTGGTCAGCTCCGATGTTTAGGTTTTGAAATAAAAAAAGTAAAGTTTATAAAATCGGCAGCTTCTTGAGTAACAGCAGCTGAGGATCAGAAAATATCTGGGGGGTATTCATAGTTATCCCCTCCCCCTGTTAGAATTACCATAAGTATTATATAATCGATTTACTTTTTCACTAGCTGGAACTGTGCCTAGGTCATACCCATGTGACCAGAAGGGGCGGGACCTCAGCCAAAAGAAAAATGTTGCTTACTAGTATCAGCTTTGTTGGCTGAGGTCCTGCCCCTTCTGGTCACATGGGTATGACCCCACACAGGTCCCTTTTAGTGAAAAAGTAAATCAATTGTATAATACTTATGCTAATTCTAACAGGGGGAGGGATAACTATAAATACCCCCCAGATATTATCTGATCCTCAGCTACTGTCACTCAAAAAGCTGCCGATTTTATAAACTTTACTTGGATCTCAAAACCTAAACATCCGAGCTGACCGAGAATCAGCCTGATAGTGCCAGTACAGCACTGGCTTTAGGTTATATACGAAAATCCCGGTGGTTGGTTCCCTTTAAGTTTCCACAATGATTTATTTTGAGTTTTAGATGCTGCGTATTTTAGCTGTGCAAAAACGCAACATCTTACAATTCCAGTAAAGTGGATGGGATTTATTGAAATCTCCTGGCCACTGTGCTTTTTTTTATGCATCTGTTGTGGACAGGGTCACTGCCGCTTCTCTCGGGGGCCTGCTCGGATCCGGGTTCGCTGCTGCGGCTCGAGTGGTAACCGGAACCGTCCTCACAACCGTCGGAAAGGGGATATTTACAAGGGAGGTGTTGTGTCTGTGACGCCACCCGTGGGTTGCGGTGAGGGATGGTGGCACCGCCGCTGCTTGGTGATGTGGCGCCCAGGGCTGATGGAGCAGGGCAGCAAGATGGGATCCCCTACACGGGTAGGGGAGGTGTAGTCCCGGGGCCTGTTGATCGAACACGGGAGTGATGGCTGCTGGAGGTTTCGCGCCGGGGTGAACTGGGGGATGATGGTGTACTCACAGTTCAGTAATTTCACACAAGTCCAGTAGTAAACCAAGTTGCCAGTGGCCAGCTGGCTTAGGAGGGTGCATTCGGATCCTACACCCAGATTGATGAACAGGTATCCCTTCCTCCTGCACTTTGTGTTTGTCTTTCCTTTTTGTACGACTTCGCTTGGAACGGAGAAGTCCACTCCTGGTTCTATGTGTGTTGGGAGCTGTGGCCCGCGAAAGCTGACCCTTGGGATTTTAGTGGGTTCTGGCGGAGACCCTATCCCCCGCGTTGGGCTTCCGTTTCGCTCTGAGCAGTTGATGGGACAAAGTCTGGAACCTTGTCCCCGGCTGGTTAATTAACAAGGGGGCTTGCAACCATCCTCGTCCTAGGGTCCAGGCATCCCGACTGTGCACGGCCTCTGGACCGGATTCCCGCTGTCCGCATCGGCGGGCTACAACCCTGCCCGGTCCACTTTAGGTCTCCAGTGACCAGATCTCCGTCGCCTGTGGCCCTGTTCACCGTCTCCCACCTAGCCGGGTAGTCCAAGGGCCCCTACCCCTGACTACTCTGCACACTTTGCTCCTCACACGTCAACTGTCAAAACTCAACTGTCTGGTTCCCGCCCCTGACACCTCAGGACCCCTAAGTGGGCGTTCACAACCGCCTGATCCCGCCCACTGGTGTGTCCCTATCATCATGAGGGGGTGGCTAGGGTTTAATGGCTGTGTGTTATGTTTGAGTGTGGGTTTCTGGTGGTAACAAGGAGGATGTACACTGTTGGGACTACCTGGTTTTGCCAGGGCATCACACAACATAAAATTACCTGTGTGCGTGTTTGACGTCCACAACATGTCAAATTCTCTTGTGGGTACTCTGAGTTCCAAGTGCGGACTTTCCCTATAGACTTACATTACATGCAAAAAATCTGCACTAATATCACATATAAACCACACATGACTGTAATAATAAAGTCATGCCAAGCCAGATACTTTACCATAACATGACATGCCAAAAAGAGACAAAAACAGCAGCGTCAAAAATGCAATAAAAGGTGTGGAAATGCAGCCGAAATCTGCAATATCAAAAATTCATGAAACACTCATGGTAAAAATGAATCCTATATGTAATGTTTTTAATCTCTACATGTAGATCTAGAGCAGGGGTCCCCAACCTTTAGCTCGGGAGCCACATGTGGCTCGTGGGCCCATGATGTGTGGCTCACGGCTGTCTGACACCTTGGTGCCTTAACACAAGATCTAGCAAATAACTATGAAGAGCAGGTCTCCAGATGGTGACTTTTGTAAGTAGCCCCTCACAGAAGAGCAGATCTGGATGGGGGTAAGGCAAGAATCCGTTGACGTCTGTATACCGCCTCATTGTGATTTCTGTTTAAAAGCTTTGGCGGTCATTATACCAGTAAATTGGGGCTCTAGGTATCACTTTTGTAAGCGGCGGGAGCTGGATGTGGCTCGCGATCATCTCTTAAAGCTGAATGTGGCTCTCAAGGTTTGAAAGGTTGGGGATCTCTAATCTAGAGGGACAAGCTCAGTGGTTACTCTCATACCGTTGCAGATGTTGGTTTTCAGCAGAATCACTCAGCCCTTGGATAATGGAATATTGTATAGTTTTACTTGGTATGTGTTAGGGCCAGGTGGACGGGCAGACCCAGGAGGTGGATCCACTGGGCCGAACTCCTTGATGATGGTAAGGGGTCCGGTAGCTGGAGCACTACAGGTAGCAGAACAGTCCGTGTACAAGAGGAGAATGCAGAAGTCCCTGGGACCACGGAGTCACTGATGGTAGTCCGGGTGACGGAGCTCAGGTTCGGAGGCCAAGATGTTGTCAGGCGGAGTCCGGAACCGATGGAGCGAGCAGACGGGTCACCGCAGGGATCAGAGATGGAACGGACTGTCAGGATGGCAGATAGGCAGCGTTCGGGGTTCGGGATTCGGCAGGACCGGATGGCGAAGCAGGGTGGGCTCTAGAAGAGAGAGAGGTGAGTATCTCACAGGAACACAAGGAGACCTGACTCCTAGCTTGGGAAACACGAAGAACAGGCCCCGCCCACTTGGACACTTAACCCCTTTATACCCTGTACCTGTGTGCCCAATTTCCTGTTAGTGGACGCTGGCCCTTTAAGAAAGGGTCAATGACTGCGCGCGCGCCCTAATGCGCATGCGCGGGGCCCGGGTGCCAGAAGCCAGGGCAGGGAGTGGTGAGGAGGAAGCAGCAGAGCCGGGCTGGGGCTGAGAAGCCGACGGGCGCCGGGAGCGGGGACCAGGACGCCTGGGAACCGCAAGCAATGGAGGCTGGAGACCGGAGAGCGGCGGAGACCGGACAGAAGAACCGGGGAGCGACGCAGGGAAGCCGGGGAGCGTGGCAGGTGAGCCGGGGAACAGAGCAGGGGACCCGGCGAGCGTGACAGTACCCCCCCCCACGCCCCCCTCCCCGCAACCGGGACAGGAAGGCACGGATCAAAGGAGTACCCACATTCTCCCGGGGTTCCCAGGACCTATCCTCAGGACCATAGCCTGCCCAGTCCACCAGGAAGAACTGTCGGCCCCGTACAGTTTTCATGGCCACGATATCCCTTACCGCATAGATGTCGTCATCGGCAATAGGAGGAGGAGCCGAACTGGCAGCAGCGGAGAAGGGACCAAGGACAACCGGCTTGAGCAGGGAGACGTGGAAGGAGTTGGGTATCCTCATCGTGGCCGGGAGCTGCAGTTTGTAGGAGACCTCATTGATCTTGCTGAGGACTTTAAACGGCCCGATGTAGCGAGGTCCCAGCTTGTAGGATGGTAGCTTCAATCGGACGTACTTGGAAGCAAGCCAGACGAGATCTCCTGGAGAGAAACACGGAGGGTCCAGACGCCTCTTGTCTGCGTGTCTTTTCATCCGCAGGGAAGCACGTCCAAGGGACGCCTTAACAGAGTCCCAAATGGTTGCAAAGTCACGGGCTACAGCATCAGCAGCAGGGACATCCGAGGAAGAGGATACAGGTAATGGGACGGAAGGCTGAAGTCCGTAAACGACATGGAAGGGAGAGCTGGTGGAGGACTCACTGACGTGGTGGTTATGGGAGAATTCAGCCCAAGGAAGAAGCGTGGACCAGTCGTCATGATGGGCGTTGACGTAGTGACGTAAGAAGGAGGTCAAGATCTGATTGACCCGTTCCACTTGGCCGTTCGACTGAGGATGGTAGGCTGAAGAAAAGTCCAGAGTCACTCCCATATGTTTGCAGAGAGCCCTCCAGAAGCGGGAGGTGAACTGAGTTCCTCTGTCGGACACAATGTGTGATGGAAAGCCATGCAACCGGAAGATGTGCTGTATGTAAGCGTCAGCGAGTTCCTGGGCAGAGGGCAGTCCAGCCATAGGGACAAAATGAGCCATTTTAGAGAACCGATCCACCACGACCCATATGACTGTGTGTCCGGAGGACAATGGCAAGTCCGTAATAAAGTCCATCGCAATGTGTTGCCACGGTACTGAGGGTATAGGCAGAGGCAGAAGACGGCCATATGGCAGATGTTTGGGCGTCTTATTCCTGGCACAAGAGGAGCAGGCTGAGACAAAAGAACCGACGTCCGTGCGAAGGGATGGCCACCAGTAATGACGTACAATCGTACTCCATGTTCTCTTCTGACCAGCATGACCGGCTATTTTCGAGGCATGGCCCCAGTGTAACACTTTTCTCCTGTCAGTCTCAGAGACATAGGTCTTCCCGGGCGGTATTTGGGCCAGAGTGACAGGAGTCACCGGAATGATCTTACTAGGGCAGATGATGGGCTGGGATGTCTCCTCCTCCTGCTCCATGGGCATGAAAGACCTGGACAAGGCATCTGCGCGTACATTCTTGTCCGCGGGTCGGAAATGGAGCTGGAAATCAAATCTGGCAAAGAACAAGGACCACCTGGCTTGCCGTGGGTTCAGTCGCTGAGCAGACCGCAGGTATTCCAGGTTCTTGTGGTCCGTGTAAATAATAACGGGGTACACTGCTCCTTCCAGAAGGTAGCGCCATTCCTCCAGAGCCAGTTTGACTGCCAATAGTTCTCGGTCACCGATGGTGTAGTTGCGTTCAGGCGCTGAGAAGCTCTTGGAGAAGAAACCGCAAGTCACCCTCTTCCCGGAGGAGGACTTCTGCATGAGCACTGCTCCAGCTCCCGAGGAGGAGGCATCCACCTCCAAGGTGAACTGTCGGTATAACTCCGGACGGTGGAGCACAGGAGAGGAGGCAAATGCCCGCTTCAGAGAGGCAAACGCGGCGTCGGCCGCAGGTGACCAGTCCTTTGGATTAGCCCCCTTCTTGGTCAAGGCGGAGAGAGGAGCAGTCAGAGCAGAGAAGTGAGGGATGAACTGGCGGTAATAGTTGGCGAATCCCAGAAAGCGTTGGATTGCCTTCAGTCCAGAAGGAGGGGGCCAGTTGAGAATGGAAGAGACCTTCTTCGGATCCATCTGCAGTCCGGTATCGGAGATGACGTAACCCAGGAAGGGAAGAGAAGACTGCTCGAAGACACACTTCTCGTACTTGGCGTACAGACGATTCTCCCTCAGTCGTCGTAGTACCAGCTGCACGTTCTCTCTGTGGGTCTGGAGGTCCGGAGAAAAGACCAGGTTGTCATCGAGATACACCACCACACAGATGTAAAGAAGGTCCCGGAACACGTCGTTCACCAATTCCTGAAAGACTGCTGGTGCGTTACACAGGCCGAAGGGCATCACACAGTATTCATAGTGCCCATCGCGAGTATTGAACGCGGTCTTCCATTCGTCCCCCGAGCGGATGCGGACCAGGTTGTAGGCACCCCGAAGATCCAACTTGGTGAACACACGAGCTCCTCTAAGCCGATCAAACAATTCGGGGATGAGCGGCAGAGGGTACTTGTTTTTCACGGTGATTTGGTTTAATCCCCGGTAGTCTATGCATGGACGTAGGTCACCTTCTTTCTTCTTAACGAAGAAGAAGCCTGCTCCAGCAGGAGAGGAGGATCTCCGAATGAATCCCCTTGCCAGGCACTCTGTGATGTAAGTAGACATGGCCCTTGTTTCGGCTGGAGACAGCGGATATATCCGTCCTCGAGGTGGTGTAGTTCCCGGGAGCAGGTCGATGGCACAATCGTAAGGACGATGTGGCGGAAGTACCTCTGATTCCTTTTTGTCGAAGACATCCGCGAAGGACCAATAGGCCGAGGGCAGTCCCGGTAGGGACTCTGGAACCGGAGGTCGTCGGATGGATTGTATGGTCTTCAGACACTTCTCGTGGCAAGAGGAGCCCCATCGGGTGATTTCACCAGTACCCCAGCTGACTGATGGTTCGTGTGTCCGTAACCAGGGAAGTCCCAGCAGGATTTGATGGGACATGTGTGGAAGGACGTAGAGAGCGATGTTCTCGGTGTGCAGGGCACCGATACGCAGTTCGACCGGCCTGGTGATCCACGAGATGGTGTCAGAGAGGGGTCTCCCATCCACAGAGGTAATCACGAGGGGTTTGTCGAGTGGAGTAACAGGCACCTGGTACTTGTCCACCGTGGCCTGCTGGATGAAATTGCCTGCTGCCCCAGAATCGAGGTACGCCTCAGCCGTGAACCGCGTCTCTCCCGTTGTCACTTGCACAGTCCAGGTAACCGGGTCTGAGAGAGTCCCAGCACCTAGGGTGGCCTCTCCTACCAACCCTAGGCTTTGGAGTTTCCCGGCCTTTCTGGACAGGAGCGTAGCAGGTGTGTGCCCTCTCCGCAGTAGAAGCAGAGGCCCTTGGCGAGCCGCTCTGCTCAGCGTTGTTCAGACTGCCGCACACGGTCGATCTGCATGGGCTCGTGGACGGAGACACCAGATGCCGTTGACTGAAGTACGGCGGGCTTCTGCGGAGGAGAGGAATGCCGTACCGGACGTCTCTCACGGGACACCTCTTTGGATCGCTCCTGAAAGCGAATGTCCACTCGAGTCGCTAGGGTAATCAGGGCATCCAGGGTGGACGGTACGTCACGACCAGCCAGCTCATCTTTAATTCGACCCGAGAGTCCTTCCCAGAAGGCGGCGGTTAGAGCCTCGTTGTTCCACCCGAGTTCCGAAGCCAAGGTGCGAAAACGTATGGCGTATTGACCCACCGTCAGAGTCCCCTGACGTAACCGGAGAAGAGATGAGGCAGACGCGGAGGCGCGTCCGGGCTCGTCAAAGGTGCCACGAAATGCCTGCAGGAACTCCTGGATGTTCGTGGTCACAGGATCCTCCTTTTCCCACAAGGGGTTCATCCACGCCAGTGCCTCACCCTCTAGATGGGACATGATGAACGCGACCTTGGCTTGGTCGGAGGCAAACAAATGCGGCAGCTGCGTGAAATGGAGGGAGCATTGGTTTATGAATCCCCTGCAGGTCTTGGGATCTCTCAGGCGTACCGGGGTGGTGAGGCCAAACGAAGTCTGGAAGCATCCGAAGAGGCTGCCACGGGGGCTGGAGCCGTGGATTGTCTAGTGGAAGCCCGAGATGCTGAAGATGTAACCGACGCTTGTAGCGTGTTCAGGCGGGCGTCCACAGAAGACATGAATTGCAGCATGCGGGTCTGAGTCTCACGCTGGCGTGTGAGTTCCTCCTGCAGGGCTGCTAGTGCTTCAGCGGGATCCATGGCCTGTTCTTACTGTTAGGGCCAGGTGGACGGGCTGACCCAGGAGGTGGATCCACTGGGCCGAACTCCTTGATGATGGTAAGGGGTCCGGTAGCTGGAGCACTACAGGTAGCAGAACAGTCCGTGTACAAGAGGAGAATGCAGAAGTCCCTGGGACCACGGAGTCACTGATGGTAGTCCGGGTGACGGAGCTCAGGTTCAGAGGCCAAGATGTTGTCAGGCGGAGTCCGGAACCGATGGAGCGAGCAGACGGGTCACCGCAGGGATCAGAGATGGAACGGACTGTCAGGATGGCAGATAGGCAGCGTTCGGGGTTCGGGATTCGGCAGGACCGGATGGCGAAGCAGGATCGGCTCTAGAAGAGAGAGAGGTGAGTATCTCACAGGAACACAAGGAGACCTGACTCCTAGCTTGGGAAACACGAAGAACAGGCCCCGCCCACTTGGACACTTAACCCCTTTATACCCTGTACCTGTGTGCCCAATTTCCTGTTAGTGGACGCTGGCCCTTTAAGAAAGGGTCAATGACCGCGCGCGCGCCCTATTGCGCATGCGCGAGGCCCGGGTGCCAGAAGCCAGGGCAGGGAGCGGTGAGGAGGAAGCAGCAGAGCCGGGCTGGGGTTGAGAAGCCGACGGGCGCCGGGAGCGGGGACCAGGACGCCTGGGAACCGCAAGCAATGGAGGCTGGAGACCGGGGAGTGGCGGAGACCGGACAGAAGAACCGGGGAGCGACGCAGGGAAGCCGGGGAGCGTGGCAGGTGAGCCGGGGAACAGAGCAGGGGACCCGGGGAGCGTGACAGTATGTATAACACCATTATATTCATTATCAGCAACTTGTAGTAGACAGAAAAGAACAAACGTAAAACAAAGCTCAGAGGTAATACGCTGGAGCCTAGAGGACCTGTTAAAGGAACTGCAAGATACTTGTGAATTAGTTTTGGTAAAATGCTTATTTCACAATTATTTTGGTGTGTAATCAAGCTTCCGGTCACCCAATGAACAAGCAAAATGCTTTTTCATTGGGTGGAATAATCTTTTGTGCCAAATAAGAGATCATCATTCTCCGTAGTGCATCCATGGCTCGCAGCCTAAGTGATGTATTACAGATCGCTCAGTGTGCATCATTTACTTTGGCCAGACATACAAAAGATCACCGATTGGTAAAAGGCGGTCGTATCATGCCCCCAGTCTGTGTATACGGACCCTTATTCTAATACTGCTGCATATTTTAGTTTGCAGCGGAATCGTTCTGCTCTTAGACCTTGTGGGAGAGTGAATTGTTTTACTTGGAACTCACAGCAACCATAATAGTTTTCATCACAGCATGGAGAACTACAAAATGGATGAAAACGAAGAGTTCATCCAACACAATCTACAGCAGGGTTGGGCAATTACATTTCCTAAGGGGCACATGAGAGACTGTGACTGTTGTAGATTGCTGAGTCAACTAGCCAAACCTAATTCTGCTCTTTATTATTATTGTTTTATATTAATTATCACTCAGTATTAGGCAGAATAAAGTCTGTTGACTCTCTGCTACTGCTAATACTTGTTATGATAGGTAAACTGCTTTTTATAAAGTTTATAAACTATACTACTCTTATTATTCAGCCATTGTACCTTGATCAACAGCTCCCAACACAATATGGCGTCCCCACAATAACTACACACTGTATGATGTCCCCACACAACCTATCAAACAGTATAATGTCTTCTCAAACAGTATGATGTTTCAACAAAGCCCCACAAACAGTATGATGTCCCCTCACACTATATCTCCACAAAGCCCCCTCACACAGTATGATATCCCAACAGCCCTGTACACAGTATGATGTTCCCACACAGACCTCTACATAGTATTATGTCCCCACAAATCCCCTTTACACAGTATAATGTCCCCATACAGCATGATGCCCCCATACAGTTCCCTTGCACAACATTCTGTCCCCACACAGTCCCTTTGTACATTATGTTCCTACACAGCACCCTTGCACAGTATTATGTCCCTAGATAGCAGAGTGTTATGTCCCCCCACAGCCTCCTTACACAGTATTATATCCCACACAGCCCCCTATGCAGATGATGCGCCCTCGCAGCCCTTTGCACAGTTTTATGTCCCAACAGGGCCCATCAAACAGTTTGATGTCTTCTCAAACAATACAATGTTCCAACAAAGCCCCACACACAGTATGATGTCCATTCACACAGTATGATTCCAGGAGGCGGTGGGGGGTGGTAGTTGTGTAACGGGTCATGACTCCACCCACGGGTCGTGGTGACGGGGGATGCACCACCGCTGCGGCTGAAGTGATGGCGGGCTCGTCCGGGATCGTTGTTCCGGCCGCAGATGAGATGTTAGCCCCTCCGTGGGTAGGGGCGGTGTGTCCCGGGGCCCCGGTGGGGGTGGTGGACTGCAAGGGATGATGTTGTCGTTGGGGTGCAGGGCGCCGTGCCGCGGTGTAGCGTCGTGCCCGGATGGCACTGGTGTACTCACGATTGATTCACACTCAGAGTCACTGGTAAACCAAAGTTCGGTAGTGGTCGGTCCCCGCGGCCGGCTGCTGATGTCCCCTGTGGGGTTGATGGTGGCCCCTTTTCCCGTGCACCTCTGGATATTTGTGTTTCGGCCCCCCTGCCTAAGCAGTGGTAGCCCGCTCCCCGGCGTTGAGCTGCCGGAGGAGCCCTCGGTTGCCCGCAGGCGCTGGCCCATCGGGTGTTTGGCCCTTGGCGGTGGCGCTCACCCGGTCTCGGTGGGCTTTTGCCTTCTTTCGGGTCTTTGGGTGTGGATGAACCCATGAGGTTCGGCCAGCAATCAGTCAACTCAGTGGCTTCTAAGCTAGGACGGGGTCTGAGTACCCTCCTGTTGGTGCTCTGGTACACGATTGACTCCCCGATTCGGGACCGGCGGGCTTCAACCCAGGCCCGGTCCGTACGGTTCCGTGCTGTACCGGTACTCCTGCAGACGGCCACCACCGTCTGCCTGCCTGAAGTTCTCTAAGGGGCCCAGGCTCCTACCCGGGTCCCTGACAGCTACTCCTCTACCACTCACTGTCAACTCCAAAACTGTTCTGTTTGAACTTCCTGCCCCAGGACAGTAGTCTCCTCGGTGGGCGTGTCTTTCCGCCTGACTGCGCCCACCTGATGTGCTCTACTCGCCCTGAGGGAGGCATCAGGTCTCCCTCTCGGGTGACATGTGTGTGACCTCACAGGGGATGGGGGTGTGTGTGTATGTGGTAGATGTTATTACCTGTGACCACTGGGGTCCAGGGCATCACATGATGTCCCCACAAGGCCCCTCTACATAGTATTATGCCCCCACACAGACACCTTTCACAGACTGCTTCCAGCTTTAAATACCACATAAAACCCCAATAACCTTTTAACTCTTACGAAACATAACAGAATAACTCACACCACAGACTGATGGTGGGTAGACAAATGGCCACAGCTTTATTATTGTTAATCGATATTTTCCAAACATTTTATATATCACCTTATTGGGCCCTGAACGCCACCAAACACATCTTCAGTCCCCCTGCCTGGTCACTGCCCCCAAGGCAGTGAGCATGTGATCCTCTCAGGGCCCAAACAACTCGCCGGCTGTGACACCAACATACCTTGGAACCGAGTACAGACTAAAAACATACCCAAAAAGGGGGAGCGTTGGTGTTGATCCACAATCTGGGGTAAGAGGGAGGGAAACTGTACTCCACTATCTTTTATACCCCTTTTACCCCTCCCTCTCTGTTCATTTTCACAGATTTAGGCAAATTTGTGCACAATATTTGAGAGAAAAATCCTTTTGTGCACATAGAAAAAGTCTTAGATCTTAGGGGTACTTTGCACATTGCGACATCGCTACTGCGATGTCGTCAAGGTCAAATCGACAGTGACGCACATTCGGCACCAGTAACGTCGTCGCAACGTATAAAGCCTAGATGCACCGATAAACGATCGCAAAAGCGTCATAAATGGGTGATCTGTGTAGTGTCGGACATTCTCATAATGTCGCACCAATAGGTGATACGATGTTGTTCCTCGTTCCTGCGGCAGCACACATCGCTGTGTATGAAGCCGCAGGAGCGAGGAACATCTCCTTACCTGCCTCCACCGGCTATGCGGAAGGAAGGAGGTGGGCGGGATGTTTACGTCCCGCTCATCTCCGCCCCTCCGCTTCTATTGGCCGCCTGCCGTGTGACGTCGCTGTGACGCCGCACGACCCGCCCCCTTAGGAAGGAGGCGGATCGCCGGCCAGAGCGACGTCGCAGGGCAGGTAAGTGCGTCTGAAGCTGCCGTAGCGATAATGTTCACTACAGCAGCTATCACAAGATATTGCATCTGCAACGTGGGCGGGTACCATCGCGCTCGGCATCGCTAGCATCGGCTAGCGATGTCGCAACATGCAAAGTACCCCTTAGAGTTCAGCTTATGAAAAATGGGAGCAAAAATAAAAGTGTTGTGTTTATATTTTTGTTCAGTATATGTACCAGCCACTGTTATTTTGAAAGCCTATTACCTCTGATAATATAGCGGCCAGAGATTATCAAGCTAAGGCTTCGGTTCCACTTGCGCATAGCTTCTGATGCGATTTGCTAATGACCCTCTGCTGTGATCAGATCTTGCGGTCAGATCACAGCTGTGGAGTAGAGTAAGGAAGTACTTTCTCCCCATCTCCTCCACTGTCTGTCTCTGCGTATATTGCAATGCAGTCGGATGAAATGCGAGTGCAGTGCGATGTCTCACACGCTCCCATAGACTTGTATGGGGGTGCGTGAGACGAGAATCGCTGCCAAATGCAGAACGCTGCGATTAATTTCTCAGGCTGATATGACATGAAAAATCAATCGCAGATGGACATGTACCGCCCCGCGTTCGGCTGCAGCTGAGCCGCTCGGCTCTGGGCTCGTTGGTGGGTGGCTCGAGCGCCTCCGGAACCGGGGTCACTTCGCTCTGAAAGGGTGCTGGCGCTACTTAGGGGGGTGAAGGGTAGGTGTACGGCCGGAGCTGTGTTTGAGTTTGTGACGCCACCCACGGGATGTGGTGAAGGTGTAGACACCACCGCTGCAGTTACGGGGCACCCCGGGGGAGATGGTTATGCAGCAAGATGTTAACCCCTCCGTGGGCAGGGATGATGGCCCCGAGACCCGTTGGGGAGAGGTGGCTGTGTGGTGCAGGGCGGTGCGCGTCCGGATGTTGTACGCACTGTTGTACTCACTGTTATTGACACACATAAGTCTCTGGTAAACAAAGTAGATGGTGGTCGGTGCCGCAGCCGGCTGCGTCTGGTTCCCCACCCAGTTCGGTGGTCTTTGACTTTCTCCTGCACCATGTAGTGTATGTGTAGACTGCTTGCGCTTCAGCGACGGGAGTCCGCTCCCCGGCTGTGTGTATGTCGGGAGAGCCAGTTTGCCCGCAGACGCTGGCCCGTGGGATCTCTCTGCCTGTGCGGTGGCTTTCTATCCCCCTTTCTATCCCCCTCGGTTGGCTGTTGTCTTCAGTCGGGACTTGGGTGGGAAAGGACCTATAGTCCAGACCTCAATCAGTGAATTAACTCAGTCCAGTGGATTCTGGACCTCGTTTCAGGGTCTGAGTACCCCCCTGTGTGCTCAGGTTTCCGAATCGGTTCCCCGGGTCGGTACCGGCGGGCCACTACCCTGTCCCGGTCCACCACGGTTCCATCGAGCCGTCTTCCCGGCTCCTGCAGCCTAAGGCCACCGTATGCCTCCTAGCCAAGGTACCAGGGCTCCGACCCTGGCACCTGTCAGACTGTTGCAGACTGCTGCAGACCTGCTACACAGGCCTGCTTCCACTCTCCTTCACTCCCAAAAACTAATCCGCTTGTGTTTCCTGCCTCAAGCCCTCTGAACTCCTCGGTGGGTGTGGCCAACCACCTGGCTCCGCCCCCTAGTGTGTCCATCAAGAGGGCGGTGACTAGGGTTTTTGTGGTTTGGCTGGTGTTACCTTGTGTGGGACTGGTGTTGTGCGGGGTGCTATCTGTGACTACCTGGCTACTCCAGGGCGTCACAGACACTGCCCCATAGTTTTGCACTGGTGCAAGTGCAGTCCGATGTTTTATTGGATTTCACTCGTCCGTACAAAATACAAGTAGAACCCTACCAAAGATGTGGGCTGCCACAACTCAAGGACCACTGTTTTGTGATATACCCCCAGATCAAAATTTACCAGTGAGCCCCTGTTGCTGACAGATTCCCTTAAAGTTGCTTTTTACCAGTTCATAGAGTCTACTGTTAATTGCTTGGCTTAGATTATTCCCCAGTAAAGAGGTCTGTAAGTTTCCAATACTGAATAATACGTTTCTCTGCTGGTGAAGACTGCTGCAGGAGATAACGATAGGAGTGTTGCCTTTCTCTACTTAACAATGCCCCTCTTGTCCGATCGTCTCCCTCCGGTCATGCAGTATTGGCGCTGGTCTCTACTTCCCTGTAGGACAGAGGATGCTGTGTGATTGTGCTCGTCTGCAAATCTAGGGAGCAAAGTGGAGTACAGTATCCAACCTATGCAGAGTCCGAACACATAGAAATGATATGTCTACGGAATCAGGGATACAGTTCATCCTGGACCGTACAGTAAATCTACAATATAGTCTTCACCTAGAAAACCTGCATTCGACTTTTATTTTCTTCTATAATTGTTCCATGTCACCCCACACACCAATATTGTGCTTTATAAAGAGCTACGGAAATTGATTCTTCAATATAAATGTTAATAATTGCATGACCCTGGTTGCTCACACAGTCCTGATCCTGCACTGTTCTATTCACAAGCGTACAAGAAGCTATGGCATGTGCAGAGCTGTGTGACGAGAGCTGGAAGGGAGGGGGTGTCTTAAAATAATATCTCGCCATAGTTAACAAGCCAAAATGCTTTCCTTAGCCAACAGGCCCACTGCTATGTTAACCTTGACAAAAATTCAGTTGTGTCCTCTATTACTCTGTATGAGAGCCACTAGCGGACAGAAAAGGGCCACTATGCAAAAATGATGTATGGGTCTTAGGCAGCCCAATAGTTCATCAAAACACACAATTCCACCTGGCTTGGAGGTAGAAATGGGCCCTTTACCTCTTGGACCCATGTGCGGCCACACAGGTTGTACCAATGATATGTCCGCCCCTGATGAGAACCCCACTAAACAAATTCACATATCTTTCTACATCCCTATATATGAGGGCGTAAAGCAGTGCAATGTTGGGGTTGATTGCAGTCATTCCTGGATTTTCAGATTTCGAGAAGACCTGTGCTTTAAACATTCAAACTAAGTAGAGTGACCCAAGTCTGCTCAATGTTTCCCACTAAAGATCAGCAGTTAAGTGCTGTTTATATCTGCATAGGGAATTCAGTTTTTCGGTTCCATCATATAATCTGTGATGACCACCCAACACATAAATGGCTTCAATGACATCCAATGGATCTGACTGGTTTGTAATGATAACAATCCAGTAGAGTGAGAGCTAAAACCTGGCAAAGGAATTGATTCAATTATACCAAATATGCCAAAAGTGCCCAAGGACACCACTAGTGGCCCAGCCTTTATCTAACACATATATTCAAACTCAGGCCCGCCGGACAAATCTGACCCAGACTTTAGTTATATTTGGCCCTCAAGAAAATACCAAATGTCTACTAGACCTGGCCTGCTGGTTGACATCTCATTCTGTCCAACATGCTCCCTGGTTACTACATACCCGTAGTACTGCGCTTCCAGGTATGACACACTTCCTGACCGGCATTCACCTGAGTTGGATGTTCCCTCCTCTTCTCCCCACATCACTCCCCTTGTGCTCTCCCATACTCTCTATCTCCTCCACAAGCTAGATGAGAAACTGTGGAAAGAAAAGCGCAATAGAGTCTTACCCCAAAAGGGGAGGAAGATATGCAATAAAAACACACTCACCTATAATGGTTGTGCCAGTCACAACCACTATACAGGCATATATAAGATCCAGGTCCAGGCAGCAGTTCCAAAGTTGGCTGATAACAGAGAGTGATAGAAGAAGGGTCTTAATTCCGCGCCAAGGACTCAATGGATCCAGGAAGAGATTAATGCTTCTTTAATAACATGCACAAGTCTACGCGTTTCTGGAGACACAGCTCCCTTCATCAGGACATTGGCAAATGAACATCAAATCTGGTTTCAAGTGAGATCAATTGAAACCAGATTTGATGTTCTCTTGCCAATGTCCTGATGAAGGGAGCTGTGTCTCCAGAAACGCGTAGACTTGTGCATGTTATTAAAGAAGCATTAATCTCTTCCTGGATCCATTGAGTCCTTGCCGCAGAATTAAGACCCTTCTTCTATCACTCTCTGTTATCCTCCACAAGCTAGGCACAGGTATATGATTGAGCCAGTGCAATCATGCCATGATTTAAAGGTAACCTGTCACCAGTTTTGTACTTTAAAAGCTGTGGCTCTTATATACAGCATTCCAGAATACTCTATATAAGAGCCCAGGCCACTCTATATAATTTAAAAAAAACACTTTTATTACACTCACCTAGAGGGTACTACAGCCCGAGGGGCGTCACTCCTCGCAAGTCCAGCGTCTCCTATCTGCTGTGATCGTCGTCCTCCTTCTCCTAAGCCCTGTGTAAAAGACGCACCGTACATCATTCACACAGGCCGGCTTTGCAGTCTTGCGCAGCCACACTTTGATCTGCCATGACAGATGAAAGTACTGTAATGCGCAGGCGTGAGGAAAGGTCTAAGACTGCCTCAGCAGGGCAGATCAAAGTGCTCCTGCGCAGAACCACAATGCCGGCGGGGTCAGGATTTGAGATAGGCATACCTGAAGATGTTTGAGTGTGCCGGGTCCAGTAGGACTCTAAAAAAAATCTAGTTTGGGACCGGACTTGATCCCGGACCCCGAACTCCATATAAGTGACCTGAACGTAAGTGTTATAAAAAAGGTAATAGTAACAATGAATCCAGCTCACCATTTCTTATCCACTCTTTCTTCAGAGCCTGGACAAAGGCCCAGGCACGGCCTGATAATCGAGCAAGTAAAACAGAAAAAATCCAGCTCAAATAAACAATTTCTTCTTTATTTTTTGAGATTTTCAAGTACACGGGGCATGATTAAGGGTGGAAACACCAGAAATGCATTGATGTATACGGCATTATAGCGGTTTCCGTGTGAAAGTTTTGATGTCCCGTGTACTTGAAATTCTCAAGAAATAAAGAAGAAATTGTTAATTTGAGCTAAACTATCATGTTTTACTTGTTATAAAATGGGGGGTTGCAAAAGGAAGCAAAATAGGGATTAAATGACAATTATTATTGAGTTTCCACGCGGCTGTCACACTGTTTATAAGTCCACTCATTAAACCTCTTGAATATTCACTGCTTCCCCCGCTGACCCTCTCAGTGACAGGATCTGTGATTGGTTGCAGTCAGACTGCAGGTTTCAGTGATTGGTGCCCTCGCATTGGTTTACTTTCCAATGGCAACTGCCAGCTATGACCTTAGGTGAACTCATTGACATCACCACTCTCACAGCTGTGGCTCTGTCAGTGTGTCCCTGATGCCGCAGTGATCAGTCATGTTTTCTAATGTGACCACGCACTGTGACCTCAGAATGTAGCATCATCGTGCGACGTCATGGTGTGGATGACGTTGGAGCTGCATGGGAGTTGTTAGGGTTAATAAAATGGAGAAAGAAGGTTTTTTTTGTTTTGTTTTTAAATAAAGGATTTTTCTCTGTGTTTTGTGTTTATTTCTGTTTACTTGCGCAATTAGTAATGAGAGGGTCTTATAGAACCCTCCCCATTATTAACTTCGGGTTTTATAACAGCTGTGATATTTTAACAAATCACATCTGTCAATAACTCTTTATATTACCCCAATTGCCACCACTCCAGGGCAATCGAGATGAGCCAGGTAAGCGCCAGGATTTGTGCATCTAAAGGATGTATCAATTCTGGGGTGGCTGTGGGCTGCTATTTTTAGGTTGAGGAGGGCCCAATAACCATGTCTACTTTATCTTGACTGGGTAACAAAATTTGGGGGAAGGGGACGCATGCCATTTTTAAAATGATTTATTTAAATAATTAAAAAAAAAACACATGGGGTCCCTTGTATTTTGATACACAGCCAAGGTAACGCACACAGCTGTGGGCTGCAGTCTTCAGCTGTCTGCTTTATCTGTGCTGGGTATCAAAATACTGAGGACCCTACACAATTGTTTCCAATTATTTATTTATTTTTGCACTCCACTTCAGAGACCGCTAGTGTAAGGGCTACCAATCACAGTCGCCGGCACATTGGAAGTCTGACTGCAACCAGTGACAGATACTGTCATAAAGGATGGGAGAGGGAAGCAGTAAATATTCATGAGATTTAATGATCAGACCCGGAAGCACTGTGACAACCGCACAGAGACTCTGTAAGTATAATTTTCCTACTTTAATCCACATTTTACTTCCTTTTTTACATTTTTTTTTATCCTGGTGGCCAAACCCAAAGAGTAACATGTACATTCCCTGAGAAGTCTGTGTTTGGGGACTGTCCATCACAGTTTACATTTCGGGTTCACGTTCGTCCATCAGTAGTCAGGATCTGTGGAAACTACAGGTTCTGTCACTCTGCCTGCTAATATCTCTCTGATGACTGTGATCAGCTCAACTCAGGGAGACATAGGCGTTGACCCACAGATTTAGGCAGCCTAGCAAGAGTTAATATCTGTTGATCTGATTGTTAGTCTCTTTGATCACATCTTGTGGGGGAGCCAGTCATGTGCGCTCCCTTGCTATATATGCTGCCTGGACTATTCCATTAATGTCCATTAATGTCAGCTATAGCTTATCTATACTGGTCTGGTGAGGTGTTGTGATCTAGACTTACAGGTGTTATTGTGATTTTTTGCTGTGAGCGGTTGTGATGTTAACTCTTGTCTTTTGGTTGCTGCCTTCCTGCTCTTGATTTTATTCTTTATTTCTTACTGTCTATTCCTGTGAATTTGCAGTATGTCTAAGTTTTGGTTTTGGGTTTCCCCTGTCTGTCTTAGTCTGTGTTTCTATCACACTCCTGCCCCTACTTTTATTGAAGAGAAGGGTAAAGCCAGCTTTACACCTTACAATTAGGTGTGCGATCTCGTATGCGATGTGACACGCCCAGGTCGCATATGCGATTGAATGAGCTTGCACGTAGGTCGTTCATTTGCTGTCACACGTGCGTTAGTAGTCTATGTTAAATTGATCAATTTTGTGTGCGATCCTTTAGATCATGTGTTCTGTGACGTATACATTGGGCACCCTTTTTTTTTTTTTATTTATAGACTTGCCAAGCGTGTGTAATGTGTAGGGATGCGTTTTTACTATGTCATCTGCCATTCAGCTCTGCTACATGGCCGCTGACAGCAGACACAGACAGCCATGTAGCAGAGCTGAATGGCAGATGACAGCAGACACAGACAGAGCCGCACTGTCAGAATGAACTCGGGTGAACCTCACCCGACTTCATGGTCATGCTGCGGCTCTGTCTGTGTCGCGTCCTGATTAGCGGTCACCAGTGAAGGACTCACCGGTGACCGCTAAACTCCTGAGTAAGTGAATTGAGCAGCCCTCTCTCATATACTCACCGATCCCCGGCTCTGCACGGCATTCACACTGCTCCGGCGGCTTTTACTGTTTTGAAAAAGCCGGCCGCCCATTAAACAATCTCGTATTCCCTGCTTTCCCCGCCCACCGGCGCCTATGATTGGTTACAGTGAGACACGCCCCCACGCTGAGTGACAGGTGTCACACTGCACCCAATCACAGCAGCCGGTGGGCGTGTCTATACTGTGCAGTGAAATAAATAATTAAATAATTAAAACAAACGGCGTGCGGTCCCCCCCAATTTTAAAACCAGCCAGATAAAGCCATACGGCTGAAGGCTGGTATTCTCAGGATGGGGAGCTCCACGTTATGGGGAGCCCCCCAGCCTAACAATATCAGTCAGCAGCCGCCCAGAATTGCCGCATACATTAGATGCGACAGTTCTGGGACTGTACCCGGCTCTTCCCGATTTGCCCTGGTGCGTTGGCAAATCGGGGTAATAAGGAGTTATTGGCAGCCCATAGCTGCCAATAAGTCCTAGATTAATCATGTCAGGCGTCTATGAGACACCTTCCATGATTAATCTGTAAATTACAGTAAATAAACACACACACGCCCGAAAAAATCCTTTCTTAGAAATAAAAAACACAAACATATACCCTGGTTAACCACTTTAATCAGCCCCAAAAAGCCCTCCATGTCCGGCGTACTCCAGGATGATGCAGCGTGGCTTCCAGCGCTGCTGCATGGAGGTGACCGGAGCTGCAGCAGACACAGCCGCTCCAGTCACCTCCACACAGCTAATGAAGACAGCCGCGCGATCAGCTGAGCTGTCACTGAGGTTACCCGCTGTCACTGGATCCAGCGGTTGATGCAGCGGTGGCCGCGGGTAACCTCAGTGACAGCTCAGCTGATCGCGCTACTCACCGCCGCTCCTCTCACCTCCACGCAGCAACTGAGGTGAGTAGCGCGATCAGCTGAGCTGTCACTGAGGTTACCCGCGGCCACCGCTGCATCCACCGCTGGATCCAGTGACAGCGGGTAATCTCAGTGACAGCTCAGCTGATCGCGCGGCTGTCTTCATTAGCTGTGTGGAGGTGACCGGAGCGGCTGTGTCTGCTGCAGCTCCGGTCACCTCCATGCAGCAGCGCTGGAAGCGACGCTGCATCATCCTGGAGTACGCTGGACATGGAGGGCTTTTTGGGGCTGATTAAAGTGGTTAACCAGGGTATATGTTTGTGTTTTTTATTTATAATAAAGGATTTTTTCGGGCGTGTGTGTGTTTATTTACTGTAATTTACAGATTAATCATGGAAGGTGTCTCATAGACGCCTAACATGATTAATCTAGGACTTATTGGCAGCTATGGGCTGCCATTAACTCCTTATTACCCCGATTTGCCAACGCACCAGGGTAAATCGGGAAGAGCCGGGTACAGTCCCAGAACTGTCGCATCTAATGTATGCGGCAATTCTGGGCGGCTGTTGGCTGATATTGTTAGGCTGGGGGGCTCCCCATAACGTGGAGCTCCCCATCCTGAGAATACCAGCCTTCAGCCATATGGCTTTATCTGGCTGGTTTTAAAATTGGGGGGACCGCACGCCGTTTTTTTTAATTATTTAATTATTTATTTCACTGCACAGTATAGACACGCCCACCGGCTGCTGTGATTGGGTGCATTGTGACACCTGTCACTTAGCGTGGGGGCGTGTCTCACTGTAACCAATCATAGGCGCCGGTGGGCGGGGAAAGCAGGAAATACGAGATTGTTTAATGGGCGGCCGGCTTTTTCAAAACAGTAAAAGCCGCCGGAGCAGTGTGAATGCCGTGCAGAGCCGGGCCGGGGATCGGAGATCGGTGAGTATGAGAGAGGGGGTAAGAGGGATAGACTGACATGGACAGAGAGAGAGGGACAGAGATAGTGACGGACTGACAGAGATTAGTGAATGACAGACATTGTGAGGCGCTTCAGAACGCAGCTTTTCAGCTGCGCTCTGAAGCAGACCTTTTTTAAGCTGCGGTGCAGAGCGCACACCTGCGCACATAGCCTCAGACATCAAAATCGTATGAGGGATGTCACACGTTTCAATTGACTAGGTTCGTGCAACAAAACGTCCAATGTATGAGGAATAAACGACGTGTATGCGATCACCGTATTTGCGTTCAATCTTGATTGCACGTAGGTGTCACACGCAAATACGTCACGAACGATGCCGGATGTGCGTCACTTACAACTTGACCCCGACGACGGATTGAAAGATTTATTGAAGCGTGTAAAGCAGGCATAACAGATTAGCTCTGATCAGGAGAATAGTAAGGCACAGGACTCCGGTGTCTACACCTTCAAGGGTATTCCTGAGGTCAGGGATAGCCTAGGGTCCCCTAGCGTGAGGGACAGTATAGGAGTCCCCTGTCCCTCACTATCCTGCAGTCACATCGTGACAGCTACACATCTTAATACTGCTGCAAAGTGTGTTCCATGCTGTTTCTTCTGTCAACAGAAGAGGAATCCCTCAAGTAGTCTATTGTGTATGGAAGATATCATAGCAGTTAACCTCCACGCGTTAGGTTTGACACAACTACAAAAAATTACAGAATGAGAGCACAGATGCGAAAACTTGTGTAGGACACAAGTCATATAATAGCCAGGAATAGTGATATTCCTCATCCATAGACGCATGATAACTTAATCTATCAAGTGAAAAGTCACTTGAAATGACATGTATATTTACGTACTTAATGACACTTATTAAATTTCACCTAAAAGGCTAATTACCTACTTGTATTTTCAACATCTCTGTGCCTCATCGGGTGTGCAGTGTTATTCCAATACAATTGATCAGGAACATATAGTGAAAGAAGCAGGTATGATGCTATTGAATACAGGGAAATTTCAGAAGGGTAATGTCTCTGCAGAGACACCGACTTACTCACCACCCCGGCCGGATCGCGTCCTCCCCCGCTGCCGTGCGGCCATCCACGTGCTCTGCTGCCTCCTTCCCTTCCCAGGCACTGTATATGCCGCATAGGTTTCCCGGGAGTGCACGCAAGATGCACGCGCGCACAATCACCCTCCTCTTAAATGGCCAGCATGCCATCTCCAGGAAATGCCTCTCAGCCTATGGCTGAGAGGCACTGTATATTTAAGGCTACCTCCCATTAGGGGAGGTGCCTGCGCAAAGCCTCTAGTTAGTCAGACATTCTCCAGTCTGCTACCTAGCTAGTTGTCAGGTCCTGAGTTCCTGTCCTGTTAAGCCTGTGTCCGCTTCCAGTACCTGCCTTCCCATACCTTTGTACCCTTGCCGTGCCCACCATTCCTCTTCATACCTGCCTGTCCAGCTTGCCTCAGTCACCGCACCTGTACCCGTTTATTCCTGAGTCCGTCACCTGTCCTGGGGGTCAGCTCCCACAGTCTCGGTCACTTCCCTGAGAGTGGTACCTGGCGTCCACCTCGCAGTGGGCACTTAGTCAAGCCCCTCCCACTAAGGGGTAAATCTGGGTTCCACCGTGGCCCAGTGGGTCCAGTAATCCCGCTTGCTACCTCTACACCGGCTGTGAGAGTTAGGGGTACTTTGCACGTTGCGACATCGCTACTGCGATATCGTCGGGGTCAAATCGAAAGTGACGCACATCCGGCACCGGTAACGACGTTGCAACGTGTAAAGCCTAGATGCGCCGATAAACGATCGCAAAAGCGTCGTAAATCGGTGATCTGTGTAGCGTCGGACATTTTCATAATGTCGCACCAATAGGAGATACGATGTTGTTCCTCGTTCCTGCGGCAGCATACATCGCTGTGTGTGAAGCCACAGGAGCGAGGAACATCTCCTTACCTGCCTCTACCGCCAATGCGGAAGGAAGGAGGTGGGCGGGATGTTTACGTCCCACTCATCTCCGCCTCTCCGCTTCTATTGGCCGCCTGCCGTGTGACGTTGCTGTGACGCCGCATGACCCGCTCCCTTTAGGAAGGAGGCGGGTGGCCGGCCAGAGTGACGTCACAGGGCAGGTAAGTGCGTGTGAAGCTGCGGTAGCGATAATGTTTGCTACGGCAGCTATCACAAGATATCGCATGTGCGACGGAGGCGGGTGCTATCGAGCTCGGCCTCGCAAGCATCGGCTAGCGATGTCGCAGCGTGCAAAGTACCCCTTACAGGTAAGTTGTAAATTTGGTGGAACTCAGGAATGAGAAAAGTCTAAGGTGTAGTATGGATTCACACTATTTGTGCATTAAAAAGGAAATCCCACCTTCACTGACTGTTGTTTTTGTTCTTTTCCCATTGTTGGATTATAATGAAATATATGACAAAAATGTGAGATAGCACAAGGCGGGGTCTTACTTTTTGTGGGGGATCCTTCGTCCTGCTGTGCAGATCATTGTGTTTGCACATCACTAACAGGAAGGCCAGTCCGGCATCTGGAGGACTGATGAGGAGGGAGACAACAGTGAGTTTGGCAGTGAAGAATGGTGTATTAAATGGAGACGTTTGGCTAAATATAGTGTAGCCTTTAAACTTTGATGGTTGTAGTATTTTTAGTACAGGGTCATCTTACAGCAGAATGTCATGCGGGAAATGGTTAATTTTTTTGTGTCAGTGGGAGATGCTACAAAGAGAAGACCATTCATTGTAAGGAAAATTGTAGGACGGGGAGTAACAGGAGGGCAAGGGGCAATAGACAGTGAAGCTTTTGTCACCCCTCACCCTGCGGCACAGTGAATTCTTGAACATGCCTGGGATACAGACCATGCTTTCATTTAGGGCACTCAGGGTTAGGACTAAGCTGACCTTGAGCCACATGCTTGGATATCATACATCACCCTGTAATATGGAGTCATAGAGGCAAATTATTTATATTATTGGGAGGACGCTGCCTCTGCGCTCGCTAACGCTGAGGTCCAGCGCTGCTGCGACTGCTGCTCGGTGGCTCGAGCGGTGGGCCGGATCCGGGGACTCGAGTGGCGCTCCTCGCCCGTGAGTGAAAAGGGTGGTTGGTTTGGGGGATTTAGTCCGTGACGCCACCCACGGGTTGTGGTGAAGATGGGCACCACCGCTGCTGGTGACGGGGATCCCGGGAGCGATGGTAGGGAGCAGCTGGGATGTTGTTTTTCCCCTCCGTTGGTAGGGGTCGGTGGTCCCGGGGCCCGGTGGTGTGACGGGGAGGCAGGGTTGGTGAGGTGCAGGGTTGCAGGGACAGCGAGGCGCGGTGCCGGATGGTACGGGTGTACTCACTCAGTAAGAGATGCACAAAGTCCTCGGTAAACCAAACGGCTGGATGGACGGGTCCCGCAGCCGGCTGCAGTGTCTCTCCCCGGACAGGTGATGGCGGCTGTCTTTCCCTGCACCTTTGTGTACTTGTTTGACTACGATGGATCCCCAACGGTAGTCCGCTCCACTTTGTATGGATGCTGGAGGAGCCCGTTTGCCCGCAGGCGCTGGCTCTTGGGTCACTAGCCTTAGGCGGTAGCTGTATACCCTCACGGTGTGGGCGGTTGCCTTCTAACGGGTCTTTGGCTGTTAGGAAACCCCTGGGGTTCCTGTCACACTCGGATTTGACTGTTGACGGCGACTCCAAGCCTAGCCGGGGTCCGATGGCCCTGCCTGTGTGTACTGGCTTCACTTCGCTCCCCGGTCGGTACCGGCGGGCCAACGCCCAACCCCGGTCCTACGGTTCCGCGTCGATTCACCACTCCTGCAGACGGCCACCACCGTCTGCCACCCTTGTTGTCAGTGCCTGGGCCACAAACCCAGACACACTCCACTTGACTCCTCTCACTTCAACCTCCTCCACTGAACTCCAACTTCCAACTGTCACTTTTCCCGCCTCCAGGCCTGTGAACTCCTCGGTGGGTGGGGCCAACCGCTTGACTCCGCCCCACCTGGTGTGGACATCAGACCCTGGAGGGAGGCAACAAGGATTTTGTGTTTGGCTAATGTTGCTGTCTAATAGGGGTGGGGGTGTTTGTGTGTTACCTGTGACGACCTGGCTAGTCTAGGGTGCCACATTATAACCGCACATTTCATATGCTCACAAATAGATGCATGAAAGAGGGAAAATATCCTACTCCCACCAAAAGAATATCAGCTCCCTAGTCCCAAAAAAAAGATATCTAAGTTCAACAAATGTGAAGGGACAAAGTGACTTCTCACTATTTTCCACAACTCCAAAGCAACCTTTTGTACTCATATAAACTAAAGTTTGACAAACCGCCTATATCTGTCAACAGTCTAATGTGTATAGAACCTCCCAACTTTCTCCTGAAAAATCATGTTTGGATAGATAAGGGTCAGGGAATTTAAAGTGGTTGACCACTGCTCAAATAACCCCTTCTCAATCACTCTATTTCCACCATGTAACATAAAAGCTATACTGACCTCCAGTGCCAGCGTCATTCCAGCAATGTTGGTGCCTACTCTACCGGGGATGGCATGATTTAGTTGTGACTTGAGCCCTGCAGCCAATCATCCTTCGGACGAAGCAGACATCGGAAGAAATGAGAGTGTTACGGTCGCCGTTGCTTGGCAAGCGTCCTTGAGTGTACCCACTTAGCTGTACACTGGACTCCCCTAAAGGAGCAACCAGTAGCAAACCCCTATACAGAGGCTGTCTGTTGCAGCAACAGGAAGCCTAAATGCATGACTGCCAGGAACCAGTGGTGATCGGCTCTTACAGACTGGAAAAGTCTCTTAATTTCTGATGATAGTGTGCTCGGATGTGGCAGCACGGAGGTGGTAACTCGGACTTGGCAACACGGACGTGGTAGCTCAGACGTGGTGGCACAGAGGAGATGGCTCAGGCGTGACAGCACGGAGGTGGTGGTTCAGATGTCGCAGCACGGAGGTGGTGGTAGAGAGCAGGCTCTAGGACAAGACACAGGTTAGGAACACAAAACTGGTACTAGGACACCATAGCAAAACTAGACACAGTAGTGTAACTGGACCTCAGAACTAGCAATGCACTAACTAGTAAGCAACGTTGCTCATGCACCTCCTGTAAGAGGAGGCAGTCTTAAATACCTTTAGGGTAACAGGTGACCTCAGGGATCGCGTCCCGGTATTGAGACGCTGGCCCTTTAAGAAAGGGGGCATGGTGCCACCCGCACACTGAGCTCTCGCAGAATGGCTCCGCGCGGCCTGGAAGCAGGAAGAGACCGCTGCAGACCCTGGGGCAGGAGAGGAGCGAGTGGAGCTGACGGACAAGTGAGAGAGAGAGGGCGCCCCCGCCGGAGCCTGGGAGCGGGGGTGTATTTGGATGTCACACTGGGACTGGGACCAGGTGCTACAGAGAGCTGCTGCTGCTCTCTGACTTTCTCCGACTGTCAGTTACATCTGAAGGATGTGAGAGTGAATTGGCTGCTGATTGTTTGCAGGGCTCCTGTGACATTGTGAGGGACAATAGGTGGACATCATTGGAGCGGAGCCAGCAGTGGAGGTGAGTATAGCTGTTATTATTTTACATGGGTGATATATAGTGATTGAGAATTGGCTGTCCGAGTAGTGGACAACCCCTTTAAATTTTAACGCCAGACCCTTTTTATTATTCAGAGGGGTCTCACGCCACCCTCTTTTTTTGAAAACACATGAACGTTCTGCTGGCGGATATTTAATATAAATGTGGGCCTTTAGTACCATGCCCAACATTCCTGTGTGCAGAAGTGGGATGTCTAAATCCAGCCATATAGATACAAGAGCTGTTGACAGCTAACTCCTTGACCCTGCCATAAAGATGTACGCCCTACAGAAGAGCATAATTATTTCAATTAGAAGTGGCGAATAAGCTGCTTATAGAAACCTCTTTCAGTAATTTACATTCTGGCAGGACATCTTGACATCTTCTGGCAAGGATGAGGCATCTTAAAATCAAACATGCCTGATTCTTCTTCATGTGTACTGTCAGCTTTACGCCCAGAAATCTCATCTCTGTCCCTCCTCCTTTTACATCCATTTTCTTTTTTTTTTTTTTCACCTTCCTTTCTAATGTGGGCATTTTAAGGTAATTATTGATTGATCCATTATCTACTGTCCACCAATTTATGGATTAGATTGTCCTGCAAATGTTCTGCAAGGCACCTCAAGGAAGCTGTCATGGTACTGAGTCGCCCACCACAGCGCTGTATCGGGACACTGCGGGGGCTTCTCTGAAGGTACCCTTCCGGCAACAGGTCAGTCAGGTTTCTTTATATGAAGTCGTGACGCCACTCTCGGTATTTACAGTCAGGGATGGGTGACCGCCACTGCAGTTTAACGAGCGTCTGGGGCTGATGGTATTGCAGTCAGATGGTGGGGCCTCCCGAGAGTGAGGCTGGCCCCAGGGGCTCGGGCGTATATGCGGGGAACCACAAGTCGCGGAATGACTCAAACACAGTCCAGAAAGTCTTTTAACTTATTTACTCACTTTTTGGTTGTTTCTGTGAGGTGCCCGGAGCGATACTGTGATAACCAGGTGAAACCTGGAATTCCTGCAGGCCGTTCTGAGGGTAGCTATTAACTCGCCTTCCTTGCACTTCTTTTTTTCGGAAAACCCCTCACTTGCAGTATCATGGGATTTATCCAGGGAAGGTTGCTATCGCCTCCACTTCCCTTTTTGGCCCGTTTGCCGGCAGCGTGAACCTTGGTGAGATGGCGTCTGGCACTGTCTCCTTATGGGTCCCCTTGATGCTGCTGAGGCTCGAGCTCTGTGTCTTTGGTGAGAAACCTCTAGTCCCCTGCACCGACAGGTTTAACAGATCAGTAGATTGATGTCTGACTCTAGGGACCTGTTCCCTGTGCATGTTCAATCACCAGTAGTCCCCGTACTCCACTCCTCTCTTGTGGTGTCCTTTAGGCTGACTAGCAGGTCACTGTACTCTCCCGGTACTCTCCGGGTCTGCTCCCTTCAGCAACTTCTGTACACGCCGCCCCAGACTGGCTTCCTCCTCCCCTCTGTGCTGCCTCTGCAACCTCGTTCCCAGCCTCTCCACTCCACCCCTTGACAAGAATTGTAAGCCCACCCCTTACGGGGGACGGCCCAAGGGTCCCATCATTTGGTGTGGGAGACCTGGTTGCTATGTGTCTGTGTGTACACACCCCATCCTGGCCTTTTGGAATTACCTGGAAGCACTGTCCCAGCATGGGTGCAGTACTCTGTGGTGCCTGACCAGGTCAGGGGCACCACAGTACTTCCAGTATGGGAGCAATAAGACAAGGCGCAGTAAGAGACTCCATTGATTTGCTGCATTACTTAGATACAGTGCGTGGAAGAAAGTGTTGCCATTAGTGATGGGCGAGCGTGCTCGCCACTGCTCGTTACTTGATCGAGCCACGAACATCTGACTTTCTAAATGCTCAAGTTTCCAATGTACGTCCATTATACTTGGCACACGAGTCGCGTCGGAGAAACCTGATGCCCAATTAAGTAACGAGCAGGGCGAGCACGCTCACCCACCACTAGCTGCCATGTTTAAAATTACCAAATTACAGATGACAAACACTTTCAAAACGTAACAGCTTTTATAAATAGTTAATGCTGCGTACCCATTCATATGCAGATGAAAGGCCAAGAACTAGGATTAATAAGAACACCACAAGAGGAAAAGTATAAGATCTCACACTATATTTTTTAACATATCAAAATCATAAATACTTCATATAACATTTGTAAAAATGGTGATACAGATATGGAGAGTGGACAGAATTAATATGTATAAATATATCAATCTATCCCATAGAGTTTAAGTACATGGTATAAAAGTGCTGGATGTGCTTTAAAGTGTTTGCATGCAATAAATGTAATTACTTATATAAGGTGTCACTGTCTCTTTAAGAATTATGACTCCTAGAATATAGATTTTGAAAGATGTCAAGATAATATCCGAAATAAATTTATATGGTTAAAATACTGGCCATAATTTCTAAATTAACAGCTACTATATATATATAATGTAGTTCAAATATTATATAAATACAAACACTGTAAATTGCACAGATAAAAAGTGTATATAAGTATTTATGTATATAAAAAAAAAAGGGGGACCAGTCGCACATTGTGAAAAACCAAAATAAATTTTACCTTATAATTTTTTTTGCATCTATTTATAAATGCCTCCTGAGAAAGTAACATGAAACGTGCGTTGGGGCGGAGGGAATGGATGGAACATATATTAATTGTTTCTAGTAAGTACTTTGCATAATATTTTGCTGCCTGGATATGTATTTAACATACTGCATGTTAATCAAGTAACCACTAATCTTTAATCACTGTCAGGGAATCATACATAGGCTCACTTGAGACTCTTTGTGTTCACCAGCTTATCTTGTAGGTTTTTAAAACCCAGAAAAGATGCAGTTTAGTATAGGACCCCGCAAAGGAGGGTGCCGTGAAGGGGCGCTGGGCTAGTATTACAATGGCCATTACAATATTCTAAATACCTCCATTTATATTTTTTTAGGTAGAATTTATTTTGTTTTTTCACAGTGTGCGACTGGTCCCCCTTTTTTGTCTTATATTTTTTTACACATTATTACACATTATTTACACATCATCCAGATACACACCTGTCCACATGGTAAAGGTGCTGCCAGGCCGGTTTGAAGTCAGGTTAGTACCAGCGTGGGAAACCAGCAAGGGAACCCCTGTTTCATTTTGTTTTTATATATATATATATATATATATATATATATATATATATATATATATATATACACACACACACACACACACACACATATATATTGCACTTTTTCTTTAAGAATTTTTTGGCCCAGTGATAACACTAACAGCATTTAGCAAAGAGTCTCAAGTGAGCCTATGTATGATTCCCTGACAGTGATTAAAGATTAGTGGTTGCTTGATTAACATGCAGTATGTTAAATACATATCCAGGCAGCAAGATATTATGCAAAGTACTTACTAGAAACAATTAATATAAGTTCCATCCATTCCCTCTGCCCCAACGCACGTTTCGGGTTACTTTCTCAGGAGGCATTTATAAATAGACGCAAAAAAAATTATTGCTCAATTCAGTTCTCTAGTATTGATGAGCGAATAGTAAAATATTTGAGTTTGCATTATTCATATCGAATATCTAGTACTATTCCAGTATTCATCGCAAATAAGGAACCTAATGCAAGTTAATGGGGAACCAGAGCATCTCTCTGTGATTCTTCAAGAAAAATGCTCGGGTTCCCTATTGACTTTCATTAGGTTCGTTATTTGTAATGAATACTGGAATAGTACTAGGTATTCGGTATGAATAATCCGAACCCGAATATTTTACTATGCGCTCATCACTATTCTCTAGTATTTTGGATTTAGATGGCCCTTTTCATAGGATACTATGTCAGATTAAAAATCTACAAGCACCAAAATGTTCTGCAGAGTCCTATAGTTTGGAAATCAGTGATCTAAAATTACAATCTTCCCCAGTGTGATCTCCAAGTACTATTACATGAGTACATAACTGGGACTTGATTTTCTTCTCAAATATATGAAACAATGTATTTTTCCTCTGATGATGTAAACATCTTGTTAGACGCCATCATCTCTGGGCTGTGATGAGGAGCCGGGTGTGATATGATTTACCAGTCACTCTTGCAATAAATCTAAAGTCACCGCCATGTCAACATGAAATGTCCATTGGGAGGAAATATCAACTGGTAACATCACACCCCTGGACCCATAATAATAGCAGACTTCAAAGGGGTTATTTATCCAGATTTTAAACCCTTTCTTGGCTGGGCGATTTTCAGGGTTTTTTCCTCCCCTCTTTCCAACAGTCATAACTTTTTTACTTCCCAAAAACACCCATATGTGGGCTTCTTCTTTGAGGGTCAAGATTTAGTATGGGGTTTAATGTGCTTTAGAAATGTCATTATTCTCCAGGTCTGTATGATTACTGTGATACAAAACTTGTCGTTTTTTGGGGTTTTTTAACTGGTGAGAAAAAAAAATTGAAAATTTTGTGAAAAAACAAAAATTTGCTTGTGTCGCTATGTTCTGCGATCCGTAATGTTATCATTTTTCGGTTGATGGAGCTTTGTGTGAGGATTATTTTTTTTATAGTGAGCTGAGCATTTCTGGGTAAATACTAGGGATATGACAGCTTCATATTGCACTTTTTTTCCAGTTTTGCGCTGATCAAAATAAAAACCCACTTTTGGTGTTTCAATTTGTTTTCTTTTTCCAGCATTTACACATTGAGTAAATCAATTTGGTATTGTGATTTTTACAGAGGCAATGATGTGATATATGTTTATTTTTTTTATCTATTCCTTTTTTAACTGGGAAAAGGAAGTGGTTCAAATTGTTAGGTTTTTTTATTAAAAAAAAACAACTTTTTTTTTTTACTTTATTTTCTAGTGCTTCTAATCGACTTCAACCTGTGATTGTCTGATTACGTACTATATAGTGAAAATAACAATATCCTATGAGTGCCAGAATGTCTTCATAGGAGCACTATCATTGCAGGCCCCAGGCTTGCATAACAACCCATAGACATGGGAAGATCAATGGTGTGGATGGCTGCATCCCCTGGTTTGCACGCTTTTAGGCTATGTGCGCACTTTGCGTCGAGGTAGTTGCAGTTCTAAACGCATCCTCTGGCAGAAATGGTTTTTGCCAAAGTTGGTTGTGACCACAAAAACGCGATAAATACGCATGCATTTTTACCGTGTTTTAGCCGCGTTTTTACCGCGATTTACATGCTTTTTCATTGCTTAAAGTCAGATGCTTTTTCAATACAAAGACACTACTAATAAAGTTTAACCATTCAAACACTATGAAAAAAAACCGGAAAAAAATAACAACAAATATCAAGATTATTATCAATCAAAAAATGGCTATTTTTAAATAAAATAATAAGCAAAACGCAGCCCAAATGGCAAAAACAATTGACAGGCTGCTTCTTTAAACGCTGAGTTTTTGCCTAAAAATGTGCAAATTAAACGCTGCGTTTTTAACAGCAAAGTGCGCACAAGAAATCCCCATTTTCCATTGACTTTGCTGGAAAATCAAAACGCATGCATTTTGGCATGAAAACGCTGCAGTTGGAAACGTAGGTAAAAACGCAAAGTGCGCACATAGCCTAAATGCTGCTCTCAGAGCTTGACAGTGGCATATAATGATCTAACGATCAACAGCCGCAGGCTCTGGCTCTCTATTTGCTACTGAGTCTTCGGATTTTTTAGGGTCAGCGAGGTCCTTGATGGTCCCCTCGCTGTGCAGATGTTAACAGGTCGGCTTGGAGCTCTTTCCTGTCCTAGAGTCCTGTACCCCGTCGGTGCGTAGTTCCGGGAGTACTCCACTGGCAAATACTCTCTTGGGTACCAGGTTACCGTTAACCCGGGTCAGAACATCTCCTCACATCCACCTTCACTCTCAGACTTTCTCTGACTCCTCTCCACAGTCACTCTGTTCTGACTACTCTCCACAGTCTGCCCCTCCCAACTGGTCAACTAGTGGACCGGTTTGGCTCCACCTCTAGGTAGCCATCCATTGGTCCGACCCTAGTTATGTACCATTGTATGGGGGATTGTTGGGGAAAAACTGGAATTACCTGGGTTTTTGTTGTTACCGCCACTGGTCTCCCGGGGCCCTAGGGGGTAGGCCCTGCATCCTTGTGGGGATGCAGAACCTTGTAGCACCCTGATGGCTTCAGGGGCGCTACACTTACAGTTTTCCTCTTAGTAAGTATGACCTGCCATCTTCTGTAGAGGTCACTTCTAACCAGGATTACAATGAAAGGCTTGCACCGCTACTATAAGATGAGGCAGATAACACAGGATCCACCACTGACATTATGGTGTTAGCACACCTCCTCCCCCTTCCTGCATAATAATCAGAGCATGAGTAACAGAGCATGCTCACTACTCTCCTACCAAACCAGGTCATTCCCACACACTAGTTCCATTGGGGTATAGCAAATCATGTACTGCTCAAGAAAAATGGCTAAAATAGTAAAAAAAATACAATTAAAACAAACAGCTTAAATGAAAAAAAAAAGAAATCTGGTTTTGACAAGTAAAAAAAAAATCTAGGTTATACATTCCCTTTAAAGGGAATCTGTCACCAGGTTTTTGCTACCTCATCTGAGAGCGGCATAATGTAGCAGCAGAGACCCTGATTCCAGTGATGTGTCACTTACCTTATTGGGTGCTGTAGTTTTTATTAAAAACAGTTTTATCTGCCGCAGATCTACCAGTTCTCTGAATACTGCTCTGTATAACCCCACCACACCACTGATTGGCAGCTCTCTGTATACACTGTGCATAGGCAGAAAGCTGCCAATCAGTGGCAAACGGTTTGTCATATCAAAAACAACCCTTAACATGGAACTTGTAACAATAATCAGATTCTGATTCAGCAGAGGTATAACACTCCTATAGATATTTTTCCTGCTGTGGCCACTGATGGTGAAAAGTAGTATTGCATATTATATGGTGGATGAAGTCTGCCAGATCAAGAGCCGCTGTCACCATGATAAAACTGATGCACTAATATTTACAAGCCTCCTTTTTTTTTTTACCTGCAGATGTCATGGCGTCCGCAGTACCGAAGCTCTAAATTCCGAAACGTATACGGCAAAGTAGCAAGCCGAGAGAACTGTTACGAATGTATCCCCATCACCAAGAATGTGCATGATAACCCCTTCTGTGCCGTTAATGCCAAGTTCATAGCAATTGTCACCGAGAGTGCGGGAGGGGGCTCATTCCTGGTCATTCCCCTTCATCAGGTGAGTGAAAGTATCTGTATTAAACCTTGATTTAATAAATATGACATTAATGCCAATAACTAATGATATGGTAGTGTAATGGTTACATGCGGGTAATATAAAAATTAATATTATGGATGATGAGTATATAAAATATCAGACTATATTACCCTTTATAATTTGTGTGCAGGAGGAGGGAGGAGCTAGTGACAGGTGTATCTGTCTGTCCTCCTCCCCCAGGTCTGCATGGTGGGGGGTTCACCAATGAAATCTTCTGTGCCTCCCCCAGACTGGACGCATTGAGCCCAATCACCCCAAGGTGTGTGGGCACCAGGGCACAGTACTGGAAATTAAATGGAACCCGTTCATTGAGAATGTCATCGCCTCCTGCTCCGAGGACACTTCGGTAAGTCATATTTCTCATTAACAAAATACAATACAATATTTGGAAGACTGACCATGGCATGTATAGTTGCACTTTTTGTGTTTATGTTATCATTAAACAAAGAAACAAAAGACTAAAAAAGAAACGTTTTGGTCCTCCTGGACCTTGTTCACATTGGCGCTCGGCAATAATAAGAACATGTATCAGAGAGTTGAGCAAACTTATACAGAAATATGTGCCGCCCCCGTGCCAGCAGCCAGCGCTGCTCGGATCCAGGCCTTCATGGGTGGTGGCTCGAGGGTCTCTGGACCCAGGGGTCTCGCGGACACGCCGAATAAATAGGGGGACGTATATGTACGGGCTGGGCCGTATTGAGTTTGTGATGCCACCCATGGTGTGTGGTGAGGTGGGACACCACCGCTGCTGTTACGGGGCACCCGGGGGAGATGTTGTGCAGCAAGTTGTTAACCCCTCCGTGGGTAGGGATGGCGGCACCGGGACCCGGTTGGCGCGTGCAGGGGATGGCAACCGCCGGGGGTGCTGGTGTACTCACAGTTAGTAAAACATACAAGTCTCTGGTAAACCAAGGTGATGGTGCCGCGGCCAGTTGCGTTCTGGTTCCCCACCCGGCTGGTGGTCTCTATCCTTTTCCTGCACTGCTTTAAGTAGAAATGACTTCCCAGTTTGAAACGTAGATGTCCGCTCCTGGCTGGATGTGGCCTAAAGAGCCGTGCCCGCAGACGCTGGCCCATGGGATTTATGGGCCCTGGCGGTGACCTCTTATCCCTAATCGGTGGGCTGTTGTCTTCTATGAGGGACTTTGGGTGGGACAGGACCTCTAGTCCTGGCCTAAATCGGTTAATCAACTAGCTCCAGTAGGTTCTGGTCCTGGCTTCAGGGTCCGAGTACCCCCGTTTGTGCTATGGTTTCCGGGTCGGTTCCCCGTGTCGATACCGGCAGGCTACAACCCTGTCCCGGTCCACCTCGGTTCTGCCGAGCCGTCTTCCAGTCTCCTGCTGACAGAGACCACCGTCTGCCTCCTAGCCAGTGGCACCAGGGCTCCTACCCTGGTACCGTTAAACTTGGACTTCACTGCTGGAGCTACCCTTAGCTCCAGCCCACACTCCTCTCCAAACTGAACTTCAGACTTAACTAAGCTTAACTCACTGTTTTCCTGCCCTGGGCTGTCTAGACCCCTGGGTTGGCGTGTTCCAACCGCCTGGTCACTCCCAAGGGGGCGTTACTAGGGTTTTCTGTTTGGCTGTATGTTTCCAAATGAGGGAACGGTGTTGTGCAGGGGCCTAACTATGACTACCTGGTTTTGCCAGGGCGTCACACATAATTAGAGAGAGGAGGACAAGAGTTTTTCAAGTGCAAACAATTAAACAAATTTTATTAGACATAGTGGGGATACACATCCAAATAGTCATTAAAAACAGATTAAAATTTAGTGACGGGTCACCCCCACATTTGACATAAGCTGAGGTGTACACATATAAGGCATATGGGTAGAGCAAACTCAATGGTACAAGGAAAACAAGTGGGTATAGTCTATCAACCTGCTGTATATCTCAAAGCCATACTGCCAGACATATCTTGCTGCAGTGCTGGACACAGCTCTTAGTATATATCAGACCCCACCAAGGACCCTGCACAAACAAGTACCGGTACCAGTGACACCCTGTATCAATCCAGCCAGGTGAGGAGGGGAGCTCCGTCAGGGATAGAGCCTCAGGAAGACCTACGTACGTTTCGATATTGATATATGGCAATCTTCATCAGGGAGGAGGCGTCTCGTGCCATCCATCCCCTGTAACAGGCTTTTAAATGTGCAGTTTCAATTACCACGGACCCGGAAGTGTCATCATCGGTGATCACGCCTGCAACCGGACGAAATCGCGCGAGACGCTGGCCGTCACGTCACAATCGCGCATGCGCGGGAGCGGGGATGCGTCACCAAGGCTCCCGCGCATGCGCGCGACGCTGAGACGGCCGCAGCTACGCGCGCACGAACGGCACCGGGCGCGATCGCACGGAGACAGCCGAACATCATAGCAAAGGGTAAGTATAAACAAAACACTCTGGATATAGGATAATTCAGTAATGTTCGGAGTTTTGAAAACATGACAGCGTCATGTGGAAATGTCCATCCTTGATTTTTCATATGGATCGAGATGATAAATTTCCTATGGCGGTCATATAATTAGTTTCTAGGTCCTATTGAAAAAAGGACATATACAGATCAATGAGCCTGAACTTCAGGGAGGGATGCACGGATAAATAAGGCATATATTAAAAGATTAAAAAGGATAAAAAAGACAAAGGATACAGGAGAGGGGAACAAATGGCAAATTCACAATATAAGTGTATAGTAAAATAACACTTGAGATGAAATATATATATAACCATGACCACATAGACCAAAAATCATGGAATTCAATCACTCCCAGGAGAGAGAGAAACTGTGTGTGGTCAGTGTAATATCATGCCTATAAATAAGGGGCATAACTCACTGATTCATTTAGACCTTTGGGAACCAGTGTATCCAAAGTCACTATCCATTTGGTCTCACACTGCGCCAGGCATTTCTTAAGGTCACCACCTCTGATCCCCCCCATTATTACATCGATTCCTCTTATCTTTAATTTTGAGGGGTCACAAGAGTGGTGTAATCTGAAGTGCCTGGGCAGTGTTTTGAGTGTTGTCAGATCCTCCTCTGTTTTGGCTGCAGCAATGTCCCTCACGTGCTCCCTGACCCTAATGCGGAGCTCCCTGGAGGTGAGTCCCACATAGGTCAGGGTTGCACATGTGATGTAGTGCTTGATGTTATAGGTCCTTTGTCCATCGGATGAACAAAATGTATGGCTACGAAGGACATTGCTGCAAGCCACACAGTGGCCACAAGGGAAACACCCCCGTGGAGGTCCGTGAGACCCAAATGGATTCGCTCGGGGTGGGACGTAGTGGCTCTGGACCAAAAGGTCCCTCAAGTTTCTCGCTCTCCTGGAAGTCATCAAAGGGTCCGGGGCAAGTACTTTAGCTAATGTTGGATCGGTCATCAAAACCGGCCAGTGCCTCTTCAAGATCTGACGCATAGTCCCCCACTCCTGACTGTGTGTTCCAATAAATCTCACCGCGATCTCGTGTTGTACCTGCTTTTTTGGGGTATCCGTGAGTAGCTGCAGCCGGGGGGTCTTCTTGGCCCGATTGTAGCCGGCCCTGATACTTCTACCACTGTAGCCCCTTTCACGGAAGCGATCCCTGAGATCAGCCGACTGAGCCTCAAAGCTATCCTTGGAAGAGCAAATCCGTTTCATCCTGAAATATTGCCCAGTCGGAATGGCGCGAATCGTTGATGGATTGAGATCAGATGAAGCATGTAGTAGTGCATTGACGGACGTCTCCTTACGGAATGGATTTTTGGTCTATGTGGTCATGGTTATATATATATTTCATCTCAAGTGTTATTTTACTATGCAGAAAAAAGAGGATGTCCAGCTCTTCAGGCAAAGAATCACGTCTTTATTTCATCATGAAGACACAGAGAATGACATGACCAGCACTACGCGTTTCAGGTTCATGATTAAGGGTGAGTGTTTTCACCTGAAACGCGTAGTGCTGGTCATGTCATTCTCTGTGTCTGCATGATGAAATAAAGACGTGATTCTTTGCCTGAAGAGCTGGACATCCTCTTTTTTCTGCATTTTATTGGGCTGTGGCAGTGCCTGTCCGTGCTCCAGGACGGAATCGGGATTGAGCTTTTATACGGTGAGCTGATTCATACAAATTGGTTATTTTACTATACACTTATATTGTGAATTTGCCATTTGTTCCCCTCTCCTGTCTCCTTTGTCTTTTTTATCCTTTTTAATCTTTTAATATATGCCTTATCTATCCGTGCATCCCTCCCTGAAGTTCAGGCTCATTGATCTGTATATGTCCTTTTTTCAATAGGACCTAGAAACTAATTATATGACCGCCATAGGAAATTTATCATCTCGATCCATATGAAAAATCAAGGATGGACATTTCCACATGACGCTGTCATGTTTTCAGAACTCCGAACATTACTGAATTATCCTATATCCAGAGTGTTTTGTTTATACTTACCCTTTGCTATGATGTTCGGCTGTCTCCGTGCGATCGCGCCCGGTGCCGTTCGTGCGCGCGTAGCTGCGGCCGTCTCAGCGTCGCGCGCATGCGCGGGAGCCTTGGTGACGCGTCCCCGCTCCCGCGCATGTGCGATTGTGACGTGACGGCCAGCGTCTCGCGCGATTTCGTCCGGCTGCAGGCGTGATCACCGATGATGAGACTTCCGGGTCCGTGGTAATTGAAACTGCACATTTAAAAGCCTGTTACAGGGGATGGATGGCACGAGACGCCTCCTCCCTGATGAAGATTGCCATATATCAATATCGAAACGTACGTAGGTCTTCCTGAGGCTCTATCCCTGACGGAGCTCCCCTCCTCACCTGGCTGGATTGATACAGGGTGTCACTGGTACCGGTACTTGTTTGTGCAGGGTCCTTGGTGGGGTCTGATATACACTAAGAGCTGTGTCCAGCACTGCAGCAAGATATGTCTGGCAGTATGGCTTTGAGATATACAGCAGGTTGATAGACTATACCCACTTGTTTTCCTTGTACCATTGAGTTTGCTCTACCCATATGCCTTATATGTGTACACCTCAGCTTATGTCAAATGTGGGGGTGACCCGTCACTAAATTTTAATCTGTTTTTAATGACTATTTGGATGTGTATCCCCACTATGTCTAATAAAATTTGTTTAATTGTTTGCACTTGAAAAACTCTTGTCCTCCTCTCTCTGATATGCTTATGAGTTTGTGCTTATTGGGTATGATTCCAGAAAAATCTGGACCTACCCTCCAATTTGCTATGGTATTTTGGAGTACCCCTTCCTTCGTCATACATAATTGTAGAAATATGTCAATTACTAAGTATAAATTACAAAAGAAATGTCACATGAATAATATTAGCGTCAACATTAGTACCGAACTGTAACGCTCATTGCCGGTGTAGGGGCAGCGAGCGGGATTAGTGGACCCACTGGACCATAGAGGGGACCTGGGCTTACCCTTTAGTGAGAGGGGCTTAACTAAGCATCTACCGCAAGGCGGACGCTAAGTACCACTCCTAGGGCAGGGACCGGGATTGTGGTAGCTGACCCCTAGGACAGGAGACGGACTCATGTATAGACACGTACAGGCTGGTGACTGATGCAGGCTGGTACAGAGAGGAATGGTAGGTGCGGCATTGACAGACAGGTATGGGAAGGCAGGCACAGGTGACGGACACAGTGGTAACCGGACCTGACAACTAGCTAGCAGACTGTGACACTGAATAACTAGTCAGTAACTGGCCACATAAAACTCAGTTATTTCCTTTTTCTATGTACTTCTATATTGAGTGGTCATTTAAATGCTGTTAGAATTCCATCTGTTGCTTTTTCTCTTTGTTGAATAATTAGGAGAGTTGCACAGACACCTCTCCTAATGGGAGGGTACCTTAAATATACAGTGCCTCTCTGCCATAGGCTGAGAGGCATTTCCGGGAAATGGCGCGCCAACCCTTTAAGAGGAGGGCCGGTGCACACGCACGCCCTAAGTGCTTTCTCAGGGAGTTTGTGCGGCGTGCAGGCCTCAGGGTAAGAAGGAGGCAGCAGCACACGGTGGCGGCTGGGGGAGTGTGGGGGTGACGCGACCTCACCGGGACAGCGAGTAAGTCGAAGTCCCTCCAGGGACACTGGTGCTAAACCAAAGACCCACATGTAGACAAACTATGAATAAATATCATAGAGTGTATATTTGATATATCTGAAAATACTCCACTAGTGACTATAAATACAGTAACTATACTAATATAAAATATTATACTAATATAAAAGAATATTAATAAAAAAAAAAATAACAGCTCTTTTAAATGATCCATATAACATACACAAAACTGTAGAAAACTTCCTGTTATTTTAAAGATGACCATTATGAGTTTTCCTGATATGTCTATTTTTGTAAATACTTGAATTGTCCATAAAATACCAATTCTGGGACATCTTGGAAGGCTTGGCTTGAGAAAGGGGGTGGTCACCCTAAACGAGGCAGGAGTGGCCATGTTAACTACCAAGCCTTAAAGGGAATCTGTCAGCAGGTTTTTTTGCCACCTCATCTGAGAGCAACATGATGTTGGCAAAGAGAGTCTGAATCTGACGATCTATCAATTAGATTACTGGGCGCTGCTGTTCTAACACAATGTTCATTTTCAGCTTTAGTCATGTAGCAGAGTCCACAGAGCTGTCCTGCCCACAGCAGGTTCTCTACGGAAATTGTACATTGATTGTGAGGTATCAGAGAAAGGGGTGTACCGGACAACGTGGCATGAGCCACCGAGCCACAGCAATAAGGGTCGGCTACTAAAACAAACAGCAAACAAAAGATCACACTGTGACAGCACAGTCATGCCTGAACTTACTGTCTTAACCCTTGCAGCATGCTGGCTTCAGCTGATATACCAAAAACCTGCTGACACTCCCTTCAAACGCTCTTTCCATGCTCCTGATTCCTAGGACAATACATTGATATTGGGACTTTCTTGAACATGTGGTGAATATATTGTGCCAGTTTACTGTCTTGCACTTTATCGCCTGAAGCTTTGTATATATGTGAATATACAATTTTCCATTGTCTGTGTCTACTTTTTAACCTGATCTTGGAGCTTGGCATTGTGCTGCTCCTCATTAATCATCCATGTATATAAAATGACAAATGGGTGTTACCATAACCCGGGTCAGAGGGCCATGTCCCTACTCACCATGACTCTGATACACCCTACTGACACGGGGATTGGTGATGTCAATGTATTCCTATATTTCCAGGGAGCATATCTGGAGCATATAATTTCATAATTATATGAAAAGATGACACACTCATCTAGTTTTATGGGGATTGCAAATATTTAGTAAAACAGACACAAAACAGACATATCAGAGCTCAGAGATTCTGCCCAAAACGGTTGTCCGCCTTTTGCTGAGACATCTGAAATACCATACGCCGATGTATAATGACATCTGATGCTCAAACTGGATCATTGCTCATTGCAGTTCCAATGTAGAAACCCCTCTGATGCCAGTGAGCAGGTTGTTTAAAGGTCCTAAGATGGCTGTCGCATGATTTGGCCACATGATCCGATAGCATCCATTGCTTCACCTTTGCGCAAGCACTGAAAAAGTACAGTGCAGGCGCAGAGGCAGGCAGCAAAATCTCCTGTATCAGCAACTGAGCAGTAGAGTGCGCGTAACGGGAGACGGTCAGATGGGTAAATCATTTACCGCTGTCCTCTTAAGAACCTGTTACACGCAACGACATCGCTAACAAGATGTTGCTGGGATCACGGAATTCGTGACGCACATCCGGCCTCGTTAGCGACGTCGTTGCATGTGACACATACGAGTGACCGCTAAATGAAAAATACACACCACATCGTTGATCGTTGACACGTCGTTCATTTTCAAAATGTCGTTGATCTTCTGGGACGCAGGTTGTTCGTCGTTCCTGAGGCAGCACACATCGCTACGTGTGACACCCCAGGAACGACGAACAACAGTGTTCCTGCGTCCTCCGGCAACGAGGTGGGAGTGACCTTCATGCAGCTGCTCTCCGCCCCTCCGCTTCTATTGAAGGCCTGCCGTGTGACGTCGCTGTGACGCCGCACGAACCACCCCCTTAGAAAAGAGGTTGTTCGCCGACCACAGCGACGTCGTTAGGCAGGTATGTGTGATGGGTACTAGCGATATTGTGCGCCACGGGCAGCGATTTGCCCGTGACGCACAAACGATGGGGGTGGGTGCGATCGCTAGCGACATCAATAGCGATGTCGCAGCGTGTAAAGCCCCCTTTGGATGCTATGGCCAAGACGGTCCATTTCCACAGTGTACGGAGGGGCGGCAGAGTGGCTTCTATTTGCATGCTGCAATAAACAAGTAGGTTTAATGTTTCATATGCCGATATACGACAGGTGTAAACTGGTATATTGTTGTAATTTTGACACCTGTCTCAGATTCCTGCTGCCTGACCCACAGTCTGGCTGTTTGTTTGCAGTCAGGTCTGTTTTACTCCTAAATACTGTGGTGCACATATACATAATTTGTAAAACCAGCCAGGGAATATAGGGCCAAGTCATCAAAGTTATTACGCCAGAAAACTGGAGTGAAAGTGTCGCGGGCGGGGGACAGATCACAACTGGGGGGCCGCTTGAGGCACTCGACCTGTCCCGGTCGCCTCAGGTTCCCCACAACCGGATCTCCGTCGCCTGTGGCCCTCACTACCACCTAGTTCGGTAGTCCAGGGCTCCAACCCTGACTACCACCTTCTCCAGGGAGCTCCAACTCCCTCCTGTCAACTCTTCATTGGCTACAGCTCAAACTGAAACTTAACTCCTCTCTGCACTTCCTAAGCTCCTCTCTCTCCCTCCCATTTTCCTGGGGAGGGGGGTGAGTAGGGCCTGATTGGCTGGTGCATATCTGTGTGGGGACTGTGTTGGTGCCAAGGAGGATTAACTCTTTTTGTGACTACCTTATTTTGCCAAGGCGTCACGAAAGCATCGAAAAAAATGAATTTTATTTTTGAGCACCGTGGAGTTGCACAAAATAAAATAGCAATTTCTTCACCAGTTTGACTGATTTGCGCTGAAATTAGCAGAGTTGGAGTAGACAAGGTCAATAAGAGAGTGTGGTCATGTCCACCCATCAAATTCATGAAAAATGCTGGCTCTCTGTAAGCCAGAGATTCTACTCCAGCCTCTGACTAGAGGAGCAATTCTGGCACAATGTATGGAGGCGCACGCCACTTATAAGAAGTGCTGAATTCAGGAAGTGGCACCTCTTAATGGGTGCACTACTATTTCAAAGATAAAACCCAGGAAAGAAAAACAAAATGTGCATATACCCTTTAGTAAGTATATAAGTAAATTGTAGTAATAGTACATGTAAATAACTTTGGGTACTTACCGAATTTTTCAGATAAGATGCACATTTTTCCCCAAAAGTTGCGGGGAAAAATGGGAGTGTGTCTTATATTCCAGATATAGCTTACTGTGGGGCGTGGTGGAGTGGGGTCACAGGAGGCAGGGACACAGCTGAAAGAAGTCAGTGGCGGCACACTGTAGGCTCAAGGCTGGAAGGAGGGTCTGTTGCGGCGGCGCGATGCAGGCGCCATTAATCTGCGGTCAGTGAACGAGATGCGCTTCAGGATAATGGCTGTGGAGGCAGCGCACGCGCAGATTGAGGTCTTAGAGAGTCACTTCCGATGTAATGGACTTCAGGAAAATAACTGTAAAGGCAGTGCATGCAGATATTGAGATCTCGGAACTTTGAGATATCAATCTACGTGTGTGCTGCCTCTGCAGGCATAATCCTGAAGTCCACCTTGTCCACTAACCGGAGATCAATGGTGCCCGTATTATGCCGCCAACATACCCCCTCCTCCCAGCCGTGGGCCCACAGCATGCCGTGCCACTGCCAATTTTTTTCAGCTGTGAACCTGCCTCCTGCAACACCGCTCCACTGCACCCTCCAAGTAAGCTATATTCAAATTATAAAACAGACTCAGATTTTAATATTAAAAAAACAAAACAATTTTCCTATTTTCTTTCTCTAAATTTGGGATGTGTCTTATAATCCGCAAATTACGGTAGTTAACACTATTTTGCAAAAAAAGTGTAAAAGCCATCTCACCGTGCATGGTGTACTACAATCGGGACAGTGTTATCCTATGTGAAGTACTAAAACCAGACATTGTGTCATCCGACCTCAATATAGATAGGGGCAGATCAGTACCAGGCCCAACTACTCAGACACTCACCAATGGAAGCGAAATAGATGAAGTGCCTAAATCAGAAAGGGAGGCCGTGCTCCGGTGTATACAAAGTACAAGAAACTACAGCAAAAACAAAGAAATGAGCTAGCTAATTTCTTTGGTTTTGCACTTCTACTTTAGTAAGACTGACGTAGTGATGTGCTCTATGGCTGCTTCTCCTCGCCCTTCTTCAGTTACCTGACAGGTCTCTCCCCTTTGTGCACATAGAGACCTATCAGTTATGGAAGCAGGGCAACAAGAAGCTTCCAGAGACTGCATCAGACTTGCCGAGACATAGTCCACAGCCCGCTTTTAAAAGTATATCTACTCCGACGTGCCACAGTATATCAGACTAAAGCAGGGGTCAGGAACCTATGGCTCGCGAGCCAGATGTGGCTCTTTTGATGGCTGCATCCAGACAAATCTTTAATGAAAAAAATACCGTATTTTCTGGTGTGTAAGACTCCGCGGCCATTTTCTTTAAGTCAATCTCGTCAATTGCGGAAGATTCAAAGCAGCCCACTGGCAGATCAATGGCGCCCGCCGCCGTGACACCCCACGAGCGTGCAGCAGTATCGTCGACCCCCCGCACACTGACCCTCTTGAGCCGCGACACCACATCTTCCGTGCCCGCAGCATCACCTACCCTGCCTCCTAGGACCTTCCGAGCTGCACCACAACCGCCGCTCCCCCTGGTAAGTATGGCTTTCACAGAATTACATTTTAAAATATGTGGCGTTCATGGCTCTCTCAGGCAAAAAGGTTCCCGACCCCTGGACTAAAGTATACACGGCTGCAATCGCACAGCCAGGCTCTTATGCACACTGACTGTACTGCGGGAATCATGAATCTGATAACAGGATCCCTTGAAATATAATAAACTACTATGACTTCCCTTCCTAAGGTGAGGATCTGGGAAATTCCAGATGGCGGACTCAAGAGGAACATGACGGAAGCAGTATTGGAGCTCTACGGACACAGTCGAAGAGTGGGGCTCATAGAATGGCACCCGACTGCCATCAATATACTGTTCAGTGCTGGGTATGACTACAAGGTCAGTAATCTTTTTATTTCCAGATCAATGTGAAGGAAATCAGCAACTTAAGTGTTTTTTTTTTTACTAAACACATGTAAAAATAACTTTACCATTGGGTTCCATTAAAAATGTTGTAGTTTTCCTTCTATAGTTTCCGTTTTACCCTGTTCATAGCTGGTTATAGAATAAGTGATCTAATAATTTGTCACTGGACTCCTTCTGAGGAGTTATAAGAGTCCATTTATGTCATGGGGTGTAAACCAATGGAACAGGGGCTCCTAGGCTGACCCTAAGACTGGGGCCCCTGCGCTGTCCCTTATCTTGAAGGTAGACTTGATGGTAGCCAGGTTTGAGCCCCCAGCATGACCCTGTCTCCTGTCCAAGCCCTGATACTATTCCTCCCCCAGCCAGGGAGCAGGCTGGAAGCCCAGTAACAAACACCCCACAAATAAGCACAAACAAGGGTAAACAAAAACTTGTGCACACTGCACTCAAACGCAAAGGAGGGAGAGTAAGTGAACTGGGGAGTAAAGCAAAAGGGGTAGAAAATAAATACACAACTCGAGAACTCACACACCACATAGAACCGCAACTTTTTGATCATCATAGAAGGGGATAACCATGGGAACCTAGAAAGCAGAAGCTATATCCGGCACTCAGCCCCAGGAACTAGACCCTTATAAAGGGTGAAGGCGGCTGAGGATAGTTATCAGCAGGCTGAGCTCCCGGCAGATGATTACAAGCCAGGAGGAATTAACTCCTGCTGTGCTGGAGAGCAGTGAAGCCAGACCCAGCCGACGCCCACGACAGGCTGTGCAACTAAAGGATTCCAGGCTGCTTGTCAGACTCTGCAGTGTGAATAGACATGACACCCAGCGAGTGCAACGAAAAAAACATGATATTTTTCACAGACTGACCGATGGCACTACACGTCTACCAATTGGCAGTGGTTTAATCGCCAGTTTACACCGGCAGAACAAAGTAATCGATATTTACTGAACAATTTGTAATAGATCACTCAGTGCGCACAGACTGTCATGGTTCTCGGCAGTACAAGTCCTGTTTACACGCTCGATCACATTAACCTTTCAGTGTAAATGCAGTTTGACTTTTTTCTGTGTTTTCTGAGCTCTTCGGTGTTGATTTATAACTGCAGACCACATCAAAGTTGAGCCGAACGTTGTGGAGAGAAATCAACTTAGAGGAGCTCAGAAAAAGCAGGTAAAAGAGTTAAAATATTTCATGAAAACCAATAAAAATGATTTACACTCCCAAAAGACATGCATTTAGGTAAAAAAAGGTAGAAGTATGAGAGGGAGCTTTGTTTGGTTTGGCATCCGATATTCACAGGCAGAATGTCAGTCAGTTCTGCCATGATCTGTGCTGAATTGTCAAAGCCTATTAATTTTGGTATGACTGGACAACTATACTATGTGTATGAGAGCCCGCCAACCCCCCACTATACAGTATGTAGAAATAAGAAAAATCAGGTATGTTCAATTTCAACAATCTTTAATTCTCATGAAAGGTAACTTCCCACTATTGACATCTTGAAAATCTTACTCCATTCTCCATTTAAAGGGAATCTGTCGTGAGGTTTGTGCTCCCCCATCTGAGAGCATCATAATGTAGAGACAGAGACCCTGATTCCAGCAATGTGTCACTTACTGAGCTGTTTGCTTTCATTTTGATAAAATCAATGTTTTCTCTGCTGCAGATCTAGCAGCACGCCAAGTAGTCCTGCAATGATAATCTACTGCTGATTAAACAATGATTTTATCAAAATTACACGAAGCAGCCCAATAAGTGACCCATCACTGGAATCAGGATCTCTGCCCCTACGTTATGCCGTTCTCAGATAAGGTAGCAAAAACCCGGTGACAGATTCTCTTTAAACACTTGCGTGCTCTGCCAAACTGAGTGTGCATGTGTATGGGGAAGTTTTTTAGCAATAGCTAACAGACAAATAATGATGACTATTCAGTTTTCATGATGTTGAACAGAGTGATTATGTGAGTTATAACTGTATTCAGATACTGATATGGAATTTGGAAGAAGGAGAAGCAGTGAAAATGATAGACTGTCACACAGACGTCATCCTCTGTATGTCATTCAACACGGATGGAAGTCTCCTGGCCACGACATGCAAGGACAAGAAACTGCGAGTGCTGGAACCGCGCTCAGGACGGGTGCTGCAGGTAACTATTTGTCCACTATCTATTATTGTGTATGAGGCAATATTCATCACAACCATCCTCATCTGGTCCATTTTGTGGACTGGATTTGTCTATTCAATGTAAATTGCTCAGTTAAACAATAGACAGCGCCAAGATGCCTTTAGTGTATTGTTCTTTTTTTTTTTACTCCTTGTTTTTGGAATGACTGCTAAGAAAAGCTTGGGAATTCTGCATCAGTTTTTGCATAGGAGAAAAGCAGCCAATGGATGGTAAAAACTGACACACTGATCAAGACGGACGACAAACAGAGCTCGCTGACTAAAAACAGTCATTTTTATAGATGTAAAAAGCATTACTGATCTGTGAAATAAAAATCTCTAAATTGACACTTATTGTTGAGTGATCTGTTTGTGAATGAAAATGTCCCTCTGTCCTCATTATCATCGGGGATTAAACTGACCGGACTGCACCAATCACCCGGGACCTCTGGACAAAGCTCAAAATACACTTTACAGTATACCTTCACTTTATCTAACAGTACACCTTCACTTTATCTAAAGGTGGTGTCACACACAGCGACGGCGACAACGACGTCGCTGCTATGTCACTATTTTCTGTGACGTAGCAGTGACGTCCCGTCGCTGTGTGTGACATCCAGCAACGACCTGGCCCCTGCTGTGAGGTCGCGGGTCATTGCTGAATGTCCTGGACCATTTTTTGGTCGTTGCTCTCCCGCTGTGAAGCACACATCGCTGTGTGTGACAGCGAGAGAGCAACGATCTGAAGCGAGCAGGGAGGGGAGGAGCCGGTATCTGGCAGCCTGCGGTAAGCTGTAACCACGGTAAACATCGGGTAACAAGAAGCCCTTTCCTTGGTTACCCGATATTTACATTAGTTACTAGCACCGTCGCTCTCACGCTGCCAGTAGCGGCTCCCTGCTCTCTGGACTCCTAGCCAGAGTACACATCGGGTTAATTACCCGATGTGTACTCCAGCTACGTAAGCAGGGAGCCAGCACTGGCAGCGTGAGAGCACACCGCTTAGCGTGTGTGAACCCAGCTTAACAGTATACCTTCACTTTATCTATCTTATGTTGATTATTTGGAACTACAAGAACTACAAACAGGGCCGCCAATGTTGTACAAAGCCAAACTATTAAGATGTACATGCAGGAGCATTTCAATAAATTGGAATATCATCAAAAAGTTAATATATTTGAGTTATTCAAAACAAAAAGGGAAACACATATTATATAGAGTCATTACACACAGAATAATCTATTTTATTTCTATTAGTGTTTATATCTGTTAATGTTGATGATTATGGCTTACAGCCAATGTAAACCCAAAAGTCATTATCCAGGAAATTAGAATAATTAACACAAAACACCTGCAAAGGCTTCCTAAGCGTTTAAAATGGTCCCTTAGTCTAGTTCAATAGGCTACACAATCATGGGGAAGACTGCTGACTTGACAGATGTCCAAAAGGCAGTCATTGACACACTCCACAAGGAGAGGGTAAGCCACAAAAGGGCATTGCTAAAAAAAAAAGCTGGCTGGTCACAGAGTGCTGTATCCAAGTATATTAATGGAAAGTTGAGTGGAAGGAAAAAGTGTAGTAGAAAAAGGTGCACAAGAAACTGGGATAACCGCAACTTTGATAGGATTGTTGAGAAAAGGCCATTCAAAAATTTGAATTAAAAAGGTGAGCAGTGATAATAAGCAATACAACTTTAAATTTCACGGGTGCTCCTCATTGTACCTCTTTTTCTTTCTTTATTAATTCAAAAAATTGGGGGAGATTCACAAGGAGTGGACTGTTGCTGGAGTCAGTGCTTCAAGAGCCACCACACACAGATGTATCCAGGACATGGGCTACAACTGTCGCATTCCTTGTGTGAAGCCACTTGTGACCAATGACCTATTAACAGCAAAACGTAACGGTGACCACTCTCTGCTTATTCTTCCTGACCTTTCTGCCGCCTTCGACACTGTTGACCACCATCTCCTTCTCTCTATGCTCCATTCTATCGGCCTAAAGGACACTGTTCTTTCCTGGTTCTCTTCCTATCTTTCTGGCCGCTCATTCAGCGTATCATTTGCTGGCTCCACATCTTCTCCTCTTCCTCTCACTGTTGGGGTCCCTCAAGGTTCAGTCCTAGGCCTTCTTCTTTTCTCCCTCTACACTGCCCCAATTGGAATGACCATCAGCAGATTTGGCTTCCAGTACCATCTTTATGCTGATGACACACAGCTATACACCTCATCCCCTGAGCTCACCCCCACTGTACTACAGAACACAAGTGACTACCTGACTGCAGTTTGCAACATAATGTCTGCTCTCTGTCTGAAACTTAACCTTTCCAAAACTGAACTTATGCTTTTCCCTGCATCTCCCAACCTTCCTAAACCCGACATCTCCCTCTCTGTGTGTGGCACAACGATAAGTCCTAGGCAGCAGGCCCGCTGTCTGGGGGTTATACTTGACACTGATCTCTCCTTCACCTCCCACATACAATCTCTTGCCCGCTCCTGCCGCTTGTACCTCCAGAACATCTCTAGAATCCGCCCCTTTCTCACAATGGAAACGACAAAAACCCTCACCGTGGCCCTGATCCACTCTCGCCTTGACTACTGTAACGCTCTATTAATTGGTCTCCCCCTAACTAGACTCTCTCCTCTACAGTCCATCCTTAATGCAGCAGCCAGGTCACCTATCTGGCTAACCACTACTCGGATGCCTCTGCTCTGTGCCAGTCATTGCACTGGCTGCCCATATATCACAGGATCCAATTCAAATCTGTCCTCACCTATTGTACCATCACCCATTCCCTGTAGACTGTGAGCCCTCGCGGGCAGGGTCCTCTCTCCTCCTATACCAGTCTGTCTTGTACTGTTAATGATTGTTGTACGTATACCCTCTTTCACTTGTAAAGCGCCATGGAATAAATGGCGCTATAATAATAAATAATAATAATAATAATAATAATAAAACTGCTTGTTCTCACCCACAAAGCTCTCCACAGTGCGGCACCCCCCTACATCTCCACCCTCCTCTCTGTCTATCATCCCACCTGTTCTCTACGCTCTGCAAATGACTTTCGACTAACATCCACACTAATTCGAACCTCCCACTCCCGAATCCAAGACTTCTTCCGAGCTGCACCAAACCTCTGGAACGCTCTACCCCAAGAAGCTAGGCCAAATCACAACTTAGCTTCAGACGCTCCCTAAAAACGCATCTTTTTAGGGCGGCCTATCACACTCCCTAGCCAAACTAATTTCACCTAATCCCTCTACAACTTCTCAGAACATAACCCCATGTCAAACTCCATGGCACCCAAATGCATCTCAAGGCTCTGGCCTATTGGTCTAGGAAGCCATTATCTATCCCCCATTTCCTTGAGATGACTGGATTGTCATTGTAAATAAGCACTTGTACCTTGCCCCTCCCCCCATCTCATTGTAGATTGTAAGCTCTCACGAGCAGGGTTGCCTTTTTTCCCTTTAAATATTGTATCTTCTATAATTGTTACTTGTTTGTATATGCTTATGTATATGATATGTATATGTATATGAGCCTCCTGAATTGTAAAGCGCTGCGGAATATGTTGGCGCTATAGAAATAAAGGTTATTATAATGACCAATAGACAACACCAGAAGCGTCTTACCTGGGCCAAGGAGAAAAAGACCTGGACTGTTACTCAGTGGTCCATGGTGTTTTTTTCAGATGAAAGTAAATTTTGCATTTCATTTCGAAATCAAAGTCCCAGAGTCTGGAGGAAGAGTCGAGAGGCCACAATCCAAGCTGCTTGAGGTCTATTCTGCCGTATTCACACTCCGTGATGGTTTCGGGAGCCATGTCATCTGCTGGTGTAGGTCCATTGTGTTTTATCAAGACCAAAGTCAGCGGAACCGCCTACCAGGAAATTTTAAAGCACTTCATGCTTCGCTCTGCCGACAAGCTTCTTGGAGATGGCAATTTCATTTTGTAGTAGGAATTGTCACCTGTCCACACTGCCAAAAGTACCAATACCTGGTTTAATATCCACAGTATCACTGTGCTTGATTGGCCATTGTTTGATGACTCTCCTGACCTAAACCCCATAGAGAATCTATGGGGTATTGTCAAGAGAAAGATGAGAGCACTAGACCCAACAATGCAGACGAGCTAAAGGCTGTTATCAAAGCAACCTGGGCTTCCATAACACCTCAGCAGTGCCACAGGCTGATCGCCTCCATGCCACACATGGTTGTTTGGACTCAGAAGAGTCCACAGTGATGCTATGTGACTGTAGAGTGCTGTGACTATCATGACTGTCATGATTCCCCTGTATTCCCTGCCCAAATGGGCAGTTATGTGACTGCATGTGTGTGATTTTCATACTTGCCGTCACATGCTGACTAGACTTTCCTGGCTTCTCTCAATAGAAGAAAACCTAGAGAAATGCAAAAGTCTAGTCATCACATGACCACACACACACACACACACACACACACACACACACACACAAACAAAGGAAATACAGAAAAATCGTGACATAACTCAATTGAATTCAATGTTCTGGACTTGAAACGTCCAGTCCTAGTGTAACAAATGCTATACTTTATATAATCCTCTTCATTCTCTGCTCTTTCTTTTATTAGACAGCAAACTGCAAAAACCACAGGGTGACACGTGTTGTCTTCCTGGGAGACATGAAGCGTTTGTTAACAACAGGCGTCTCCAGGTGGAATACGAGACAGATAGCATTGTGGGATCAGGTGAGGAGAATTTTGAAACTACTACAAGCTGCGTTCTGTGAGATTACTACAATATAATCTCTGCATAATAGAAAATAGAATCTAACATCGGACAAATCATTAAGTGCACCCCTTCATTATTCAGCATTGTCTGATACCACCACACCCCCTCATGAAAACCGGCTAGAAAATCGCCAGTCTTAATGAATCGGTGCCTTAGATCCTTTTACAATGAATGATTTTAATCTCTATGTATAGACAACTTAAAGGAGCTCATAATTAAAATGCAACGTTTATAAAGGCTAAATAGACCAAAATTTATAATATATAAATATTTACAAGACAAGATGACACAGACAGTAATGATTAAAATCAACACACAGGCCTCCCGGCGAAGCTGCTGCGAAACGCGCATCGAGGTGCGGGGCGGTGTGTGTGGTCAGGGCTTTACTGGTTTGTATTCATCATGGAAGCACCCTGATTTGCCATACTTCGGTTTTTCACCATCTTCATGGGCAGCATCTACTAAGCAGTATTTAACGGCCTGGCTTGGTAATATATCAGCAGTCGACAGACTTGATACTAGTTAGCTATCTTAGTACTATCTGCATTGTATCTATTATCACATGACCTTGGGTCTGTTTATATCTATTATTACTATGTAATGCTTATCTGATGTACTAATATTTAGTTTCCGGCCATGTGATGCTGTATGAATTTATGTTATACATTCTATATTACTATATAGAGGTGGCAGATCATTGTTTTTGATCATTTGATCTTAAATTTTGCAATCTTATAATGGCTTGATGAATTTCTCTGTATAGCTACTCTATGTGATTTTTCTATCAGTAATATATTATGCCCTGGTTTCATCCACACTGCCATCTTGGTTTGTGTGTTGATTTTAATCATTACTGTCTGTGTGATCTTATCCGTACTGCGCACAATAAAAATATTTATATATTCATAAATTTTGGTCTATTTATCCTTTTTAAACGTTGCATTTTAATTAAGAACAGAGTCAATTTTGTTAAAGATGTTTCATGATATGGTGACTGGTCAGTAACAACTGATGTACAAGTATGGACCAACGTATTTTTTTTGTGTAATAACTTAAAGGAGCTGTCCAGAATTGTAAAAAAAATGCTAAAATTATTAATGGTTATGTTAAAATGTACCTGTCATTTAAGCGATCTTGTCAGAATAAGCTCCTATGTGTAAATGAGGAATAACTCAGTATGTGGTTGGTACTTGACATATCCCTCACTTTTCAGCCCTTTCCCCCTCTGCTAGCTCTATCTACAATTTTCACTAATTACTGACTTGGGGGTGGGTGGAAACTAGCTGCTTTGATGTCTCCTATACACAGCACATGCAGATATGCCGGATTAGGCTGCTTTCACACCTCCGGTTTTAGCAGAGCTGGCCAATCCGGCTCTAAAACCTATGCAACGGTTGCGGCGACAATACCGCATCCTTTCCATACGTTTTTGACATGTGGCCTGTCCGGTTTTTGCCGCTTGCGGCACGCTACTGAGCATGTGCAGTGGAAAAAAACGCATGCGGTGGCCGGATGCGGTGTTTGCCGCAGGACGCCACATGCGGCGTCCATAGGCATGCATTGCAAATTGTGCCGCATCGGCCAGATGCGGTACGATGCGTTTTTTTTCCGGACAAAAAAAAGTGCCAGGCAACGTTCTATCCGGCCGCCGCATCGGCTAAATCTGCCGCATGCGGCAAAAACCAGACCGAACGCAAGCCCATGCGGCACAATCCGGCACTAATGAAAGTCTATGCAAAAAAAACGCAACCGGCGGCAAAAAAAACCGGTTGCGGTTTTTCTGCAAAGCGCCGGATTGTGCCGCACAGGAAAAACCAAATGTGTGAAAGCAGCCTTACTGCTCTTCTTTTTCTGTAGCACGAGACAGAAGGAGCAGTAACAGTACTGAGCTGTGTGGTTGTGAATCCAGCTCTGGAGTGAGCTAAAAGAGTTACATGAAGGTCAATGCAAATAAAAATGCTTATACCGTGTCTCTGGAGCCACATGGTTTATCTGAAAAAACAAAACACAAAGCCCCCCTGAAAACAACATGCTCTGGGGAGCAACAGGAAAAAAATAAGAGCAATCACCGGTCCCTTTTCACCTGGTGACAGATACACTTTAACAGTTTATTTTATTTTAATTTTAGGATAATATTTAAAGGGAACCTGTCAGGTGCAGTATGCACCAAGAACCACAAACAGTTCTGGGTGCATATTGCTAATCCCTGCCTAACTGTCCCTGTATCTAGTAGTATACATAAAGAAATCTTTAGAAAAAGCACTTCTAAAGATCCTTTATGATATGCTAATGAGGCCAGGGACTAGTCGCAAGGGCTTGATTTTACCCTGACTAGTGCGCCCTCTTAGCATGCCCCTGTGGGTGTGCTAACATGCTATTCAATGCCCATTGGCCAGCATCATCAGTGGTGATGCGCGTACCTGTGTCCGTTGTCACCGCCTCCAACTCCGGGTTAAGGGTCAGTGTTTATGATCAGAAGTCACCGCACTTCTGGTCATGCGCACTATGAAGCTGGGTGTACGCATACTGATCATGTGCACTGATCCTAAACCCGGAGTCTGAGGTGGTGACAACAGATACAGGTACGCGCATCACTGCTGATGACACTGGGCAATGGTCATTGTATAGCATGTTATCACGCCCACAGGGGCGTGCTAAGAGAGTGGACGGGGAAAATAACACCCTTACGACTAGTCACTGGCCTGATTAGCATATCATAAAGGATCTTTAGAAATACTGCTCGTGCTTCTGGGTGCATATTGGACCTGACAAGTTCACTTTAAGAAAAACATATCTATTTGAAAACTTGTACTACCGCTGTAGGTTGAGTATAAAATGTTTTCCTACCGTAAACTTTGCCTATTGGCATAAGATATGGTACAATTTTGTAACATTTCTGTACAGGAGGACTTGGCAATGCCAATGGTTGAAGAGGAAATAGATGGCCTTTCCGGGATGCTCTTTCCGTTTTATGACGTGGACACTCACATGCTGTATCTTGCAGGAAAGGTAAGCTCCCACCATATTAGTTACCTTCTCCTATGTTGCCCACCAATTCATACTTCTGCAAAGGGTTGTCCACCACTGGGGACATTTTTTTTCTTAATTAAATGCATGTATTTTGGGCTAAAAATATTTTTCCTAATTGGATTTCATGAAAATGTTTTCCCTGTTTGTCTTCTACAGCCTCTGTGTTGCACTATTGATTCCTGCAGAGTGGGTTAGCTGAGAACCCATCAGTGAGCTCATTCTGACGATCCAGTGGGATAGAGCCTAATTATTTTATCCGTTTGTTTTTGAGCTCCGGTAAGAGCCGGTAAAAGCAAAACAATTTTTTTTTATTATTATTATTTTTTTTAAAGAAAGCAAATTGCAAAAAATATTTTTATCCCTAAATACATGGATTTAAGTTAAAAGAATAAAAACATAAATAAAAAATTCCCACAGAGGTGGACAACCCCGTTAAATGGTTTGATGACACAATTTTACACCATTGAAGAGGTATGAATATTCTACCATGAACCATATTTTGCTTAATTAGACCCTCTATTCCATCGGTTTAAGAATAGAATTGTTTTTACTCATTGTATTTACGACCCTCTGTTTTTTCTTATGTAAGGGAGACGGGAACATACGATATTATGAAATAACATTGGAAAAACCATTCTTGACGTACCTAATGGAGTACCGTTCTGCCGCTCCCCAGAAAGGCCTCGGTGAGATACAAACCTATAACATGTGTAGGGAGCAGAAGGGATTATTATGGTGGGAACCATTACAGGGATGATATAAAAAATAACCTACCAAGACAATCAATATTTTTTAATAGGGGTGATGCCAAAGCATGGACTGGATGTGTCAGTGTGTGAGATATTCCGCTTTTACAAGCTCATCACTTTGAAGAACCTAATAGAACCAATATCAATGATCGTTCCAAGAAGGGTAAGATTGTGCTGCTATCAGACTGATCTAGACACTTATCATTACATAAAATAATATATATTTTTATTTTTGTTTTTTTATAGTCAGAAACGTATCAGGAGGACATTTACCCTATGACACCAGGACTAGAACCTGCACTAAGTCCTAACGAGTGGCTGAGTGGGATCAACAGAGGTGACCACAGTATAGGATTCAATTACAGATATGGATGCATGTGCATTATGGAAAGACTAAATATAGTCCCTGATTCATAAAGGCCAGTGATTTTCACGCTGGTCTGGATTAGGGGATGTCCCGCAGTCAGATGCTCCTGATTCATGAAAAGGTGTGCACCTCTTCATGAATCTGGGGGGTCTGAGGAGTGGTATGCACCGCCGTGTGCTATGCCAGTAATCTTATTCCAGTCATGAATTAGACAATCTGTGGCGTCACACCCCAGCACAGACCATTTCAATAGAGCTGGGGAAACGGGTGAAAATGCCGAAAGACTCAACATTTGGTACAACTCTGAGATGCACCAAATATTTGTGCCTTTCACTACGTTTACACCAGAATTCTGGTGTAAAATATTTCATGAATCAGGCCCATAGAGTTTTGCAGCAAGTTTTATATATTTGTGTATTCTATTACCGTATATAGTATTAAGGGTAGTGTAAAGGGAACGTGTTGCCCGATTCATGCTGCCCACACCACGAGCAGTATGACTCTGCCTGGCTGCACCACGCTTGTAGCATTTCATAGATGATATACCTTAAAGATTTGTCCAGGGACCTTAGAGAGACACCAGACTAGTCCGCTTCTCTCAGTGCCATTGCTTGTGATTGACAGGTCTCTCACCTAGCAAAGTATTTGTCAATCACCTTACGTGGCACTAGGAAAAGCTACCATTTGGGTGCGCCGGACTAGTCTGGTCTTTTCCTATGCTGCCAGGTAGGATCTTTAAAGTTATCTTTAAAGAGAACCTGTCACCAGGTTTTTCCCTTATAAGCTGCGGCCACCACCAGTAAGCCCTTATATACAGCATTCCAGAATACTGTATATAAGAGCCCAGGCCACTCTGTATAACGTAAAAATCACCTTTATTATACTTAGCTAGGGGGCGATCCGGTCTGCACAGAGCAGCCCGGGCTCTTTTATGCCATATTCTGGAATGCTGTATATAAGGGCTCACTGGTGGTGGCCACAGCTCATAAGGGAAAAACCTGATGACAGATTCCTTTTAAATTTTCAGAGAAAACATATCTGGCAGCAAATGTACAAACAGGCTCTGATTCATGGTGAGAAGAAAAAAAAAATCCCAAGTCCAGCTTCACTAACTGCAGACTTTTTTTATTATTATTATCTTGATTGTACTGTTTATGATTATTGTACTTGTCCCTATTATGTATACCCCTTTCACATGTAAAGCGCCATGGAATAAATGGCGCTATAATAATAAATAATAGTAATAATAATAATTCATGTTGCCCATGGTTTTGGCTGGATGAATCAGGCGACAATTCCCTTTGGGGGAAATCACATTACCTAATACCCATCTTGTGGTAGTTAAAGGAGTATTCCTAGAATCAAAAATTATCCCCTATCCATATATTAGGAGATAACTTGCTGATGACACCCAGCAAATCGCTGGAGCAGAGTCTCGTCTTGGATGGAGGTGTGCATGTTTGACCTCTGCTCCATTGTCTAAGGCCCGTTTCACACGTCAGTGAAAAACACAGACGTTTTTCACTGGTGTGTAAAACACGCACATGTCCCTGCGTGTGCCGAAAATCACGGCACACGTGGGTTGTCTAAGTGCAATCCGGGCTCCGTTCTCCGTGGCCCGTGATTGCACTTAGAGATTCACTCACCTGTGCCCGCTCCCGCTGTCCATGGTGCTGATCGCTCCCGCGACGCAGCATCCGGCCGGCGGTGACCCCCGCAGGAGCTGCTTCCGGGTCGGCTGTGTCGCGCATAATGAATATGCGCGACAGTAATCAGCCGGCACAGAAGGAGCAGGGAGGACGGGCTGCAGAGAGCGCGGATGAAGCCGGGTGAGTTAAAATGTTTTTTATTTTAAAAGCACGTTTTTTTCTGGCACGTGTTTCACGGACCACACCACTGCGTGGTCCGTGGAACATCAGTGATGCCAGAAAAAAATGGACATGTCTCCGTGCAGCAAACACGCACACGCGGGTACGCTGCACGGAGACACGTGCAGTGACAAATCACTGACGTGTGAGCAGACCCATTCATTATAATGGGTCTGCGTATGTCCGTGATTCTGGTATGTTTAAAAAAAAGCACAAACGTGCCAGAATCACTGACGTGTGAAAGAGGCCTAAGAGACTGCCAAAGAAAGCTGAGCACAGACACTTGCTTCTTTTGTGCAGTCCCATAGACAATGAATGGAGTGAAGATCAAGAGTGTACACCTCCGCTGCAACCAAGACGGTGTTTTTGGGATAGCAGATGGTCCCACCAGTTGGGCCCCCACAATCAATCAGTTACCTCTAACCCATGGAAAAGGTATAATTTTATTAGAATATCTCTCTAATGGATACATGAATGAATGTTATATAATAATAATAAAAATAAATAAATATTTATATATATGGTATATATATTAGTAATACACATAAGGGTATGTGCGCACGTGTGCGTATTACATGCAGTTACGCTGCGTTCTGCACCGCAGCGTAATTGCATGCGTCCTGCGTCCCCTGCACAATCTATGGAGATTGTGCAGGGGCCGTGCGCACGTGGCATGTTAGAACGCAGCGATTCGGCTGCTTGCCGAATCGCTGCGTTCTAAGAAGTGACATGTCACTTCTTTCGTGCGTTCTGCATGCTGTCTATAGGGAGAGGCAACATGCAGAGCGCACGAATCTGCCGGCACCATGCGCTTCAGAACGCAGCTTTTCAGCTGCGCTCTGAAGCGCACATTTTCGGTGCGGTGCAGAGCGCACACGTGCGCACATAGCCTAAATATGTGCTGAGAGTAATCAAATGATTTTCAACAGATCCTGTGCTGAGAAGTCTGAAAGAGGGGTACCGGAAAGAGTCCAAAGTTACATTCAAAGCCCCAGCAAGAGACAAGAAGAGTTTGGTGGTGAATGGCATAGATCTACTAGAAAATGTGCCTCCTCGGACTGAAAATGAAGTAAGCGAATTAACTTCTTGGCTACATTTTTGTTAATTGAAGAACAATTTCCCTTACTTACGCAAGAGATTGCTGCCGAATTTGCTTTTTCATTGTTATATATTAAGAAATTGGTTAAATACATGTTCGTAAAGATTATAACTAAAGGTGCCAACCTCTTCAAGAAGGAATTATATAGCTATAATGATACTAATATACATTTTAAGGGGGATGCTCAATAATTCTTGATGTTTAGTACATTTACAAAATCACTACGCAATACATAATATGTATATAGCATATACTTGATGTCTTGGGCTTTTGATTGTGCTTTTCACCTGCTCACGTACCTGTACTCTACAGCTACTGCGCATGTTCTACCGGCAGCAGGAGGAGATCCGACGTCTGAAGGAACAGATGGCCCAGAGAGACCTCCTCATCCGACAACTGGAACTGGAGCTTAGAAACCTGAGGAATAGCCCCAAAGAGAGCTAGCTGCCCTCATCATATTATATTGTACCAGGAACAGACTTCTCCATGTATAAGAGCTCGTGAGGTTTCTGTATATAGACTAACTAGCCCTACAATGCCTTGCCGAGGCATGTAAAGGATTGTGTATCCAACTGCACTAATTGCACAGATTATCCATATATCCAGCAGGGTTCCTGCATATAACCAAATGGAACTAATTCCTCCTTCTCTTGCCGTTTAATAGATCCCAACCAGTCTAGAAGGATTATATCCAATAGCTATAGTCACATAAGACACAATCAAGGTTAGCGAGAAGAATAGTGGGAGAAGCAGTAACTTCTTTCAGTCTCTTCATACCAGCCTTGGAGCGAGACCTGAGAAATATATTTATTTATGCAATGAGTACTAATGGAGATTGATTCCTCCTTAAAGAAGCAGGGGTTTTTACAAGGCCATAAAGCCATACAAATATTGAGAAATGACGCACTAGGGAGCTTCTCCCACAATCTTCTACGGATGCATTAGCCATTCTCCCATCTCCTGTAGTATTTCCCATTGAATTGCACCCTTTACATCCCCCTTCACACATTCTCATGCTAGTTAGCCCATGTTTCTCACCTCCAGCAGAGCACTTTAATTCCGGCGGACCTCACTCTAGCTGGTTGAACCTTTAATTTATTGCTAATCATCACTTTCTATGCAAAAGTGAAATATTAAAATCATTAACCTTCTAAACAGATCATGGACATTTACTGCGAAGAATGTACTGTAACTGATGCTGAGAATAAAGGTTGAACGCTGATGTGCGTCTTTTCTTCCAAAATCTAGCGTAACTTTATAAAGAAAATGATCCATACGAACATGTTTGTAAGGGCACTTTTGTTTTTCAGGAAATAGCAAAAACAGGGGGGGGGGAGGTGGTTCACTTGTGGATAACCCTAATTTAAACCAAACCTAAAACTTAACCTTTAATAAGTGTTCATTAATAAGTGATACAAAGATCAGTGAATAAAAATGTGAAATAAAAGATAAACACATATGCTACTTGGTCATCAAGCTCAATTGGACCAATGCAGTATGTGAGGCACAACAAACAACATCCCATACATACTATACCACCATCTTTTTATGGACAGAGCCCCAAATTTTCCTCACTTAAGGAACCGCCTTCTGGAGAAAAAATTGGGTTTAACACAATGCGACAAAAATTGTGGAACCACAAACCTTTTTATAGTAGCTCAGGATCCCACCCTTCACATTAAATGGGTCCCGTCAAAGAAAAAGGAATGGTCTCACCATGATAAACTGGACACATAAATATACGCTAAGGCTTCCTCTTGGTTATCACAATTTGATTAATAAATACCAAATGCAGCCTTTCTTAATATTGCTTGATCAATAGTCTGCGCGGGGCGCGGCACATTTTGTTGGAGTCCGGTTACATGGGACGCTTGTGTCCGGTTTGGGGACAATTATCTATGCTCTGTCAGGAATAATGATACTGAGAGGATGCAGAGCATCTATTTCAGAAGACTCCCCTGATGAGTAATTATAATGAAACGCGTTGGAAGGATGCGTATTCTGCAGACTATTTATCAAGCAATATTAAGAAAGGCTGCATTTGGTATTTATTAATCAAGTTGTGATAACCAAGAGGAAGCCTTAAGGTCCAGTCACACTAAGCAACTTACCAGCGATCCCAACAACGATAGGGATCGCTGGTAAGTTGCTAGGAGGTTGCTGGTGAGATGTCACACTGCGACGCTCCAGCGATCCCACCAGCAACCTGACCTGGCAGGGATCGCTGGAGCGTGGCTACACGAGTTGCTGGTGAGCTCACCAGCAACCAGTGACCAGCCCCCAGTCTCCTAGTTACAGCACACATCAGGTTAATTAACCCGATGTGTGCTGCAGCTAAATGTGCACAGAGCAGGGAGCAGCGCACAATGCTTAGCGCTGGCTCCTTGCTCTCCTAGTTACAGCACACATCGGGTTAATTACCTGATGTGTGCTGCAGCTACATGTGCACAGAGCAGGAGCCGGCAGCACAGGCAGTGAGAGTGGAGGAGGCTGGTATCAAAGGTAAATATCGGGTAACCAAGGACAGGGCTTCTTGGTTACCCGATGTTTACATTAGTTACCAGCCTCAGCAGAAGCTGGCTCCCTGCTCCCTGCACATTCAGTTGTTGCTGTCTCGCTGTCACACACAGCGATCTGTGCTTCACAGCAGGACAGCAACAACTAAAAAATGGCCCAGGACATTCAGCAACAACCAACGACCTCACAGCAGGGGCCAGGTTGTTGCTGGATGTCACACACAGCAACATCGCTAGCAACGTCACAAAAGTTGTTCGTTACCAGCGATGTTGCTAGCGATGTTGCTTAGTGTGACGGGGCCTTTAGCGTATATTTTTTTTGCTCAGTTTATCATGGTGAGACCATTCCTTTTTCTTTGACAGGACCCATTTAATGTGAAGGGTGGGATCCTGAGCTACTATAAAAAGGTTTTTGGTTCTACAATTTTTGTCCCATTGTGTTAAACCCAATTATTTCTCCAGAAGGCGGTTCCTTATGTGAGGAAAATTTGGGGCTCTGTCCAACCATAAAAAGATGGTGGTATAGTATGTATGGGATGTTATTTGTTGTGCCTCACATACTGCATTGGTCCAATTGAGCTTGGTGACAAGTAGCATATGTGTTTATTTTTTATTTCACGTTTTTACTCACTGATCTTTTCATCACTTATTAAAGGTTAAGTTTTAGGCTAGGTTTAAATTATTAGGGTTATCCACAAGTGAAACCCTCCCCCCCCTGTTTTTGCTATTTCCTGAATCCCTACAGCTACGTGGGGTATATTAAAGGTATAGTTGCTATTATTACACTTTTGTTTTTCACCTTTCAATGTTCATATTCCCTTCTCCAATCCCATTCTTAAAGGAGTTGTCCCCCAAACAAAGTACATGAAATTTACACAATTGAATGTGTTAATAAAATGTTCCTGTGCTGACTTCCGGTTCCGGCGCTGTGATGTGAGGACGCGGGAGACAGAGCTCCGCACGTTCCTCAGCCCCACACACCGACTACAGGAGCCCCACGGCTGGGGGAGGAGGCGGAGAGGGGGAGGCGAGGAGCGGGAGGTGACCGTGCATGGAGCGGTACCTCCTCCGGAGCGGTGGCAGACAGCTGGAGCAGGGTGCTGCAGAGAAAGCAGTGCACATGGAGCGCAAAATGGCGGCCGCGGGCCGCGGCGGTGTGCAGGGAGGTGAGCGGGGACGGATGGAGGAGGAGGGGGAGCAGCTGAGAGAGCAGCAAAGAGCTCGGCAACACGTGCAACAGGCAGCCGAGCAGAACGAACAGCAGGCAGCCGAGCAGCACGAGCAGCAGACAGCCCAGCAACTCCAGCAGCAGACAGCCCAGCAACTCCAGCAGCAGACAGCCCAGCAACTCCAGCAGCAGACAGCCCAGCAACTCCAGCAGCAGACAGCCCAGCAGCAGACAGCCCAGCAGCACCAGCAGCAGACAGCCCAGCAACTCCAGCAGCAGACAGCCCAGCAGCAGACAGCCCAGCAGCACCAGCAGCAGACAGCCCAGCAACTCCAGCAGCAGACAGCCCAGCAGCACCAGCAGCAGACAGCCCAGCAGCACCAGCAGCAGACAGCCCAGCAGCAGACAGTCCAGCAGCAGACAGCCCAGCAGCAGACAGCCCAACAGCACGAGCAGTTCCCAGGCCTGCAAATTGATTATGACCGTCTGGCTGGAGCAGTGGCAGTGCACCTGGCAGACAAGATCAAAGACTCTCTAGAGGCTATGGTGGGGGCAGTGCTAGCACCCTTAAAGGAACAGATCGCACAGTAGGGAGCCAGGATGTCAGAGATGGAGCAAAGAATCTCTGACACAGAGGACGAGGTGGCAGCATTAAAGGGGCAGCTGCAGGAGATGGTGGAGGGATCCCAGGCCATGAGAGACAAACTAGAGGATCTGGAAAACCGCTCCAGAAGAAGCAATTTAAGGCTGGTGGGTTTGCCGGAATCTATAAGCATGCGGCAATTGGACAACATATGTGAAGCAGAACTCCCCAAGGCGCTAGGTCTAACGCACAAATGCAGGGTGGAAAGAGCGCACAGAGTGGGCCCTGTAAGAGAGCGTCCAGGCACAGGAGGAACAAATGGAAAGGAAGACAGCACGGGAGTGACCGGACCAGCCAGGCCGCGCCAAGTGATAATAAAATTCTTGGAATACAAAGACAAAGAAGAGATACTGCGAGCGTTTAGAGGAAGGAGGACCCCACTGTCTCTACAAGGTGCTGATCTTCGGTGACTACTCGGCGGAGGTTACACGCAAAAGGAAAGCCTTTAGTAAGATTTGTACCGCGCTGTATCGTAAAGGCATAAAATTCCAACTGCTGTATCCTGCAATACTGAGAGTAACAAGACGTAATGCATCCCTTTATGCGACGAAAGACTTGAGTGAGGCGGAGAGATGGATGGAGAAGATGGAGAACAGAAACCAGACGGAGGACTTCCTGGAGAGGCAACATACTCGGCAAGGAAGAGAGGAGAGCCGGGCATCGGGCCGGAACGACTGGATGGAGGGGAAGGAGATACATGCAGGAAGTCCAAAAGCAAGGAGGTCGCCGTCGCGTTGGCCTGGAGGCCAGAAGAGGGGCGCGCCATGAGAGAGGCTGCAGGGAGAAGAATCGATATTTTTGAACTGAACTGAGGGGCCCAAGAGAGAGGGGACTGACGGAATGCAGGGGATGAGTAACATCTACTGTTTATTATTGCATCTTTACTTTCTGCTTCCGCTTCCTGCTTCCTCTTCCGCCTCCCCTTCCGCTTCCTGCTTCCCCTTTCACTACCTCTTTCGCTTCCTACTTCCTCTTCCACCTCATACTGCCTCTTCCACTTCTCTTGCACTTCCTTTACCATCCCATCTACCTCTTCCTACTTCTTTTTCCACTTCCTCTTCTAATTCCTACTTCCTCTTCCACTTCCTACTTCCTCTTCCACCTCCTACTTCCACTTCCTCTTCCACTTCCTACTTACTTCCACTTCCTCTTCCACTTCCTACTTTCACCTCCTGTCCCACTTCCTCTTTCACTTACTTCCTTTTCCACTTCTACTTCCTCTTTTACTTCCTTTTCCACTTCCTACTTCCTCTTTCATTTCCTCTTCCACTTCCTATTTCCTCTTCCACTTCCTACCTCCACTTCCTACTTCCTCTTCCACTTCCTTTTCCACTTCCTACTTCCACTTCCTTTTCCACTTCCTCTTCCTATTTCCTTTTCCACTTCCTCTTCCTACTTCCTCTTCCACTTCCTTTTCAACTTCCTACTTCCTCTTCCACTTCCTTTACCACTTCCTACTTCCTTTTCCACTTCCTACTTCCTTTTCCACTTCCTTTTCTACTTCCTCTTCCACTTCCTTTTCCACTTCCTACTTCCTCTTCCACTTCCTTTTCCACTTCCTACTTCCTCTTCCTTTTTTTCCCCCTCTTGTAGGCTTTTCCTTTCTTTTCTCTTAAGTTCCCCTCGCCTCTTCAATCTATATGGACCAAGGTTCCCTGCCCCATCGGGGGTGTAGGGGATCCTTACATCTATGGGGGACCGGGTTTCTCTCTTTTTAGTATCTACTGATAAATCGCTCTTCTGGTAGCCAGGTCACTTATGCTGATGGGAGGTGAAGTGAAATTGAGACCAGAGGTAACAAATAATAGGTATGGGCAATGAGGGAGGGGGTATTGTATGCTGGCACGGCTATTGACCAGGAAGGCCTTGCTCTGGTGTGTTAGATAACAGAACAATGGGGGACAGGCCATATGTAAATGTTAATTAGGGGGCTGAGAGGGGATTGCGGAGCCAGGAGCATCACAGAAAAAATGGAAGTGACAAGACGATTGATTGTAAAGGGGGGGACAGTTGAGGGGTTGTTAGTTGACCATAGATTTTGGTTGAATAGTTGGGTTCAGGGAAAGCAACGCTATAAGAACACAGAAAGAAAACTGAGGGCAGTTGGGGGGGTAGCCAACAGGTTTATAGTTAATGCCAAGAAGAGGACACAAGGTTGCGCCCAGGCAATACATAGTTGTCAGCACTCAGCGGAGTTAAGGCAGGGAAAAGACCAGGGAAAGGCGCCAAGACACACACAAGTTAGAACATATAGCGACATAAATGTCCCGAGATGTTGGGATAATGGTTAAATTAGTCACTTGGAACGTAAATGGTTTGAAGTCTACGCATAAGCGCATGATGATATTACGACACCTTAAAAGACTGAAGGTAGATATCGCACTACTGCAGGAGACCCACCTGCAAAAAGGGGATTTTTTTCGTATGCAAAAATTATGGGTGGGGGCGGTAGTCGGGTCAGGATCCCAGGGAAGGAAGGCAGGGGTAATGATCTTAATAAACAAACACTTTACTCACGAAATAGTGTCCCAAGACAGTGATGATGGTGGGAGGTACATACATATCAAATTAACTAGCCCGCAGGGAGAGTTTAGTATACACAATATATACGCCCCCAATACCGAACAAAAAGCCTTCTTTGACTTTATCACCAACAAATTGGGAGTGGATGTAGACCCAAATAAGATAGTGGGGGGAGATTTTAATGCAGTAGTTTCGAAAGAGAAGGATCGGAGGTATGGCAAGGAACAAGGTAGGCAGAGTAGGATTACAAAGGGTTTGATGGCCAAATTACTGGAAGACACAAATCTGCAGGACAGTTGGAGAACGCAACACCCATATGAACGTGAATTTACACACTACTCACACCCACACGAAGCATGGTCAAGGATTGACTTTATGTTAGTAGACCAAAGACTCTGGCACAGGGTCAAGGATGTAGACATAGAGAACATGGTTATATCCGACCACAGCCCGGTGACCTTAGACGTAAATGACAGAATACAGAGGGGCTCGGATTATATATGGAGATTTCCATCATTCTTACTCAAAGATAAAGATTTTATTAAAACATTAAAGGAGTGGTGGGAGGAATATTGCGGCACTAACAGCGGGCACGAGGAAGAGGCAATGCTATTCTGGGAAACAGCGAAAGTAGTATTAAGGGGGAGACTGATGGGGCATGTAGCCAAAATCAGGAAACAGACGCAAAAACATTACCAGGAGGCAAGCACTAGTTTGAGAGAGAAATACACAAGGTACCTAGAAAACAAATCCCAAAAAGCAAAAGAAGAGTGGAAGGAAGCAAAACAAGAGTTTGACATGTGGGTAGGAAAACGAGAAGAACTAGTAAGGTCTCAGCAGGAGGTTGACTTGCACCGATTTGGCAATAAGGCAGGTAAACTGCTGGCTAACCTGGCAAAGGGAAGACGACCGTTGACGTTAATAGCTAGTATGACAAGACAGGATGGGACCAAATCGACGAATCCGCAGGAGATCAACCAGATCTTGGGGGAATACTATGCCAAACTATATAGTAAAGGGGATGAAAATAGAGAAGGAGGGAAGGAGTGGCTAAAGACATTAGGACTTACACAAATAACCGAGGACGAACTGACTAGCCTGAACGCGGACATCACAATAGAGGAAGTGCAAACAACAATAGGAGAACTGAGTATACATAAAGCATCGGGGCCTGACGGGTTCAATGGGGAATTCTATAAAGTACTAAAGGAGGAAATATCACCAACGCTGACACGTATGTTTAATAAAATGTTAGGGGGTACGGGAATGTCTAGCCACCTTAACACTGCATATATAAAACTTTTACCCAAAGGAGACAAAAATTTGGACAATCCAACGAATTATAGACCAATCTCACTAATCAACCAAGACCTTAAACTAGTGGCCAAATTGATGGCCAATCGATTAGCAGAGGTATTACCAAGGCTAATTTCTCCCTCCCAATCGGGGTTTGTAAAGGGGAGAGCAGCCGTGACGAACGTAAGAAAGGCCATGATAGTAATGGACGCCATCAGACACAGGGATCTACAAGGAGGGGAGTTGCCAGCCATGATCACGTTGGATGCTGAAAAAGCGTTTGATAATGTGCAGTGGCCATGGCTGGAAACAGTCCTAGATAATGTGGGCTTCAGGGGAGCATTCAGAACATTTATAGGTATACTATATGCAAACCCTCAGGCAAGAGTGGCGACACCCGGATTTTTGTCACGACCCTTCTCTTTGACCAAAGGGATGAGACAGGGGTGCCCGCTGTCTCCTCTCTTGTTCAATCTAGCCATTATCAAAAGTGATCAATGGAGGAGATTGCTTTGAGGGCATTAACATTGGAATGGAAAAAGTACATTCAGCTCTATTCGCGGACGATATCATATTATTCATGAATAGACCACAGAATGACCTTTTAAAAACAATACAACAGATAGAGAGATTTGGGTCTATGGCAGGTTTTAAATTGAACAAGACAAAATGTGAAATACTGTTTCTGAATGAGCGAACCATGTCATCCCTGAAAACCTATGGAATAGGGGATAACATATGTGGGATACCGATAGCAAAAACTCACCTTAAATACCTGGGGATCCAGATGGGACGCCAGCCTGCCTCCATTTATGAATTAAACTTCAAACCGTTGATACAGAAAATAGAACGAGAGCTAAAGATGTGGGAGGGGCTACCGCTATCCCTGCTAGGTATAAGATGTGGGGGGGCTGCCGCTATCCCTGCTAGGTAGAAACCACCTCTTAAAAATGATGAGTTTCTCGAAGCTGCTATACCCAATGCAGACTATCCCTATATTATTGAAACATGCGGATGTAAATAGACTGAATAAAGCATTTACAAGCTTCCTATGGAAGAGAAAAAGACCAAGAATTAGGGCGGAAAAACTAATGCTACAACTGGAAAAGGGAGGAATCAAGATGCCAAATGTGAGAGGCTACAACCTTGCATGCTTGATGAGGCACGTAATAGACTGGCTGAGGAAGACAAATAGCTATTCTAACATAAAATTGGAAAGTGAGTACTGTAGACCATGGGACTTGGGGGCAATATTACACACGTCATTGGCCAATATTCCGAGGAAAATTAAGCACTCCCTGGTATGTAGGGATACGATAATGGCGTGGAAAGCAGTGAGGAAAAAGTTTAACCTGTCCTGGCGAATCTCCAAATACCTAAATATCTGGAATTTTCCGGAATTCCCAGCAGGGAGGGAAAACAAACTATTTCTAGAATGGAGAAATAAGGGGATCAGTGGGGTGAAGGATCTGCTCCATGAAACGGAACATAGGTGGTTGACCCTTGAGGAGATGGTGAACAGGTACGGGCTTTCCCCATTCCAAATCATACAATACAAACAGGTGGAAAAGGGAATAATGGGAGTATTGAGGGATGTTAGAAAAGAACAGGTAATGAATGAAATGGACCAATTTATAATGAAGGATAAACAAGAGATTACTATCTCCTCCCTGTACAAAGATCTGAGAACAGCACTGGTACCACTGCACTCGGACCAGGTCTGGGGAGCATGGGCACGACAACTAAAAGATACAGAGGCAGGGGAAAAGATACAGCAGGGATGGATGAGGATGAGGAAGGAGGTGATTAATGAGGGCTGGAGGGACACACGGTTTAGATTAATGCACAGAGCAATTTATGGTTTTAACATCCCCACCAAGCAGACTATGAATAAAATAGAACATTGCCCCAAATGTAAGCAGCCGAAAACGGACTTATACCACGGGATTTGGCAGTGCTCAGAAAGTCAGAAATTTTGGGGGAAAATGAAGACACTTATAGAAAAAGTATGGGAAGTGGAAATGGAACTAGACCCATTGTTATGGATTTTCCACCACAGGACTAAAGAAAAGGAAGGAGGAGATACACGGGGGACCACGATTCCAAGACTCTTCCATAATATTGCTATGATAGGGAAAAAGGCCCTACTACGCAGATGGCTCGAGGAATCTGTTCCATCAGAGGAGGAGGTGGTCAATCAGATTAAAAAGCTGCTCAATATTGAACAGTTGGAAGCCGAAAGAAATAAGGACGAACTAACGGGAAACTTTTTTAAAAAATGGAAGAGATTTATAGTACAACAGTATGGAGTTGCAGAAATACGGAAAGTGGTATCTCCTTTCACTAATACGGAATGGTATCTACTGGGAGACTTGCAAGGCACATTGGGAAAGCTGAAAATACACACGCAGTAGAGACACAACAGTAGGGCAAGACGAGGGTTTCAGAGAAATAGGGCTTCAAACGGGAATCAGAATATAGAGGAGCTGTGTGTTCTTTTGTGACTTATACCTGGTGTTCAGCGTATTAAAAATGTTGGGGGGGATAAAGTGGGACTAAAAGAGGGTGGGTTAAGACAAGGGTGGGTAAATTGGTAAGGTGAATTTATTCTTGTTCAAATGTTAGACATATTGTAATAATTCTGAAAAATGCAATAAAAATTTATGTTTAAAAAAAAATGTTCCTGTGCTGATATGTTTCTCCCACTATGTACTGTGTATAACTTTCTCCCACTATATACTGTGTAATGGCTGGGTCCAACCATGGGGCACTGCTCCAGTTCATGTTCGGCACATACCACAGCTCCTGGCCAGGGGAGGAAGCGTAAGTTGCTCATGATAAATTGTCACGGACATTCCCCTACTGCGGGAATGTTTTGTAACATGTTCTGGGTTAGAGCCTCACTTCGTCTTGTGAGACTCTGCATATTAAATTAATTCCATTTTCGTTTGGAGAGGAGAGGGTTAATTCCAGCAGCTCCTGACTCCTGGTCAGGTGTTTTCCAGTAGGGACCACGCCCAGGTACTATAAATAACCTCTACAACCACCAAATTGTGATGGTTATTTTCTATCATTAGGAAGGTTGGCCAGGACGTGGAAGGAGCTTTACTGATACTTTCTCAGTAGTGCTTTGGCTGCAGAATTGGAGTTTTCTGCAGCATTCTCAGGTGTGTTTGTTCTGGTTTAGGTGTTCCCAGTAAGTCTGTTTATTTCCCCCTTTTTATGTTGTCTCTCCTCGTGCACCTTTTGTGGCTCCTTGGCTCCTTTGCGTGTGGTTACTGTGTGTACGAGTAGTTGTTGTTGTTACCCCTGTCTGCCCATATTCGTTGGTGGGGTGTTGACTCCTGTTCTTGCCCATTCACCCTGGGTGGTGGGTTGTGGAGGGGGGTCATAACATCAGGGATGAGGACAAGAGATAGGGCCTAGTGTGGTGACCTGGACCTCCTTACAATCGAGGGTACCCCCCAGGGTTAGGGTGAGCGCTGGGGCCCCAACTTTAGGGCCAGTATAGGCTCCCTTGTCACATCCGTGACATAAAAATGAGTATACAAACAAAATAGCAGGGACTCGCAGCTGCTCTTTGAAGTAACACATTTCCCTGCCTGTTTGATCATAGGATTGAATGTATCTGCCATGTCACCAGTCCTGTGAACTCATCATAAATCAAGTTAGTTACATATACGCTCAGCAGCTCCTGAAACGCTTATGTCACTGACTTTATTTATGACGAGCTCAAAGGACTGGAGACAGAGTAGAAACACTTGTTCCTGTGATAAAACAGGCAGGGAAATATATTTCCTGAGAAAGTAGCAACTGCAATCCCCCATTGTTTCATCTGTATAATCACTTATCATAAATGACTTGTGCTTCTATTCCTGGCAAGGAGCTTTGGTATGTGCCGATAATGAACTGAAGCAGTTCTGCATGGTTGGACACAGCAAATAACAATCTATATCAGGGGCAGATTTATGGGATTTTCTCACCATAATAACATTTTATTTCAATGCATCCAATTGTAGAACTTATTATTACTCCAAAATTTATTTACTAAAATGTATTTTGTGGGATAACTCTGTGGAAAGTGATTATGTAAAGCAAAATTCACACTAATGTTGTATCTTTCTTTTATGATGGAAGCCACAACGCTCTATCCGTTTAGTCATACAATGGATATCACTCATGCCCAATGGACTTCACTGACTCATTAAGGGTTCTGGGAGATTCCATGGCAAGTTTTGTAGTTTTAACAGAAAGAATAGTGAAGAATGTAGAGCTATTCTTTTTATAAAATCTGCTGAGAGTGGAGCAGAGCCTTATAAGTGCCAGAAACCATGAGTAGTTGTATAGTAATAGTACACTAGTTGTCCCATCAGGTACAGTATCTTCTTCTATACCTGGAGACTGGATGGTTCAATGTCCTAATACCTGTAGAACCATCATTCTGATTGATATGAGGATTACAGATTAGTGTAAGAGAATAGCTAAAATCAGACACTGATGGCACCTGTCACCAAAGACAATAGAAGTGTCATAAAAGTAACATAGAAGTATCAGGTAGCTGCTTTACATTGATATATCATGCACATTAGACTATACTGAACAGAAATATTTTTGAGAAAGTTGGTTCTAAATTGCAATGTCACAATGAAAATATTATATTATATATAAAATATTATATTTCTATCAAGACCTACAGACTTTCCCAAGATGCACAATTGATCTACTAACATGTCAGCTACCAAGGAATCAATAACAAGTAAGGATGCACAGATAGAATATGTGCATTGCAATAATATAGTAGAAACCCAAACACAATAAAGGTGCATTAGATCAGTCGACAATTGTAAGAATACTCGTTCCTGCATATCGGCACATGTAAACATGATGGTGATGACCCACTGAAAAAGAAAAATGTTTATTTGGTGATTGGTTGAATTTTGCAGGCATAAAATTAAATCATAATTGTAGGCATAAATCCTGGTTTAAAAACACGTATGGAGACAGAACAACTTGTGTGATATACCATAATATTATATATAATTATACTTATACTATGATATATACAAGAAAACACGCATCTGTTACACTTCTAAAGACAAGGAAGACAAGGGTGAAAGTGATTCAGTGGCCCAGTGTCTCCTGACCTTGATCCAACCGAAACACCTATGAAGAATTCGGAAGAGACAAGTTGCCATCACTCTCCATCCAACATACCGGCTTTAAACAAGGTCATTCTTGAGGAATGGAAAAAGAAAGATGATGCAAAATGTCACCAACTTGTTCCATTGTTCATTCAATGCCTAGAAGACTCGGTGCTGTCCTTAAAAATCATGACTGTCATACAGAATACTTTATGTAGTTTTTGATCTGGGGTGTTTTCATTTTTGCATTAACTAGACTAGATTAGACAGCGTTATGTCACCTTCTCTGCCTTCCTTGTAACAAAGCCAGTGACACAATATTGAAGGTTGGCTGACAAGATACCGATATTTAAAGAGGTTGTCTACTACTTGGACAACTCCTTAACCATTCCCCTTGTTCATCCACGCAAAAATAAATAACCCTATACTTACATCTGGTGCAGCCATGGTTCCAGCGATACTTGAAGTCGCATTCCCAGGGCCCACGTGACAATGTTATGACAAGTGGGCCTCGTGACCTAACAGGCTCCGGCATCTGTCTCTCTGCCTTCGTACGTTTGAGCAGAATGTGAGTGCTGCGTTGACTTCCTGTACAAATGTCCGAATTCGGGGTGATGGAAGCCGGCGCCGATTGTTTGCGGAAACTTTTCTGTCATAACAAAGTCACTCGGATCTCGGGAACAGATATCGCTGGAACCACGGCTGCACCGGAGGCGAGTATAGGCTTATTAATATGAGAACGAACAAGGGGAAAGAGTAGTGGACATCCCCTTTAAGGCAGTGGCTCCAGGCAAGTGAGAATATAATAACTGACAACCAGCACAGCATGAAGTCATGAAAGGTAAGTAGTTTCTAACCCACATGCATGATACTTGTAATGAGCAGTTGGATAGTCAGATGAGTGCAACTCGAATACCTGAGTAGAATGTAAGTCAATGGAGGACTAACATTTTTCCAGAAGATTTCCTGGAAAAATGCTCGAGTTCCCCATTGACTTCCATTATACTCGGATACTCAAGTTGCACCCATCTGAGAATCCATTTGCTTATTAAGAGTACCGAGCACCCAAACATGGCAGTGCTTGCTTATCACGTAGTAATGAGCAATCAGACACTCGGACGGGCTTGACTCATGTAGCGAGTAAAATGGAAGTCAATGGGAAACTCAAACATCTTCCATTATACTTGGTACAGGAGTCGAGCACGTCTGCGCATCCAACTGTTCATTATGCATACCAGAGCATGGTATTGCTCGCTCATCACTACTTGTAAGGCCACAGCTTGAGTATGGGAGAAGTAAAGGGAGGGGAAGGGCGCTCCCTAGTGTATTATTGTGAGTGATAAAAACATAAAAATACAGAGGATGTCCTCTCACCTGGTGGAGTTGCACTGAGCAGTGCAGATGTGTTGAAAATACATATCTCCTTGGTCACTCGTTGCTCCAGCGGAGGGAATCTCAGTCTCACCATGGGAGGTTAGGGAAAACAACACATACGCAGATCTAACCAACACCAATTTTAATGGGAGTCAGCGCATGGTGTTGGTCCGGAGAATAAAACAATCATGATGAAGTATATAGAACTTGATCCTTTATTCGGATAAAGCTACAATGTGTTTCAATTCCAAGCTCAGGAATCTTCCTAGAGCATAAAAATGCACTCTTCAAAAAAAATAAAGGGAACACTAAAGGCTGCTTTACACGCAGCGACATCGCTAGCGATGTTGCTGGTGAAAGCACCCGCCCCCGTCGGTTGTGCGTCACAGGGAAATCGCTGCCCGTGGCGCACAACATCGCTAGGACCCGTCACACATACTTACCAGCCTAGCGACGTCGCTGTGGCCGGCGAACCGCCTCCTTTCTAAGGGGGCGGTTCGTTCGACGTCACAAAGCAGCCGCGCAATAGAAGCGGAGGGGCGGAGATGAGCGGCCATAACATCCCGCCCACCTCCTTCCTTCCTCATTGCCGGTGGCCGCAGGTACGAGGTTGTTCCTCGTTCTTACGGTGTCACACATAGCGATGTGTGCTGCCGCAGGAACGATGAACAACCTGCGTCCTGCAACAGCAACAATATTTGGGATTAGAACGACGTGTCAATGATTAGGTAATTTTGATAGTTAACGTTCCTTCCTGCGTTTCACACGCAACGACGTCGCTAACGAGGCCGGATGTGAGTCACGAATTCCGTGACCCCAACGACCTCTCGTTAGCGATGTCGTTGCATGTAAAGCCCCCTTTAAACAACACAATGTAACTCCAAGTCAATCACACTTCTGTGAAATCATCCTGTTCTGTATGAAGCAACACTGATAGTGAATCAATTTTTCCTGCTGTTGTGTAAATGGAACAAACAGGTAGAAATGATCAGCAATTAGTAAGACACCCACTGTAAACGAGAGGTTCTGCAGGTGGTGACCACAGACCATTTCTCTGTTCTCATTCTTTTTGGCTGTTACTTTGGACACTTTTGCAATTTGTCTTTGCTCCTGTCATTTTGGCTAAGAGGACAACTAAGCAGCATGACCACTACCTCCTCCTTTGTGCAAGGAGGGACAGGAGGAGCAGTGACAGAGCCCAGCAAAATGATCTCCAGCAGACCACTAATATCCACGTGTCTGCTCATAGTGTCAGAAACAAACTCCATGAGTGAGGTATGAGGGCCCAACGTTCACCAGTTGGTGTTGTGTTTACAGCCCAACACTCTGCAGGGCGACTGGCATTTGCCAAAGAACACCAAGATTGGCAGATTCGACATTGGCACCCTGTGCTCATCACTAATGAGAGTAGTGAGTACAAATGACAGAGTCTGGAGACGCTGTGGAGAATGTTCTGCTTGCTACAACATCCTCCAGCATGACCGGTTTTGCAGTGGGTCAGTAATGGTGTAGTAAGGCATTTCTTGGAGGACTGGACAGCCCTCCATGAGCTAGCTAGAGGTACTCCGACTGCAATTAGGTACCGGGATGAGATCCTCAGACCCAGAGTGATACCATATGCAGGTGCAGTGGGCCCTCCTTAGAGTACCTTCTGATGCATGTTAATGCTAGGATTCATGTTACTCAAGTGTGTGAAGAACGTGAAGGCCACAAACACTATTAAGCCTTATTTTGTTGCCTTGAGGAATTTCCATGAAATTGGACTAGACTGTAATTTGATTTTCCATGTTGATTTTGAGTATCATTCCAAATCCAGACCTCCGTGGGATATTAGTTCTGATTTACATCAATCGTTATTATGTTTTATTGTTCTCAACACATTCCACTATGTAATAAAGATTTGCAACTGGAATATTTCAGTCAATGAGATCTAGGATGTGGAATTTTAGCGTTCCCTTTATTTTTTTGAGCAGTGTACATATGTTCTGTGTTGGATGTGAAATAGCCGAAAATAAAATGGAGACCTATTGAATCCGTGATACAGTTTTGGACTCCACATTTTAAAAAGGACATTGAAAAGCTAGGCCGTCAAGAATCTGGCCCGTGAGGAACCTTTACATTTGTGAGAAGGGGGAAACATGTCGGGATTGTGACCCCGGATCTGGCTGCATCAGGAGTTTATGGAAATGGCCACGTGCAGCATAGGAATCTAAACTATGTGATTGAACTGTACCAGCTTTAGCATTGTATGACCCGATGTATTCATTTACTCATTATTAATTGCTAGGGATTGATTTAAAAAAATGAGCCATCAGTGAGCGAGGGATCCACATCATCACTAGCATGCCGACCTCCGTCATTAGGCAGGATACAGCTTCCAATTAGGACCTTAATAGGGTTATTTCTCACATAGACCAATTTACTTAAGGCGGTGGCTTTCACCATGAACTGAATTATTGGCTTTCCCTTAAGCTGGTTTCAGACGTTCCGTGTTTTAGGTACGTGTGACATCCGTTTTTAACACGGATGTCACACGTACCCATGTTATTCTATGATGTGCCTCATACACGCGGACCGTGTGACCTTACATGACTCCGAACGCACACACGCAGGCATCTCCGTAGCACGGATGTCACACGGATCGCACACTGATGTGATCCGTGTAACATCAGTGGAAAACATACCGGAGAAAATATGGGTCTTTTTAATGAAAATATTTTTTATATTTACCTCTCTCCAGCGATGCTGTCCCCGGCTCTGCTGCCTCCCGCTCCTTATCGCCGCTCATTATACTCACTGAATATTCAGTGCCCTGTGGAGCTGGAAGTGGGGACAGCGCTGGGGACTTCAGTGCCGGGGACCGCATCGCTGAGTGAGTATACAGCAGAGTGTGTGTGTGTGTGTGTTCAGTGTATACATGCATGTGCACTATGTGTGTCTGCGCTCGATGTATCCATGTGTGTGTGTCTGCTATGTGTGTATATGTGCTCAGTGTATACGTGCGTGTGTGTGTGTGTGTGTGTGTGTGTGTTAAGAACCTGGAAGCCAGAACACTGCGGGGACAGCATCGGGGACTCATCACAGTTCCCAATGAACTCTGATGAACCCGTGAAGCTGTAGCGCAGGTGTCGCAGTGGGTCATCAGGATGTCAGCAGTGTTCATTGGGAACTCCGATGACCTCCTGGATGTCACTGTGCTTGCAGAATACTCACCTGTCCCTGCAGTGATGTCCCCGCGGTGCTGTCCCTGCAGTGATTTCCCCACGGTGCTGTCCCTGCAGTGATTTCCCCACGGTGCTGTCCATGCAGTGCTGTACCCGCGATGCTCCGGCTTCCTGAGTGCGGTGAATAATCGATGAATATAATGAGCGGCGGTCATGAATAGGAGGCAGCAGAGCTGGAGACAGCAGGTAAATATGAAAAATCTTTTTATTTCAGACCCCTGTTTTCTCCGGTACCTGTGAAACGTATGCAAACAATGATGACACACGTGAGACACACGTATGACACACGTGTGACCATAAACATGCGTCTGACTGGTACCTGATTAAACAGGGACGTCTGAAACCAGCCTTATACCTATGCAATGTACCTTATTTTGCACTGCTTTCTATACACCTCTGTTATTGGGTACTTTAATCTATATAATATTGGTTTTAGGAGGTACCTTTTCAGCAATTTAACTGATGATTTATACTCTATTATTTCATTACCTGCAAGTGATATTGGAAAGTTTGCATCTGTGCAAAAGGAGGACAACTAGATTATTACATGAGATGGAAGGTTTATCCAAAACTAAGAGGTTAGAAAAGTTGGGCTTGTTTACCTTATAACTAATATTGAGGGAGTAGTTAACTATTCACACTCACTATTTCTTACGAGCAGTGGGCACAATGTAAGTCAATGTGAAATACTCGCAAAGTAGTGAGTAACCCGAAAGCCGTACATTTCCTGTTGGAGGGGGAAGGGCGGCAGCCAGAGTGGTCCTCCCTCTCGGACTCTCAGAGGCCACCAGGCCCCATTCCTCATCAGCCTGAGGACTTGGATAAGGGTCAGGAGCTCAGTCTAATGAGAGCACCTGCTTCCAGGGGGGTCCCGCAATGGCACTGCCCCATCTCAGCATAAACCCTCACCAGGACCTGACTTATGATCCCCCCCCCCACCAACAGATTGATGGCGCTAGGGGCAACCTCAGACTCCTCGGGGAGACATCCCAGCAGGGAGGACTTGGGTCCCACATCCAAACTCAGCAACACCCTGTTATCAGCCTCCCAGAGCCCAAGCTCTGGCCCACCCAGGACATGCCAGCAGGCCCACCAGCCCCAGGGGATGGGTAGCTCTGAACATCCAGAACATCAGCAGGGGGGTCTCTGGAGCAGACCTCCTGGTGTGATTCCCCCCACGGAAACGGATCATGATTCTCTCCCCGGGTGGTCGACCAGTTTCTCCTGGATGTCCGCCCCACCGGGGGGGCTCATGTGCTTCTCTCTTTCGGGCGGAGTTGGATTCCCAGGGACTCACCCAAAGAGCCCAACTGTATCCAGACAATACTACATCTCCACAAAACACCTTGGAGGCATGGTCCCCGCCTCAGGGCCCTTGGGGAGATCGGGACGAGGCCCCAGCTGTCTCTTCTGAGTCTGGAGAGGATCGGAGACCAGCATCTTTAGCCGACTTTTCATGCAATTTATCCCCACTAAGCAGGACATTTCCATTTTAACGATAAAAAAATTTAAGGAATGCAATCTGGAGTTTGCACAGTTCCGGGCAGAGCTCACCACCCTGAACACGAAAGTCAACTCCATCTCCCAGCCCCAAGACCGGACCGAATCCTTAATCAAGACCCTGCCAGAAACAGTCACTCACCAGGCCGCCCAGATTCAGGAACTTCACCAGACCTTGGATGATCTCGAAAATCGTAACCGCAGAAACAACCTCAGGATTCGGGGTCTACCGAAGTGTATCATTCCAGCTGACATCCCCTCTGTCCTAACCTCGATCTTCAATGGCCTGCTCGGGCGTACATTGAGATGGACAGAGCTCATAGTGCTTTACGTCCGCCTGACCCCAAACACCCTGCCCGAGGAATAATATATGCCGCATCCATTTCTACACTATCAAAGGGTCACAGAAATGGATTTATTTTGGTTTTATTATGCTGTGGTCTATTATTTCACCCATAGCAGTGCACCTGTATTTTAATATGGGATTCTGAAAACTTTGTATATTGTTATGCCGTTATGCCCCAAGGCTCATGGCCGCTCAACGCATGTTAAACTGTGTACTGACCCCAATAGTTTGGAAGCCCCTGTTTGGCCCTTCGGGACTATCCACACTCCTCTCGGTTGATAGTAGTGAAGTAGCTCTGTTGGTGGAGGCTGTACCTCTGCTTTTTTGTTTCCAAGTTATTCTCTCTCTTTCGCACCTGTTAACCTATCTTATTTTTCCTTCCTCCGGCTCTGACCATGGGACCCCACTCCACTATTCCCAAAAAGTACAATTGGTGAGGATGCTATGGCCGACCTGAATATTGCATCATTTAACGCCCGGGGCCTCAACGCTCCGGAAAAGCGTGCGCAGATCCTTCATCAATTCTCCAGGCGTAAGGTACACATCATTTGTTTCCAGGAAACTCACTTTAAATCTAGCAACCCACCAACCATAAAACATAGACACTACACAACATGGCACTTTGCCAATAACCTCCTGACGTGATCCAAGGGAGTAGCAATAGCTATACACAAGTCCCTCACCTTTCAAACCCTTAAATGCAGTTGCCCCTGAAGCTCGATACTTGGTTCTTACATTAGCGATCGAGGGCCAGCTATTTATATTCATTAACTCATATTTCTCTAAATCAGGACCAGGCAAGTTACCTCCCTAGTCTGGTCGATTTGATTTCTCCATTAGTAGTTGGAACGGTGATCCTGTGTGCAGACCTTAATGTCACATTAGATCCTGTTTTAGAGAACCCTATAAAAAGCTCACATATCTCATATGCGGCAATAAAGCACATCTAAAATAATCTATCGCAGCTACATGTTGTCGATGCATGGAGAGTTCAACATCTGGCAGACAGGGACTATAGCTATTATTCTTCGCCCCACGAGTCGTATAGTAGGATACAGTGCAGACCAAAAGTTTGGACACACCTTCTCATCTCTAGAACAACTATTAAGAGGAGATTTTGTGCAGCAGGCCTTCATGGTAAAATAGCTGCTAGGAAGCCACTGCTAAGGACAGGCAACAAGCAGAAGAAACTTTTTTGGGCTAAAGAACACAAGGAATGGACAATAGACCAGTGGAAATCTGTGCTTTGGTCTGATGAGTCCAAATTTGAGATCTTTGGATCCAACCACCGTGTCTTTGTAGAAAAGGTGAACGGATGTACTCTACATGCCTGGTTCCCACCGTGAAGCATGGAGGAGGAGGTGTGATGGTGTGGGGGTGCTTTGCTGGTGACACTGTTGGGGATTTATTCAAAATTGAAGGCATACTGAACCAGCATGGCTACCACAGCATCTTGCAGCGGCATGCTATTCCATCCGGTTTGCGTTTAGTTGGACCATCATTTATTTTTCAACAGGACAATGACCCCAAACACACCTCCAGGCTGTGGCAGGGCTATTTGACTAAGAAGGAGAGTTATGGGATGCTACGCCAGATGACCTGGCCTCCACAGTCACCATACTTGAACCCAATCGAGATGGTTTGGGGTGAGCTGGACCGCAGAGTGAAGGCAAAAGGGCCAACAAGTGCTAAGCATCTCTGGGAACTCCTTCAAGACTGTTTGGAGACCATTTCCGGTGACTACTTCTTGAAGCTCATCAAGAGAATGCCAAGAGTGTGCAAAGCAGTAATCAAAGCAAAAGGTGTCTACTTTGAAGAACCTAGAATATAAGACATATTTTCAGTTGTTTCACACTTTAAGTATTTCATTCCACATGTTTTCATTCATAGTTTTGATGTCTTCAATGTGAATCTACAATTTTTAGAGTCATGAACATAAATAAAACTCTTTGAATGAGGTGTGTCCAAACTTTTGGTCTGTACTGTAGATCACATCCTAATTCAACATAGCGCCCTGCATTGGGTCTCGACCACTAAAGTCAGCAATATTCTGTGGCTAGACCATGCTCCAGTATATTGCTCCCTCAAAGTCCCCTCTTTTGCCAAACCTTTTCACCCCTGGAGATTGAATGAGTCGTTGCTTCTTGATCTGACGTGCAAAGTGGAGATTGCCGACACAGTCTACAACATCATCTTGGACCATGAGGCTCACGATACTGCCCACACGGTGCAACGGGAGGCCTTAAAATGTGTACTCCGGGGGGTATTTATAAAGAATGGAGCCAGGTTGAAAAGAGAGAAAGCCCAGGAACTAACGCTGGCCCTACAGACCATGAGTAAACTGGAGATGGTCCATAAACACGCTCTTTCCACAGAAACTCTCAGGCGCCTTCTGAGGGCTAAAATGGAGGTCAAGCGTTTGCTAGATGCCGCCTTTCAACATCTTCTGCAGGTGGGGAACAAGCACGAAAGAATGCTGGCCAGGGCGCTGAAATCGAGTTGTTCAAAATCACGTTCAGTGTCAAAAATTCACGTGACAGTCAACACCAACCCTGAAATTCTTGAGGCCTTCTAAACATTTTATTCCAAGTTGTAGTCTACCGTCCCTAAATCCCCAATACTTGACATGCCCTCTCCCTTCCCCCACTTAACACCAGAGGTGGTTGAGGAGTTAAACGCCCCCTTTTCTCTGCAGGAATTAACTGAGACAATTGGTAATCTGCCTGGCAATAAAAGTCCAGGACCAGAAGGCCTCACTTCTAAATTTTACAAAGCTTTTTCAGCGCTTTTGTCTCCAGCGTTGCTGGCGACCTTCAACTTGGTGAAGGACTCCTCCCCCTTCCCTTACCACTCCATGTCTGCATTAGTCTCTGTGATCCCCAAGCCAGGGAAAGACCCCAAGCTGTGTGCAAGTTACCGACCAATCTCTCTTCTAAACATCGACCTGAAGATGTATGCCAAGATGTTAGCGAAATGATTAAACCCCCTGCTCCCCAAATTAATCCACCCGAATCAAGCCGACTTCATCACTGGCAGAGAGGCCCCAATACCACCATTAAAACTATAGATATCATTAACTACGTGAATATCAATAAGTCGCCCCTTATGGTGTTGTCGCTGGACGCAGAGAAGGCCTTGAATGGGATTTCCTGGCCCTCCATCTCTCAAACTCTGCGTAACATTGGACTGGGCCCCGGATTTTCCTCAAAAGTGCTGGCCTTGTATCGCTCCTCCTCGGCCAAAATAAAGGTCAATGGTACACGGACTCCTTCTTCATTGGTGACGGAACGCGTCAGGACTGCCCGTTCTCCCCCCTCCTCTATGTGTTAGTAATGGAACACCTGCTGCACGCGATCCGTGAGGGTCTGGCTGTTATTGGCATCAGGGTGGCGAGAGTAGAATACAAATGTTCGGCTTTCGCTGATGACCTATTGGTTTAGATCTCCAGCCCGCTTGCTTCCCAGCCGCCCCTGATGTCCATTATCCAGCGATTCTAGGATTGGTCCAATTTTAAGCTCAGCTTGGATAAATCTGAGGCTTTAAGCATAGCCCTCCCTCAATAGGTAATAGGGCTGGTGCAATCGGCTTTCCCCTTGCACTGGCCCCTCAACAAGGTTATATGGTATTTAGGTACCCACATTCCGTGTGACCTCGCAAGACTGTTCATACTAAACTTCCATCTGCGGTTGCTAAGGCTTGAGGGGAGCTTGGCAGCCTGGGATAGGACAGAATTTGCCTGGTTCGGTAGAATCAGTATCCTCAAGATGACGGTTCTTCCCAGACAGCTTTACCTCCTACAGACTATCCCGTTGTATATTCCCGCCCCCTTTTGGACTAAAATGCAGCGTGCCCTTAGGGGCTTTTTGTGGGCTTCTAAGAAGCCTAGACTTCGTCTTGAGGTACTGACTCGACCGAAAATGGACGGCGGAACTGGATTACCTCATTGTAGATGCTGCTACTTTGCGACAGCACATACAAGTCTGTTAGACTTAACTCATTGCCAGGCCTCCAAGTTGTGGGTGGTTAGCCTATGATACATGTCCCTTATCGGTAGTCACAATCCCATGGACTTGGCCCTCCCTTGCTCGGAAAAACATCCCCTTATTTTCAGTTAAGCAAACTTTACAAATCATTCACACTCCATCAGTCAGGGAAGTTCTGGTGGACCCTAATGGGCCTTTACAACCTCTGGTGGACTCCTGTCGTTTTCCACTGGGTATCTCCATACGCTCGTTCTTATTTACCTTGAAAAGAACCCCGCTCCGCGTGCATCGGATTGCTCCAAAAACTGCGCTTCTCCCTTTGTAGTCCATCATAGGGAACCGCCTGGCCTTATCTCGGCACACCCTCAAATATATGCAACTTCAACATTACTTTCAAACAATCGCAGATAAATCTGCCCTTGGGCACCCCCTCACATGATTCGAGGAGCTCTGTGTTGCCCCCTCAGTGCTTCCTCATACTATTTCAGTCCTCTACGCCAGGTTGCCAGCGGAGGGGCTGGGGACACCCCCATCTTTCTGTAGGGCTTGGGAACACAAACTCAATACCACGTTCACAAAAGAGCAGTGGGACAGGTGTTTCTTCCTGTCCCACAAATCTATAATAGAGACGAAAGCTCAAGCGACGAGTTTCAAGATAGTCTCAAGATGATATCGTGTTCCTGCGGCCCTGAATGGATGGTTTCCAGCGGTGTCTAATTTGTGTTGGCGCTGTGGAATGGGGGACGGGACTATGACCCATATTTGGTGGTCATGTCCGATATTGGGAGCCTTCTGGGAGGGGGTGCTCAAGGTGGTCAAGGCTGTCTTGGATGTTTCTGTGCCAGTTTCTCCCGAAGCGATGCTTCTGTTCATGTTCGCATTGTCTAAGACTGCTTATAAAAAAAAATCTTTACTGTGACATTTACTTCAAGCAGCTAAAACAATAATTCCCTGTCACTGGAGATCAATGGACCCTCCTCTCTTGAGAAGTGGTTTGCCGAGGTATCTTTTATGCCATCGAATGTAGATCTTGATGGCCCAGTCTCATATGGAGCAACAGTCGGTGGCAACCAAATGGTTTCATTGGGAGGCTGTTCTCTCCTCCCACTGTTCCAAACAGTTTTGAGATAGGTTTTGGTGTGGGAAGCGCCCCTGTGTGCTTAGGCTCCCCGTACATACTCCTCTCGGGGGACTTGTTTTCAGAGCCCTAATAATCCGCTTTGCTCTTCTTTTACTGTATCTAGTGGGAATGCCCTTCTTTCTTTTACTGCTTTCCGTACCTCTTATAACCACTATAGTGACCTACTTGGCTTTTCTTTTCTCACATCTCTTTTAACAATGTATAAGCTGGCACTCAAATTTGCACGTTGAATGATTTACAATGAGTTCTTGTTTGGAGTTGTCCTGCTAAACTTTGAAAACCAATAAAAATGGAATAGTCAAAGCACTTGTTACAGTGTGAAACGGCCGTCGTCCGCTTGCCGCTCCCCTGTCCCCCACATGCTGTAATGCACATTCTTTGAACAAAGCTGAAAAACCTCATGGTGAGATGCTGCCTTTCTTCCTTTACTTGGATTCTTCAGAGCAGTGACTGCGCTGCAGGCTGAGCACCACCTGGAGTTGCTAATCTAATCCATTGACGGCTATATACCAGGTCTGTAAGTACGGCTCCACTCCACAGCCTTTGCGCTGCAGCGCCCGATTTTTTTTCTTCCTTTTTTTGTGTAATAAAAATGTTTTGGGGGGAAAAAGAAACAAAAAAAAAACAAAATGATCATACATTATCCTCTAATTTTGTTCTGCAGTGTGAGTAATCTACTGTAGAGACAGGAGAATGAGAAAGGCTGTACTTCACAAATCTATGACGTTTTTCAACATGGGTAATATAGCCCATCCAAAAGTTAACAAAATTTGTTTAGTGGCTCTAACCTCTGGGCAGTTAAGGGAATCTGTCGCCACGTTTTGCCACCTAATCTGAAAGGAGCATAATGTAGGGACAGAAACTCTGATTCCAGCAATGAGTCACTTGCTGCAGTTTTGATAAAATCACTTTTATTAGTAAGAAACCTCTAGAGGACTAGTAAACCTGCCGCCATGTAGTCCTCCATAATAATGAGCGCTGTATAAGCCACCAAGAACCACTGATTGGCAGCTTTCTGTCTACATTCTGCATAGGCAGAAAGCTGCCAATCAGTGACATGGGTGTAGTTATACAGAGAACTGAAAGATCTACAGTTTAAAAAAAAAAAAAAAATCCACAAAAACAGCCCAGTAAGTGACACACCGCTAGAATCAGGATCTCTGCCCCTACGGTATGCTGCTCGCAGATTAGGTGGCAAAAACCTGGTGACAGATTTCCTTTAAGGGCTAGGACACACGGCAAGTAAAACGGACCGAGTCAAATGTGATTTTTAAAAATCACATTCCACCTGGACCCATACTACTCTATGGGGCAGTTCCCATCTGTGATTATTTTCTCGGCTCTAATTGAACCGGAGAAAACAGTCACAGCATGTTGTTGGTGGAATCCGATTCATACACAGCACGCTGCGGGTGGAATCCGATCCGTATTCACTCGCACCCATGCAAGTCTATGAGTGCAAGTGAAACATCGGACTGCACTCGGATGACACCGGAGTGCAGTGCGATAATTGCATCAGCTGGCAAATCACTCTCTCCCTTTCCTCTGCAGCGGTGATCTGATAGCAGGGTCGGATCACAGTGGCATGAGACTCTGCTTACACTCGCAGCACAGTGGGATCTAGCATATCTCATCCGATGTACTCACACTGGATACCATACCCTCATATGTTCCCAGCCTAAAAAGGCATAAAATTCCATAGTATAATGTTCTTAGAATTTCTCCCATCACACAACAGTGGTTGCAGGTGATTATTTATGTTGTCCGTCACGACTCCTGTGCAACTAATCAGGGAGTAAGAAGATTTTGAGACATAGATCGGTATTAATTTATAAAACCACACGTTTTAAAGAAGCAGTTTTCTCAATAGTGAAGTAGCAACACACTTGGCACACAATATACACACAGACTAGAATTATAGTTGAACAACTCTATAAAAAACAACTTTATTGAAAATTAGCAGTGACAAACAGACAGAAGTTGTATTGTCTTGGTTTCCTGACAAGGGGGAAGCCGCTATCATTTGCTAGTGGATTATAATACAGCTGGGTCACCTGAATCTAAACCAAATCAGATTAGTATGGACTCCTCGGACACAGACAGAACCTCACTGGGTCGGAACACACACAACACAAAGAGTTCAGTGATTGAAGAAAGAAAGTTACCATCATGCAGCAATTGTGTGGAAAGTCATTGGAAAAAAATATCATCATTTCCTAGTGGTTGTACAGAATACGAGATTCATGGATAAATATACGCACTGCTCCAAGTTATCTGCCTAGAATCATTTATTTAGAAATTCATGTTCATCAACGATATAAACTGTTCCCTTTACTATAAAAGTACTAGCGAGGAGCAAGGCCCCTTTCACATTGTGTTTCAGTGGCTCCGTTGGGGCATCCGTCCGAAATCCCACCCCTCCCCCCACAAAACGTGTTTCGGACGTATGTGCCGAGCAAGAGCGCAACAGAGCAAGCTGATGTTCTGTCTTGCACCATTTTCAGGTGTATATGCCTTCTACAGACTACGTTCGGGTGTCCGCCTCCAAAAAAGCATATACACCCAAAGATGGTGCAAGACAGAGCATACGCGTGCGCTGTCTGCTCCATTATACTCAATGGCCCTGTCAGCGCATACGTCCGAAACACGTTTTGTGGGGGGAGGGGTGGGATTTCGGACGGATGCCCCGACGAAGCCACTGAAACGCAATGTGAAAGGAGCCTAAGAAGAACTAAAAACATGCCCGTCCGGCTTCCACTTTATTGTTTATCTTCTCCACCATAGAGCTCTTGATTAAAGGGCAGATCTGTCACGTGGCCAAAAAGGGAAAACCTACTGTATAACACCATCTCCGGCAGCAAGTGTGCGTTATACATACAGGCCAGCCATCATACTAAACCCGTCTGCCCAATAACGCTGCTCAGATCTCAAATACAAGAAGTGAGACCAGAGGGTCTGCCCGATGGGCACATGATTGATTCTGCAGGAAAATAGGGTGGGCACTGGCTACCAATTTCAGCCGCATTGGATGGATTCACCCTAAGGGTATGTTCACACAATACTGCAATTTTATGAAATTGTGATAAAATCATGCATCTTTTTGCAGCGATTTTGGAAAATTGCATGGAAACCCCCGCTCCCCCGACAAACATTATGTGAACATACCCCGGCTCTTCACTTGCTGACCCATATATAACAACGCTTGACAGGTCCTATTGTAACTGGGTAATTTTAGGCTGCTTTCATACTGAGTGTTGTCCCCTGTTCAGTGGTCCTATGGGGGCTTACGTCCGAACCCCCTAAAAATGGGATTCGGATGTACGCACCGAAGGGGCCATTGACTATAATGGTGCAGACTGAGTGCTCTGTTATACACTACTTTCGTGCATATACATCTACTGGAGTATGTGCTGGACGCAGTCTACTACAGCTGGGTGCCGACCTCCAGTAGGTATATACACCCGAAAATGGTGCATAACAGCACACAGCAACTCAGTCTGCACCAACATAGTCAATGGCCCAGTCCAAATCCGGTTACAGAGTTACATAAGTTGAAAAAAGCCCTAGGTCCATCTAGTTGAACCTTCCTCCACCAATTATACATTTTGTCACTAAATCATTTATAACAATATGACAATGTTGTGTACTGAGGAAATCATCCAGCCCTTTTTTAAAAGCTGTTATAGTATCTGCCATTACTACCTCTTGTGGTAGGGCATTCCACAGTCTGACTGCTCTAACTGTAAAGAACCCTTTTCTATTTCGCTGCCAGAATCGCTTTTCTTCCACTCATAGTGAATGCCCCCTGGTGCTTAGTATTGGAAGGAATAAGTCATGTGCAAGTCCTTTATATTGACCACACATGTATTTATACATATAAATGAGATCTCCTCTGAGACGCCTTTTTTCTAAGCTAAACATATCTAACTTTTCCAACCTCTCATCATATGTGAGGCCTCCATTCCTTGTAATAGTCTAGTTACCCGCCTTTGAACTGACTCTAACTTCTGAATGTCCTTTTTAAAATGTGGAGTCCAAAACTGAATCCCATATTCCAGATGTGGCCTTACAAGTGATTTATAGAGAGGTAACAATACGTCGGGATCATGGGATCTAATGTCTCTTTTCATACACCCTAAAATCTTGTTTGCTTTTGCAGCTGCTGCCTGACATTTTTGCAGCCATAAGCCCCGACAGGACCACTGAATAGGGAACAGAGCGCAGCGTGAAAGCACCCTCACTGAACTTACCTGTAAGGGTCTTAATGTTATGGCTGATCAGCATATGCACAGATTTTGTCCCATCATATTGCGTTTGCAGTCACGGAATTAGATGTATACAACAGCTTGTGCCTGATGTATCAATACACTATAATGCTAATATCACTATTATAGCACATGTTCTGAAGTCATTAAGAAATCAATGCATCGTACTAGTCATTTAAAGGCACTACTATATAAGAAAAGTGTTGTATTCGGGCGTTCCTAGATACAGTAGGGCTGCATTCACATGAGTGCACTGGATAGATAAGGAATTGGGAAATGTTAAAGGGAACCTGTCACCAGTTTTTTCCCTATTAAACCAAAAGGGTCACCTTCTGCAGCTCCTGGGCTGCATTCTATGAAGGTGCACCTTGTTGCTGGCCCCCCTTGCAGACCCCAATAAAATCTCACCATTTCCTATGCAAATGACTTGTGTTGGCCAGATGGGTGGGCTCATTTTCGGCTAGTGTCCTTCCCTCTGGCCTTGCTCGCCCTCCCAGTCATGATTTACATTGATGACGACGCCCCAGTCCTCGTCCACGCTGCTGGCGAAATCTTGCGCAGGCGCAGTTCGCTGTGCCCCTATCGCGGGCCTGAGCAGAAGGTTTCCCTCGCGCACACCGGTGATGTATTTGCGCAGGCGCGAGATCATGGGTGGCGCTGTGCATAACCTCACCAGCGTCATCCTCATACCCGCCCATAATCTCACGCCTGCTCAAATACATCCGAGACTTCGCCAGCAGCGTGAAAACGACAGGTGCATCGTCACCCATGTAAATCATGACAGGGGGACGGCGAGCAAGGCCAGAGGGAAGGACACGAGCCCGAAATGAGCCCGCCCATTTAGCCAACACAAGTCATTTGCATAGGAAACTGTGAGATTTTATAAAGTTCTTTTTGGGGTCTGCAAGGGGGGCCAGCAACAAGGTGCACCTTCATAGAATGCAGCCCAGGAGCTGCAGAAGGTGACACTTTTGGTTTCATAGCGAAAAAACTGGTGACAGGTTCCCTTTAATATCTACTTCTCCAGTGATTTTCATCAGTTTCTCACTTCTAACATTCACAGTCCAAGTCCAAACCGGCCACCAGTCTCTTGACCTGGACTCAACAACCTCAAAAGGCACCTATGACGATGGAGAGTTCGGGTCGGGACCCCACAGCCGGTCCAGATCCATCACTTGGACTGTGAACGTTAGACATGTGAAACCCGCCTTACTTGGCGGATAATACAGAACAAATAATGGTGTAAATGTAGATAAAAAAAATGAAAACGGAAGCATTTGTGGCATACTTGTCTGGAAACCAAATGAGCTGTATGGATACAAAGGTATAGACTGCATTTTAAAGGGGGCTTCCTTAGCAAAAGTCATCAATATCTGAGCTTTGGAGATGTGACCACCAGGACTCTAATCTTTATCCAGGGATTGCATAGCTTTTCATACATACATACAGCTGTGCCGGCCGCCCTATCCAAGCCCTGCCGATCAGGGCCAAATCTCAAAGAGGGGCTATTAATGGCAATACAAATATAAAACAAAAACAGGCCAATGTAAATAGTTTCCTACACTAACAATCGTTCTGTGCTATAAGGGACATGACATGCTCATGTGAATGAGGCCCATCAGGAACAGTAATGCAAATGACGGAGAAGAATTAGCATACATGACATGTATTCAATAGGTTGCCTGTTTTAGACAAGCCCCTTCTATAAGTCCTAATATGCAGGGGCTCTTCTGTATTAGCTACATCTGCAGATCTCCCCGCTGGGAACCTGTGGGGGTTCAACCCACCCACTAACCCTAAGAGGAGTCTTTTCTGCAAAGTGCAGACAGTCTGCCCCATTGTGGAGGCTCGATCTTAGGGATCAGCAGCAATATTCATACAGACGCTTATTACTGCACTAATGTCTGGATTTCTGCACAGTTTTCCAGAATGTACAGTGACTATAATGAGAACTCCTCCCCTTGAAGTTTTTCGCGCACCAGCACTGAATCGCAACGCATTTTATAGACTGATCTATATGGATTTTTTGCATTTGTTGGTCAAACGACTACTATGTCTTTCCTTTTTTAGGTTTAGAAAGTCATCTTTGCATATATTTATATATATTTCATTTATTTATTTATAAATATTTAGCCTTCGTGATTTTTTTTTTTGTTAGAAACATTTACCTTTCATTTAGTGAAAAATATTAAAAATATTGCTTTCATTTTAAACACTTAGCTACAAAAAAATCCTATAAATACAACCTATATTTTTCTCTGCCACCGTCCCCCACATATTAATGGGGGACATAAAAATGCATTTTTTATATTTAACTTTTTTTATGGCATGTTCTCCAAAGATCAGAAAAACATTTGGAGGATATTCATTTTTTTCTCTCATTTTAAAATTTTTACAACATAGATTAACCCTGTAACCCTGGAGAGGCCACTGGAGCCCCAGTTACAGAGGATAACAGCCATGATTATGTGACAAATGTCACAATTAGGACTTTCTAGGTGTAGTTTAAAGGGAACCGGACACCAGGTTTTGCCCGTATAAAGTATGGTCTCCACCAATAAGACCTCTTTATCCGTATTCTAGAATGCAGAAAAGAAAACAACAAAAAGTCCCCAATCCCCTTTGTTGATCCCAAAAAAATATTTTTTTTATTATACCTACAGATGGTGTGGTGTGATTCGATGGACGTCACTGGTCTTAATCCGGCGTCTATTCTCTTCTTATGATGCCCGCAGATGATGTGTTCTACATTATCCACACGTGTCCCCCAATAGTGGTCCTGGGCAAGCGCACTTCTATGAGTCCTGTCGAGGGCAGTGCAAAGTACTGCATGGCTTCACAAAGGCCAAAGAGCGCCGATGACCTAGAATTAAGGCTTGACGCATGGGCATTAAAGTACTTTGTTCTGACCTTATCAGATCAGAAAGAAGTGCGTTTGAGCAGGACTGTGATTAGGGGACACTATGTGAATGACAAGCTGAGGACGGCCATCGTAAGAAGAGGGGAGGCACCGGAATAAGACCAAACACCCTCATTGGACCGGACCATGCCATCTGTAGGTGTAATTTTTATTTATATAGCGCCAATATATTCCACAGCACTTTACAATTTACAGGGAATATATACAGACAATATGAGACATATCAGAATAACACAATTCAACAGATACCAAGAGGGGTGAGGTCCCTGCTCGCAAGCTTACAACCTATGACTAATAAAAGCTATTTTTGGGGATCTGCAAAGAGGATTAAGATCTTTTTATTACAACACACTAGTCTGCTACAAAAGAGGCCTTCATGGTGGTGGCCGTGCTTTGTATTGGGAAAACCTGGTGACAAGGTCCCTTTAAGCCATCCGACATTCACAGTCCAAATGCAAACCACGATATTCTGACCTGCCGGGGTCTACAGTCTACAACTCAACAGCCACATAAATGTCTACGAAGCTGTCAAGTTCAGGTTAGGAGACCCGTGGCAGGTCTGGTCTGAACAAAGCAGTCCGTACTTGGAGGACCATGAATGTTGGACTTGGGGAACCAGTCTTCGACCTGGAGTAGAAGCACAATCTAGAGTAAATAACGTAATCGGAGGCAACTGACGGGTAACAAAGTCATATGGTTACCACATCACTACAGAAAAGGAAGTGAGTAGTTATAGTCACTGTATATGACTGGAGAACCCCTTTAAGGTCAACTCCTGGTCCTCAAATATTAACAGTCTCAAATAAGAGTTCCTCTTTTTGCTTGCAGTTGCACATTAAAAAAATGGTTAATGTGCATGGGTCTCATTTTTTATTCTTAGACAGGTTTGATATTTGAGGTCCACTGTAACTGTTTTTTTTTTTTTAAAAGGCAGCTAAAAAAGGGACACAGTAAAGAGAAGATCTAAAAAACATAAAAATACAAGAATAACCAATTAGCAATGGGCATTGGAAAAACTGGGGCTGTATTGAAGTAAGTGCTAAAAACACAAAATAAAACTTATAATTAGAAAAACTTGCAAGAACAGTAGTAAAAATACCAAGCATGACTCTTCTTGTGTGGTATCTGTCCAGCACACGGCAACCTTACAATCTGGAGATAAAAGTCAGGGAAATTCAAGGTAAAAACAGTCAAAAGTACAACAGCTTTTTCAAAAAGGTTCTTGGGGGTTCAGTCCTCTATGTCAGTCACAAGGCTCGCTCCACATCTACCTTGTCCTGCAGGTTAATCATCCTCTTCTCCTTCATCTTCAAGGTCTCGTTTTCTTTTTTGACCTTTTTCTGCTTTGAGACGAGAAAGGGACATGAGTGGATCACAGACTACAGGCATGGGCTTCCAATCTCGAATTGAAGAGGACCCATCACCATTGGCCAGTTTTTGCTCTTATTTTTTCCTCACTTTTCCCCTAAGTATTTAAATTTTTTGCTTTTTATTCATAAATCATAAGTTTTAGAGATAATGGTCTAATTTTTATGATCTTTAAAAGGGGGCTTGGCTCACAGAGTAATTATACAAAGCAGCAAAGAGATATGCCCAAAAACAATCTTGCGAGACACAACCGCTTAGTAAAGACCATACAAATTAGAACTAAATGGAAAAAGACCAGATCTCTGAAAATACGAAAAAAAAAAAACAACACACAAGAAAACACGAACATCAAAACACAAAAATATCAACAATATATCCTCTTTAAAGCGACTGTGTAAGCAAAGGAAATAAAAAAGTAAAAAAAAAAAAAAAAAAAAGCCTGCATGGTCCGTGTTCATTATTGTAGTTCAGCTCTATTAATCTGCATGTTCCCAGTGAGAACAGGGGTTTGGGGAGGGGAGAAGACCATGTTTTTTTTCAACCTCTTACAGCCCATTAAAGATTCCATAAGGCTTATTAAATGCTCCATATTAAAAAATTTGGAGCAAATGTGCCCCTAACAGTTTTTGGCGTTTCTTATTTTTTTTTATTTTTATAGCTCAAATGATTTAAAAAAATAAATAAAAAATAAATAATAATAATAATAATATTATTTATTTTTCTTATTATTATTACATTATTATGAAAAATAAATATATATATATATATATATATATATATATATATATATATATATATATATATATATATATATATATATATATATATATATATTAGCAGGTTTATTATTATTTTATAAACGTGTAATCATAGTATCATAGTATCATAGTTTTTAAGGTTGAAGGGAGACTCTAAGTCCATCTAGTTCAACCCGTAGCCTAACATGTTGATCCAGAGGAAGGCAAAAAAAACCCAATGTGGCAAACAAGTTCCAATGGGGAAAAAATTTCCTTCCTGACTCCACATCCGGCAATCAGACTAGTTCCCTGGATCAATACCCTGTCATAAAATCTAATATACATAACTGGTTATATTAAATTTTTCAAGAAAGGCGTCCAGGCTCTGCTTAAATGTTAGTAGTGAATCACTCATTACAACATCATGCGGCAGAGAGTTCCACAGTCTCACTGCTCGTACAGTAAAGAATCCTCGTCTGTGGTTATGATTAAACCTTCTTTCCTCAAGACGTAGCAGATGCCCCCGTGTTCCAGTCGCAGGCCTAGGTGTAAATAGATCTTTGGAAAGGTCTCTGTACTGTCCCCTCATATATTTATACATTGTGATTAGATCTCCCCTAAGCCTTCGTTTTTCCAGACTAAATAACCCCAAGTTTAATAACCTGTCTTCGTATTGCAGCCCCCCCATCATAATCATAATAAATAATAATAATAAATAATAATAAACCTGCCACAATTAGGTCAATGAATTACAAGCACTACAGAAAAAGAAAAAAAAAAATACTGCCTATACCATCTGTAACTGAGGGATTAGCCACATACCATCCTGGTCAGCTTCATCCTCTTCTTCTCTAGAAGCTTCCTCATCCTCCTTTAGGAGAAAAAAAACAAAAAAAAACACAGATTAATGCTGGATTTCTGGGCTTTTTCAATAATGTTTAACCCCTAAAACGTGTGTGCGTTGAAAATGCAACTAACTGAAAGCACTGGGGGCAAAGCTCATGTATGTCAGTGTAATTCTCATGGTATTGTGAGGAAGACTGTAGAAGAGAACATTATTGCAGTGCTACACTAGTGTGCCAAATATGTATTACAGCAATGCTGACCAAACCCGCAGGATCAGCAGACAGTATAATCACTACGAAGGCCTCCCCATACAGATTGTGGCGGGAAAGAGGGAAGAGAAAAAGAGGGGGAAAGCAAGCAGGAGCAGCGGGGGGGAAAGCAAGCAGGAGCAGCGGGGGGGGGGGGGAAGCAAGCAGGAGCAGCGAGGGGGGGGGGAAGCAAGCAGGAGCAGCGAGGGGGGGAAAGCAAGCAGGAGCAGCGAGGGGGGGAAAGCAAGCAGGAGCAGCGAGGGGGGGAAAGCAAGCAGGAGCAGCGAGGGGGGGAAAGCAAGCAGGAGCAGCGAGGGGGGGAAAGCAAGCAGGAGCAGCGAGGGGGGGAAAGCAAGCAGGAGCAGCGAGGGGGGGAAAGCAAGCAGGAGCAGCGAGAGGGGGAAAGCAAGCAGGAGCAGCGAGGGGGGGAAAGCAAGCAGGAGCAGCGAGGGGGGGAAAGCAAGCAGGAGCAGCGAGGGGGGGGAAGGCAAGCAGGAGCAGCGAGGGGGGGAAGGCAAGCAGGAGCAGCGAGGGGGGGAAAGCAAGCAGGAGCAGCGAGGGGGGGAAAGCAAGCAGGAGCAGCGAGGGGGGGGAAAGCAAGCAGGAGCAGCGAGGGGGGGAAAGCAAGCAGGAGCAGCGAGGGGGGGAAAGCAAGCAGGAGCAGCGAGGGGGGGAAAGCAAGCAGGAGCAGTGAGGGGGGGAAAGCAAGCAGGAGCAGCGAGGGGGGGAAAGCAAGCAGGAGCAGCGAGGGGGGGAAAGCAAGCAGGAGCAGCGAGGGGGGGAAAGCAAGCAGGAGCAGCGAGGGGGGGAAAGCAAGCAGGAGCAGCGAGGGGGAAAGAGGAGACAGATAACAGTGTGTTCTGTTTGAAGAGAGCTCCTTGCTGATTCTTCACTATTCTTTTATTTTTAGGCAGCAGTATTGAGAATTATCAGGCAAAAACACAGATTGCTGAAGTCTGTGACGTTTGTTGTAAAACATTATTAATAATAATAAATATTATGAAAACGGTAATATCACAGCAAGAAGGATATAAATTTAAAGTAGCACCTCCTCTTCGCCGCTCACGTCCTCTTCTTCTGCCTCCTCTTCATCGTCCTCTTCCTCACCCTCTTCACCCGGGGGAGCGTCGTCATCATAGTCTTCCTCTGTGTGAGGGGGGGCAGCCTCAGTCACCAACAGACTGGAGATGTGTGCAATATTGTCTCCAGTCTGTGAGCCACAGACAGAGGAGTAACAAAACATCAGCCAATACAGGGCATGTGATGGGCGTCTATGACGTGACGACATCACGTACATTACAGGCTTTAGGTCCATGGGAAAGCTGATGACTAAAAATATATGCAGTAATGAGACTGATGATGGGTCGGGTTAGTGCTCAGCAGAGTACAGGAGTCGCTTACAGCAGTCTGTATTCTGTGATGACACGGTCGTCACAATGTAACTGGCTCCGCTCATTCAGAGCACACAAACTACTGTAATTGGCGCCTGTATCTGGGTAGGAGCCTGGAGGTGGATTTCATTTCCCTAATTCGCTCTATATTTCTAGAGTATAACAATTTGTCCTGGCCACACAGGTGTATGGTGGGCGACAGCCGCAGCACAGACATCAGAGCGTGCACCAAATCCCGGCACCTCTGCGTCCATCACACGAGCAGGACACAGTTATACACCTAGCAAATAAATCATCCTAATGACTGTGAACTTGAAAACTGAAGAACGCAAAGAAAAATTGTTCAACTGTTACTAAACAAAGAAAAATTATTTGCTAAAACTAGACTAGTTTATTAACTGCCCTGCTACACACACCGCAGACACAGGCCGCTCCGCCACACAAGGACACACACACACACACACACACACACACACACACACAGGCCGCCCCGCCACAGAAGGAGACACACACACACACACAGGCCACTCCGCTACAAACACGCATACCCCCCCACTGGTCGCCTCGCCACATAAACAGGCAGACAAGCACACAATGGCTGCCCTGCTACACACACTGCAGACACAGGCCGCCCCGCCACACAAGGACACACACACACACACACACACACACACACACACACACACACGGGCCGCCCCACCACACACACACAGGAGACACAAGCCGCCCTGCCACAGAAGGAGACACACACCCACACACACACACACACAGGCCGCCCCGCAAACAGGTAGACACACAGAAAAAGGCTGCCCTGAAAACACACGGGCTGCCCCGCCCCACACCCACAGGCCGACCAGTCCCACACACACGGGCTATCCCACCACACAGACACAGGATGCCCGGCCCCACACAAACGGAGAGACACAGGCCACCACGCCGCACACATGGGCTGCCCTGCCATACACAGGGGCAGACACACAAACCCCAGGGGTGGGCCGCCTGCCACACACACACACACACACACACACACACACACACACACACACACACACACACACACACACACATCCCTCCACCACCATACGCTTTTTAATCCACATTTACTTTCATTGCCAACTACCTATTTTTTTTTTTTTTTGTGTCATCCTGAAGATTACTAAATTGTGGCACACCCTATGAACTATGTGGCAGAGGGGTAGGTGAGAAGTCTGGGTTTTTATAGGTTTCTTGTTGTATATGGAAGGCATTTTGTCATGATTTCCTAATTTCACAGGCGTGATGGTACAACTATGTTAAACATTGAATACAAAATAGTTTTAATACTTTCTATATAATTGTGATCTAATAGGAGAAACCACCAAATTACAAAGAGAATCGCAAGATAAAAAAAATAACATGTTAAATAAGAATACGGCGAGCGTAATGATGGTTTCCAAGGGAACTGGTAAAATGTGAGAATATTTTTATACCAACACACTATAGGGGCTGTCAAGATACAGTTGGATCGCCTTCACGACTCCCCCGCAGACTATTATATTATCTGCATCGCCTTTAATAATGCATCTTCCCCTGCCATCATGTGCACTCCCATATCATACGCACTCAGTCAATTACTCCCTCAGTACTAGCTAACTAGTCACTTCCGCCATCACTAAATACACCTCTGAACATCACTAATGGTAAGATCACTCTGCAATTGTTTTTAGATTTTTGCTGCCAAGATTAATATCTATGATGAGAGCTCTATAGTCAGCAGATCCCGCCCCGGTCAGGAGCGACTGCATATAACCCAAATATATCTCTCCAGATCACCCCGACTGCGGCTGAGAACCTGAAAGTATCAATAATTAGTGAGGCCCTCCCAGGGGATGACAAGTGATCAGTGGGAATCTCCTGATGGCATTCACCAGTGTCCACTAGCGCTCCAGTATGGGGACCGGACCAAAAACATCTAAGGGAACATGTCATCAGAAAATGACCTATTGTTTATATCAGGTTCTTAAGCGTAGCTTTTTTTTTTTTTAATCATGATTACTATTGTAACAAAAAAATATAAAATATACTATTATATCCTTTTATAGGACAACACTGAAGATCTGACACAGATACAATGTAAGGTAGTTGGTGTACAGCTTGTGTAATAGTGTACATTTGGTGTGCTCTCTAAAGATCTCAACACACAGTCATCATTAATGTCTACACTGTTGGCAACAAAAGTGAGTACACCCCTAAGTGAAATTGGCCAAATTGTGCCCAATTAGCCATGTTCTCTCACCGGTATCATGTGACTCGTTAGGGTATGTGCCCACGATCAGCGGGTCCTGATCAGTCCAGTCGGGGGCGCACATCTCCTCCGCAGGAGAAAGCAGGAGACCGCAGCAGGGTTCTGTGCGCTGCAGTCTCCTGCTTGTGTTCTCTTTACGGAGGACGCAGGCAATTCCGCAGAAAACAATTGACATGCTGCTGTCGGGAAAGCCGCTCCGCAGGTCAGTGTTTGCTTCGGAAAAAACAAGCATAGTGGGCACGAGATTGATAGAAATCCCGTCCACTGTGCTTGTACTGTAGACCACAGCGGTTCGGACACAGCTGACGTATGCTGCATCCAAAACGCTGCAAATACTGATCGTGGGCACGCACCCTTAAGCTATGTGCCCACGGGAGCTTGCTTCTGCGGATTTATCTGGATTTTCCAGATAAATCCGCAGGTTTCAGCAAGTACAGACATTCCCCATGTTATCCTATGGGACATGGGGAGTGCTGTGTCCACGCTGCGGAATGTGCGGCTGCGGAATATGCTGCGGATGTCCCGCAGCCGCACGTAACTGCATGTCAATTATTCCTGCGGAATTACCTGAGGAAATCCCGGCCCTCCACTATGGAGATAGAGGCCGGAAAGTCCGCAGGTAAATCGCATGAAAGTCTGCAGGTTTACCGCACCTATTCCGCTGTACTACTGCAGCTAAACATAGCTGCGGATGCCGGCGGGCAGCTGCGGTAAACCTGTGGGCGTACCTGCGGATACATCCGCAGGTACGAGCTCCCGTGGGCACATAGCCTTAGTGTTACAAGGTCTCAGGTAGAATGGGGAGCAGATGTGTTACATTTGGTGTTATCGCTCGCACACTCTCTCATACTGGTCACTGGAAGTTCAACATGGCTCCTCATGGCAAATAATTCTCTGAGGGTCTGAATAAAAAGAATTGTTGCTCTACTGTCTGTCGGAAAGACTGTTGTGGTCTTACCGGGAGATGCAGGGTCTTGCCATGCCTGTGTACCCGATTCTCGGGGAACCGCCTCAGATCTTGATGTGGTTGGGACGCAGGACACAGTCACTGCAGGCACTGATGGTATTCTGGGGTCCCCGGGACACCAGGTCCCTAGTCAGCTGTTGCCAGGAGACATGGGACAATGTGTCTCCTGGTTCATGTATGTGGTGGTAGGAACTTTCCTCTTTGCCCTTTTCGCCCCTCCTTCTGTCTCTGAGTAGAGTGTGGAGATTGGCCATTACGTCAGCGGTGTCAGGTGAGCCATGACAGGATGTTAACACCTGCCATATCCTCTTGTTCAGCACTGATTATTCAGTTGTCCTTCAGTGGTACGGGGTGTGTGTATGTGTGTGTGTGTGTGTGTGTATGTGTGTATGTGTGTATGTGTGTATGTGTGTATGTGTGTATGTGTGTATGTGTGTATGTGTGTGTGTGTGTGTGTGTGTGTGTGTGTGTGTGTGTGTGTGTGTGTGTGTGTGTGTGTGTGTGTGTGTGTGTGTGTGTGTGTGTGTGTGTGTGTGTGTGTTTAATCTCTGTCTCTGGTTAACTGTGCCTCTGGTTCTAGGTCCACGACTTTTGCTCCCTAACCTTCCTTGTTTATTAGTTAGATTCTCCACTGCTTTACCTTTATAGTTTACGGGTGTGTCTTACCCAACTCCCAACTGTGGCCAGTGTACCCAGTAACCCTGCTATTGGCATTTGGGAAGGGCTCCGCAAAAGTCCACCAACATTTAGTGGGGGAGGCGAAAAGTACTCTGGGCCTCTAGGCTGTGCTTAAGCGTGACAGCTTACACCAAGTGTTTCTGGCATACTGCTGTTGCTGGCCTACAGTCCGGTCATCTCATCACTACTCAAGCGTCACATCTACATAATCATTGGAGAGGCTATAAGAAGATTGCCAACACCCTGAAACTGAGCTGCAGCACGGTAACCAAGACCATACAGCGGTTTAACAAGACCACTCAGAACAGGCCTTGCCATGGCCGACCAAAGAAGTTGAGTGCAGGTCCTCAGAGTCATATCCAGAGGCTATCTTTTTAGAATTAACATATGAGTGCTCCCTGCATCGCTAGTGCTCGGACCATACACCACACACTGCATCAAATTGGTCTGCATCTCTGTTGTCCCAGAAGAAAGCCTGTTCTAAAGATGAAGCACAGGAAAGCTCACAGTTTGTTGAAGACAGGTAGACTATGCCATGGAATAGAGGAATAATCTTATTTATTTCAGATGGTGTCAAGCGTGTGTGGCAGCAATCAGGTGAGGAGTACACAGAAAAGTGTGCCTTGTCTACAGTAAACCATGGTGGTGGGAGTGTCATGGTTTGGGGCTGCACGAGTGCTGTGGGGAGCTACAGTTCATTAAGGGAACCATGAATGCCAACACATACTGTGACCTACTGAAGCAGAGCATGAACTCCTTCCTTTGGACCTGGGCCGCGGGGCATTATTCCAACAGATTGACCTCAAACACAGCTCCAAGATATCCACTACCATGCAGAAACAGACTAAATATGTTGGACTGGCCAAGAATGTCTCCAGACCTAAACCCTATTGGCCATCTGTGGGGCCTCCTCAAACAGAAGGTGGAGGAGCACAAGGTCCCTAACATCCACCAGCTCTGTGATGTCATCATGGAAGATGAAGAAGATCCAGCGGCTCATGTGAAGCTCTGGGGAACTCCAAGCCCAAGAGAGTTAAGACAGTGCTTGAAAATAATGGAGGCCACACAATATATTGGCACTTGGGCACAATTTGGCCATTTACACTTAGGGGTGTACTCATTTTTGTTATCAATGGTATAGACATTAATTGCTGTGTGTTGAGTCACTTAAAGGACACACCAAATTTACACTGTTATACAAGCTGTACACTGACTACTGGACATTGTATCAGTGTCAGATCTTCAGTGTTATCCCATGAAAAGATATAATAAAATATTTCTAAAAATGTGAGGGGTGTACTCACTTTTGTGAGATACTATGTGTCTGACTATAATGTAGATGACAGGTGATGTCACAGCTCCTCCTTGTTTCACAATGACATTTACACTGGCTACAATGCAATGGCCTAGGGTCTGAGTCAGTGTAGTGCTGCTAATATTCATGTGAATTTCCTGAAAGAAAGATCAAGAATAATGAACCTAGACTAGCCCCAGTGGGGAAAATTGCACATTTTTACTTTAACTTCAGATTGTGATTATGAAGGGGAAAAAAAAATAAATATATAATATATACACACACTATAATAAATATATTATATATATATATATATATATATATATATATATATATACACATACATATACACACACATATACATATATATACACGTATACATACATACATACATACACACACACACACACACACACATACATACATACATACACATATATATATATACACATATAAAAAAAAAAAAAAAAGACAAAATATGTGTTCCTAAGGGCTAACAGGCGGGTAGTTGCTGCCTACCTGCCTGTTGTGCCCAGCGCTGTTTTTCCGGCACAGAGTGGTAACAGAGCGTTCATTCCGGTGATACAGTGGCTTCATCAGCAGAGCGGCAGCTTCTTTTCTGCTCTGCTCTATAGATGGGGCGAGACTGCCAACCTTATACTGATTGACAGCCCGCTCCCCACTGCCTAAGTGGGGGAGCCACCTGTCAGTCAGCATGACGTCGGCAGTCCCACCCAGTCTACAGAGCAGAGTGGAAGAGAAGCTGCCGCTCTGTTGACGTGACATCAGAGGAAGCAGCTCAATTGCCAGTAGGAGCCGTCTGTGATGGCAAAGAACGGCACCGGGCCCAACAGGCAGGTAGCCAACTACCTGTTAGTGCTTGAGCAAATTTCTGGATATACCCTTTAAACATTAGGTTATTTTCTAATGACAGATTCCCTTGAATAGCTCAACTATCCAGATCCTTGTAAAATAAGGGCAGCTTTGAGGATGCGGAGTAATAAAGGAGTGATCCAGCACTTCTCACTGCTGCGTTGAGGTGAGAGGCGCTGCCGTCATGTGGTTGAAGGCCACCTGAACCTGACCAATATTAGCAGGTCTCCCGTATGGCTGGCAGTCATCAGGCCCCTTTCCCATTAATTAAACTCAGACTTGTACACAATACATTCTGATTATTAGGAATCATCCACTGATGCCATGTCAGAGGAGTATCCAGATACTGAAGACACAGGCCCTGGACAAGGTGCCTAATCAGCAGTCCTTATAATGGGTCTTATATTACCAGTGGAAAGCCAAGAGATAAAATACATTTACATAAAGACTTGGGCAAGAGGAATTCCCCATTACTCACCATCCTCATCATCATCATCTTCATCATCTAGATCCTCCACGTAGGCTTCTGCATCAGAGTCGGGCGCTTCTTTCTCATCGCGGTCATACCCATCTAAATACGTGAGCTGGGGTAGGAGCTTGAAGACATTTTCTCGGTAGTCACAGAGGTTGGTGACTTCGCAGTTAAACAGGTCTAGGCTCTTGAGGGTCTCTAATTTTTTCTGCAAATGAAAACAACTGTCAGCGAAGAGGATCTGGCTCCAAGAAATGTTCTTATAACGCAACGTGAGGCGATCAGAGCGGCTCTGGATCCATGGACTCACCAGCGGCTCTATTGTGCTCAGGTCCTTTATTCTGTTCCCGCTTAGGTTGAGGTGTGTGAGGTTTGGACACTTTTCGGACAGGATTTCCAGTCCACCAGAGATGTTGTTATCACTCAATTCCAACTACAGATAGAAGAAATCAAGGTTCGGTCAGCTTCACAGGAAGCCATGGAGAAGACGACTAGCAGAATGTTCTAAAGACTACGCCATCTTCTCAACTACTACCATTCATTCCTATGTGCAAGCAGTAAAAATGGAGAGCAGAATTTCTTGTGGCCGTCCTGCTAATATCATATATCTCCAGTGATCGGAGAGACTACAGGGTGTTCTGCAAATTATCGGAGTAGAAGTGAAGACTATTCTGCTGGTGGCCTCCAGAGGGCAGCAGAGGGGAAGACGTTACTAGCGCTGTCAAGACAGTACGAGACTTAAAGCTTCAAGAAACACCAGTCTGTGGCTTCAGGCTTCTGCGCTGAGGGAATGTTCCCACGGGACCTTTCTGCCGAGGAATCTGACTAGAAATGGTGCGGATGTGCAAAAGTGTAAAATCTGAAGTGACGTCCACAGCACTAATGGAAAATGCTGCAGATTTCAGAGGCAGAAGTCTCATTCACTGCGATTACTGGAATGTGCACAGCGGTGAACGGCATATTCACAATGTGGGCATGTACTCGAAGATATGCATCTACTGTGGAATGTCTGCTGTGAAACATTGTGCAGAAGTGTGGAAAGGATGCAGCGTCGGCAAACATTTCACCTTTGGCATTGCGAGTGCGACATCAATGCATAGTAGTAGTCGTGTGAGAATACAGATTTTATTAAATGTTTTTCACAATTTTTTTTAACCCCTTAACGACCGCGGGCAGTAAAATTATGTCCTTGCGGTCATAATGTTACTGCCCGCGGTCCTCCGGCAGCAGCATGCCGCGACCGGCGCACATCTCAGCTGATTTTCACAGCTGAGATGTGTGCCTGCTAGGCACGAGCAGAATCGTTATCTGCTCGTGCCGATTAACCCCTTAAATGGTGCTGTCAATATGTGACAGCGCCATTATAAGCACGATCGCGGTAAAGTTTTACTTACCGCCCGATACCGGAAGTCACGTGACGCTATCACGTGACTTCCGATAGTTGTCATGGTAGCACAGGGTCATGTGATGACTCCTGTACTACACATGACTTGCTTTCACTTTCACTGTGCCAGCGGCACAGCAAAAGAGAAAGAGAGCGTATCTGCTGTTTACAGCCTTGTAGCTGTGATTAGCAGATACAGCAGAGCGATCGGATTGCTGATCGCAATAGCCCCCTAGGGGGACTAGTAAAATAAAAGTTAAAAAAAAAGTTTTAAAAAATTAAAAAAAAAAAAAAAACCTAAAAGTTCAAATCACCCCCCATTCGCCCCATTGAAAATTAAAGGGTTAAAAAAAATAAAAAAATATACACACTTTTGGTATCGCCGCGTTCAGAAACGCCCGATCTATCAAAATATAAAATCAATTAATCTGGTCAGTATACGGCGTAGCGGTAAAAAAATTCCAAACGCCAAAATGACGTTTTTTTGTCGCCACAACTTTTGCGTAAAATGCAATAAGAGGCGATCAAAACATAGCATCTGCGCAAACATGGTACTGATAAAAACGTCAGCTCGAGACGCAAAAAAATAAGCCGTCACTGAGCCATAGATCCCGAAAAATGAGAACGCTACGGGTCATGGAATATGGCGTAAAACGTGCGCCACTTTTTTCGGACAAACTTCCGATTTTTTTTTAACCCCTTATATAAAAGTAAACCTATACATGTTTGGTGTCTATGAACTCGCACTGACCTGAGGCATCACACCCACACATCTGTTTTACCATATAGTGAACACAGTGAATAAAATATCTCAAAAACCATAGTGCTATCGCACTTTTTTTGCAATTTTTCTGCATTTGGAATTTTTTTGCCGTTTTTCAGTACACTATATGGTAAAACTGATGGTTTCATTTAAAATTACAGCTCATTCCGCAAAAAATGAGCCCTCACATGACCATATTGACTGAAAAATAAAAAAAACTTACGTCTCTCAGAAAAAGAATGGCGAAAAAAAACGGAAAGCGAAAAATCGGCCGGTCGTGAAGGGGTTAAACTCAATTTTAATATATTTGTTTTAATTTCAGAATTCAATAAAATACATGAAAATAAGCAACTTTGTAATATACATTATCAGAGATATCTGCTTCTTTCTCTGCCAGGACAGGTCATTATTAGTTATGAGCGGGCACTACCATGCTCGGGTGCACTGCAGTCGGACGCTCGGATAGGTGCGACTCCTGCACGGAGTATGATGGAAGTCAGTGGAGAACTCAAGCATTTTTCAGGAAGATATTCCAGAAAAATGCTCATGTTTCCCATTGGCTTCCATAATACTCAGGTACTCGAATCGCACCCATCTGAGCGTCCGACTGCTCGTTCCGAGTACAGAGCACCAGAGCATGGTAGTGCCCGCTCATCACTAGTCATTATCAATTCATGGCTAACATCTGTATCGAGTGCAGACAGATTTTGCCATAAATGACGGTTGCTGCCCATAACATTACAATGGAGGGTTAGGAGGAGAATCTAGAAGCAGACACTAACAAGTTCTCCTGAAAAGGCATATATATGTAAACACTTTATTTTAAAGGGAACCTGTCCGGTGTGATACCAATGTGATATGACTGAAGAATGTGTGATTAGATAGGGATCATAATCATAAGATAGGAGTGATCCCAGATATTATTTGATCCATCAATAATTCAGTATCAAAGAAGATGTCCTTTGGAGGGCCAAAATGATGACCAAGGAATACATGTCTTGAAGCAGTTGAAGATAAAGGAAGTAACATTTACAGTTCCACTTACAGGAAACTTGTGGTTAGCTAAAGACAGGTTGAAGGAAGCTTGCATATGAAATTTACGGCTCATTGCAATATTTCGCTAACACTTTGGCTGACCACAGTTGACCAGTTGACCACTGGCTAAATGTGCAGGAAATGTGCAGGAAGCTACTGGTGCCCACAGCAGCTTGTGGTCAAGTTACATGAACATGACTCAGCTGTCATATGCTGGTGACCATGTAAACCCAACCTACAATATTTTCCTATAAAAAATACACCGAACTCGCTTAATGTTAGGGAAATACCTTCCAGGACATTGAAGTGTACGTACGCACTGTTCCTGTGATGCCATGCCATGTTGATTCCTTATCATTAACTCGAGTCCCTCCGATGTGAAAGGATTGCTACAACATAACGGTAATGTTGATGCATATTTCTGTTATTGTATAAGTTTCTATGACTATAGTTCTTATGCCTATGTACCATTGACTATATATATATTCATGTGCTATTAAAATAAATAGTATCTTGCTATAAAGAATATTAGTATTCGTGCCTGATTAGGATATCAGTGAGCGCTTCGTAAGTACGGGCTTTCAGCCCCCTTTTTTAGTAGAATTTAGCAAGACATAAATTGGCGTAGTCGGCAGGATTACTTCTATAAGAAGTAATTAATGAATTTTTGTAATTTAGAAATTAAAAACATATATTTGGCAAATTTCCAGATATATTTTTTCAATCTTTTTGCATAGTGTCAAAATGTTCAGAAAACGTAAGGATAATGTTAAGGAGGTTGTTGTGGAGATCCCGAGCTGGATTGAGGCTCCCTACAATCTTATAGCACATGAATTGGTCAATTGTGGATTGGCAGAACAATGGCAGAATAAGCATAAGGGTTGTGTACCTACTGATGTTGTGAATGTACTCAGTAGTGCCCCTGTGAAAACAGGTGATGTAGTGTCTTGTGGATTGGTAGAACAATGGCAGGACAAGCTTATGGGTAGTGAAGCTACTGATGTTGTGAATGTACTCAGTGGTGCCCCTGTGAAAACAGGTGATGTAGTGTCTTTAGCACGGCACAAACAATGGCAGGACAAGCTTAAGGGTAGTGAAGCTACTGATGTTGTGAATGTACTCAGTGGTGCCCCTGTGAAAACAGGTGATGTAGTGTCTTTAGCACGGCACAAACAATGGCAGGATAAGCTTAAGGGTAGTGAAGCTACTGATGTTGTGAATGTATTCGGTGGTGTCCCTGTGAAAGCAGGTGATGTAGTGTCTTTAGGACGGCGCATCTGGATTTTGGCAAGTGCATATAGTGTAATGCATGAGCGTAATCTAAAGATGCAGAAGAAAAGTTCCCAGATGGAACAAAAGATGATAGAATTAGGTTGCCTGAAAACAGTTCGGGAATGTAATACCAGACTGTTGAAGGATAAATTGGAACATTATCAGAATGTGGCACAAAAAGCTGCCATAAAAATTGCTCAAAATAAGTACAAGAAAAGAAGAGGAAAGGTAAATAAAACCAAAGTACATAAAAGTATCGTCTCAGCTTCTATAAACTGGGATCCCGATACTTGGGATGGGGATGTGTGGGATTCATCTTCATCATCTGATGAGGAGGATTACCATAAAGGGAAGATTCAGGCTAACCCAGTAAGGAGGCGCCTAGAGAGGACAGAGAATGAGATCATCCGGGAACATGTCCGGGATGGTCAGGGGAATCTGCAATATGACGAAGATGGTAATGCCATCATAAATGAGAGAACGATTCCTCATGTAAAAAATCGAGTAACCATTGAAGATTACTCTCAGGGAGAAGTTGATAGCATTTTAACACAGTTTAGACAAAAACCAGGAGAAGGAGAAATTCCCTGGTTGGTCAGGGTGCACGATCTCGGAGGAGGTGGAGTGCACTTTGACGCCGGAGACGTGGCAAAATTTGTCACCATGTCTCGTGACCCAGTAATTCAGAGATCAATAAAAAATTATTTTGTTGATCATAATGAGCATGGTACTCAAAACTTAATCATGATCTTAGCCCATGCTTTTCTGGACAAATATCCATCAGAAGCAGACTTTCCTATCAATGATAAACCTTGGTATACCTTAAAAGATGGTATGGAAAGGCTGAAGGAAGAAGCAATGAGGAATGCTCTTCCTCTTTTGGGAATGGATGATGATTATCTCCAGTACCCATTGACAGCCAGCATAAGAAATAGGCTGGTTAAACATGCCCCTCCAGCATACAAAAAGCCAAACAATCCTGATTGTAAAGAGAAATCAGTAGGAGAGGCCCCATGGGTGTCTCACAAAGACATGTTCCAGGCTTTGCTTAAAGCCGGGATCAATAAGGAAAGGATTGATGGAAAGGAGACAGGAGAATTATGGAAGTTGTACAAACACAAAGTTCTATCCACAAAGAAAGTGACCACTACAAATGTGGAAGGGGGTTCAAAAACCCCCAAGGTAAAGAAATCAGAGGGAAAAGGGGAAAAACCCCCAAAGAACGTGTCTTGGGAAGATTTTCAGTCAGCTTATCCATGGGAAGAACTGGCTGCAGCCGTGGCCACAAAGGTCACGGAAGGAAGGGCTAATACACAGACTGAAGTCTGTGTAAATGAAAGTTCAGAAGGAAGTGATTTACCATAGGTAGCCAGCCAAGCCCCCCTAATGATAAAAAGGGACGAACGTCCCTACGTCAATCTTAGCATACATTGGAAAGGGGGAAATGTTCAAAGAGTCCCAGCTTTGATTGACACGGGGGCGGAGGCTACATTAATTCATGGAAACCCAGAAAAAATAAAAGGACCTCGAGTAAAAATTGCTGGACTAGGTGGTCAAGTGATCACTGGGGTTCAGACACAGGTAGCTTTGAAGATAGGTAATTTACCTATCAAGGAGTATACGGTACTGGTAGTACCTATACCAGAATATATTTTGGGAATTGATATCCTAAAATGGATGACTCTTAATCTAACCGAAGGAAAATTCTCCTTTGGGGTTATGTCTTGTCATAAGGAAATGCAGATCTCACATTATATCAATGATATAATGATACAAGGACAAGATGAGCAAAGTGTGAAAGATCAATTGACAAAACTGGTTGCTCATATGTGGAGTAAAGGATGGGAAATCAGTGATGCCAAGGTTCAAGGACCGTCTCAGGTGGTTACATGTCTAGGGATTCAGTGGAACAAGGGGCACAGAGAGATCTTGCCCAATGCCAGACAGAAAATTATTAATTTTCCGGTCCCTAAATCCAAACAGGAGACTCAGTCTTGTATTGGATTGTTTGATTTTTGGAGACAACATATCCCTCATTTGGGACAAATGTTGGCTCATTTGTACAAAGTAATGAGGAAAAAATATGAGTTCCCATGGGGAGAGGAACAGCAAAATGTGTCTGAGATGGTCAGGGAAGTGTGGAAAGACATTGAAGGGATTATTCAATCTACCAAGACCACTGTATTTCATGTCGATGCTCATGTCCCTACTAACTCACTTGAACGTTTGTTTAATTCAGAAGCAGATAAAGCAGCAGCCATCAGACAAGTCAGTCCAACAGTTGACAAGGCAAGGTACAGCTGTTTGGGCACACCAGAAAGAGCGACACCTTATTCAGCAGGTTTAGACCTCAGCACATTGGAAACGGTCGTGGTACCCCCAGGTAAGGTAAAACCAATTTCAACAGGATTGGGTTGCCATACACCAAAGGATCATTATGGTCAAATAGCCACTCGTTCTAGCTTAGCGTTAAAAGGAGCCATAGTGGTGGGAGGGGTAATAGAGGCAGATCATCAGGGAGAAATCAAGGTACTGATGTTAAATGTGGGAAATGAACCTTTGATATTGATGAAACACCAGAGGGTGGCTCAGATGTTGATAATTCCAATAAACTTGTCTGAGATAAGAGAAGGAACTGCCCCAGCAGAATTAACAATACGGGGTACTAAAGGTTTTGGATCCTCTAATATTACAAATGTAGGAGCAAAAATATGGATTCAAAACCTCCAAGGACCGCCCTCAGAGACAGCGGTAATAGCGGTCAGAAAAGATCGTACTCTCCTGATAATGAGACCAGGAGTGGGGAAGTGGGAATATGTCCCACAAGAAAAATGTTATTTACGAGAATAATAGTGTATCTTTATTTGCAGATGGTGTTGTAAATAAGCGGAATCCATGGTATCGGTTACTGGGAAGAGCTCGATAGTGAGGAGATGGAGAAATTCCTGTGTCTGATGTTTGCCTCTTTGGTCGTTGGATGGACAAGTCTACATCAGGAGGAACCTGTGGCGAATAAATTTCTGATGCACCATCACATTTTCAACACACAGATTGCTGGATCTGTACACATTCTTCGGTTACAGCCACCAGTATCCCTCATCTGGATGTCCCGGTATCGATGGAGGAAATCTTAAAGTAGAAAAGTTGTTCTGATCATCTTGCTGATAAAGACACTCGAAGTGTTCGTCTATAGAATACTACAGTACCCATTTCCATAGTGGGATGGATCAATCTTCCATGGTGGCAAGGCAATTTGAATGCAACAGTCACCAATTTGCAATATCTGGCTTTTAAGGGAGGAATTTGGGTACCAAGAAATAAGACTGGACTGACTAACCTGGGATTCATCCCTATAGAGAATATAAAAATAAGTTTTGGGACAGCTATAAATACTGTAGATGCTTTTAAACCCAGCTTAGTGGAAAGGACAATTCATGATATGTTATGGCCTTATGCCAATATGTTCATAAATGGGTCTAGTGAAACTTGTAGTAACATATCGGGAAATGTAATGTGTAATGATTCCTTTGAATATCGAGCAAATGCCAAAACACATGATATTCAAGGGAGCTTTTCAGATAATATTGCTTTTAGTTTTAATATACATAGTAGTGAAAGTGATTTATATTTGTGATTCAACGTTTATCTAAACAAACCAAGAAAACAAAATTTGTGGGAAACAATATTTCTTGATCATGGTATGGTATATTCTGAGTGATCTTCTTCTAGTGGAATACTGATGATGGAAAATAATCCCTGGGATCAAGGACCGATTGTGATACCAATGTGATATGACTGAAGAATGTGTGATTAGATAGGGATCATAATCATAAGATAGGAGTGATCCCAGATATTATTTGATCCATCAATAATTCAGTATCAAAGAAGATGTCCTTTGGAGGGCCAAAATGATGACCAAGGAATACATGTCTTGAAGCAGTTGAAGATAAAGGAAGTAACATTTACAGTTCCACTTACAGGAAACTTGTGGTTAGCTAAAGACAGGTTGAAGGAAGCTTGCATATGAAATTTACGGCTCATTGCAATATTTCGCTAACACTTTGGCTGACCACAGTTGACCAGTTGACCACTGGCTAAATGTGCAGGAAATGTGCAGGAAGCTACTGGTGCCCACAGCAGCTTGTGGTCAAGTTACATGAACATGACTCAGCTGTCATATGCTGGTGACCATGTAAACCCAACCTACAATATTTTCCTATAAAAAATACACCGAACTCGCTTAATGTTAGGGAAATACCTTCCAGGACATTGAAGTGTACGTACGCACTGTTCCTGTGATGCCATGCCATGTTGATTCCTTATCATTAACTCGAGTCCCTCCGATGTGAAAGGATTGCTACAACATAACGGTAATGTTGATGCATATTTCTGTTATTGTATAAGTTTCTATGACTATAGTTCTTATGCCTATGTACCATTGACTATATATATATTCATGTGCTATTAAAATAAATAGTATCTTGCTATAAAGAATATTAGTATTCGTGCCTGATTAGGATATCAGTGAGCGCTTCGTAAGTACGGGCTTTCAGCCCCCTTTTTTAGTAGAATTTAGCAAGACATCCGGTCCAATATGCACCCGGAACCACGAGCAGTTCTGGGTGCATATTGCTAATCCAGACGCCACACATACCGCACTCTTGATGGTGGTCGGAGGAGGATGGATGTGCACTGCGCATAACTGGGAGTCCCAGGACTTCTGATCATGCGCACTAAACTGATGCCGGGTGTAAGCGTCCCGCCTACAGTGCGCATTATCGGAAGTGGCGGGGACTCTGGATCATGCCCAGTGCGCATCCATCCTCCGCCGGCCACCATCAAGAGTGAGGTATGTGCGGCATCGCTGAGCATTCATTAGCATGTTAGTATGCCCAGAGTGTCTGCTTAATGGGAATGTGTCACCAGGCACCCCCCCCAGACAGAACTGCTCAGTTGTGGAGCTGCACAGCTCCATCACCAGAATACTGGCTGCAGCTGAGTACTGCACATTTGTACCTATTGATTAGAATAAAGGACACATATGCAGTAACCAGCCATGGAAACTATAGAATTGATGAAGTTGTGCCCCACAATAGAGTAGTTCTGGCCGGCGGTGACACCAGGTACAGCTGATCGGTGGGAGACTGTGTGTCATACCTCCGCCGTTCAAATGTTCATGACCCACCCACCCATTATTTTATATATATATATATATATATATATATATATATATATATATATATATATATATATATATATATATATATATATATATACACACACATACATACATACATACATACATACATACATACATACATACATACGAAACACGCTCTTCGCTTTGGTGACGTGAACACCCAGCCTATAACCGCGCATCAATATACAAATAGGAAACACACAAAGCACATTCTACTTTTACCTTTTTCAATTTGATTAACTTTGGTAAATTTGCGACAGAGCTGAGGCAGACATTGATTGTGCTCAGAAATTCCAGTTCTTCAAATTCATCAGTCAAACCCTCGATTTTTCCATCTTTTGACCGGCAGTTATCCAGAACAAGCTCCTTTACCTGGAGAAAAACAAAGTCGTGGGGGTTACACTGCCGTCTGCGAGGACAGGGTGCATGCTACAGGCCAGTCCAACCCACACCCTGCAAAGCAGGACAAGCAATGGCCCACGGGGGAAAATATATGCAAAAAGTATGAGAAGTGATGGATCCCAGTGCCAGCTATAGCTAAGCTATATGTCCGTGTGAGAATTTATAGGAATTTTTCTGGCTTATGATATTGATGACTTATCTAAAGGATGGGTGTCCATATCAGATTGATGGGTGAGCCGGGTCTCCGATCCTACCAATCAGCTGTTGGCACCTCCTGCGCTACCAGATCTAAACAGTGTTTGCTGCTGGAACAGCACGGCTCCGTACACTGAGCGGGGGCCATCCTCTGGGGCTGCAGCCCGGCTGCTATGCAAGTGAGTAGGAGCAGAGCCGGTACATTGTAAGATCCTAACTTGCAGATAGACAGCACCAAACGTCTCCCAATGGCACACGCTGTGTGATAGATGTGGTGCATCCCTATAGACATGTTAGGCCACTTTCTCCTCTTTCTTATTTCCCCTCCAGTGATAAATCTGGCACACTTTACTATTCCTATGTATTTTTTCACACCATCTAGTAGGGTAGGAAAAACAAAACACTTAAAGGGAACCTGTCAGGTGCAATATGCACTAAGAACCACGAGCAGTTCTGGGTGCATATTGCTAATCCCTGCCTAACCGTCCCTGTATACACTAGCATAGATAAAAAGATCTTTAGAAAAAGTATTTCTAAAGATCTTTTATGATATGCGAATGAGCGCAGGGACTAGTCACAAGGGTGTTAGTTCCTGCACTCATTTTGCTTTCTTAGCATGGTAGCATGCAGCATCATTAGTGGTTCGCTGTGACCACTAATCAGAAGTTCCGGCAGTTCGGGTCATGCGCAGTAGGCCTCTCTGAAGCCGGGACATGTACACCCAGCTTTATAGTGATCATGACTGGAAGTGCCAGGACTTCTGATCAGCAGTAACAGTGAACACAGGCACACATGCCACCACTGCTGATGCTGCATTGAATAGCATGTGGGTGTGCTACCATGCTAATAGGGTGGGACGAGCGCAGAAACTAGTCCCTGGCCTCATTAGCATATCATAAAGGATCTTTAGAAATACTTTTTCTAAAGAGCTCTTTATGTATGCTACTATATACAGGGACAGTTAGGCAGGGATTAGTAATATGCACCAAGAACTGCTCGTAGCTCTATGTGCATATTGCACCTGACATGTTCCCTTTAATAGAATTGATGTACACTATGTTGAATTCTCGTGCCTCCTCTTTAGGCCTAAGACACATGGCATGAAAATCGGACCGAGTGGAGTGAGATAAAACATCACATTCCACTCAGACCAATATTAGCCTGTGTGTCAGCACACATGAGCGATTATTTTCTCAGCCCTAATGGGACCGAGAAAACAATTGCAGAATGCTGCGGGTGTAATGCGATCATTGCTTCTCTCGCACCCATTCAAGTCTACGGGGCGAGAGAAAGATCATACTGCACTCACAGTACACCGGTGTACCATAAGTGCAGAGCGAGAATGGCAATAGCCGGCTACGGAGGAGAGAGGGAGAGAAATCCCTCAATCGCCTCCGCAGCACCAGCCCGCCCCCCGCAACTGAGGTCTGCTCGCACAGTCGGACCTCAGTCGCAGTGACACTCGGCTGCTGCTGTGCTGCTAGCATGAGCCGAGTGTCATGTGAGGATCGCATTAGTCCCCGCGTGGCCCCGGCCTTATTGTCGTCCGTTGTGTTATTCCCAGCATGGTGCTTTAGGGAGGATCCTTGACCCAGAGATTTTACCTTTCGAGTGGAATCTGCATGTTATGACCCAATGCACTTGACATAACTAGTGATGAGTGAGCACTACAATGCTTGGGGGGGGTCGGTACTCATAACGAGCTGTCAGACGCTTGGATAGGTGCGACTCGTGTACCGAGTATAATGGAAGTCTATGGGAAGATTTTCCAGAAAAATGCTTGAGTTCCCCATTCTGTTCCATTATACTTAGATACATGAGTGACATGCATCCAACTGCTGGTTGCTAGTACCGAGCACCCGAGCATGGTAGTGCCCGCTCATCACTAATAAGGTATCAGTCTGTCCCAGATTGCTCTTCTCAGGTTCTGTTCACTAGATGCAGATGTGAATGCAGCCAACAGATCACAATCCAGTCCCAAATCCACAGGTTACGCACTCGGCCCTGCTCCTTCGTGCACACCGCCATAATCTGGACTGTGGACCTTTACGTCAGAAACACAAGCACATGTCCCGGCAGCACGCTGCGCTCCCCTGATTAGACGGAAAATGCATCCTAAAATATTAAACAGCCTCATCTGTAAGCAGAGTGCCCCAGAGAAACCCACATGAGCGCTCTCTTATCAATGTCAAGACGCTGCAGGAGAAAAACATCATGGCGTCCAAAAGGAATCCAGAAAACTGCTCAAAAGACAATTCCCTTGTGTGGCATGATTACCAGAATAAGTCCCTAGTCTCAGGAGCGGAGGAGACAGCAGCGGCAGCGCTGGGAATGTCATACACAACAGCGCAGCACGAAGAAATAATTGCATTACCAGGGTGCGGTTGGTCTCACGTGGCCTAAGTGCCACACAACAACTGCTGCACCATTTTTCCTTTTTTTTTTCTACAATTGTGCGGCCAATGTCTAATAGTCACACTTGACTTATACCAAAAATGTATCCTGGAAAGTGTCCGACGAGCTGGGTCATCGGTAACAGTGGTGCCATGGAGGCATCATGTCACCTGTAGTGACGGCCACATACATCATGGCAATGAAGCAAGGTGAAACTGTGATCCTGGCGCCATCGTGTAGCCCCAGCCTCACCCATCACAATCCTACCCTTATAAGTGAATTTCATGAAGTTTTCTATTGTAGTCCAATTATTTGGCAGTAGTCAGGTCACTGCGATGTCAGATTATAATAGTCATTGTAAAGCATAAGAGGATTAGTGTCATATATAAGACCCCGGGGAGCGGCCATGCCCTGTACCGAAATGCAGAACGCCCCCCCCCCCCACCCACACACACACATACACACACACAGCCCAGAAGGCCCCCCCACACACACACAGCCCGGGAGGCCGCCCCCCCCCGCACACACACACACAGCCCGGGAGGCCGCCCCCCCCCCCCACACACACACAGCCCGGGAGGCCGCCCCCCCCCCCCGCACACACACACACAGCCCGGGAGGCCGCCCCCCCCCCCCACACACACACAGCCCGGGAGGCCGCCCCCCCCGCGCACACACACACACACACAGCCGGGGAGGCCGGCCGCCCCCCCTTCCCCCACACACACAGCCCGGGAGGCCGCCCCCCCCGCGCACACACACACACACACAGCCGGGGAGGCCGGCCGCCCCCCCTTCCCCCACACACACAGCCCGGGAGGCCGCCCCCCCCCCCCCCCCCACACACACACAGCCCGGGAGGCCCCCCCACACACACACACACACACACACACACAGCCCGGGAGGCCGCCCCCCCCACACACACAGCCCGGGAGGCCGCCCCCCCCCACACACACACACACACAGCCCGGGAGGTTGCACCCCCCCCCCCTCCCCACACACACACACACACACACACACACACACACACACAGCCCGGGAGACACCATACAGTGCCACATTAGCTGTGGGATAGATATGATCAGTGCCTGTCAGACCGTCCTGGTGCCCAGCACTTTGATGGGAAGAATATAAATACGCCCAGCACTACTGTCCTGTTCTAACAGATTTTAGAAAGAAGGATCCAAACAAAATCCCCCAGCAGTAAAGTGAGAGGCGCCCGACAGTCAGATAGTGGCATCACCTTTTTGGTCACCACTAGTGATGAGCGGGCACTACCATACTCGGGTGCTCTGCACTGTTAACGAACAGATAAGCGCGACTCCTGCACAGAGTATAATGGAAGTCAATGGGGAACTCAAGTATTTTTCAAGTTCCTCATTAACTTCCATTATATTCGATATAGGAATTGTGGCCGTCTGACTGCTGATTACGAGTACCGAGCACCCGAACATGGCAGTGCCCGCTCATCACTAGTTATGAATAAATTGAATCCAAAAATGGTAGTGTCCGCTCATCACTAGTTACGTATACAGAGCACCCGAGCATGGCAGTGCCCGCTCATCACTAGTTACGTATACAGAGCACCCGAGCATGGTAGTGCCCGCTCATCACTAGTTACGTATACAGAGCACCCGAGCATGGTAGTGCCCGCTCATCACTAGTTACGTATACAGAGCACCCGAACAAGGTAATGCCCGCTCATCACTAGTTACGTATACAGAGCACCCGAGCATGGTAGTGCCCGCTCATCACTAGTTACGTATACAGAGCACCCGAGCATGGTAGTGCCCGCTCATCACTAGTTACGTATACAGAGCACCCGAGCATGGTAGTGCCCGCTCATCACTAGTTACGTATACAGAGCACCCGAGCATGGTAGTGCCCGCTCATCACTAGTTACGTATACAGAGCACCCGAGCATGGTAGTGCCCGCTCATCACTAGTTACGTATACAGAGCACCCGAGCATGGTAGTGCCCGCTCATCACTAGTTACGTATACAGAGCACCCGAGCATGGTAGTGCCCGGTCATCACTAGTTACGTATACAGAGCACCCGAGCATGGTAGTGCCCGGTCATCACTAGTTACGTATACAGAGCACCCGAGCATGGTAGTGCCCGGTCATCACTAGTTACGTATACAGAGCACCCGAGCATGGTAGTGCCCGGTCATCACTAGTTACGTATACAGAGCACCCGAGCATGGTAGTGCCCGGTCATCACTAGTTACGTATACAGAGCACCCGAGCATGGTAGTGCTCGCTCATCACTAGTTACGTATACAGAGCACCCGAGCATGGTAGTGCCCGGTCATCACTAGTTACGTATACAGAGCACCTGAGCATGGTAGTGCCCGCTCATCACTAGTTACAAATACAGAGCACTTGAGCAGCTCATCACTGGTCACCACATCTGCAGGGCACATTTACATTGTATGAACCAGTCAGAGGACCATCAATCCGGCCCTGGACCAGAGGAGCGTCATTATAAAATGCAATTATCTCAGCAGTATAAAAAAAAAAAAAAAAAAAAGACACCTAGGTTGAGTGCCCTCCACCACCACCTACCAAGGTGGGGTGCAGACATCTGTGAAACAAGGGGCGATCTCGCCCAGCCGCCCGGTTACTGAGTGAACCGCTTCAGTAAATAAGGCCCTAACTCCGGTCAGAGGATGTCTGCCTCCCGATGTGAGATCGGTCCTTGTTTATCTGTTGTGTGAGACCGGACTGACAGCAATAGAGGGGTGGGACTGAACTATAGGAAAAGAACATCACTCTTCTGCCCCCCCCCCCCCAAATGCCCAAACCCCTGCCCTCTTCCCTCTCACTCTGGCATCTGCCCCCACCCCAGGCCTCACCCTGCCCACCCCTACCCCTCACACCCATGCTTTCCCCAACCCTGCCCTCACACCCCGACCCCTACTCCCACCCTCACACCCCTGCCCCCGCACTCCCATGTGCCCCACACACCCCTGCCCCCGCACTCCCATGTGCCCCACACACCCCTGCCCCCGCACTCCCATGTGCCCCACACACCCCTGCCCCCGCACTCCCATGTGCCCCACACACCCCTGCCCCCCGCACATGGCGCCCTATACGGCGGTGCAGGTAGGTTCTCATTAGGAGCTCATCTTTCTCTTTGATGTATAAAGTCCCTGTAATCCGCCGGTAGTGTCTGTGTCCTCGGTGCCTGCACCACAATAACCATCGAGCACATCCGGACAGAGAGCTGCCCCTACAAGCCGATCTTATCGTCTACGAGCAGATATCGGCCGATCACCACAACGATGAGCGTGAAGGAGCAATAAACGACCAGCGCGGTGTAGCAGCCGATGTGCTCGCACAGCCCCGCAGGGCCCGGACACTGTGTGCAGCCGGCGGTGGTCCCAGTCCCGGGGCCTGCGCTCCGCCCCCGCCCGCTCCCCCCGGCGGCGCCCTTACATCGGCCGGGGTCCGGTTCCGCAGCTCCAGATGAATCCGCTTCTTCATGTCCATTTTTGCGGCCGCTGCTGCTTTGTCTTCAATGGAGTTGCTCCCGTCCTGGTGACGTCAGAGTCACGTGTTATCGAGTGGTCACCTGACTTCCTTGCTCCACCCTCGTTCCCATTCAGTCAGTGAGGTCGTGCTGGGCTTGTACAGTGTAATGGAGCCGGGGAGGAAGGAGTGCCGCGGCTGGAGCCGACCTCATCGTGTAGCAATGATAGGGGACTGCGGCTAGAGCAGAATTTACTGTACAGGACAGAAGAGGAGATGGCTTACGCCAATAGCGTACCTGGTTTTGCTACGCTGTTTCCGTAAGTCCTTATGTTCTATAGGACTTACGCAAATACCGTAGCGCCTGTGTACTTGGCTGTTTTCGCATCCCTCCTCTGGTGAATAGAAGCGGTTATTCCGGTCCCGGCCATGACAGACAGAGAATGCGAGATATAGCTGTGCGGGCCGCCAGAGGGCGCTCTCTACACATTTACACAAGCGGCACTGACTAATGGCAGCTGCAGAGCGGCTCCCCCTGGTGGCGCCTTCAGGTAAACACTACAGTGCGGGGCCATTATGTTATCGGAGGGAGAGAGGAGTGATTGTGACCCACATCTCTGCAATGCTCCACATTTCCACCATATCCTCTTCTCCAGAGAGTGCGGCTGCTCTGCTCTCCATGTACGGCCCTGGTCACCTATCCAGGCATTGTCAGTAATGTTAGGCTGCTTTCACACATCCGGTTTTTCCTGTGCGGCACAATCCGGCGCTTTGCAGAAAAACCGCAACCGTTTTTTTTTGCCGCCGGTTGCGTTTTTTTTGCATAGACTTGCATTAGTGCCGTATTGTGCCGCATGGGCTTGCGTTCGGTCCGGTTTTTGCCGCATGCGGCAGATTTAGCCGATGCGGCGGCCGGATGGAACGTTGCCTGGCACGGTTTTTTGTCCGGCAAAAAAAAACGCATCACACCGCATCCGGCCGATGCGGCGCGATTTGCAATGCATGCCTATGGATGCCGCATGCGTTTTTTCCCACTGCGCATGCTCAGTAGCCTGCTGCAAGCGGCAAAAACCGGACTGGCCGCATGTAAAAAAACTCATGCAAAGGATGCGGTATTGTCGCCGCATCCGTTGCATAGGTTTTAGAGCCGGATTGGCCGACTCTGCTAAAACCGGAGGTGTGAAAGTAGCCTTAGGAATATACACACGGAATAAGTTATCGCATCAGTTATGGAAATGGGACAAGGGCTGCACTGATTATAATGAGGCCGTCTGTAGGGATGGCATGGCGGACAAACTGGGCAATTACACTGGGCCCCCACCCAAAAAGGGTCCCCTGCTTCTGCAGCCCCTCCATGAAGTGCACAGTGTATAATGCTGCGCATGCTCTGTAGTCCTGGCCGGCCTGTCTCTCTTCTGTCTCATATAAACTGGAGGGTACAGACAGAAAAGGACCCTGGGCAAGAATACTATATGGGCCTTTTGTAATCCAATATCTCATCATAATTAACAATCACACCTACATTGGAAGTGGAAATGGGCCCCTTTACTTCTTGGGCTCCTGTGCGGCTGTACAGGTTGCACCAATTACGTGTCCGCCCCTGCTCATATATATTAAAGGAAACCAATCAGGATTTTTTGTATATAACCTAAAGCCAGTGCTATACTGGCACTAGCAGGCTGATTCTATACATACCTGTAGTGGTCAGGTCGGATGTTTAGGCTTTCAAATCCAAGAAAGTAAAGTTTATAAAACTGTCAGCTTCTTGAGTGACAGCAGCTGCAATGGAACAGATAATATATGGGTGGGTATTCATATGGATTCCGCTCCCCAGCCTGTTGTTCCTCCCTCTCTGTTCTCTATGCTAATGTTACTCTTCATCTTTTTCGTCACTAAGATGGCGTCGGAGTTAGCGCCTGCGCATAACGCTTATCTCCAGCGCCATCTTTGTGAAGATCATGTTACCCCGTTATTCCAGTCTTACGGCTGATAGGGTGGCGTATGCTTCTTTAGCTCTCCTTGTGACCGCGGGAGTGTGCGCAGTCACAACAGGAGTGGAGAACAGCTAATCGTAGCGATTAGCTGGAGAAGAGAACACCGGGCGGCCCCAGGAATCAGGATCTTCACAAAGATGGCGCCGGAGATAAGCGCTATGTGTAGGCGCAAACTCCGACGCCATCTTAGTTATGAAAATGATGAATAGCAACAGCATAGAGAACAGAGAGAGTGAGGAACAACTGGCAGGGGGCGGGAATCCATGTGAATACCCCCCCAGATATTATCTGATCAGTTGCAATTGCCACTCAAGAAGCTGGTGATTTTTTTAAAGTTTACTTTCTTGGATTTGAAAGCCTAAACATCCGAGCTGACCACTACAGGTACAGTTAGGTCCAGAAATATTTGGACAGTGACACAATTTTCACGAGTTGGGCTCTGCATGCCACCACATTGGATTTGAAATGAAACCTCTACAACAGAATTCAAGTGCAGATTGTAACGTTTAATTTGAAGGTTTGAACAAAAATATCTGATAGAAATTGTAGGAATTGTACACATTTATTTACAAAACACTCCACATTTTAGGAGGTCAAAAGTAATTGGACAAATAAACCAAACCCAAACAAAATATTTTTATTCTCAATATTTTGTTGCGAATCCTTTGGAGGCAATCACTGCCTTAAAGGCTACTTTACACACTGCGATATCGGTCCCGATATTGCTAGTGTGGGTACCCGCCCCCATCTGTTGCGCGACACGGGCAAATCAATGCCCGTGTCGCACAACAGCCGTCACACATACATACCTGTCCGGCGACGTCGCTGTGACGGGCGAACCGCCTCCTTTCTAAGGGGGCGGTCCGTGCGGCGTCACAGCGACGTCACTGAACCGCCGCCCAATAGCAGCGGAGGGGCGGAGCTGAGCGGGACGTAACATCCCGCCCACCTCCTTCCTTCTTCATAGCGGCCGGGAGGCAGGTAAGGGGAGCTTCCTCGTTCCTGCGGCGTCACACGCAGCGATGTGTGCTGCCGCAGGAACGAGGAACAACCTCGTTACTGCTGCAGTAACGAGATTTGAGAATGGACCCCCATGTCGCCGATTAGCGATTTTGCACGTTTTTGCAACGATGCAAAATCGCTTATCGGTGTCACACGCAACGGCATCGCTAATGCGGCCGGATGTGCGTCACGAATTCCGTGACCCCAACGACTCCGCATTAGCGATGTCGCAGCGTGTAAAGCCCGCTTAAGTCTGGAACCCATGGACATCACCAAACGCTGGGTTTCCTCCTTCTTAATGCTTTGCCAGGCCTTTACAGCCGCAGCTTTCAGGTCTTGCTTGTTTGTGGGTCTTTCCGTCTTAAGTCTGGATTTGAGCAAGTGAAATGCATGCTCAATTGGGTTAAGATCTGGTGATTGACTTGGCCATTGCAGAATGTGCCACTTTTTTGCACTCATGAACTCCTGGGTAGCTTTGGCTGTATGCCTTGGGGTCATTGTCCATCTGTACTATGAAGCGCCGTCCGATCAACTTTGCGGCATTTGGCTGAATCTGGGCTGAAAGTATATCCCGGTACACTTCAGAATTCATCCGGCTACTCTTGTCTGCTGTTATGTCATCAATAAACACAAGTGAGCCAGTGCTATTGAAAGCCATGCATGCCCATGCCATCACGTTGCCTCCACCATGTTTTACAGAGGATGTGGTGTGCCTTGGATCATGTGCCGTTCCCTTTCTTCTCCAAACTTTTTTCTTCCCATCATTCTGGTACAGGTTGATCTTTGTCTCATCTGTCCATAGAATACTTTTCCAGAACTAAGCTGGCTTCATGAGGTGTTTTTCAGCAAATTTAACTCTGGCCTGTCTATTTTTGGAATTGATGAATGGTTTGCATCTAGATGTGAACCCTTTGTATTTACTTTCATGGAGTCTTCTCTTTACTGTTGACTTAGAGACAGATACACCTACTTCACTGAGAGTGTTCTGGACTTCAGTTGATGTTGTGAACGGGTTCTTCTTCACCAAAGAAAGTATGCGGCGATCATCCACCACTGTTGTCATCCGTGGACGTCCAGGCCTTTTTGAGTTCCCAAGCTCACCAATAAAATTCATTTTTCAGAATGTACCCGACTGTTGATTTTGCTACTCCAAGCATGTCTGCTATCTCTCTGATGGATTTTTTCTTTTTTTTCAGCTTCAGGATGTTCTGCTTCACCTCAATTGAGAGTTCCTTAGACCGCATGTTGTCTGGTCACAGCAACAGCTTCCAAATGCAAAACCACACACCTGTAATCAACCCCAGACCTTTTAACTACTTCATTGATTACAGGTTAACGAGGGAGACGCCTTCAGAGTTAATTGCAGCCCTTAAGCCCACTTTACACGCTTCAATATATCTCACAATCCGTCGTTGGGGTCAAGTTGTAAGTGACGCACATCCGGCATCGTTTGTGAGGTATCTGCGTGTGACATCTACGTGCGATCAGGATTGAACGCAAAACCGTTGATCGCAAACACATCGTATCTTTGTCTAGAATTGAGCGTTTTGTTGCACGAACCTAGTGAATTGTAACGTGTGGACATCCCTCATACGATTTTGGTGTCTGATGCTATGTGCGCAGGTGTGCGCTCTGCACCGCAGCTTAAAAAAGGTCCGCTTCAGAGCGCAGCTGAAAAGCTGCGTTCTGAAGCGCCTCACAATGTCTGTCATTCACTAATCTCTGTCAGTCGGTCACTATCTCTGTCCCTCACTCTCTGTCCATGTCAGTCTATCCCCCTCTCTCATACTCACCGATCCCCGGCTCTGCACGGCGTTCACACTGTTCCGGCGGCTTTTACTGTTTTGAAAAAGCCGGCCGCCCATTAAACAATCTCGTATTCCCTGCTTTCCCCGCCCACCGGCGCCTATGATTGGTTACAGTGAGACACGTCCCCCACGCTGAGTGACAGGTGTCACACTGCACCCAATCACAGCAGCCGGTGGGCGTGTCTATACTGTGTAGTGAAATAAATAATTAAAAAAAACGGCGTGCGGTCCCCCCCAATTTTAAAACCAGCCAGATAAAGCCATACAGCTGAAGGCTGGTATTCTCAGGATGGGGAGCTCCACGTTATGGGGAGCCCCCCAGCCTAACAATATCAGCCAGCAGCCGCCCAGAATTGTCGCATACATTAGATGCGACAGTTCTGGGACTGTACCCGGCTCTTCCCGATTTGCCCTGGTGCGTTGCAAATCGGGGTAATAAGGAGTTATTGGCAGCCCATAGCTGCCAATAAGTCCTAGATTAATCATGTCAGGCGTCTCCCCGAGATACCTTCCATGATTAATCTGTAAATTACAGTAAATAAACACACACACCCGAAAAAATCATTTATTAGAAATAAAAAACACAAACATATACCCTGGTTAACCACTTTAATCAGCCCCAAAAAGCCCTCCATGTCCGGCGTAATCCAGGATGCTCCAGCGTCGCTTCCAGCGCTGCTGCATGGAGGTGACCGGAGCTGCAGCAGACACCGCCGCTCCCGGTCACCTCCACACAGCTAATGAAGACAGCCGTGCGATCAGCTGAGCTGTCACTGAGGTTACCCGCTGTCACTGGATCCAGCGGTGGCCGCGGGTAACCTCAGTGACAGCTCAGCTGATCGCGCTACTCACCTCAGTTGCTGCGTGGAGGTGAGAGGAGCGGCGGTGAGTAGCGCGATCAGCTGAGCTGTCACTGAGGTTACCCGCGGCCACCGCTGGATCCAGTGACAGCGGGTAACCTCAGTGACAGCTCAGCTGATCGCGCGGCTGTCTTCAGTTGCTGTGTGGAGGTGACCGGAGCGGTGGTGTATTCTGCAGCTCCGGTCACCTCCATGCAGCAGCGCTGGAAGCGACGCTGGAGCTTCCTGGATTACGCCGGACATGGAGGGCTTTTTGGGGCTGATTAAAGTGGTTAACCAGGGTATATGTTTGTGTTTTTTATTTCTAATAAGGATTTTTTTCCGGTGTGTGTGTGTTTATTTACTGTAATTTACAGATTAATCATGGAGGGTATCTCATAGACGCCTAACATGATTAATCTAGGACTTATTGGCAGCTATGGGCTGCCAATAACTCCTTATTACCCCGATTTGCCAACGCACCAGGGCAAATCGGGAAGAGCCGGGTACAGTCCCAGAACTGTCGCATCTAATGTATGCGGCAATTCTGGGCGGCTGCTGGCTGATATTGTTAGGCTGGGGGGCTCCCCATAACGTGGAGCTCCCCATCCTGAGACTACCAGCCTTCAGCCGTATGGCTTTATCTGGCTGGTATTAAAATTGGGGGGGACCGCACGCCGTTTTTTTTAATTATTTAATTATTTATTTCACTATACAGTATAGACACGCCCACCGGCTGCTGTGATTGGGTGCAGTGTGATACCTGTCACTCAGCGTGGGGGTGTGTCTCACTGTAACCAATCATAGGCGCCGGTGGGCGGGGAAAGCAGGGAATACGAGATTGTTTAATGGGCGGCCGGCTTTTTCAAAACAGTAAAAGCCGCCGGAGCAGTGTGAATGCCGTGCAGCGCCGGGGATCGGGGATCGGTGAGTATGAGAGACGGCTGCTAACTTCAGTCACTTAGGAGATTAGCGGTCACCGGTGAGTCCTTCACAGGTGACCGCTAATCAGGGCGCGACACAGACAGAGCCGCAGCATGACAATGAAGTCGGGTGAAGTTCACCCGAGTTCATTCTGACAGTGCGGCTCTGTCTGTGTCTGCTGTCATCTGCCATTCAGCTCTGCTACATGGCTGTCTGTGTCTGCTGTCAGCGGCCATGTAGCAGAGTTGAATGGCAGATGACATAGTAAAAACGCATCCCTACACATTACACACGCTTGGCAAGTCAATAAATAAAAAAAAAAAAAAGGTGCCCAATGCATACGTCACAGAACACATGATCTAAAGGATCGCACACAAAATTGATCAATTTAACATAGACTACTAACGCACGTGTGACAGCAAATGAACGACCTACGTGTGATCTCATAAGATCCCGTACGCAACCTGGGCGTGTCACATCGCAAATGCGATTGTACAACTAATTGCAACGTGTAAAGCAGCCCTTAGAGTCCCTTGTCCAATTACTTTTGGTCCCTTGAAAAAGAGGAGTCTATGCATTACAGAGCTATGATTCCTAAACCCTTTCTCCGATTTGGATGTGAAAACTCTCATATTGTAGCTGGGAGTGTGCACTTTCAGCCAATATTATATATATAATTGTATTTCTGAACATGTTTTTGTAAACAGCTAAAATAACAAAACTTGTGTCACTGTCCAAATATTTCTGGACCTAACTGTATGTATAGAATCAGCCTGATAGTGCCAGTATAGCCCTGGCTTTAGTTTATTTACGAAAATCCTGGTGATTGGTTCCCTTTAAGTATGTATGTACATAATACATATAATCCATACAATATATACTGCTCAAAAAAATAAAGGGAACACCAAAATACAAAATCCTTCTTTGAGGGCTCATGCGCACATAACTGCAGAATATTCTGCAGCGATTTGACAGTACATGTGCGCTTCAAATCACTGCAGAAACACTGCATAATAGATGCAGTGTTTCAGCAGAATAAATCCCAATTTCATGCTCTATGGCTGCTGCCCCCACCATAGACAGAGTGGGAGCTGCATCCAAAACTCACAAATAATTGACATGCTGCTTTTATGAACGCACGGATTTGGGTCAAAATTTTAGCACCCAAATCTCTGCGTTCAAAAAAAGCAACGTGCGGACGTCTCATGCACAATCTACATAGATCGTGCAGGGGACGCAGGACGTATGCATTTACGCTGCAGTGCAATACGCAGCGTAAATGCATGAAATTACGCAACGTGCGAATGAGCCCTAAGTGTTCCCTTTATTTTTTTGAGCAGTATACATTGAGGGTGTGGATATATATTTATATTTATATATATATATATATATATGACATATAGTTATACATACTGAGTGTATATACAGTACAGACCAAAAGTTTGGACACCGTCTCATTCAAAGAGTTTTCTTTATTTTCAGGACTCTGAAAATTGTAGATTCACATTGTAGGCATCAAAACTATGAATTAACACATGTGGAATTAAATACTTAAAAATGTGTGAAACAACTGAAAATATGTCTTATATTCTAGGTTCTTCAAAGTAGTCACCTTTTGCTTTGATTACTGCTTTGCACACTCTTGGCATTCTCTTGATGAGCTTCCAAAGGTAGTCACCGGAAATGGTTTTCCAACAGTCTTGAAGGAGTTCCCAGAGATGCTTAGCACTTGTTGGTCCTTTTGCCTTCACTCTGCGGTCCTGCTCACCCCAAACCATCTCGATTGGGTTCAGGTCTGGTGACTGTGGAGACCGGGTCATCTGGCGTAGCACCCCATCACTCTCCTTCTTAGTCAAATCAAATAGCCCTTACACAGCCTGGAGGTGTTTGGGGTCATTGTCCTGTTGAAAAATAAATGATGGTCCAACTAAACGCAAACCGGATGGAATAGCATGCCGCTGCAAGATGCTGTGGTAGCCATGCTGGTTCAGTGTGCCTTCAATTTTGAATAAATCCCCAACTGTGTCACCAGCAAAGCACCCCACACCATCACACCTCCTCCTCCATGTTCCACGGTGGGAACCAGGCATGTAGAATCCATCCGTTCACCTTTTCTACAAAGACACGGTGGTTGGATCTAAAGATCTAAAATTTGGACTCATCAGACCAAAGCACAGATTTCCACTGGTCTAATGTCCATTCCTTGTGTTCTTTAGCCCAAACAAGTCTCTTCTGCTTGTTGCCTGTCCTTAGCAGTGGTTTCCTAGCAGTTATTTTACCATGAAGGCCTCCTGCGCAAAGTCTCCTCTTAATAGTTGTTCTAGAGATGAGAAGTTGTGTCCAAACTTTTGGTCTGTATTATATATTCACTGTATATAGTCTGTGTGTATACATGTATACTCTATGTATGCAGTATATTGTAATTATATGTTTAAACTGTTATGTGTGTGTGTATATATATATATATATACTGTATGTGTACGTGTATACAGTAAATAGTGTGTTTATGTACAAAATATACATAAAATGTGTGTGCATGTATAGTGTATATATGTTTTTGTCCAATATATAGTACTGTAATTATAGTGTCACTATTAAGGCCCAACTGAAAATATGTGTTTTACATTCGGGCCAGTCCACACTGTTCCTATAGTTCTGCCTGAGGAGCCATAGACTGCAATGGCAGGAATGAGCTCCATTTGTGTTTTTTGTCTTTTTTTTTCTGAATGTGTCCCTCTGTTTTGACAGCCACAGAAACATGGTCTGCTATATGTCTGTGGCCATCTGAACAGACGGACAATTTCAGAAGAAAAAACACAAATTGAGACTTTAAGGCTGCTTTCACACATCCGGTTTTTGCTCTGCGGCACAACACGGCACTCTGCAGAAAAACCGCAACCGTTTTTTTGCCGCCGGTTGCGTTTTTTTTTGCATAGACTTACATTAGTGCCGTATTGTGCCGCATGGGCTTGCGTTCGGTCCGTTTTTTGCCGCATGCGGCTGATTTAGCCGATGCCGCGGCCGGATGGAACGTTGCCTGCAACGTTTTTTGCTCCGGAAAAAAAAAACGCATCCGGCCGCTGCGGCGCATTTTCAATGCATGCCTATGGACGCCGGATGCGGAAAAAAAAAAGCATCCGGCCTCCGCATGCGGTTTCTTCCACTGCGCATGCTCAGTAGCGTGCCGCAACCGGAAAAAAACGGACCGGCCGCATGTAAAAACTTCTGCAAAGGATGCGGTGTTTTCGCTGCATCCGTTGCATAGGTTTCACAGCCGGATTGAGCCGCAGTGCTCAAACCGGATGTGTGAAAGTAGCCTAAGAAAAAAAAAATAACAGATGGTGAATTTCAGGAGAAAAAAAATCAACACAAATGGAAATCATTTGAACCCATTTGTATCATTGCAGTCTGTCGCTGTCGGGGATTTGTTGGAATTCGATTTAAGGGGGATTCAGCCAGAACCCCCGGACGCATTGCAGAAGCACAGTGTGAACAGCGCTTTATATACTATTGTATGGAATAGTGCAGTCTAATATATTAATACAAAGTATACCAGCCAGTCGCAAACCCCGATGAGAAGACACATTTTTTTTAATCCATTACATGTCACTTTCATCTGCCTTTTTGCCGTAGGTTTTTCCTATTGAAATGAACAGGAATCAAAAACGCAGGTGACATATTTTTTTTAAAAAAACCTAAAGAAACACATAAAAAACGTGCATACTGTGCGCAGCATTTTTCTTGCTAACACTCTGGTTTTTTATGTAGAACACTCCACAGCAAAGTGGTGCATCTAAACAGACCATAGAAATGATAAATCCCCCGCGGCTCCAGCTCCGATGCTCTGGGAGTCTCTGGCACTTGGCTGCAGGGATCTTGTGGCTGCGTCTTCTGTTATAGCTGCAGTGAATAATGACCGGCAGTGACAGCGGAGCATCGGCACTGAAGCCGCAGGGGATATAGCAGGTGAGTTTGGGGGACATATAGGACTTTTTTTTACAACCCTTTACTCTGCTGAACAAAAAGATGTCAATTCTGTTAATGTTTTCTATTCTTTGATTATAAGGCTATGTGCACACGTTGCAGACATTCTACAACCAAATCTGCATCCACAGACAGTAAAAACGCTGCTACAAAAGTGCACATTTTTTCCACAATTTGCCGTTTTTGATGTGGGTTTTTTTAATGCTTTTTTTTCCATTGCTTTCAATAGTAAAAACACGAAACAATTGAAATGCTGTAGATTTTTTCTCCAACGAAATCTGCAAGGAAAAAATCCTGAACATGTGCACAGCAAGTCAGCATTCTTATAGACATTACTGGCATAAGGATTTCCTTGCAGATTTGTGAAAATCTGCAAGAAAGCACGTGGCAAAAATGCACCGTGTGCATACAGTCTTAAGGCCGCTTTACCGTTACCGATATCGCTAGTGTGCGTACCCGCCCCCATCGGTTGTGCGACACGGGCAAATCGCTGCCCGTGGCGCACAACATCGCTCAGATCCGTCACACTACTTACCTGCCTAGTGACGTCGCTGTGACCGGCGAACCACCTCCCTTCTAAGGGTGAGGTTCGTTCGGCATCACAGCGACGTCACTAAGTGGACGCCCAATAGAAGCGGAAGGGCGGAGATGAGCAGGACGTAACATCCCGCCCACCTCCTTCCTTCCGCATTGCAGGCGGCCGCAGGTAAGGAGATGTTTCTCGTTCCTGCGGTGTCACACATAGCGATGTGTGCTGCCGCAGGAACAACGAACTACATCGTACCTGCAGCAGCAACAATAATTGAGCATAGGGGGTGATGTCACCGATTAGCAATTTTGCATGTTTTTGCGACGATGCAAAATCGCTCATAGGTGTCACACGCAACAACATCGCTAAAGCGGCCAGATGTGCGTCACAAATTCCGTGACCCCAACGAGATCGCTTGAGCGATGTTGTAGCATGTAAAGCGGCCTTTAGTGTTGTTCGTGGAATATTTCAGGATTTGGGACCCTACATTTCACCCATGATTCTTCCAATGTGTCTAAACCCAGCCCTGGCCATCTGGGTGCTATTTGTAGGACAAAAAAAAGTTCTGTATAATAATCAGTAGGACCGTCTGGTTCTGTTTTCATATTGGATGCAGCCAATCACTTATTCAGTTTGTTTTTAAAGGGACTCTGTCACCAGGTTTTTGTTATCTAATCTGAGTTAAGCATAATGTGGAGGCAGAGATCAGTGTAGTTTTGAGAAAATTACTGTTTCATCAGCAGTAGATTATCATTAGAGGACTACTTGGCGTACTGCTAGGTAGTCCAGCATATTCATGAGCTCTGTATAACTGCTACCTTGTCTTTCCAAAAATAAGGCACTGAATTATACTTTTTTTTGCCTCGAAAAAAGCTCTAGGGCTTATTTTTGGAGTAAAGGCCGCTTTACACGCTGCGACATCGCTCAAGTGAACTCGTTGGGGTTACGGAATTTGTGACGCACATCCGCTCGCTTTAGCGATGCCGTTGCGTGTAACACCTTTGAGCAATTTTGCATCGTTGCAAAAACGTGCAAAATCGCTCATCGGTGACATGGGGGTCCATTCTTGAATATCGTTGCTGCAGCAGTAACGATGTTGTTCCTCGTTCCTGCAGCAGCACACATCGCTATGTGTGACACCGCAGGAACGAGGAACCTCTCCTTACCTGCCTCCCGCCCGCAATGCGGAAGGAAGAAGGTGGGCGGGATGTTCGTCCCGCTCATCTCTGCCCCTCCGCTTTTATTGGGCGGAGGTTCAGTGACGCAGCTGTGACGTCGCTGTGACGCTAAACGAACTGCCCCCCTTAGAAAGGAGGCGGGTCGCCGGTCACAGCGACGTCGCAGGGCAGGTAAGTAGTGTGACGGGTCTGGGCGATGTTGTGCACCACGGGCAGCGATTTGCCCATGTCGCACAACAGATGGGGGCGGGTACCCACACTAGCGATATCGGTCACGATATCGCAGTGTGTAAAGCGGCCTTTAGACTAATTCTTGGAGAAACATGGTTGGGGTTAAGTTTATCCCCCCAAAAAAGCAGACCTCCTCCCCCACACCCTTCCAAGGAGGGTCATACTTACCAGATCCCGGACGTCTGAGTGCTCCTAGGTCCTCCCTGTGATCTCCGGCGGGTGCTCCCCGCAGGTATGCTGCACGATGTTCTCCACTTCTTCTGGTCGACACACATCAGATCGCTCACACACACTTATACACACACATCAGATATTACACACTGACTCACCACATCCAGTGATCCAGAATGCCTCAGGGAAAGATGGGAGGAAGTCACGTGTCGTAGGTCCTGTAAGCTTTCCATCCGCAGGACCTTGCGCTCCACCACACTGCGTCTCAGGATCGGTATCACTGGATGTGGTGAGTGTGTGTGCGAGCTGATGTTTGTGTGTATGTGAGATCTGATGTGTGTGGGTGTGCGTTCCACTGCCGGCTCTCCCGCTCATTGTCTGGTGAGCTTGATTGCAGGATCTTCTTTCTTCTCTCTTTTGGGGGTGTCCGCTGTTTATAATGAAGTGGCCTGCAGTATTCTTTAACTTTTTTAGCTGCACGGACACTTCATTATTGAACCGTGACTAGGGCTTATTTTCGGGGTAGGGCTTATATTTAACCCCTTTAACCTCAGACGATTTTCCGTTTTTTCGCTCCCCTTTCGAGAGCTGTAACATTTTTTTATGTTTCTGTCAATCTTGCCATACGAGGGCTTATTTTTTGCGGGGCAAGTTCTATTTTTAAATGAAACCATACATTTTACCAAATATGTACTGGAAAATGGCACACTTTTTGCACCATTTTCCGTGATCCGTAGCGTTCTCATTTTTCGGCATTTATGGCTCAGTGATGGCTTTTTGCATCTTGAACTGACGTTTTTAATGGTACCATTTTGGCACTGATGCTACATTTTGATCGCCTGTTATCGCATTTTGCGGAAAATTTGCAGCGACCAAAATACATAGTTTTGCCGTTTGGAATTTTTTTGCTGCTACACCGTTTACCGATCAGATTAATTGATTTTATATTTTGATAGATTGGGCATTTCTGAACGCGGCGATACCAAATATATGTATATTTTTTTATTTTTTTAACCCTTTAATTTTCAGTGAGTCGAATGGGGGATGAACGTTTTGGTTGTTTTTTTTAAACTTTTTTTTTAAGTTGTTTTTTTATAATTTTACTAGTACCCCTAGGGGACTATAAGGATCAGCAGTCTGATCGCTCATTCTTTCTTGTCGATCAGAGCAGTATTGCTCTGATCTGCACAAAAGCAGCTCTCCTCTCACACACGGCCTACTGCCGGCTGTAAGAGGAACTTACTCATGATAGCTACAGGAGTCATCACATGACCCTGTGCTAGCATAGCAACCATCGGATCCACATGATCACATCACGTGACTTCCGATGGAGCCGGGTAAGTGAATGCTTACCGTGGCCCGCTGTTACATCGCAACATTTTCACAGCTCGCTGTAAGGGGTTAACAGGCACAAGTGGGTAGTGAATCCACTCATGCCTGATAGCTGTACATGTCAGCTCTTCAAATCAGCTGACATGTGCAGAGATGGCTGCCGGTGGTAGCAGGTGGGGATTAACCTGACACGATCCATGACATACCCAGTATGTCATGTGTCGTGAAGAGGTTCAGCCTGCTCAGAAAAGCAAAGAACAGGCGTTTTTAATTACCAAGAGACTGCAAAGAGGGCTTCTACCTTTCTTGCTCTCAGTCCACACACTGGGAGATTGTATAAAGGGAGTGTACAGCTCCTTTCAGGGTGTGCTGGTGCTGTGTGGTGGCCATTGTTATGGTGGTTCTGTGTCAGTGGGGCTTTGGGGCCTGAAGCCATGGGGGCTTTGCCTTGCAGCATGGTGTTGAGGCACCAGGTCACCTGCCTTGCTGGTGCATCACCACTGCAGCAGTGGTTGGAGCATGGCGCCGCACCTTTAAGGCATAGATTAGAGATCCATTCAGAGGTTCGCCGTGACATGGCAGTGGCTGTATATAGTCTAATCAGAATGTTAAACCAAGAACCTCATGTTCTTAATAATAAACCATTACCTCAATTGCCACAGCACCTGGGCAATCTGGATGAGCTTGTTTCAGCGCCAGAATTGGTGCATCTAATGGATGTGCCAATTCTGGGGCTATGAGCTGCTAATTTTAGGCTGGGAAGGGCCAAGCAACCATGGACCTTCACACCCTAATAATACCAGCCCCCAGCTGTATGCTGTATGCTGTACCTTGGCGGGTTATGAAGAAAATGAAGGATACCACGCCGCGTTTTATTTTTTTTATTTACATAATTTTTTAAAATATAGCATTTTTAATGCCCAAGCAAGGTAAAGCTGACAGCTGAGGGTTGTAGCCTGCAGCTGCTGCTTTACATGTGATGGAAATGAAAATTAGGGTAGGAGCCCACAATTTTTTCCTTTATTTATTTATTTGGCTAAATAGCTGTACATCCTATCTGTCTATCTAGCGTATATCTATTTATATATCATTCTACCATCTATGTATCCTATTTCCATATTTCTATTTTTTCACATCTTACACATAAAATGATATTATTTTCAGTATCATCCGTTTTTTTCCTCATACATGTCACGTGGATGCCATCCTTGTGCTGTCCGTATTTGATCCGTGCTGCCAGTAAAACAGAACTTGACTGTATCATACAGACATGCACGTGTTTCACATGGACATGGAGGTGTGAAGATCCCTTTTGATTCTAATTAGTATGCACGTGAACATGTCTCCAGTACATGTGAAAGCGGACACCACACGTACCGGAGACATGGACCTATGAAGGGGGTCTTATACAGCAAATTAATGCTATAAAAATAAACGTCCAAAAAGAGTGACAGAATTGCAGATTATTTTTTCACTATTTCTGCTTGCTTGATTTTATTCTCTCCATTTCTCAGTACAATATGTATAAAATGAATTATGTCAATAAAAACTTCAATTTGTCCCACAAGCCCTCATATGGCTATGTCAATGGAAAAATAAAGTTACGACTCCTTGAAGAACAGGAAAAAATGTACGGTAAGTGCAAAAATTAAAATTGTCATTAAGGAGTAAAAAATCATGCACCATTTTCCTTCTATAGCCTCACACATCCCACATGTCCATGTGCTCCACACTAAGACATGTTCGTATTTCTCCAGCAGCACGGATGTCACACGGCCCGCACACTGATATGATCCATATGACATCAGTGTGACACCTACCGGAGAAAACACGTTTCTTTGAAATACAATGATTTTTTGTATACTCACCTGTCTTCAGCGCTGCTGTCACCTGCTTCCAGGCCCTCTCATTATGATCATGCGTATTCACTGCAGATCCGGAAGCAGCAGCGGAGACAATAGCATTGGAGACAGTATGGTTCCTGCTGTCCGTGTGCTATGCGGATGTCACACAGCTAGCACACACGGACACACACATACTCACCCACACCACGGACCATGCAAAACGTGTGTGTTTTGCATGGAATTGTGAAAAAAGCCTAAGGCTATGTGCACACAGTGAGATTTTTGTGCAGTTTATTGCCCAAATCTGCATGCCTATCTTTATGTCAGCAAAGGTAAAGTTTCCTTGCAAATTTGATGCAGAAAATAATCTGCAGCATGTCAATTGTGGGTGCGTTTTATTCCTGTGTTTCTTTGTCGCTCCTAATTGGGAGACCCAGACAATTGGGTGTATAGCTACTGCCTCCGGAGGCCACACAAAGCACTACACTTAAAAGTGTAAAGCCCCTCCCCTTCTGCCTATACACCCCCCGTGGGATCACGGGCTCCTCAGTTTTCATGCTTTGTGCGAAGGAGGTCAGACATCCACGCATAGCTCCACTGTTTAGTCAGCAGCAGCTGCTGACTATGTCGGATGGAAGAAAAGAGGGCCCATACTAGGGCCCCCAGCATGCTCCCTTCTCACCCCACTTTTGTCGGCGGTGTTTGTTAAGGTTGAGGTACCCATTGCGGGTACGGAGGCTGGAGCCCACATGCTGTTTCCTTCCCCATCCCCCTTAGGGCTCTGGGTGAAGTGGGATTTTACCGGTCTCCAGGCACTGAGACCGTGCTCCATCCACAGCCCCTGGGGATTCTGCTGGATATGGAGCTGAGTATCGTCAGGGACAGGGCCCTGCTACGTCAAGGTACTCTGTGTCCCCGTACAGACCGCGCGCAGACACACTGCAGCATTGCTGGGTGTGTTAGTGCGCCGGGGACAACAGCGCTGCGCGCTTGTGCCATTACTAGCTACAGCTCTGCTGAGAGAGTCAATGTATTGGGAACTGCCGCGCCGGCCGCTGCTGTCAGTTCACGCTGCGGCGCGGCTGGGACTTGTGGTGCGCCGGGGACTTCCGCGCTGGCCGTGCATATATGACGGCCGCGCTTATTACTCGAGTCCCCGGCTTTTGCGGCCTAGTTTCGTTTCGTTCCCGCCCCCAGGCCTGCCAGTCAGGGGAAGGGCGGGACGCTGTACAGAACGTCAGCGCCGAGGGCTGGAGTCTACTTTACATACTCCAGCCCTCACACTGGGCACAGTGGGACGCCAGTTTCCCGCACTTTGTCTGAGGCACGCCCACGGTCCGCCCCTCTTCACAGAACGCCGGCAGCCATTCCTGTGTGCAGTCTGAGCTGGAGAGGGGAGACAAGTTCTGGGAGACCCAGACACGGGATTCTGGCGACCACACACCCGCGTTTGAGCGGGCGGTAAGCGGCACCTCGGGTGCTGACCCCACTAGTGCCGAAGTGTACATTTGTATTTTTATGCTTACATGCTATACATTGCACTGTACGGTCGCTGGTGTTTTTGGCTATATACCCTCCTAGATTGCTCAGAGGAGACAATAGCATGTCATCCGCAAAAAGCAAGGGTGCCAAGGCACAGGCTTTCTATGCTGCTTGTACCGCATGTGAGGCTACTCTACCGGCAGGTTCCACTGACCCCCATTGTGTGCAGTGCTCGACCCCTGTGGCACTTGCTCGGCCGGGGCCTCTGCTAGAGGTGACCCAGGGAGAACCACCTGTGAATACTGTCCAGGTGACGGGGACGGAGTTTGCAGTTTTTGCTGATAGATTGTCTGTGACTATGACTAAAATTCTAGAAACTTTGCAGTCTAGACCAGTAACTCAGACCATGGGCACTGTTGAATCATTGCTCCCTGGTCCCCCTCGGTTGGAACAGCTCCGGGCTCCGGGGGTGTCCCATACATCCCAGGGTGAAGGCTCTGACACGGACGACAGTCCCAGACAGCCTAAGCGAGCTCGCTATGAGCGGCCCTCGACTTCATCACACTGGTCAGGGTCCCAGCAGGAGGACTCTCTGTATGATGAGGCGGAGGTAGCTGATCAGGATTCTGATCCTGAGACCGCTCTCAATCTGGATACTCCTGATGGTGACGCCATAGTGAATGATCTTATAGCGTCCATCAATAGAATGTTGGATATTTCTCCCCCAGCTCCTCCAGTGGAGGAGTCAGCTTCACAGCAGGATAAATTCCATTTCAGGTATCCCAAGCGTAAATTAAGTACTTTTCTGGACCACTCTGACTTTAGAGAGGCAGTCCAGAAACACCACGCTTATCCAGATAAGCGTTTCTCCAAACGGCTTAAGGATACACGTTATCCCTTTCCCCCTGACGTGGTCAAGGGCTGGACCCAGTGTCCCAAGGTGGATCCTCCAATCTCCAGGCTTGCGGCTAGATCCATAGTTGCAGTGGAAGATGGGGCTGCACTTAAAGATGCCACTGACAGACAGATGGAGCTCTGGTTGAAATCCATCTATGAAGCTATCGGCGCGTCGTTTGCTCCAGCATTCGCAGCCGTATGGGCACTCCAAGCTATTTCAGCTGGTCTTACACAGATTGACACGGTCACACGTACATCTGTTCCGCAGGTGGCATCCTTAACCTCTCAAATGTCTGCATTTGCGTCTTACGCGATTAATGCTGTCCTGGACTCTACGAGCCGTACAGCAGTGGCGTCCGCCAACTCCGTGGTTTTACGCAGAGCCTTGTGGTTAAGGGAATGGAAGGCAGATTCTGCTTCCAAAAAGTGCTTAACCAGTTTGCCATTTTCTGGTGACCGACTGTTTGGTGAGCGTTTGGATGAAATCATTAAACAGTCCAAGGGTAAGGATTCATCCTTACCTCAGCCCAGACAAAACAAACCCCAACAGAGGAGGGGACAGTCGGGGTTTCGGTCCTTTCGAGGCTCGGGCAGGTCCCAATTCTCCTCGTCCAAAAGGACTCAAAAGGATCAGAGGAGCTCAGATTCTTGGCGGGCTCAGTCACACCCAAAAAAGACAGCCGGAAGACCCGCTACCAAGGGGGCTTCCTCATGACTTTCGGCCTCCTCTCTCCGCATCCTCGGTCGGTGGCAGGCTCTCCCGCTTTGGCGACATTTGGCTGCCACAGGTCAAAGACCGTTGGGTGAGAGACATTCTGTCTCACGGGTACAGGATAGAGTTCAGTTCTCGTCCTCCAACTCGATTCTTCAGAACTTCACCTCCCGACCGAGCCGATGCTCTTCTGCAAGCGGTGTGCACTCTAAAGGCAGAAGGAGTGGTGACCCCTGTTCCTCTTCAGGAGCAAGGTCATGGTTTTTACTCCAATTTGTTTGTGGTGCCAAAAAAGGACGGGTCTTTCCGTCCCGTTCTGGATCTAAAACTGCTCAACAAGCACGTGAAAACCAGGCGGTTCCGGATGGAATCCCTCCGCTCCGTCATCGCCTCAATGTCTCAAGGAGATTTCCTAGCATCAATAGACATCAAGGATGCTTATCTCCACGTGCCGATTGCTCCAGAGCACCAGCGTTTTCTACGCTTCGTTATAGGAGACGAACACCTTCAGTTCGTAGCTCTGCCTTTCGGGCTGGCGACAGCCCCACGGGTCTTCACCAAGGTCATGGCAGCAGTAGTAGCAGTCCTGCACTCTCAAGGTCACTCTGTGATCCCGTATTTGGACGATCTACTTGTCAAGGCACCCTCTCAAGAGGCATGCCAACACAGCCTGAACGTTGCGCTGGAGACTCTCCAGAGTTTCGGGTGGATCATCAACTTTTCAAAGTCAAATCTGACCCCGACCCAATCGCTAACATACCTTGGCATGGAGTTTCATACTCTCTCAGCGATAGTGAAGCTTCTGCTGGACAAACAGCGTTCATTACAGACAGGGGTGCAATCTCTCCTTCAAGGCCAGTCACACCCCTTGAGACGCCTCATGCACTTCCTAGGGAAGATGGTAGCAACAATGGAGGCAGTCCCTTTCGCGCAGTTTCATCTGCGTCCACTACAATGGGACATTCTCCGCCAATGGGACGGGAAGTCGACGTCCCTCGACAGGAACGTCTCCCTTTCTCAGGCGGCCAAGGAATCTCTTCGGTGGTGGCTTCTTCCCACCTCATTGTCAAAAGGAAAGACCTTTCTACCCCCATCCTGGGCGGTGGTTACGACAGACGCGAGTCTTTCAGGGTGGGGAGCAGTTTTTCTCCACCACAGGGCTCAAGGTACGTGGACTCAGCAAGAGTCCACCCTTCAGATCAATGTTCTGGAAATCAGAGCAGTGTATCTTGCCCTACAAGCCTTCCAGCAGTGGCTGGAAGGCAAGCAGATCCGAATTCAGTCGGACAACTCCACAGCGGTGGCATACATCAACCACCAAGGAGGAACACGCAGTCGGCAAGCCTTCTGGGAAGTCCGGCGGATTCTGACGTGGGTGGAAGACATGGCATCCACCATATCCGCAGTTCACATCCCAGGCGTGGAAAACTGGGAAGCAGACTTCCTCAGTCGCCAGGGTATGGACGCAGGGGAATGGTCTCTTCACCCGGACGTGTTTCAGGAGATCTGTCGCCGCTGGGGGATGCCGGACGTCGACCTAATGGCGTCCCGGCACAACAACAAGGTCCCGGCTTTCATGGCACGGTCTCACGATCACCGAGCTCTGGCGGCGGACGCCTTAGTTCAAGATTGGTCGCAGTTCCGGCTACCTTATGTGTTCCCACCTCTGGCACTGTTGCCCAGAGTGCTGCGCAAGATCAGGTCCGACTGCCGCCGCGCCATCCTCGTCGCTCCAGACTGGCCGAGGAGGTCGTGGTACCCGGATCTGTGGCACCTCACGGTAGGCCAACCGTGGGCACTACCAGACCGACCAGACTTGTTGTCCCAAGGGCCGTTTTTCCATCGGAATTCTGCGGCCCTGAACCTGACTGTGGCCATTGAGTCCTGGATCCTAGCGTCTTCAGGATTATCTCAAGAGGTCATTGCCACCATGAGACAGGCTAGAAAACCATCCTCCGCCAAGATCTACCACAGGACGTGGAAGATATTCTTATCTTGGTGCTCTGCTCAGGGAGTTTCTCCCTGGCCATTTGCATTGCCTACTCTTCTTTCCTTCCTGCAATCCGGTTTGGAAAAGGTTTGTCGCTAGGCTCCCTTAAAGGACAAGTCTCAGCGCTATCTGTATTTTTTCAGAAACGCCTAGCACGACTTCCTCAGGTACGCACGTTCCTGCAAGGGGTTTGTCATATCGTCCCTCCTTACAAGCGGCCGTTAGAGCCCTGGGATCTGAACAGGGTTCTAATTGCTCTCCAGAAGCCGCCTTTCGAGCCTATGAGGGATGTTTCCCTTTCTCGCCTTTCACAGAAAGTGGCCTTTCTAGTAGCGGTCACGTCTCTTCGGAGAGTGTCCGAGCTAGCAGCGCTTTCATGCAAATCTCCCTTCCTGGTGTTTCACCAGGACAAGGTGGTTCTGCGCCCGATTCCGGAGTTTCTCCCTAAGGTGGTATCCCCCTTTCATCTCAATCAGGATATCGTCTTACCTTCTTTGTGTCCTCATCCAGTTCATCAATGTGAAAAGGATTTGCATTTGTTGGATCTGGTGAGAGCACTCAGAATCTACATTTCCCGCACGGCGCCTCTGCGCCGCTCGGATGCACTCTTTGTCCTTGTCGCTGGTCAGCGTAAAGGGTCGCAAGCTTCCAAACCCACCCTGGCTCGGTGGATCAAGGAACCAATTCTTGAAGCCTACCGTTCTGCTGGGATTCCGGTTCCCTCAGGGCTGAAGGCCCATTCTACCAGAGCCGTGGGTGCATCCTGGGCATTACGGCACCAGGCTACGGCTCAGCAGGTGTGCCAGGCGGCTACCTGGTCGAGTCTGCACACTTTTACCAAGCATTATCAGGTGCATACCTACGCTTCGGCGGACGCCAGCCTAGGTAGACAAGTCCTTCAGGCGGCGGTTGCCCACCTGTAGGAAAGGGCTGTTTTTACGGCCCTATCACGAGGTGTTATTTTACCCACCCAGGGACTGCTTTTGGACGTCCCAATTGTCTGGGTCTCCCAATTAGGAGCGACAAAGAAGAAGGGAATTTTATTTACTTACCGTAAATTCCTTTTCTTCTAGCTCCAATTGGGAGACCCAGCTCCCGCCCTGTTTTCTTAGGGATTTTTGTTTTTTCGGGTACACATGTTGTTCATGTTGAATGGTTTCAGTTCTCCGATGTTTCTTCGGATCGAATTTGTTTTTAAACCAGTTATTGGCTTTCCTCCTTCTTGCTCTTGCACTAAAACTGAGGAGCCCGTGATCCCACGGGGGGTGTATAGGCAGAAGGGGAGGGGCTTTACACTTTTAAGTGTAGTGCTTTGTGTGGCCTCCGGAGGCAGTAGCTATACACCCAATTGTCTGGGTCTCCCAATTGGAGCTAGAAGAAAAGGAATTTACGGTAAGTAAACAAAATTCCCTTCTTTTTAGCCCTTCCACCAATTGACTTCATTTAGAAAAACACATTCATTTTTTGGTGTGTTTTTCTGACAGAAGGTGCAGAAAATGTCTGCATCAAATCTGCAACGTGCATATATAGCCTAAAGGGTACTTTACATGCTGCGACATCGCTAGCGATCTCGTTAGCAATGTGAAATTCTAGATCGCAAGTGCGATCTTTCGAGGTCGCACATAGGTCATTTTACGCATGTGCGATCTCTAGAATTTCACATCGCTAACATGATCGCTAGCGATGTCGCAGCGTGTAAAGTACCCTTAAGGCTGCTTTCACACATCCGGTTTTAGCAGTGCGGCTAAATCCGGCTCTAAAACCTATGCAACGGATGCGGCGAAAAAAACGCATCCTTTGCATAAGTTTTTACATGTGGCCCGTCCGTTTTTTGCCGGTTGCAGCACGCTACTGAGCATGCACAGTGCAAAAACCCGCATGCGATGGTCAGACGCGTTTTTTGCCGCATCTGGCGTCCATAGGCATGCATTGGAAAAAGCACTGCATCGGCAGGATGCGGCGCAATGCTTTTTTTTTTTTTTGCCGGACAAAAAAAACGTGCCAGGCAACGTTCCATCCGGCCGCCGCATGGGCTAAATATGCCGCATCCGGCAAAACCCGGACCGAACGCAAGGCCATGCGGCACAATCTGGCACTAATGAAAGTCTATGCGGAAAAAAACGCAAACGGCGTAAAAAAAAAAAAGTTTTTGTTTTTTCTGCAAAGAGCCGGATTGTGCCGCACAGCAAAAACCGGATGTGTGAAAGCAGCCTACGACTGCATTCACGCATCATACGTCACTGACTGTTCGCGGGTCTTCATACCTGAACTCAACAGCCTCATAGGCATATACCAGGCTATCAGTTTCGGATCAGTAGACCCCTATCAATCTGTGTATTGACACGGATGTATGAATCCGGCCACATGGACAGATTTTTCTTACTTTTCATACTTTGCGGGTTTTTGCCTGTCTTTTGGTTGTACAGTAAATGCGCTATAGTTTGTTGGTGCTATACTATGAGGCTGCAGATTGTCAGCAGCTTTTGTTAGATCCTAAATATTTTTTTAATGGAACCTGTCAGGTGACTCACGCCCAACCCAAGAGCAGCATGGTTCGCGGCCTGCCTGCGCAGAGCGTTTCAGAGAAAACATACGGTACTTTGAAATTCTGGTCATAGCAGGAGATGAGGCTAGTCCAACGCCACCCTGGACGGCTCTTCACAGCTCTGCTGGAGGTGATGGACAGGTCTGTATACACATGGGGGAGAGACCTGTCAATCACATACAGCAGCGCTGAGAAGGGCCAGCCGGGGAAACGCCGGACTAGTCTGGATCCTCAAAGTACATTTACTCTGGAACGCAATAATGCAGCCAGGCTGCTGCAGTTTGGGAGGAATGAATCACCTGACAGGTTCTCTTTAAATGTCCAAATATTCTTTATTTAGTGTGGTAAATGAACTTTTGGTCTCAGGATTCGTTGGGTGTTTTGCTGTCATGGCCAGACTTCTTGTGCGCATTCATCAGCTTGTCATGCACACAATCATTGCATTGTCCTCCAGTAATTAATTATGGAGATTACTCCTATATAACAGAATCCCCGTCACCTCCAAGCATATACTCCCAATTGCACAGGAGACAGAGGAGAGGGACGCCATTTCTTTTGTGAGTGATTTTATTCTTCACTAATTTGAGGTCAGTTTTAGTCATACGGTAATAGCAATATGTCAACTTACGAGAGTTAATCAGAATTTGAAATATTTGTATATCTGGTAGCTGGTTCTATACCAACGGGTTTGGTACTTATGCAGCCACACAGGGGGCATCAGCCAACCCTCTTGGTGTATGCTACAGCTGCAGGCTTATGCTGTTGAAACTGTTCTGTTTTCAGATGGCGTTGTGTTAATTATTAGAGCTTGTTAATATGTATGGTTCCTCTTTAGTCTGTGCTGTGTGTGAACTCTCTCTTTTGTTTGTTACATAGTTACATAGGTTGAAAAAAGACCTAGGTCCATCTAGTTTAGCCTTCCTCCATCAATTCTATATTTTGTCCCTAAAGGGGGCTTTACACGCAACGACATCGCTAATGCGAAGTCGTTGGGGTCACGGAATTCGTGATGCACATCCGGCCGCATTAGCGATGCCGTTGCGTGTGACACCTATGAGCGATTTTGCATCGTCGCAAAAACGTGCAAAATCGCTTATCGGTGACATGGGGGTCCATTCTCAATTATCGTTACTGCAGCAGTAACGAAGTTGTTCCTCGCTCCTGCGGCAGCACACATCGCTCCGTGTGACGCCGCAGGAACGAGGAAGCTCTCCTTACCTGCCTCCCGGCCGCTATGCGGAAAGAAGGAGGTGGGCGGGATGTTACGTCCCGCTCATCTCCGCCCCTCCACTTCTATTGGGCGGCGGTTCAGTGACGTCGCTGTGACGCTAAACGAACCGCCCCCTTAGAAAGGAGGCGGTTTGCCGGTTACAGCGACGTCGAAGGGCAGGTAAGTATGTGACAGGTCTGGGCGATGTTGTTCGGCACGGGCAGCGATTTGCCCGTGTCGCCCAACAGATGGGGCGGGTACCCACGCTAGCCATATCGGTACCGATATCGCAGCGTGTAAAGCGGCCTTAAGTCACTTATAACCAACAATGTTGTGTGTACTGAGGAAATCATCCAGCCCTTTTTTAAAAGCTGCTATAGTATCTGCCATTACTACCTCTTGTGGTAGGGCATTCCACAGTCTGACCGCTCTAACTGTAAAGAACCCTTTCCTATTTAGCTGCTGGAATCGCTTTTCTTCCACTCGCAGTCAGTGCCCCCTGGTCCTTAGTATTGTCTTTGGAAGAAATAAGTCATGTGCCAGTCCTTTATATTGACCACACATGTATTTATACATATAAATGATATCTCCTCTGAGACGTCTTTTTTCTAAGCTAAACATATCTAACTTTTTCAGCCTCTCATCATCATTGTCTCAGAGTACTTTCCTTTAATCCTCAATGTTTTGAAGATGCAGATAATGGTTGCTGTATGTCCCAAGTATAACAATTTACTCTCTCACAATGTCAGTGCTGATGATTCTGCTGAAAGCTGAAATCTGCAACAGATATATGACCAGCACAACAATAATTATATAGCGTAGTAGTTTCATTTAGACATTGTGAAGCTCCTTAGGCATGGACCTGTTATTTGGTTGTGTTAACCCCTTCCTGATGTTGGACATACCATGTATGCCCTGTTGGTCAGTCAGTGTATTCCCGACCAAGGAAGTAAGGGGTAATCATGTGGGCACAGGAGCTGTGCCTGTCTGCTTAACCTCCTAAATGCTGCGATTGATATGTCCCCTCCGATCGGTGCCCCTGCGATGTGATCATAAGGGTCCTATGGTTTCCATGGTGACCTCAGGTGGTCATGATGACCTCAGGTTGTCATGATGACCTCAAAGTCAACAAGCTACAGAAAGCCTCTGGGATCATGCCAAGAGCATGATCCCAGATGCTTTTGTCAGTGCTGCACCAACAGTATAATGATGCATTGTGTGCTGCCCCTGCAGCAGTCGAACTGCTCGTATCCGGGGTTGCAGTGGCTCGAGGGTCTCCGGACCCGGAGGCCTGCGGCCACTTCAAATGTAAAGGGGGGTTATTTACAAGGGATAGTTCGTGACGTCACCCGTGGTTTGCTGTAAGGGGAGTATCGCTGCTGCCGGAGGGAGTACCCAGGGGAGATGGATTGGGGCAGCCAGATGGTGATCCCTCCACGGGTAGGGAGACCCCGGGACTCTGGAGATAGGTGGCGGATAGCATTGTGCAGGCTATGCAGGCAGGCAGGATGCAAGGTGTGCAGTGTACCCACTCAGGTTGTGTAGACGTTGGTGCAATCATTAAGCAGACTCTGACACATAAGTAAACCAAGTCTCTGGGTGCCGCTGCCACTCGGGGAGCTCGTCCGAGTATCCGTCCCCACTGGTACTGCTTAGTGGTCCGGAGCCTGCCTCCATGCACAAATATGTAGATTTTCCTAAGTGACCCTTTTGCTTGAAGCTGTCAGGGTCCCGCTCCCTATAGTGCTATAGTGGAGCTGTGCTTTCGATGGCTGACACTTGGGATTTCTGTAGGCCGCATAAGCTGGAAGGCCCTACCCCCCGTGTTGTGTTGGTGCCTTCGATCTCTGAGCTCTTGGGGAAAGTTCATAAAGAGACTATCCTCCACAGGTGAATTATCAGGTTGCGTGAAGCTACTCCCTGATCTAGGGTCCTGTACCCCGCCGTGCTCGGTACCGGTCCGGTTACTGGACTTTCCGGTGCCGACCATTCTCCAAAACTAAGTCCGTACACCCTTTTAAAATACCCTGCGACTGGGTCTCCGACTCCTCTGGTCCCAGACCACCGTCTGCGACCCAACCAAGGTCACACAGGGAGCTACAACTCCCTCAGCTCCTCACTCTCAGAGGGCTACTCTAAACTGACTTCCTCGCTCCCACCAGTCTGCCTGACCCCTAGGCGGGTGGCCCTTTTCCAGCTAGACCACCCACTGGTGTGTCTGACAGGGTGTGGTGTGAGGTGTGGTTAGGATTTGAGTGCTGAAGGAAGCAATACCAGTGTGTAGGAACCAAGAACCATGGAGGGTGAGTTCTGCACCATAAGAGACAGGGGTGCAGTTCCCTGTGACACCCTGATGAAGTCAGGAGTGTCACATTGCAATACGTTATAGCTACTATCATGGGAATAAAAGATAAACTAAACTACAACTAAATGAAAAAAAAAAGGAAAAAAACAAACAAAACAGTAAAAGTATATTAAAAAAAAAAACCCAGAAAATTAAGAGCAAAAAAATTAGAAAAAAAATTAGACCAATAAATATGTATGTTTATGTAAAGGAAAAACAACAAAACACATATTTGGTATCGCTACGCCCCGAACGACCCGATCTATAAAATTGTCACACTAGTTAACCCCATCAGTGAACACTGTAAGCAAAACAAAAAAAAAACACCCAGCAAAAACTGCATTTTTCATCATATAGCTGACAAAAAAAAGAGTAGAATAAAATGCGAATAAAAAGGCATATATAAATAAAAATGGCACAGCTGAAAACATCATCTTGTCCTGCAAGAAAAAAGCCCCCATACAGCTCCATGAGCGAAAAAATAAAAAAGCTATAGCTCTCAATACAGCAATGCAAAAAAAAAAATCTATTTTTTTTCTATAAAATTGTTTTTATGGTGTAAGAGCGGCAAAACGTAAAAAAAGCTCTATATAAATGTGATATCGCTGTATTCGTACTGTCCCGAAGAATAAAACTGGCTTAGCACTTTTATGTCACGGTGAACGGCATAAAAAAACAAACAAACAAAAAAATGACTGAAATGGTGTTTCTTTTTGATTCTGCCTCACAAAAAAATGGAATAGAAAGCGATCAAAAAATATGTCCCGAACATGGTACCAATAAAAACTCCAACTCATCCCACTAAAAACAATCCCTGGCATGACTGTCTGCAGGGAAAAAAAAACTATAGCTAAAAATAAGTGTTTTTTTAATGTGATAGTAGCCAATCCTAAAAAAAAGATATAAATCTGGTATGTCTGTAATCGTACTGACCTGAGGAATAAAAAAACCTAATCACTTATACTGCAAGGTGTATGGCGTAAAAAATAAATAAAGCCAATTCTGCAACTGTTGAGTTGTGCATTCTGCCTCCCAAAGATCGCAGTACAGTGCAGTTCACATTTATGCAGCGCTCTACGCTAAGCGCTTATAACAAGGACAATGTGTAAATCTCAGAAAAACGTGATTAAGACAAAATTACCAACATAAAATTCACTGTAATTAAGCAGAGGGAGTCACTTTGAACTCCCATCTGGCCTGAGCACCAGAGGTGTCCGTCTTTTTATCCGTATTATTAGGCGCACACAAAAGTGCAGTTGTCAATAGTATTGTGCACTTTTGAAAAGATGGACACTGCTGAGCAGAGGCCAAACAGAATCTGGAGTAACTCTGCTGCCTTATTATAGTAAATGGATATGTTGGGGGGTTTCAAGTGATGGCAAGGAGATGACAAGTCAATGAGAGCCTTGTTCTTGCTCTGATAGACCTGTATTGAGAACTTGTGATATAAATTTTGACCTCCGGCCAGTCAGAAGTTGCAGTCAAAAGAAAGTACTGCAGGACCAGAGCGACGCCGAAAAAGACTGAATATTCCAGAGGGTGAGTATAAGACTAGGGACACAGATCCTAGATTAAAAGCACCACTCCAGTGGTAAAAAAAAAACAAAAAAAACCCGCTGGAGTGGTGCTTTAAGGGTCTGACTCGCCCACTGAAAAATCCTCCGGATCTCCTTCATGGGCACTCATAGTGGCAGAATTAGCAGCCGCTATGAAGCCTGTGAATGCAGGAGAACCCGATGCTGAACAGCAGCCCAACAAGACATTGATGTTGCCACTGTCAGGATTTTAACATTATCTGTATCCTGGCGAAATTTCTAGAAATTTTGAGCGCAGATTTGGCAGGAATGGATTACTGCAGGCGCTATGTTGCTTGTCAAAAGCAATGGTCACAAACGGCAGAAACCCCGTACATGACCACATTTTGGAAAGTTCACCTCTTGAGTAATGATGGGCGGACCCAGACTGTAAAGCTCCAGATCTGCACAGTTTCAAACATACCTGACTGCTGGGCCCAGACCTGGAATTCTCAGGGAATTACGGCTAATGATGATCAAGGTACGGCACTTGGGAAATAAAAAAAAAATATTTAAAAACTAAAGAAAATAAGAATGAAGCAAGTGCTTCATACTAACCGAGGCTCTGGCACGGCTGTACCTGCTTCCTGGCCACTGATTCACTTCTGGGCACACTCAATACCTTCCTTACATATGCATTGCTTTCACTGCCCACCGGTGTCTGGTTGCAGTTAGATGCGCCCCCACCCTGAGTGATAGTGTGTCTGACGCTTCCAATCACAGACGCTGTGTGCGTCTATATCATACAGTAAAAATAAATAAAAAAATTTGGCATAGGATCCCACCATATTACGATGCCTAGCACAGATAAAGCATATGACTAGAGGATGCAGCCCGCAGCTCTGTACTTATCTTGGCTGTGTATCAAAATAAGAGGAACCACATGCAACTTTTATTTATTATTATTATTATTTAAATAAATAATTTAAAAATCGGCATGCGGTCCCCCAATTTTGATACCCAGCCAAGATAAAGCCCGACAGCTGGGGGCTGTTATTGTCAGGCTGAGGAGACTCATGCTTCTTGGGTTCCCCCAGCCTAAAAATAGCAGCCTGCAGCCGCCCAAGATTCCCGCATCCATTAGATACAAAAATCCCAACACTTTACCCAGCACTTCCAGATTGCCCTGGTGCAGTGGCAAACGGGGTATTAAGGGGTTAATGTCAGCTCACAGCTTCCACCAAGTCCTACATTAGTGATGGCAGGCGTCTATGAGACACCCCTGTAAGTGAAAGTAAATAAACAAACACCGAAAAAATCCTTTATTTGAAATAAAATACAAAGATCCACCCTCATTCACCACATTATTAACCCCAAAACACCCCTGAGGATCCGACATAATCCACACGAGGTCCCACTTCGATTCCAGCTCTGCTACACCTGAAGACATAGCGCGCGATCATGGAACATGACCGCGTGCTGCGGACTTCAGCCAGAGACTCAGTAACAGCGATGAGCGGTGACATCACTCAGGTTAGTTGCGGGCAAACTGGAGGTTCCCACGGCCCTCCACCTATGACCACAGGTAACTTGACCCTAGGTGACCTCACCTCAGGTGGGTTCACTGAGTTTAATGAAGTCACCTGAGGTCATGTTACCTGAGGTATTTATTGGAATAATATATTTTTTAAAACTTATTTTCTTTATTTTGCGATTTTATTTTTATTTTTTTTTATTAATAGAAAACCAGATATCCCTGACTTTTTGTGAGTAATGTATCATCGAGGTTGGTAGCCTCAGTAATGTAAGCCTTGAAGCAGGCTCCAGCATGTATAGTGCTGAGAGAGTTAACAGGTCGTGTCAGGGCTTACGAGCAGTCAGAAAAATGGGTGGGACTGGCTGCTCACATATCCCCACCCTGGGGCGTGGAACGGCAGGTAAAATGGAGACAACTTGTGCATTCAGGGTTTGTGTGGGGAGGTGTGCAGATTCCAGAGTTGCTTTTCCTTGCTAAGGAAGGAGAGCTGGACATTTATCTGAGAGGCTGAACCCACACTTTTGTGCGAACAATTTGCTTTATATTTTCACTTTGCGCCGAAAAAGGTTGTTTTTGGTTTCGTTATCCTGAATGGTTTATTAAGTCTTAAGGCCACTTCACACATAATGAGATCGCTAACGACATCGTTGCTACGTCACAGTTTCTGTGACGAAACAACAACTTCACCAGCGATCTCGTTATGATTGACACGTACCAACGATCCGCCCCCTGCTGTGAGATCGTTGGTCGTTGCTGAATCTCCCGGGCCATTTTTGGCTCGTTGGAGTCCTGCTGGGCAGGATGGATCTGTTTGTTTGACACCCACCAACAATCTTGTTAACGACCTAGAAGAGAACTTATTATTAAAGTGTGACACGTAGGCATGTCGTTGCGTCACCTTTTCCGCGTCCCCCCCCCTCCCCCCCGCTGCATCGTTACTAAAGTCGTTGGGAAAATGACTGAGTGACATCTCACCAACGATCTCACCAACGACTTAACAACGACCCGGAAACTGTGACGTAGTAACGATCTCGTTATGTGTGACTGGACCTTTAAAATAAACGCCCTGACATTTACTGAAACTGCTCCCTGTGCTTACCTCAAACCGCAACCGAGTGAGCACTTACACTACAACAACTTATTACCTAGGTGACCGACGGTATAGCAACAGTGACCGAATATGCATAATGTTTACGAGTCTCTTTTTTTTATTGATCTTGTAAGCACTGCTTGGAAGCTGACTGGATCATTCTAGTGCACAGTTATCTCTTAATCCCAACCAGTTTCAGTGTAGTACTTACAAGTTAGACAGCAGTGGTGGTCGGTCTCCTAGGCAGCAAGCTGGGAACTATAAAAAACAAAAACGGTTACTATCTCAAGAATGGCTACAAGGCATAATAAAGAGAAAATTGCAAAAGTGCATGTCTTTACAAGGACTATCCATCAACACTCTTCTATGGAGTTGGGAATAACCCTTTAAAGGGGAATTGTTAACTTAAACATTTATGGTATGTCTGAAAGATCCAACACCTATGTCCAGAATGGGGGTCCCATGTTTGCTTAAGGCTATGTGCGCGCGCTGATTTTTTTGTTGCAGAAATTTTTTGCACCAAAAGCTGCACTTTGTGGCAGAAAAACACATGGGATTTTGGTGCATTTCTTGGTGCGTTTTTGTACTATGCGTTTTTTTTAGTGACATCATTGGCTGGAAGAGCTAAAAATCAAACCAACAATTGACATGCTGTTTCTTTTTTCTGCACCCAAAACTGAAAAAAAAGAAGCAACGTGCGCACAGCAGTTCAGAATTATTGTTGACTTTGCTGGGATAAGGATCGACGCAACAAAATGCACCCAAAAAAAAACGCATACAAAAACTCTGCTTGCGCACAAGGCCTAATTGTTTGCATAAAAGTGAAGGAAGACAGCCGCACACATGCCTGGCAGACTTTTTATTTATCCTCTGGCTATACTGTTTGTGGCTGCTGGATGTGAAAGATTTGGGGACCCTTCTTTTGGAGGTAGGGATGAACTCAGGGATAAGGCCACGATTTATCAGAAATTTTTGGTATATCATGTGACCATGCAACAAATGTCTAATGTGGAAATATTATACAAGGATAAGGCTGCACATCAAACTTAGATAATGGTATAATGCCTCAAGCATATGGAAAAATATTGGAAGATACAATGAAAAATGCTACCTGCTAACTTGAACATGTGAATAATGAATTGCATACCTGCCATGAATATTAGGAAAAAGGAGATATTTAGCAATTGCATTGATCAATGTAACTGAGCCCCAAAACCTCGTCAAGGTATATCTCTATATTGGGGTCCCTAGCTCTGTGACCCTAACTGTGTGTCATCTCATTGCAATTAAAAACTGCTGTGGGTGGAGAGGGGTAACCAAGGAGTGTCTTATATAGGAGATGGAAAAAACATGGCCGAAAGGGGCGGAGCTGTGTTCACATTCAGAAAAAAAACTACATATAACTGAATAGGATAACTGAAGTGAGCACTAATATATATATTCTGAGTGCAAGCCAAAAAATACATACTATACAAGGATAAGGCTGCACATCAAACTTAGATAATGGTATAATGCCTCAAGCATATGGATTTTTCCATCTCCTATATAAGACAGTCCTTGGTTACCCCTCTCCACCCACAGCAGTTTTTAATTGCAATGAGATGACACACAGTTAGGGTCACAGAGCTAGGGACCCCAATATAGAGATATACCTTGACAAGGTTTTGGGGCTCAGTTACATTGATCAATGCGATTGCTAAATATCTCCTTTTTCCTAATATTCATGGCAGGTATGCAATTCATTATTCACATGTTCAAGTTAGCAAGTAGCATTTTTCATTGTATCTTCCAATATTTTTCCATATGCTTGAGGCATTGTACCATTATCTAAGTTTGATGTGCAGCCTTATCCTTGTATAGTATGTAATTTTTTGGCTTGCACTCACAATATATATATTAGTGCTCACTTCAGTTATCCTATTCAGTTATAATGTGGAAATATATCTTTAAATGGAAATAGTCAGCTGTTTCATGTTGCCCAAACCTCAGGCAGCATGAATCAGAACCTGGCTCCACAATTACAACCAGGTAATTTTTTCTTTGAAATGCGCTGGCGTTTCAGAGAAGATATAATTTACAGATCCAGTAAGACACTAGTCTAGCACCAACCCCCGTAGACCTATCTCCACACTGCTCTGGGTAATTGACAGGTCTCTCCCATGTGTGTACATAGGACCACATCCAATTTTGAGATCAAAATTGTTAATTCAAATTAATGGGTGAGAGGGAGAACAAACCGCACCCAGATTCATGTTGCACCTTAGTGTTCTCGCTTTTCACTTACAGGTCGCTTGAAGAAACTTGAGAAACCGCCATTTATTTTTCTGCATACAAGACAAAAGGATGACACATGGAAAATAACATTGAACACATTGAGCAAAGAACGAATGAAAATTCAATCCAGAACACTGGTGAAACCGTCTGCTAATATTCATCCCATGAAGTGTGTTACTGTTTAGAGTTCAGCAAAGTGGTGTTAATGCTATTATTAATTCCTTAAACCACAATTTTCTCTGTAGCAATACACGATATAGTTTTCCTTACAAATAGGAGCAGACGTGGCACTTTCTTACCATATGAAATATCTGGGTTTTTGTTCAGACGTGGGATGTGATTGTCATATGCACAACACAGCCAAGTATGCAAGTAACATGCTGACTGCATCCGGGAAGGCAGCTGTCTCTACAAACCGCAGACACGACGGTCTCTATTGTTTTAGTGACTATGCTTCTCTATGAGGACTGTCACAACCAGAGGACACTCAGCTCAATCCACAGATGTAACTGACAAGAGATACAACATGTTCTGCTGAATCTCTGCTACCAATAGCAATAATATATATAATAAGTAGTGATGCGCGAACCTGCAGATATTCGGGATCGGTGGGTCCAACAGAATTTAAAAAAAAAAACCCGGTTTGGGACCAGAATTACTCCTAGATATCTGTCCGGAGGCTGATCCCCATATACAGTCATATGAAAAAGTTTGTGCACCCCTATTAATGTTAACCTTTTTTCTTTATAACAATTTGGTTTTTGCAACAGCTATTTCAGTTTCATATATCTAATAACTGATGGACTGAGTAATATTTCTGGATTGAAATGAGGTTTATTGTACTAACAGAAAATGTGCAATCCGCATTTAAACAAAATTTGACCGGTGCAAAAGTATGGGCACCCTTATCAATTACTTGATTTGAACACTCCTGACTACTTTTTACTGACTTAATAAACCACTAAATTGGTTTTGTAACCTCATTGAGCTTTGAACTTCATAGGCAGGTGTCATGAGAAAAGGTATTTAAGGTGGCCACTTGCAAGTTGTTCTATTTGAATCTCCTATGAAGAGTGGCATCATGGGCTCCTCAAAACAACTCTCAAATGATCTGAAAACAAAGATTATTCAACATAGTTGTTCAGGGGAAGGATACAAAAAGTTGTCTCAGAGATTTAAAGTCTCAATTTCCACTGTGAGGAACATAGTAAGGAAATGGAAGAACACAGGTACAGTTCTTGTTAAGCCCAGAAGTGGCAGGCCAAGAAAAATATGAAAAAGGCAAACAAGAAGAATGGTGAGAACAGTCAAGGACAATCCACAGACCACCTCCAAAGACCTGCAGCATCATATTGCTGCAGATGGTGTCAATGTGCATCGGTTAACAATACAGCGCACGTTGCACAAGGAGAAAAGCTGTATGGGAGAGTGATGCGAAAGAAGCCATTTCTGCAAGCACGCCACAAACAGAGTCGCCTGAGGTATGCAAAAGCATATTTGGACAAGCCAGTTACATTTTGGAAGAAGGTCCTGTGGACTGATGAAACAAAGATTGAGTTGTTTGGTCATACAAAAAGGTGTTGTGCATGGAGGCAAAAAACCACGGCATTCCAAGAAAAGCACTTGCTACCCACAGTAAAATTTGGTGGAGGTTCCATCATGCTTTGGGGCTGTGTGGCCAATGCCGGCACCGGGAATCTTGTTAAAGTTGAGGGTCGCATGGATTCAACTCAGTATCAGCAGATTCTTGACAATAATGTGCAAAAATCAGTGACGAAGTTGAAGTTACGCAGGGGATTGATATTTCAGCAAGACAATGATCCAAAACACCGCTCCAAATCTACTCAGGCATTTATGCAGAGGAACAATTACAATGTTCTGGAATGGCCATCCCAGTCCCCAGACCTGAATATCATTGAAAATCTGTGGGATGATTTGAAGCGTGTTGTCCATGCTCGGCGACCATCAAACTTAACTGAACTGGAATTGTTTTGTAAACAGGAATGGTCAAATATACCTTCATCCAGGATCCAGGAACTCATTAAAAGCTACAGGAAGCGACTAGAGGCTGTTATTTTTGCAAAAGGAGGATCTACAAAATATTAATGTCACTTTTATGTTGAGGTGCCCATACTTTTGCACCGGTCAAATTTTGTTTAAATGCGGATTGCACATTTTCTGTTAGTACAATAAACCTCATTTCAATCCAGAAATATTACTCAGTCCATCAGTTATTAGATATATGAAACTGAAATCGCTGTTGCAAAAACCCAAATTGTTATAAAGAAAAACGTTAACATTAATAGGGGTGCCCAAACTTTTTCATATGACTGTAAGTCTATGGGGACCCGAATATTGTGCTTTAAAATAGTGGTAGAAAGAACTAGGGGGTTAGAGCAGACACGTTATACTTACCGAGTCTCCCATGCGGCAGTAACACTACTTCCGGGGCCGTGCAGGAGACTCGGTAAGTATAACATTCCTGCTCTAATCCCCTTACCTCTTTCTACCACCATTTTAAAGAACCATATTTGGGTCCACATGGACTTATAAGGGGATAGGCTTCCGGGCAGATATCCAGGATTAATTCCGGTCCCGGGGTAAGCCTGAACTTACTGTAATGACTGGTGGGTCTGCATCCACTGTGTCATGGGCCAGGCTTACCCTGGAGGGGCATAATGAAGTGCTACCTGGTGAGTATAGACTTGAGCCACAGGTAGTCACCAGGTGCTATTCGAGGTCAGTCACCGGGCCTGCAGCAGCTGACCAGTCACACGGGGTGCAAGAGATGTACAAGGCAAAACCCAGAGACATAGAGAGTCCAAGGATGGGACAAACAGCACAGGTACTGGAAACATAGGTGAGAACCGGAGAGGTGAGGACAAACGGGAGACAAGCCAGGAGAGGTCAGGATAAAAAAGAAGCAAGTCAGGGCACAAAAAGGAGAGACAAAATGATGAGATCAAACAGACAGAGCCCTGAGGAGAATACACAAAGACCTACTTGTTATGCTCGTAGGGTGAGCAGGGAAGTTAGCAGACCCACTGGGCCACATCACGCAGAAAACCCAGATTGCGGAAACACACCTGGTTTTCACCAGAGCGTCTAATGGTGAGGGTGTTATGCTGCAGATGTGAGACTAGGTGCCATTCGGGAAGACTGGTGCTGCGGCAGCTGGCCCCAGGGGTACGGGAGGGACAGTCTCTGGTGATGGGTAACAGCAGTAGCCGGTGTCAAGGTTGCAGCTGGGATGAATGGATGCGGCAGCAGCAGCTGGTAAGGATACTTTCTGGCAGCAGATATCGTGGTTGGCGGCCAAGTGTGGCAGCTTTTAGCAGCAGCGGCAGACTTGGGATAACAGCAGTAGTGTATCAGCAGTACACTAAAACACAAACACAAATCAGCAGCAGCATATAGCACACCAGCATCAGTGCTAAGGATCTGAGAATTAGCACCATATCTGACTCGTTGCCAAGGCACCTCCCTGGTGTCTTAAGTACCTGCAACCTCTCAGCTGACCTGAGAGGCACTTCCGGGTTAGGTTATGCTGGCCCTTTAAGAAAAGGGGTGTGGCCAAACATGCACTGTTTGGGTGGAACCAGGAAGCCTGTGAGGTGCACACAGGCTCTAGGAGGCAGCAGCATAGACCGGGGATGGGACAGCCACCGTAGGACATCCGAATAGGTGAGGTAACCGATGTCCCCACCTAGGGAGGAAGGCAGGACTGCGCAGGGATGCCAGTATCAGCGTTACACTACTTAAGATCAGGCACCTGTGAGGAGGGAGGAACTGTCTGATATATCGAGTCCTGGAAGGGGATAGGCCAGGGAATAAACACTCTGCAAGACACAGGGAACACAAATTCCTGCAGAGTTTTGACGTGCCTCACTATACCCAGGAGACTCACCAGCAACAGGTGGATGCAACAGAGATGGGAGAGTTGCATGAGTGTTATGGTTGCCGAGGGGCGGCGAGCATCCGGAGGTGGACCCACTGGGCCATGCAACAGACTCCCCCAAAGGAGAAACTAGCAGCAAACTAATATACAGAGATTGTGTGGCGCTCCAACAGATTACTTACAGCAAGATGGGCTGCAGTGTGTACATCGCCCAAGCCAAAAACTAGTACTCTACCAGGATACAGCTAAACCCCCACTAAAGTGGAAGCATCACAGGTGCAGGAGGAGCAAATCACACAGACACATCTCCATGGAATGGAGGGGCGCGATTGCTAGATGATAAAACTGCACACTAGTGGCTTGCATAGAGCGCTGTTCACACATGCAGATAACACAGTCAGAAACCCACAGCCTATTAGGTGACGCCCATACTATTAGATCAGGCATGCATGGACAGATACTCTACAATGCAAGGCACTAGTGTGCAGTTTTATCATCTACCAATAGCGCCCCTCCATTCCATGGAGGTGTGTGTGTGTATGATTTGCTCCTCCTGCACCTGTGATGCTTCCACTTTAGTGGGGGTTTAGCTCTATCCTAGTAGAGTACTATTTTTTGGCCTGGGCGATGTACACACTGCAGCCCATCTTGCTGTAAGTAATACTTAATTTATCGAGAATATTTTCCTCTTTTTGTTGCTATTTTTATATTTTACGCTCCAACAGATGGCCTAAATGCACGACTGCCAGTGACCTGTGGAGATAGTCTCTTACGAACTGGTACAGTCTTTAAAGTCCGAAGCTAGTGTTCTCTGATTCAGCAGCACGGGGATGACAGCACAGACGTAGGATTAGAAGAATCCAGGCCATCAATAAACAAAGAGATAGTGAGGGAATACTTAGCTAACATTAATGAATTCAAATCCCCAGGTCCAGATGAATTACACCCCAGAGTACTGAAGGAGTTAGCAGAGGAAATATTAGAACCACTCTTCATAATTTTTGAAAATTCTTGGAGAACAGGAGAAGTTCCAGAAGACTGGAGAAGAGCAAATGTTGTCCCTATCTTCAAAAAGGGGAAGAAGGTGGACCCAGGGAACTACAGGCCTGTGAGCCTGACTTCCATACCAGGAAAGATCTTTGAACAAATTATTAAACAACATTTATGCAAGTACCTGGATGAGAATGAAGTGAAATCATTGATAAAGATGTTGAACAACACTGGGCCAAGGACAGAGCCCTGTGGTACACCACTTGAGACAGTCTTCCAACTGGATGTGCAGTCATTTATGACCACTCTTTGACTGCTATCACTAAGCCAGTTACGAATCCATCTAACAGTTGCCTTGTCCATTCCACACTTGGTCATTTTTTTCAATAAGGATTGTATGAGATACTTTGTCAAATGCTTTACTGAAGTCAAGATATACTATATCTACTGTATTTCCCTGATCCACCCAGTCAGTGATTTTGTCATAGAAGGAAATTAAGATAGTCTGACATGACTTATTAGTTACAAACCCATGCTGGCTCTGGTTAATAGATCAGGGGTCTCAAACTCAGCTGGGTGTATGGGCCGCACACAGAAAAAAAATAATTTGAGGGGCCGCATTCTTTTCAGGACAAAGTGACATTGGTAGTGGTACTATATATATATATATATATATATATATATATATATAACGCACACATTTTTTTTGTAAGTAATACAGTTTTATTTACAATAAGCACTGCATAGTAATTTTGGCCAACATCTTGTAGTAATGTGCCCCATCCTGTTCCCCATTCTGTAAAAATGTGCGCATCCTTGCCCCCTTGTAGCAATTTGCCCCATGCAGGTCCCCTTCTTATAATAATGTGCCCCCATGCAGGTCCCCTTCTTGTGGTAATGTGCCCCCATATGCAGGTCCCCTTCCTATAGTAATGTGCTTCATGCAGGTCCCTTTCTTGTATTAATGTGCCCCATTCATGTCTTCTTGTAGTAATCACACACACACACACACACACAAACCCTGTGCAGCCTCAGCTAACACACACACACACACACACACACAAACCCTGTGCAGCCTCAGCTAACACACACACACACACACCCTGTGCAGCCTCAGCTAACACACACACACACACACCCTGTGCAGCCTCAGCTAACACACACACACACACCCTGTGCAGCCTCAGCTAACAGACACACACACACACACACACCCTGTGCAGCCTCAGCTAACAGACACACACACACACCCTGTGCAGCCTCAGCTAACAGACACACACACACACACACCCTGTGCAGCCTCAGCTAACAGATACACACACCCAAACCCTGTGCAGCCTGAGCTAACAGACACACACAAACCCTGTTGAGCCTCAGCTAACAGATACACACACCCAAACCCTGTGCAGCCTCAGCTAACAGACACACACACACCCTGTGCAGCCTCAGCTAACAGACACACACACACACACCCTGTGCAGCCTCAGCTAACAGACACACACACACACACCCTGTGCAGCCTCAGCTAACAGACACACACACACCCTGTGCAGCCTCAGCTAACACACACAAACCCTGTGCAGCCTCAGCTAACAGACACAGACACACACACACACCCTGTGCAGCCTCAGCTAACACACACACACACACACCCTGTGCAGCCTCAGCTAAGACACACACACACACCCTGTGCAGCCTCAGCTAACAGACACACACACACACAAACCCTGTGCAGCCTCAGCTAACAGACACACACACAAACCCTGTGCAGCCTCAGCTAACAGACACACACACCCTGTGCAGCCTCAGCTAACAGACACACACACACCCTGTGCAGCCTCAGCTAACAGACACACACACACACCCTGTGCAGCCTCAGCTAACAGACACACACACCCTGTGCAGCCTCAGCTGACACACACACACAAACCCTGTGCAGCCTCAGCTAACAGACACACACACACACACCCTGTGCAGCCTCAGCTAACAGACACACACACACCCTGTGCAGCCTCAGCTAACAGACACACACACACACACCCTGTGCAGCCTCAGCTAACAGACACACACACACACCCTGTGCAGCCTCAGCTAACAGACACACACACACACCCTGTGCAGCCTCAGCTGACACACACACACACACCCTGTGCAGCCTCAGCTGACACACACACACACACCCTGTGCAGCCTCAGCTAACAGACACACACACACACACACACAAACCCTGTGCAGCCTCAGCTAACAGACACACACACACACACCCTGTGCAGCCTCAGCCAACAGACACACACACACACAAACCCTGTGCAGCCTCAGCTAACAGACACACACACCCTGTGCAGCCTCAGCTAACAGACACACACACACCCTGTGCAGCCTCAGCTAACAGACACACACACACACACACCCTGTGCAGCCTCAGCTAACACACACACACACACACACCCTGTGCATCCTCAGCCAGCAGCAGAAACACACACACACACACACCCCCTGTGCAGCCTCAGCTGACACACACACACACACACACCCTGTGCAGCCTCAGCCAGCAGCAGAAACACACACACACACACACACACCCTGTGCAGCCTCAGCGGACACACACACACACACACACACCCTGTGCAGCCTCAGCCAGCAGCAGAAACACACACACACACCCTGTGCAGCCTCAGCTGACACACACACACACACACACACACACACACCCTGTGCAGGCTCAGCCAGCGGCAGAAACACACAAAAACATTCTGCTCACCTATCCTCCGTCGGCTCAGCAGCACGCAGGCATGTGGACCCGATAATGATCACAGCTCCTGCCTGTCACTGCTGAACTTTCTGCCGGCGCGTGCAGAGCACTCAGAGCAGTTTTCACTGCACAACAGCCACTGGCCAATCACAGGTAAGCATCTGAGGTCATATGGAGCAGGTGCTTGCCTCTGATTGGCAGGCGGCTGTTATTGTGTTCTGCAGCGAGAACTTTACTGTGCCCGGCAAAGGCAAAACTGTAAACTGAAATAGATAGCTGGAGGCTGCGGCCTCTTGCACCGGTCGCCATCTTTACCGGGTCCACGGGCCAGCGGGCCGCAAGAAGCCACCTGAAGGGCCGCATGCGGCCCGCGGGCCGCGTGTTTGAGACCCCTGATTTAGATGAAGGTATTAAGGGTAAACTGATTAAATTTGCTGATCACAAAGCTAGGAGAAATAGCTAATACTAGAGAAGAGACAGAGAGGATTCAACAAGATCTAAACAAGCTGGAACAATGGGCAGCAACTAATAGAATGGTTTTTAACAGGGAGAAATGCAAAGTCATACATCTTGGCAAGAATAATGAAAAGAGCATATACAGCATGGGAGGAATAGAGCTATCCAACAGCATGTGTGAAAAAGACTTAGGTATACTAATAGATCACATACTGAACATGAGTCAACAGTGTGATGCAGCAGCAAAAAAGGCAAACACCATTCTAGGATGTATTAATAGAAGCATACAGTCTAGATCACGTGAAGTCATTATCCCCTTTTACTCCTCTTTGGTCAGACCTCATCTGGAATATTGTGTACAGTTCTGGGCACCACAATTTAAAAAAGACATCAACAAACTGGAGCAAGTTCAGAGAAGAGTGACCAGAATGGTGACTGGTCTGCAAACCATGTCCTATGAGGAGCGGTTACAGGATTTAGGATTGTTTAGCTTGCAAAAGAGAATACTGAAGCCTGCTTTACATGTTGCAATTTCGCATACGATATCGTATGCGATTTGCAACGCCCCCATCGTATGTGCGGCACGTTCAATTTGTTGAACGTGCCGCACGTACGATTAACCCCCGTCACACGTACTTACCCGTCCATACGACCTCGATGTGGGCGGCGAACGTCCACTTCCTGGAGTGGGAGGGACGTTCGGCGTCACATCGACGTCACGCGGCAGCCGGCCAATAGAAGCGGAGGGGCGGAGCTGAGTGGGACGTAAATATCCCGCCCACCTCCTTCCTTCCGCATTGTGGGCCGGGAGCCGCAGGACACTGGTAAGAGCTGTTCATCGTTCCCGGGGTGTCACACACTGCGATGTGCGCTACCCCGGGTACGATGAACAACCTGACGTTCAATCCATGAGGAATGAACGACGTGCGTGCGATGAACATTTTCCCGTTCAATCGCAATCACACGTACCTGTCACACACTGCAATGTAACTTACAATGCCGGATGTGTGTCACTTACGACGTGACCCCGCCGACACATTGTAATATATATTGCAGCGTGTAAAGCGGGCTTGAAAGGAGACTTAATAGCTGTCTACAAATATCTTAAAGGCTGTCACAATGTAGAGGGATCAGTTTTATTCTCACTTTCACAAGGAAAGACTAGAAGCAATGGGATGAAACTGATGGGGAGGAGACACGGATTAGATATTGGAAAAAACTTTTTGACAGTGAGAGTGATCAATCTGTGGAACAGGCTGCAACGAGAGGTTGAGAGTTCTCCTTCAATGGAAGTCTTTAAAAAGAGTTTGGACGGACTTCTTTCTGGGATGATTTAGTGAATCCTGCTTTGAGCAGGGGGTTGGACTAGATGACCCAGGAGGTCCATTCCAACTCTAATATTCTATGATTCTATGATGGTTCAAATGTGATGGCCCAGATGTGTCAGCACAAAGGAGATGGCGCAGATGTGGCATCACAGCAGTGATGGTTCCGATGGTGGCACAGCAGTGGTGATAGAGAGCAGGGTCTAAGACGAGACAGAGATTAGGAAAACGAGACTGGTGCAAGAATACAACAGTAGGACTAGACTCAGTAACGCACTGGGACCTGAGAACTAGCTACACACTATAGGCAATGTTGCTCAGGTGCCTCCTGTCAGGTGAGGCGGCCTTAAATACCTTTAATGTAACAGATGACCTCAGGAATAGCTTCCCAGTAATGGAACGCAAGCCCTTTAAGAAAGGGGGCGTGGCCACGTGCTCACCCTACGGGCACTCACTGAAGCATTGCGTGCAGCCTGGAAGTAGAAGGAGGCCACAGCGGACTCTGGGGCAGGAGATGAATGGAGCCACCGGGAAAAAGAGAGAGGGAGGACACTGGAGCCAGTGAGCGGGAGCGTGCGGGAATACCATGCTGGGACAGAGCAGATGAGAGAGAGGGGGCGTGGGAGCGGGGACGTGTGAAGATACTTCGCTGGGGCCAGGATCAGGCACTGTAATGTGAAAAGTCAGCAAGCTGTTCAGGCACAGTGTGGTGGCTGCAGTGAGTATGACAGCGCATACAAGTCTTGTGAGTTACACTTGTGACAACCAGTTTATGGTGAAATGATTTTCTTTCCACTTCCAGATTATGGTCCCAACAGTGGTCACTGGAACCTTTAGTAGTTTAGAAATTCTTCTGTAACCAATGCCATCAGTACCGTAATTGAACCAAAGTGGCAGGATTGCTTTCTAATTACTGAGAGATTTCAGCTGGTTTCATGACTATCCATGGCTTTTGGCACTTCTCTTCCTTCATGTGTTCAATACTTTTTCCCTGTATCATTTCTCATTATTGCATATAACTTAATTTATAACATCTATGGTATGATTTCTTTGCCTGTGTGGATCGGATGAGTTTCCAACAATATTTGGTTGAAAATTCATGTCAATAGCACCTTTAGAAATATATTTATTTATAAAATGGATGACATGTTCAAATTTTCTTTCACCTGCTGTATTTAATTTTATTTTAACAGAAACGTATCACATCACATAAGCAGTTTGGTCCACCAGAATGTTATAGAGTAGAAGAAGCTGGAATCATTGATATATAGGTTGGGAAAAAATTCAATGGGTGGTCCTAATCAGTGATTGACAGTTATCTATATATATAATTGCCTTATTCTGTGTGTCTGTCTGTCTTGCTCCAATATGACATCATTACAGTGACAACCGGCGCCACACCGCGCGTGCTAAAGAGCCTGCGACCAACGGCTCAGCTAACTGAACAGCCCGAACTACGGGCCGACAGGACGACGCCCGACACTTTTCCCCGCACCCACACGGAGCCCCGACTCCCTGGTGAGTGATGCACCCCCGGGAGCCCACACCGGCAACCCAGCCGACACATACCCACCGCTCGCCTCCGCCCCCCCGCACACATTACCCCACTCGGCTGGAACCCCCCGCACTCCGCCCTCCGCATGTATACACTTAACACGCACGCACGCACGCACACACACACACCTGGATAGTCACCTGTCTCCAGCCATGCAGTCCCCGGCACTGACATCCTCAGCGCCATGGCCCCGCTCGGCTCCGCCCCCCCGCACTCCGCCCCCGTACACATTACCCCGCAGGATGGGGGCACATGTCAGGATGGTGGCTGCACCACGATGGGGGCACATACCAGCATTGGGCCACATCACAGCATCAGCATATTTTTACTTAACTTTACACTGTTCATGGCCTTCTTTCATTACAAGCCATGGACATCATTAAACATTAGACTCATCTATTAAAACTGTTCCTTCTGTTGTTTATCATTTTAAAACCAATAAACAATTATAAGAATACTAAATTAAACCTAACCCATACATGACCTTATTATTCAATCTGCTAACCTACATACACATTCTAGACTACCCGATACGTTAAAATCGGGCCACCTTCTAGTATACTGTATAACTGATCAGCTCCTCCTGCTCTATAACATGCTGCACATAGTTTGCACTGCATTGGTAACAGATTTCCATAATTTAGTCCTTTCAGGTATACTGTTGTTACATTTCATTTCTTATCCTAGAATCATGAGCACAGACGAGGATGCAAAGTGGCTAGAATGGGTAACTAAACAGTTTGAGACCATTGCTGGAGATGACAAAGAAATTGACCTTGAAGAATTCAAGACAGCTTTGAAAGTTAAAGAGGTTAGTCTGGACCTTTTCAGCTAACGTTATTATTAATTCAGAAATGAGATATAAGATATTTTAACATTAGTTTAAAATATATTCTTCATAAAAAGCAGTGGTCGGATTGCTGGGCACTATATGTGATGTTTGCTCCATGATTTTAGGAAAAATAAGCAATCATTCTGCATTTCTGTCTTTGATAAAAAACAAAAGTTAATGTAGCGCCCCTGAGACTGGGTGCTACAGGGTATTGTGTTGTATGTATTTTTATGTATTTTATAATGCCCGTTCACCCTGGGCAAGAGAAGGTTAAAAGTCTGGTAGGTTTTGTTTTTTGCACCACACAGCCTCACACACAGAGACAGAGGGAACATTCCTTAGGTGGGGCATGTGCAGGAGGGACTTGTAGAGCAATGAGCTTGGTTTCACTTTACTTCAGAATGCTTGGGAGACCAGTGAGAGAGGACACGCAGTGACCAGCCCGCCGGGAGCTCTCTCTCTCAAGGAGGCAGAGCAGAGGAGCCACCAGGTCCAGACCAGTTATACACCCTTTCCTTACCTGAGACCTGGCGCGCGGATGGCTGAGGACCCCTAACCTGAGAAAGCAGATAGCACCAGATAAGAGGCTCCAGGTCCATTAGCCGGCAGAGACTTGGAATGGGAGAGGTGGCTGGCCGGGAAGGAGTTGAGAGCCTGGTACCGGTAGTCGTGTGGCATGGAGGAGAAGAGGGTAACAGAGGGGAGGATTTCGTTGCCCCCTTGGAACCAACGCAGCTTCAGGTGGCAGAGTAGCGGGTCCCAAGAGCTCCAGAAACTAGAAGGGGATCACCACACAAGCGCACAAAAGGAGAAAGCCCACAGGTTGTCTTAAGGTGGTGTCACACACAGCGACGACGACAACGACGTCGCTGCTACGTCACCATTTTCCGTGACGTTGCAGCGACGTCCCGTCGCTGTCACTGTGTGTGACATCCAGCAATGAGCTGGCCCCTGCTGTGAGGTCGTTGCTCGTTGCTGAATGTCCTGCTTCATTTTTTCGTCATCGCTCTCCCGCTGTGAAGCACACATCGCTGTGTGTGACAGCGAGAGAGCGACGAAATGAAGCAAGCAGGAGCCGGCGTCTGGCAGCTGCGGAAAGCTGTAACCACTGTAAACATCGGGTAACCAAGGGAAGACCTTTCCCTGGTTACCCGATATTTACCTTCGTTACCAGCCTCCGCCGCTCTTGCTGCTAGTGCCGGCTCCTGCTCTGTGCACATGTAGCTGCAGTACGCATCGGTTAATTAACCCGATGTGTACTGTAGCTAGGAGAGCAAGGAGCCAGTGCTAAGCAGTGTGCGCGGCTCCCTGCTCTCTGCACTGTGACATGTAGCTGCAGTACACATCGGGTTAATTAACCCGATGTGTACTGTAGCTAGGAGAGCAAGGAGCCAGCGCTAAGCAGTGTGCACGGCTCCCTGCTCTCTGCACTGTGACATGTAGCTGCAGTACACATCGGGTTAATTAACCCGATGTGTACTGTAGCTAGGAGAGCAAGGAGCCAGCGCTAAGCAGTGTGCGCGGCTCCCTGCTCTCTGCACATGTAGCGACGTTATGATCGCTGCTGCGTCGCTGTGTTTGACAGCTAAGCAGCGATCATAACAGCGACTTACAAGGTCGCTGGTACGTCACAGAAAATGGTGACGTAACAGCGATGTCGTTGTCGCTATGTGTGAACCCAGCTTTACCAGACTTTGACCTCTGCCCTGCCTGGGAACGACCGGAGTCAGCACAGTAAAGACCAGCATCCTGGGTGCGACACCAAGACTTGTAAGTAAATAAACCTGAAACCCGCAACCCAGTGACTCTGACTCTGCTTGTCATCGCTTTGTGATCCAGCGATTCCCAGTCCCCCGTTCTCCCTCCCGTGGACCACTCCGCCTGTGGGGAGCGATATCATCCCGGCTGCACCCCGACATCTTCCCTGGCGAGGTACCCTGCAGCGACGGCCTTATCCCTGGCCGCACACCACAGGTGGCGTAGTCGACATCATCCGTTCCACTCCTGGAGGGGGAAAGGTCGGAGGAAGGGTCTGCAGCGGAGGAGGCCGGGACCCGAGTCACCACTGTAACCGGTGACGTCCTCTCCAGGAACAATCCTTGCTAACCCTCTTTTACTGTGCACCTTGGGCCACGGAACCAGGTTAGGCCACGACTTCTACAAACCACTGACCCGGCTGATTTTATATTCATACCCGGAAGGTATGAATATTAAATCATATCTTTCATACATCTACTAAATTAATATAATCTATGAGCAAAATTATTAAGATTTACATTTATTCATCTATTATTTGATTTATACGGAATTTAACCCCTTCAGCCCCCAGCCTGTTTTCACCTTAAAGACCCGGCCATTTTTTGCAATTTTGACCAGTGTCACTTTGACAGGTTATAACTCTGGAACACTTCAACGGATCCTGGCGATTCTGAGATTGTTTTTTCGTGACATATTGTACTTCATGTCAGTGGTAAATTTAGGCCGATATGTTTTGCGTTTATTTGTGAAAATTTCGGAAATTTGGCGAAAATTTTGAAAATTTTGCAATTTTCAAAATTTGAAATTTTATGCCCATAAATCTGAGAGATATGTCACACAAAAAAGTTACTAAATAACATTTCCCACATGTCTACTTTACACCAGCGCAATTTTTGAAAAAAAAAAAAAATTCCGTTAGGAAGTTAGAAGGGTTCAAAGTTCATCACCAATTTCTCATTTTTCCAACAAAATTTACAAAAAAAAATTTTTTAGGTACCACATCACATTTGGAGTGATTTGAGAAACCTAGGCGACAGAAAATACCCAAAAGTGACCCAATTCTAAAATCTGCACCCCTCACTCTGCTCAAAACCACATCCAAGAAGTTTATTAACCCTTTAGGAGCTTCACAGCAACCAAAGCAATGTAGACAAAAAAATGAAAATTTTACTTTTTTAACACAAAAATGTTACTTTAGCCATAAAAATTAGTATTTTCACAAGGGTATCAGGAAAAATGCATCATAAAATGTATCGTGCATTTTCTCCTGAGTACGCAGATACCCCATATGTGGTGGAAATCAAATGTTTGGGCACACAGCAGGACTCGGAAGGCAAGGAGCGCCATTTGAATTTTTGAGTGCAAAATTAGCTGCACTCATTAGCGGACGCCATGTCGGGTTTGAAGACTCCCCGAGGTGCCTAAACAATGGAGCTCCCCCATAAGTTACCCCATTTTGGAAACTAGAGCCCTCAAATATTTTTTCTAGATGTTTTATGTGCACTTTGAACCCCTGGGGGCTTCACAGAAGTTTATAACGTTGAGCCGTGAAAAGAAAAATTTTTTTTTTTACCACAAAACTGTTGCTTCAACCAGGTAGCTTTTTTTATCACAAGGGTATCAGGAAAAAATGCACCATAAAATGTATTGTGCATTTTCTCCTGAGTACGCAGATACCCCATATGTGGTGGAAATCAAATGTTTGGGCGCACGGCAGGACTCGGAAGGCAAGGAGCGCCATTTCACAGCAAAATTGGTTGGAATTATTAGCGGACGCTATGTTGCCTTTGGAGACCCCCTGAAGTGCCTAAACAATGGAGCTCCCCCACAATTGACCCCATTTTGGAAACTAGACCCCTCATGGAATTTATCTAGCTGTTTAGGGAGCACTTTGAACCCCTGGAGGCTTCACAAACGTTTGTAATGTTGAGCCGTGAAAATATTTTATTTTTTTTACCACAAAATTGTTTTTTCAAACAGGTAGCTTTTTTTCCACAAGGGTATCAGGAAAAAATGCACCATAAAATGTATTGTGCAATTTCTCCTGAGTACGACGATACCTCATATGTGGTGGAAATCAATTGTTTGGGCGTACGGCGGGGCTCAGAAGAGAAGGAGCGCCATTTCACAGTAAAATTGATTGGAATTATTAGCAGACGCCATGTTTCATTTGGAGACCCCCTGAGGTGCCTAAACAATGGAGCTCCCCCACATGTGATCCCATTTTGGAAACTAGACCCCCCCCCATACAAAAAAAATTAGTTTGGCGAAATAAAAAATACAGACATCAGTAGAAAAAAAAAAAAAAAATGAGCGCCTGCCAAGACCAGTGCCAAACGTGAGAGCAATGCACGAGTCTCGCATCGCATCATCCACTGCAGTCTGGAAGCGAGCAACTGCGCTGGATAATGCGATGCGAGAGGGCGGGGCGGCAGATGAGAAAGGGCGCAGCGGATGGAGGAGCGGCAGAGGATGGGAAAGGGCGCAGCGGATGGATGATGGGAAATGGCGCAGCGGATGGATGGGAAATGGCGCAGCGGATGGAGGAGCGGCAGAGGATGGGGGGGGGGGTGAGATGGGGATACCTACCTTACAGGATGGATCTAGGCAGCAGGATCACAGCAGACAGAAGAGGCAGCAGACAGAAGAGGCAGCAGATGAAGGAGGCAACAGATCGAGGAGGGTGAGAGGGGGCAGTAGATGGAAAATGGGAGAGAGCAGGCAGCAGATCGGGGAGGGGGGCAGAGTCTGATGGGAGAGAGAGATGGCACATGTAGGGGAAGGGAGGGGGGCTTGCAGCACATGTAGGGGGAGGGAGGGGGGCTTGCAGCACATGTAGGGGGAGGGAGGGGGGCTTGCAGCACATGTAGGGGGAGGGAGGGGGGCTTGCAGCACATGTAGGGGGAGGGAGGGGGGCTTGCAGCACATGTAGGGGGAGGGTGGCTGGCTTGCAGCACATGTAGGGGGAGGGTGGCTTGCAGCACATGTGCTGCAAGCCAGCCACCCTCCCCCCACATGTGCTGCAAGCCAGCCACCCTCCCCCCACATGTGCTGCAAGCCCCCCTCCCTCCCCCTACATGTGCTGCAAGCCCCCCTCCCTCCCCCTACATGTGCTGCAAGCCCCCCTCCCTCCCCCTACATGTGCTGCAAGCCCCCCTCCCTCCCCCCACATGTGCTGCAAGCCAGCCACCCTCCCCCCACATGTGCTGCAAGCCAGCCACCCTCCCCCCACATGTGCTGCAAGCCCCCCTCCCTCCCCCTACATGTGCTGCAAGCCCCCCTCCCTCCCCCTACATGTGCTGCAAGCCCCCCTCCCTCCCCCTACATGTGCTGCAAGCCCCCCTCCCTCCCCCTACATGTGCTGCAAGCCCCCCTCCCTCCCCCTACATGTGCTGCAAGCCCCCCTCCCTCCCCCCACATGTGCTGCAAGCCAGCCACCCTCCCCCCACATGTGCTGCAAGCCAGCCACCCTCCCCCCACATGTGCTGCAAGCCCCCCTCCCTCCCCCTACATGTGCTGCAAGCCCCCCTCCCTCCCCCTACATGTGCTGCAAGCCCCCCTCCCTCCCCCTACATGTGCTGCAAGCCCCCCTCCCTCCCCCCACATGTGCTGCAAGCCAGCCACCCTCCCCCCACATGTGCTGCAAGCCAGCCACCCTCCCCCCACATGTGCTGCAAGCCCCCCTCCCTCCCCCTACATGTGCTGCAAGCCCCCCTCCCTCCCCCTACATGTGCTGCAAGCCCCCCTCCCTCCCCCTACATGTGCTGCAAGCCCCCCTCCCTCCCCCCACATGTGCTGCAAGCCCCCCTCCCTCCCCCCACATGTGCTGCAAGCCCCCCTCCCTCCCCCCACATGTGCTGCAAGCCAGCCACCCTCCCCCCACATGTGCTGCAAGCCAGCCACCCTCCCCCCACGTGGGGGGAGGGTGGCTTGCAGCACATGGAGGGATAGGTGGTGTGGCGATGGAGAAGGGGCAGCCGATGAAGGAGGCGGCGGCCGCCGCCGATCGGGGGCAGCAGCGGCTGAAAAAGGTGGGTGCGACGGCGGCGGGGACAGTGGCGAGCATGGCGGCGGGGACGGCGGTGGATCGGGAGCGGCGGCGGGGACGGCGGTGGATCGGGAGCGGCGGCGGGGACGGCGGTGGATCGGGAGCATGGCGGCGGTGGATCGGGAGCATGGCGGCGGGGACGGCGGTGGATCGGGAGCGGCGGCGGAGACAGCGGTGCAGCGGGAGCATGGCGGCGGGGACGGCGGTGGATCGGGAGCGGCGGCGGAGACAGCGGTGCAGCGGGAGCATGGCGGCGGGGACGTCGGTGGATCGGGAGCGGCGGCGGAGACAGCGGTGCAGCGGGAGCATGGCGGCGGGGACGTCGGTGGATCGGGAGCGGCGGCGGAGACAGCGGTGCAGCGGGAGCATGGCGGTGGGGACGGCGGTGGATCGGGAGCGGCGGCGGAGACAGCGGTGCAGCGGGAGCATGGCGGCGGGGACGGCGGTGCAGCGGGAGCATGGCGGCGGGGACGGCGGTGCAGCGGGAGCATGGCGGCGGGGACGGCGGTGGATCGGGAGCGGCGGCGGAGACAGCGGTGCAGCGGGAGCATGGCGGCGGGGACGGCGGTGGATCGGGAGCGGCGGCGGAGACAGCGGTGCAGCGGGAGCATGGCGGCGGGGACGGCGGTGGAGCGGGAGCATGGCGGCGGAGACAGCGGTGCATCGGGAGCATGGCGGCGGGGACAGCGGTGAAGCGGCAGCAGCGGCGGGGCGATCGGAGACAGCGGCGGGGACAGCGGTGAAGCGGGAGCAGCGGCGGGGGCGATCGGAGACAGCGGCGGTGAAGCGGGAGCAGCGGCGGGGCGATCGGAGACAGCGGCGGTGAAGCGGGAGCAGCGGCGGGGACAGGGGCGGGCGGCGGGGCGATCGGGGACAGGGGCGGGCGGCGGGGACAACAACTTACCGCTCTCCTCGGCTTCCAGGGACGGTCACAGGCCGCAGATCCACATTGATTGGAGAGAGCGGTCACAAGACCGGTCTCTCCAATCAGAGCTGGGGGCGGGTGAAGCATCGATCACCCAGCTCCAGCCAATGGCCAGTGCTACAGCAGCACTGATCAGGGCTGGATTTCAATGTTCCAGCCATTTTCAATGGCTGGAACATTACAGTGGCTGTAATTGGCTGAGCGGCGTTCGTCAGCCAATCACAGCCTCTGTAGGTTCGGGGAGGAGGCACCACCCCTCCTGACGTCAGGCAGAGGTCCCCTCCTTCCCGAATCCACCGTTTAAGTAAATAAATTTCACTCCCCGGGGCTCCGGGACCGCGATTTCGCCAGGACGTACTGAGTACGTCATGGGTCCTTTAGCACCATGTCACCATGACGTACTCAGTACGTCCAAGGTCGTTAAGGGGTTAATCCTTATCTACTGTGGGATTTTTTTATACACAGGTTTATCTAGTTCTATATATTGTTCTAATTTTTGTTATATTACTGCTGTTATTCCCATTAGTTTAATTTAAGTAATTTGAATTCGTCTTATTTTCATTTTTTTTTTCTTCTCTTTCAATTGAATACCCATTACATACTAAAGTGAAACCCACATGCATGTTAATCATTCTAATTAGTATGTCACTTCCTTGTTTGGATTTCCTGTTCATTAGTTTAAAGGGGTTTCTCATTTTGATTACTACATTCTATGAGTAAGGACTTATTAGTCTGAAACGCGTAAGCGAATCACCCATGGACTGCTTGGTTTTAACCCCTTGTCATTTTTAATAGATTTCAAATAAATTTCTACTATTTTATTATACACCAGATGAGCTGCTGGATTTCCTTTGCTTGTGTTTATATGGGGAGCAGTATCTGGCCAAATACCAGCCCTCCGAACGTTTGTTGCTGTTTTCTATGTGTCTGTGCATTATATGTGTCTGTGTGTGAGTGTGATATGTGTGTATTTTCTCTCTGCTCTATTTCCTCTTTCTCTCCTAGTGACATCACTTCCTTGCAAAATGCAGGGTAGTGATGAACATTATGTTCCAAAAAACGCAAAATACCGTGGGAATAACACAGGAAAACGCAATGAAACGCACATATTTTGCTACCTGCGTTATTCCCTGCGGTATTTCATGATTACATTACAGTCAATGGGGTAAAATACCGCAGGTACTTGCGGAAAAGAAGGTTTTTCTGGGGAAGGACTGCAGCAAGGTTATGAACATTTTCTGCAGCAAAACATGCAGCAAAACCGCGGTAAAAACCACAGCGTGCGCACAGGGCCTTAAGGGGGCTTTACACGCTACGATATCGTTAATGTTTTATCGTCGGGGTCACATTAGTGACGCACATCCGGCGTCATTAACGATATCGCAGCTTGTGACACTTACCAGCGTCCTTAAAAGACCTCAAAAATGGTGAAAATCGTTCACCATGGAGAGGTCGTCCCAAACTCAAAAATCGGTAAGGGTTGTTTATCCATGTTGTTCATCGCTCATGCGGCAGCATACATCGCTGTGTGTGACACCGCAAGAGCGAGGAACGTCTCCTTACCTGCCGCAGGCCGCAATGCGGAAGGAAGGTGGTGGGCGGGATGTTACGTCCCGCTCATCTCCGCCCCTCCGCTTTGATTGGCCAGCCGCTTAGTGACGTTGCGGTGACGTCGCGGTGACGCCGAACGTCCCTCCCCCTTAAGGGAGGGATTGTTCGGCAGTCACAGCGACGACCAGGTAAGTGCATGTGACGCTGCCGTAGCGATAATGTTCGCTTCGGCAGCGATCACACGATATTGCATGTGCGACGGGGGTGGGTACTTACACGCTCGATATCGGTAGAAATTGCTAGCGATATCGTAGCGTGTAGAGCCCGCTTTAGGCCCAAAGGACGCTTTACACGCAACAACATCGCTAACGAGATATCGCTGGAGTCACGGAATTCGTGACGCACATCTGGCCTCGTTAGCGACGTCATTGCGTGTGACACCTACGAGCGACCGCTAACGATCAGAAATACTCACCAAATCGTTGATTGTTGACACGTCGTTCCTTTTCCAAATATCGTTGCTCATTTTGGACGCAGGTTGTTCGTCGTTCCTAAGACAGCACACATCGCTACGTGTGACACCCCGAGAACGAAGAACAACAGCGTACATGCGTCCTCCGGAAACGAGGTGGGAGTGACGTGAATGTGGCTGCTCTCCGCCCCTCTGCTTCTATTGGTGGCCCGCTGATTGATGTCGCTCTGACGCTGCACGAACTGCCCCCTTAAAAAAGAGGTTGTTCGCCACCCACAGAGACGTCGCTAGGAAGGTAAGTCCGTTTGACGCGTCCTAGCGATATTGTTCGCCACAGGCAGCGATTTGCCGGTGACACACAAACGACAGGGGCGGGTGCGATCGCTAACAACATCGCTAGTGATGTCGCAGCCTCTAAAGCGGCCTCTAGAGATGGAATTGGGCTCTTTACCTCTTAGGCCCCTGTGCCATTGTTTGAACTATGTATCCTGTTTTCCTGCTCTGAAAGGCCGTTCGTTTTCTGTATTGGCAGCATGCTTTATGGAATTTTAATAAAGCAGCCTGGACATTATTTAAATTGCCTCCTTCCTAAATGCATCTGAGCAAGTGGAGATCTTTATACCACGTATTGAAAGAGTTGTCTAAGATTAGAAAAAATGGTCTCTTTTCATTTTTAAGAAACAACTTCATTCTTGTTCTTGGCCTGAGTCTGGTGCTGCAGTTTTAAAGGGAACCTGTCACCACTTTTTTGGCATATAAGCTGCGGCCACCACCACTGGGCTCTTATATACAGCATTCTAACAAGCTGTATATAAGAGCCCAGGCCACTGTGAGAACATAAAAAACACTTTATAAATCTTACCTAACGGTCGCTCGGTTGGCCAGATGGATGTCTCCGTTGTCCGCTGCCGGCACGGCCTCTTTCAGCCATCTTCGTCCTCCTTCTGACTCCTGTGTGCATGACGCGTCCTACGTCATGCACACTCGCCGATCCTGCGCAGGCGAACTACAATACTTTGATCTGCCCTGCTCAGGGCAGATCAAAGTGCGCCCGCTCAGGACCTGAATGCCAACGAGTGTGGATGACGTCGGATGCGTCATGCACCGCGGCTAGAGAAGAAGGAGGACGAAGATGGCCAAAAGAGGCGGAGCCGGCACCGGAGAATGGAGATGCCCATCTGGCCAGCCGAGCAACTGTTAGGTAAGTATTATAAAGTGTTTTTTATGTACTCACAGCGGCCTGGGCTCTTATATACAGCATGTTAGAATGCTGTATATTAGAGCCTAGTGGTGGTGGCCGCAGCTTATACGCCAAGAAAGTGGTGACATTTCCCTTTAAGAGGTGAGGAGTCACACAAGTCATAGCCCATAAACAAAAGTGCCACGTTTCTAAAAGATCACTGTTGTCCTTTTTGTCAAAGTCGTTAAAGGGAATAAGAGGAAGCATAAAGGCTGCTTTACACACGATATCGCTAGTGATCTCGTTAGCGATGTGACACGCCCAGATCGTTGTTAGGATTTGCCGAGATCGCTCATAGGTCGTTTTGTAGCGGTCACACGTACACATCTCACAAACGACGCTACATTGTTCAGCGATATATTGTTTGACCAAGGCGGTCGTGTGGATGTTGTTTGTCATTGGCAGGGTGTCAAACGTAGCAATATGTCTGCTGCGTTCCAAACGACGAACAATATTTTGAAACTGAACAACATGTCAACGATCAACGATTTTCACCCTATTTGTGATTGTTCAGAGTCGCACGTAGGTGTCACACGCAATGACGTCGCTAACGATGACGGAAGTGCATCATGAAAACCGTGCCCCCGACGACATATCGTCACATAAATTGTAGCGTGTAATGCAGCCTTAAGTCAGACCCTGGCTGCATGATTACCACCAAGTACATTTGTCTCTGAGGCAGAGATACCGATAACACTCCACTGCAAATGATTGACAGGTCTCTTGCTTTATACCAAAAGTGGAACTATTTTAACCTCTTCACCCCCGGGTGATTTTCCGTTTTTGTTTTTGCTCCCCTTCTTCTGAGAGCCGAAACTTTTTTTTATTTTTCCGTAAATCTTGCCATATAAGGGCTTATTTTTTGCGGGACGAGTTATACTTTTAAATAAAACCATGAGTTTTACCATACAGTGTACTGGAAAATGGCAAAAAAATTCCAAGTGTGTAAAAATTGCAAAAAAAGTGCGATTTCACAATTGTTTTTAGATATTTTATTCACTGTTTTCACTATATGGTAAAACTGATGTATCGGTGTGATGCTTCAAGTCAGTACGAGTTCGTAGACACCAAACATGTATAGGTTTACTATTATCTACGGGGTTAAAAAAAAAATCCACAAGTTTGTCAAAAAAACGTGGCACACTTTTTGCATCATTTTCCGAAACCCCATAGCTTTTTCATTTTTCAGGATCTGGGGCTCAGTGATGGATTATATTTGCATCTTGAGCTGACGTTTTTAACTGTACTATTTTTGCGTAGATGCTACGTTTTGATCAGTAGAAAAAGCAGAAAGGATACAGCTCCATGTGCTCAGTAAAATTTCCAAGGCTTTATTACAAAAATCAATAAAATCCAAAAAGGCAGACTTACAAAGGTAATATAAAAAACCTCAAGGCGGGCAAATGATCATAGAATCCAGCCAAGGGCAACGGTGGACTAGTCTGGTGTCCGGCTATGGGTCGGACTATTAATTCTATTTTCTCTGAAACGCCAGAGCGTCTCAGTTAAAAATTACATGGCTTCAATCATTTCAAAATATAACGGACTCGAGTCGGTATCAAATTATGCATATTTTTATTATTTTATTCATCAATAATATACAGAATATATTTATATATTGCTTTTCCAAAGAATATTATAAAATATTGTGCTCAATATTATAGTAGATTGATCCCAGTCAAAAAACAGTAAACACAGAACAAAGGCTAGTCCATGGGGTCCATTTTGAGAACTGTTCAAAACATAAATGCATATAAGTGAACACAAGGGATATCACATATGGAGCTCCCAGCACTTCCTAGATCAAACAATGGTGGCAATGAAAGAAATACCGTAGATTTTAAATCTCCAATTGTTATTTTTAGTATGAAATCATATGATTGCCCACATCACTGGTATTGAAACATTCACAGCGCCCTTGAGAAAGCGGACTGCGAAACACGTGTCGGGGAGCTGTCCGGGTGGTCCATCCCCACTATGGGTAACTAAACAAACTTATCAAACTTAATCTATTCAACTGTTTAATCGGTTTTTGCATATAAGTATTATTGTATACTGATCGAATTAATGACCTGGCTTAGGCTGTGTGTGTTGTGCACCTAAACACCTTGGAAATAGAGGTTCTCCTTGATTCCATTCCCATTTACATCTGGGACTTGAGGTGATGTGTGCACAGCACGCAAGCCATTGTTCAGGATATAAACAGCAGGGGATTAGAGCTTTAATCTGAACATTCCTGTTCATTCACTGGCGCTGTGAATGTTTCAATACCAGTGATGTGGGCAATCATATGATTTCATACTAAAAATAACAATTGTAGATTTAAAATCTACGGTATTTCTTTCATTGCCACCATTGTTTGATCTAGGAAGTGCTGGGAGCTCCATATGTGATATCCCTTGTGTTCACTTATATGCATTTATGTTTTGAACAGTTCTCAAAATGGACCCCATGGACTAGCCTTTGTTCTGTGTTTACTGTTTTTTGACTGGGATCAATCTACTATAATATTGAGCACAATATTTTATAATATTCTTTGGAAAAGCAATATATAAATATATTCTGTATATTATTGATGAATAAAATAATAAAAATATGCATAATTTGATACCGACTCGAGTCCGTTATATTTTGAAGTTGTTGTTGGAGTCATAAAGGTATCCTAAAAAGATGGGTTTATTGAACTTTTGTATTGTATGGCTTCAATCATGCAGCCAGGATCTGATTTATGTTGCCTACTTATCTACTCAATCTCCACCCACCTAACCCATTGACAACTCCTTAGTGTCCCTACTACTTGCTGAGATCTCACACTGCTCTGTATAAACAGCAGCTGTCACTGAGGCTGGGTAGGTTTGTGAATTTTGAATAAACTTGGACTCAGGGGCAGAGATTGACTGTTAAAGGCCCCTGTCCAGGACTTGTCCATACTCTTTTGAAGTTTCATGCACCAATATGTGACTCCAAGGTAAAGATAACTTGTTCTTGATCCCCTGTCAGCCTATCATAGATGTGCTCATAATGTGGAGTCTGTGATTGCCTGACAGTGGAAGAGACCCCAGTGTGTACAGTATCTGTTATTGTATAAGGGGCTTATCCTGACTCCTTCAGTGGCTGTGGGGCCACTAAGCCCAGTTTTATTTTCCTCTCTGCTTCTTCTGCAGGGGGCAAGATGGTCTGTGTGCTCTGGATAGAAGTCTAAACACTCCTCTCATCTTGATCTGCGCAAAGGCAGTAAAAGATTACCCCTCAGACTCCTCCCACGTGGATCCAGATGAGAGGAGTGCGCAGATCGTGAAGGCTTCTATCCACAGCACACAGAACAGTCCGTCCCCTGCAGGCCGCGCAGAAGGAGCAGAGAAGGAATCACGACTGTCAGGCTGGACATGAGCGACTCCCTCCCCCTGCGATGCCGTGTTATTTGCATCACAGATCCAGTGGCAGCATCATGAACTAAGGAAAGAAGATGGAGGCCCCTTCCAGCAACGTTTGCAGAGCACATCAGAGTGGGCCCGCCTGTTCTGTGTGCAAATGACTCGGGTATGGCCCCTTCCTCTCCTCTTAGTGTTGATTCTGCCGCTGGCACAATGATAGAGGGTGGCACGGTGGCTCAGTGGTTAGCACTGCAGCCTTGCAGTGCTGGGGTCCTGGGTTCGAATCCCACCAAGGACACCATTTGCAAGGAGTTTGTATGTTCTCCCCGTGTTTGCGTGGGTTTCCTCCGGGTTCTCCGGTTTCCTCCCACACTCCAAAGACATACAGATAGGGACTCTAGATTGTGAGCCCCAATGGGGACAGTGTTGCCAATGTATGTAAAGCGCTGTGGAATTAATAGCGCTATATAAATGAATAAAATTATTATTAAAATTATAGACAAGATGTTTCAGTAGCTCAACATACTCTCCTCCCCTTTGGGGCCCTGGTGCAATTGCAACAGCTGCACCCACGGTGTGTCCGCCCCTGTTTGGACTCGTCATGAACTATTTTACGCTTTAGCCTGACTAGTTCATACAGCCATTCTCTTATGGATTTTCAGAGTAATTCCATCAGATCTATTTAGTAATGAATGCAGTTTGTAATGTGAAATTTGTTGACAGATAATCTTAAAACCAGAAGATGGCAGCATTGTCACAATGTGATCCTCAATGGTAACTGAAGCAACATCTGTAACTGTCTCCAACTCAGCTTTAGTCACAGATTAGGGTGCAAGGCCCTGATATAACTTCACATGAATGTATGATGAGCTTTGTTAGCATTCAACATGAGCACGGCGAAAAGGTCTACACTAAATATTAACTTCACACACTATTTTGTCCCATCTTGAATACATGCAGCAGTCACATGTCTACATACACTGTGTGCACAATTATTAGGTGAGTATTCTGACCATATCATCATTTTTATGCAGATTTTTCTACTCCAAGCTGTATAAACCTGAATGCCTAATGGATGAAGTAGAGCATTCCCGGGATGCAGCACAAAGAGGAGAAAGACACAGTGATGACTCACACTATATTTATTATTACACAAACTGGGATAGGGCTAATACAGGGAATCATTATCACAGGAAAAATTAATCACAGTCTATTCAGATTACACATGCAATAAACATGACATTTGTTTATACACATCTAGTTTAGCTGGCCCCAGACAGAACACTACACTACTTAACAATTATAATTGTTAATAATTAACCCAATTCAACCACCATGAAGGAAGTACATATGTCGGAGCCACTGTCTATAGTCAAAACAGTAATATACCCTAAGTCCCTGGACAAGAGTCAATAAATTGTATATCGCATTAAATCTGAGACATTGTGATTATAGTCCCCGCATTAGGTACCGCATGGCCAAGCAGGATGCCACAGCCCGGTACACTCAGGTCCCCCTGTAAGGGGTGGACGGACCCCTGAAGATGCCCCACAATGGGGTGGTCAGCGATGTAATGTTATGTGTGGTTATAGTGATAACCGGGGTCCCCATTAGGTACAGGGTGGAGGGTGGTCCCCATGGGAACAGTGACAGGAGAAGGAGGAGCAGGACAGCCTAGGTGGAGGGTTAGAGGACTCTGTAGCAGAGTGAGAGTAGAACAAGAGAGAGAGTCTGTTGGTGCTGAGAGAAGAAGCAACGGGGCAGAGTGTGGGAGCGACCGTGGCAGATAGCCAAAGAGAGAAAGAGAAAAGTGCCTTGATCAAGAACCAGCAGTGTACGAGTAAGACCCGAAGAAGCATAGATAGAGAAGCAGAAGTTTATGGGCAAAGCCTGTAGTAGCCGGAGTATCAGAATAGTTGAGGAAACCAAAGTAGCCGGGTAACGCCCGCTGAAGAGAGATAAGAGAAGTCCCTCCGGCGAGAATTGTGATTTGGAAACTGCAAGATTTGTGTATCAAGACTGTATAGAAGTTATGTGCAATAAAATGCCTTTTGGTTCATCTGATGCCTGTTTGCGGTGTTTACCTGAGTCTGGCAAAATGCCTCTGCCATCCACACTCTGCCCCACAAACAACACCCCTGTCTCAATAGTGACGGCCGGGCCGGGGGTTAGCCTGATACATGAAGCGGCCATCACAGCAACCCCCAAGGCACCCCCTGCCCCCCGTTACAAACTGGCGCTGCGAGCAGGGTCCAGCCTGTCTGCAAAGAACCCCGACACAAGACTGTGAGGAAGAACAAGTGGTGCCTAATGTATTGGACAGGGCACACGATGGCGGCAAGATGGCCGCCGTCTTCATAGACAGAGTAAAGGCGCGGAAGATTGGCGCCAAACGCAAAACACTGAGCTGGCCGGTGAAGAAGAAGAAGTGCAGAGTGCGCCGCCCAAAGAGGGGAGGTACTTGCCCCAAGATGCTGCAGAAGACTAGAGACGTGGGCGGCGTTACAGGAAAGAAAAGGCGCCACCTAGGCTGGGTCGACTTGGTGAGTGAGGCCAGGGGTGGAGTGTCTGCAAGAGCGGGAAAAGAAGCTCTGCCTCCACCTTTCTCGGCGCCATTACAGACAGAGTTACGAGAGACGGCAACAAAACGGCCTGCGCTAAACAACATGGAGACATCGACAGGCAAAAGAGCTGAAGCAGGCATGCTGATGACAACTGGCCTAGGAAGAGGACGCCCGAGGCGGAGTGTAGTAGAAGAGGCACCTACCATAACGCTGCCGGCTGTAACCGGAGAACCGGGGAGGCCCGCCAAGATCACGTGGGTCACCTCATGGGATGCTGGTACCGGAGAGACGACCACAGAAGTCCGGGCCACCTACACGACCCAACTGACGCTGGGAAGCGGGACACTCGGAGCACCCCTTCAGAGTCCGGAGGCGGCTGCGGCGGTCAAGGTAGGGCCTCTGCCCCCCACAGAAGTCCAGGCTCCGGACTGGCAAAACACCACAAAGTTGGAGGAGGATGAGTGAGGGTTTTTCTGGGAGCCAGTGAAGCCGTCGTCCATAACCCGGCGACAGTCCCCACCGCCTGAGATAAATCCGGTGCAAGAACGGCTTCTGGCCGAGACCGTGGCAAGAGAAATGATGGCCGGGTCCAACAGTGAAGAATTTGACCGGCAGTGTAGCATTGGCACCGTAGTAAAGTTTAATCAGGCCGAGGGATACGGGTTTATAGAGGACGATGAGACCGGAGAACACTTCTTCTATAATCGGGTCAATCTGGACACTGAAGGGTTACCACAACGTCTCCATACCCTGTACCCGGGTGAGAAAGTAAAGTTCCGAAGAGAAGTGGGTTGCCGGGGCCTGTTTGCAGTAGGAGTGACCCGTATGCCCACTGTTCAGGAGGCCGCGCAGTGGCAACAGGAGATAGAGTGGGAAGAATGTCAGTACCGGAGATGCACGCAGCAGAGACCGGTGATTGCTGATGTTTGTCGGCCAAGAAGCACTCCGGCGGCATCGCCAGAGGCAGTAGCTGAGCCGGCAGAAGGGGATCAGGCAAAGGAAACACCGGCGATCTTGGCGATTCGCCAGAGCATGGTGTCGCATCCGGTGGTTGTTGTCGGCAGCCCACAGCCGTCCCGTCCAGCTACCCCATCACCCCCGCCGGGGGCTGAGGGGCCAAAACCAGAGGCCGGAGAACCAGAGTTGCAGCCAAACTATGAACCGTTTCAAAGGCTGCGCCGCTTACCCGGCCAATCCCTCTCTGATTATGTGAGGGCCCAGCGGGCTGAATGGCTACGCGCTTACCACCCTGCGTGAGATACCAGTAAACAGGAGTGATGGACATAGATGTTTTCAAGAACCGGTACTGTTCCAAGCTGGGGACTGTTTCCAGTTGCAGCAACGTTCAAGGTATTGAGCCCGGGAGGAGCCCGATGCCGGACTGTGCAGGGACTCCCTCCGTGTCTGTTAAAGAAAATCTTATTGTTTGTTATTTGTCTGCCTACGGAAGACCGGGAGCGCTTGGGAATAGCCTCCGGGCAGAAGACCAGCTAAGACCGGGAGCGCCTGAGGAGGGCCTCCGGGCAGATGTTCAACTAAGACCGGGAGCTCCCTTGGAGGGACTCCGGGCACCGGACTTGTGTGCCCATTTTTTGTGTGTTTATGTGATGGTTTTAAAGTTTGATTAGATAAAGAGAAAGATTGCTTTGCAACCAGGCGTGTGGGTTTGTTTGATTTTTGTCTTGCAGGTACGAACCTTGCCGGGAGGCTGAGGTTAAAGAGGGGAGGTATGTAAGGGGTGGACGAACCCCTGTTGGTGAAAAGGACGTTTTCCCCCTGAAGATGCCCCACAATGGGGTGGTCAGCGATGTAATGTTATGTGTGGCTATAGTGATAACCGGGGTCCCCATTAGGTACAGGGTGGAGGGTGGTCCCCATGGGAACAGTGACAGGAGAAGGAGGAGCAGGACAGCCTAGGGGGAGGGTTAGAGGACTCTGTAGCAGAGTGAGAGTAGAACAAGAGAGAGAGTCTGTTGGTGCTGAGAGAAGAAGCAACGGGGCAGAGTGTGGGAGCGACCGTGGCAGATAGCCAAAGAGAGAAAGAGAAAAGTGCCTTGATCAAGAACCAGCAGTGTACGGGTAAGACCCGAAGAAGCATAGATAGAGAAGCAGAAGTTTATGGGCAAAGCCTGTAGTAGCCGTAGTATGAAAATAGTTGAGGAAACCAAAGTAGCCGGGTAACGCCCGCTGAAGAGAGATAAGAGAAGTCCCCCCGGCGAGAATTGTGATTTGGAAACTGCAAGATTTGTGTATCAAGACTGTATAGAAGTTATGTGCAATAAAATGCCTTTTGGTTCATCTGATGCCTGTCTGCGGTGTTTACCTGAGTCTGGCAAAATGCCTCTGCCATCCACACTCTGCCCCACAAACAACACCCCTGTCTCAATAGTGACGGCCGGGCCGGGGGTTAGCCTGATACATGAAGCGGCCATCACAGCAACCCCCAAGGCACCCCCTGCCCCCCGTTACACCCCACAGACGGCAATCTTGACAGGCGATGTCTGTGGCTTGACCATGTAGTCTGGATTGGGGGTCTTCACAGGCGATGTCTGTGGCTTGACCATGCAGTCTGGACAGAGGGTCTTGATAGGCGTCGTCTCTGGCTTGCCTCGCAGACTGAGCTCGGAGTCTTGACAAGCGTCATCGGTGGCTTGACCACACAGTCTGGGCTAGGGATAATCTTCTGGCACACTACCTGGCATGGACTGTTTGGGAGTAATGATTTGGCCACTCGACTCTTCTGCAGGGAGGCAACCTTCCTCACCCCTGCGTGAACGTCTCTCTGCTTCTCTCCCTTGGCGCCAAAACTCCCCTTCTTGTCACCTCTTGTATGTTTTTAGATGACTAAATACTTATTTTCCACCATAAAAAAAATCTTGCCAAATCAGACAAGGTGATTTTCTGGATTTGTTTTCTCATTTTGTCTCTCATAGTTGTGGTCTACCTATGATGTCAATTTCAGGCCTCTCATCTTTATAAGTGGGAGAACTTGCACAATTGGAGGCTGAGTAAATACTTTTTTTCCCCACTGTCAATTTGACTTGCAACTCCTTAGCATATGATTAGCTATGCAGATGCTTGTCATGTTTTGCTCCTAACAATCTAAATTTAAATTTTTATTAATTTGTTAGTATTTTGTAAATCCACCTTTGGTTTTCAACACTGCCTGAATCCTTCTGTAGTTGAGTGAAGCCATTTATGGTCAAACTACTTGAACTTTGAAGAAACGGTACACTTTACTTCAAAGCATACTCCTACTGCAGACTGATCCATGGTTCCTGGTACTACTGCTGTTGTATAAATGTCTTCCTCCTCACTATCTGACACCACGGTTACACTCAATAAAACCACAGAGCCCCACATGGCCATGGTCGCATCCCACCCACAGGCATCCGATACTATAACAGTTTCGACCACCGTTGGACAAAGATCATCTATTGGACGTGCTGTGTCGATCTGTTCACCCAAGTTTATGCCAGACCTTTGATCTAGGACAATTATTGCTGGAGTCAGTCAATACCTGGAAACACTCGGGTTCGGGTCTAATTTTTTTGTTTACCTGCAATGTTAGTATAAGCCTCTTATCTTTATCATTAGTTGGGTCGACATGTGAGCTCTAGTCCGACTCTGCCCCTTTTGTGATTAGCAGCTTATGTCTATGGAAATGTACACTGAAATCGTGGTGTGGACAGGGATATGCTACATACAAAATCTAAAATCTATCACTGTGTCAGAACGGCTGCAGCCACTAATCTAAGTGATATATTGTTGAACTCAGGGCCTCTTTGCCTACATCATGCTGCTCTTAGATGTGGTAGCAAAAAGCTGCTGACAGAATCCCTTTAAGTAAATAAACTAACATGGAACCTGTATGCTGCAGCTGGTGCCTCCTGTGGTACTTCTCGCAGCACTTAACGCTTGCTGTCTCACTGTCTCTGTCGCTTGGCAACACCTAACCACCTCACTAGTAAGCAGTACCTAAAACCTGGCCACTAGATAGCCACATTTAGAGATTACACATAACCACATTATATGTATAACAGAATATACAGAATTATTCTATAACGATGATCGGTGTATTCAGGACAAGGCACACGGGCCTAGCACCATCTTACATATCCACCGAAATCTGATCCCAGGTCTCTTCTAGATGTTCCCATTTGTAACACCGGCATTCCTGCGCTGTCTCTCTTCACTCGGGAGGGACACCAGTGCATTCACATCTGTGCAGCGCAGCCCTGCCCCGTTTCCTCCGCCGTGTCTTCTGGCTCCCACGTCCTGCACCCGCCATGCAGGTCTCCTGGGAGCGTGCATGCTCCCTGCATCTTAAAGGGGCAACATGCTTAATCTGGAAAGGCCTATCGCTGATGGGCACTAGGTACTTAAGGTATCCTCCCCCTTAGGGAGGTGCCTGAGCAACATTGTTCCTAGTTTGTCCTGCACCTACTAGTTCCTTGTTAGGTCCCTGTACCTGTATCTCACCTGTTCCCGTACCTTTCCTGCCTGGCTGAACCTATCCAGTATGAAACTGAACCTGTCTTGCCTGCCTATACCCGTACCTGTCCTGCCTGAACCTGAACCAAACCAGTCTGAACCAGAACCTGTCTGTTCCTTTATTTCCAATCCTGCCTGATTGCCTGTACCCAAGTCCACTCCTGAACTCATCTTGTCTGATTCTGCCGTCTAGTCTGAAGCAAACGTTCCCTCCATACTAGTGTTCACCATGCCTGTGACAGTTATCTAGTCCTGCCTATTACCGCAAGCCTTGATACCTGCGTCCATGACTGCTGGGGTCAGCGGCTGCAGTACCGGGGACTACCCTAGAATGGTGGGTAGCTTCCAGCACAAGCCTAACCTCATCATGACAGGATCTAATGAAGATGAGGTCCAAGGTAAGCCCAGTCCCGTGATACAGTGGGTACACAACCACCAGCATGACACCAATGTTCATGCATTCTGGTCAACTCACTTCGGTATGTATACAGCTTCTTCAACTTTACCCTCAACTTTTTGATTGGGTTGAGGTCAGGGGACTGTGGGGCCAATCCACCACATCTATTTCATTGTCATTAAACCATCTCTTTGCCAATCTTGACGTATGCTTTGGTTCCATGTCTTGCTGGAACACTATGTTGTCCTTTTCAAACTTATAGTACTTGAGTACATATAGCTCAGCATTAAGACCACCATCGATCCAATCAAGTATCCAATCCTTTTGGCTGTGAAACAATCCTATATCATCAGGCTTTCTCCACTGAACTCGACAATTCCTTCAATTTCTTGATTCGTTAGCTCCTTTATCCCTTGTGTCTTCCAGATCCAATTGCACCAATCAGAGTCCAGTCTATTGACTTTCATGTCATTGCTCCAAATCTATTTCAAAGACATTTTTTCTGTGTGTATGGTATCCAATCTAAGATTTGTTAATTTTCCATACACACTACTTCAGTTTATTTTGCAAACACAAGATTATTCTAGTGATTGCTCCAAATCACCCATTTCCAATCTTCTGCTATCCACTTTTCGTTCTTTTTTGCAAACTGAAGCCGATGTTTCTTATGATGATATTGAAGTTGAGGCTTCTTTTTTCGGGCCACCACTCCAGACTTGTGTAGCATGTGTCGCACTGTGCTTGCATGGACGTCTGAGATCTCACTATTACGAAGCATAGGAGCCACCTCTAGTGCTGTGTTTGTTGCGCTAGAACTAATGACCTGGTGATGAGTCAACTTTTTGACTCCGATATTTTGCCTGGGCATCCACCTCTTGGTTTTTGAATGGATGGACAGATTTAATTTCGTCTTCTTCCATCTGTCATGGCACTCACATTTTGGCAATTTTCTTGGCCGAGATGTAATATCGCGCGAGGTGGTAGTTGTGGGCGAGGTAATCGTTTGTCGCACCCCAGCACACTACATGAAAATGGAGGTCCTGGCTGGGTGTGTGGTGTTGCTCTCCAGAGGCGATACGCCATTGCAGGCGACATGTTGTCAATGGTTTTGGCCTACCAAGATCAGATGGTAGACAATTCATTAAAGGAGATCACAAGTTTATAAAAAAACAGTTTTACTGAGCATAAACTTGGCAACAACAATGTACATTAGATAACGGACACAAATCTTACATGTTTCAATGTCACAGAGGATAATTAAACACACATTCTTCACTTCAGTTGTTCCAACCTTCATAAGTCCTTTTCTTCCCAACACTACTCAGCCTAATATTACATTACAGTCTTCGGAAGTCATTCTCCTCCTCAAGCAGTTCCACATCTATTCCCTGTTAGAGGGATGTTGCCAATATGGCTGGACTGAGCTAGAAGCTACTGAAGATTCCTAGGGGACACTCGCTCAAGACACTCATTTCGTTCCTTGTCCTGCTCCGTCTTGCACCAGGACCCATCTCTCTAAGTCACTCATTACTTCAGTCAGTGCTCAGAACTGGCTCCACTAGATCATTCCGTGTCATGGTTACCTCCTCTCTCAGTTGATCCCTCTTTTCCTAGGTCACACTATCCTATGTAAGAGTCTTCCTCTCTTCAGGTCCCCCATAGCATGCAGCTCTGCTGCTACTTAGGCCTGAGGTATGTTTCTGTCAGAGGCTGGGCCCTAACTGATGTTACCACAGATGCAGTTTCTCTCCCCCAGCACTAGCTGCTTCTCTGTACGCAAATCCCAACTGTCAACTGTCTGTTGCTGGGCAGATACATACCAATAACACTTTTAATACCTTGTTAAGCATCCTACAGTATATACTATATAACATTACATCTTATACCTATACCCATACACTACATCATCAATACTGTTACACCTCTACATAGTAATATTTTAAACTCTGCTACAACTTATACATTACAATACCGTACACTATTGTGAAGTTGAACGAAATGTATTGCTTATTTTAAACTTTTATAAAAAATAAAATGAAAAATGGGGTGTGCAATATTATTTGACCCCTTTAAGTTAATACTTTGTAGAGCGACCTTTTGCTGCGATTACAGCTGCAAGTCGCTTGGGGTATGTCTCTATTAGTTTTCCACATCGGGAGACTGAAATTCTTGCCCATTCTTCCTTTGCAAAGAGCTCAAGCTGAGTGAGGTTGGATGGAGAGCGTTTGTGAACAGCAGTTTTCAGCTCTTTCCACAGATTTTCGATTGGATTCAGGTCTGGACTTTGACTTGGCCATTCTAACACCTGGATACGTTTATTTGTGATCCATTCCATTGTGGATTTTGCTTTATGTTTAGGATCATTGTCTTGTTGAAAGACAAATCTCCGTCCCAGTCTCCGGTCTTTTGCAGACTCCAACAGGTTTTCTTCAAGAATGGTCCTGTATTTGGCTCCATCCATCTTCCCATCAATTTTAACCATCTTCCCTGTCGCTGCTGAAGAAAAGCAAGCCCAAACCATGATGCTGCCACCACCATATTTGACAGTGGGGATGGTGTGTTCAGGGTGATGAGCTGTGTTGCTTTTACGCCAAACATATTGTTTGGCATTGTGCCCAAAAAGTTTGATTTTAGTTTCATCTGAGCAGAGCACCTTCTTCCATATGTTTGGTGTGTCTCCCAGGTGGCTTGTGGCAAACTTTAAACAACACTTTTTATGGATATCTTTGAGAAATGGCTTTAAAGTAAGGTAAGAAAGCAATTAGAAAATAATAATTGTGAAGTTGCTTTAGTCCAAGTCAGGCCTTATGCAAATATAAAAATCTAATATATAAAGCTGAATGTGTGTGTGTGTGTGTGTGTGTGTGTGTGTGTGTGTGTGTGTGTGTGTACGCTCAAGGAATCTGCACTGTTGCATTTACAATCATAAAATTTTGCACAGTCACCCTATTTGACTCAGGGAACATCATAGACTATGTTTTTAGGGGAAAATTTAACCCTGCGCTTTATAGTTATTCTCCAAAAAAACTGCTTCCATTAAAGTCAATGGAGCTGGGAGCTACAGGTCATTAATAGGAGCTGTGATTGGTTTCTATAGGTAACAAACGACATTCTTAGAATAAGAAACTTATGTGTTAGTTAATATGATTTTGGTGTAGAGATGGATAGAGAGAGACAGACAGAGAGAGAGGCAGACAGAGAAAGACTTATAGAGAGAGACAAAGAGAGAGAGAGAGATGGATAGAGAGGGAGAGACTTATAGAGAGAGAGACACAGACAGAGAGATGGAGAGATAGACAGATATACAGAGAGATAGAGAGAGACAGTCAGAGAGAGATACAGAGAAAGAGAGAGAGACAGAGAGAGAGAGAGAGACAGACAGATATACAGAGAGACATAGAGAGAGACAGCCAAAGAGAGATACAGAGAAACAGACAGAGAGATTGAGAGAGAGAGACACAGAAACAGACAGATAGAGACAGAGAGACAGACAGAGAAGGAGACAGAGAAACAGAATGAGAGAGTGGGAGAGAGACAGAGAGACACTTAGTTACTATCCTGGGCATCGACGGGTACTACAGCTAATACGCCTATAAAATATAAAATACCATATTTTTCGATTTATAAGACGCACCGGATTATAAGACGTACCCCAAATTCAGAGAAAAAAAAAGTTAAAAAAGAAAAAAATATATGGGGTCTGTTTTATAATCCGTTGGTGTCTTACCGCTGTGCTGGGGCTGCAGGCTCTGCTCCACGCTGGCTCTGCTGTGTGCTGCTCTGTTCTTTCCTGGCTCTGCTCCGTGCTCTGCTCTGCTCTGCCCCATACTGGCTCTGCTCTGCCCCTTCGTGGTTCTACTTTCTGCAGGGTCTGCCCCTTGCTGGCTCTGTTCTGTGAGGGGGCGATGAGGCACGGGTTATTTTGAACATGTTGGCGGTGAGGGCTTTAAACAAATGGCGCCCGGAGGCAGCGCATGCGCAGAAGGAGCTCTTGAGCCAAGAGCTCCATCTGCGCACGTGCGGACTCTGGGCACCATTATTTGAAGTCCTTACCACTGACATTGTCAGAATGGCTTGTACCTCGCTGACCGCCGCCGAGCACAGGAGCTTCGCCGGCCACCGCCTACCACAGAAGGTGCCCCAGCTACCTCCGACCACAGTAGTTTCGCCGGCCGTCGCCGACCACAGCAGCTGCGCCGGCCGCCGCCTGACCACAGCAGGTCCCCTGCTTCTCCGCCGGCCACCGCACAGAGCTCCTGCCTCCTGTGACCCCTCTCAATCACCACCTTTTAAGCTACATTTGGATTTTAAGACGCACCCTCATTTTCCTCCCAAATTTTTGGGAGGAAAAGGGCGTCTCATAAACCGAAAAATACGGTACATAAAAAAGGAGCTCATTAACTTCAGCGTCTAATGGACTGATGAAAATTGCTGAGGACAAGGCTCAGCTATATCAATCAGTCTCACAAACATAAATAGAAAGACTGACATCATTCATATGCGATCATGCAACATCACTCAATCCCAGAACTGAGAATGAGGGTCTTCTAAATCCTGACAAGAACCTGAGTGTGTGAACATCGTCTTATGATGATTCACAATTCAACATATTAAGAGGAACATACACATACATGGCATCATGTGGATAGATAAGCATACATTGTTACTACATGTTGTGGTCCTGATGTAATATTCGCAGAACAGTTCTATTTGGATTTAGCACACATGGCTCATAATGTATATGACTTTCTACAACAGTATAACATTACACATCAATAGCTTTCATCTAATTCAATTTTTGCTTCAGTCTTTCTTCGCAGAGCGCTTCTTCGCCTTATTTGATTCAGATGGCAGTGGCTCCATTAGCCTGGATGAGTTACTAAAGGCTTTTAACCTCCTAATACATGGAAGTGATACCGACAAACTGCGATTCCTATTCCAAGTGTATGACGTTGATGGTAATTGTATGGGGCTTTTGGATTCCAGTCAGTGTCAACAACGTACTGTGATCACAACTGAATATAACAAGATCTGTGCACTTGATTCTATGGACCTCATTTATCAAAACTAGAACCGTTCTCTCCTCCCAGAGGTGCAGAGTTTTTTCAATGTAGCTTAGAAATTAAATCATAAATAGGGCTGAGAGGACCCAGACTGAAAAAGTCCGGATCCGCACGATTTCAAAGATGCCCAGGTGCCGGACCCGGGCCCTTGATTCCGGGTGCACGATCCTGATTCGGCACTGGGCAAATTAAACAGAAAATAAAGAAAACAATACTTACGGAGACTTGGTGTCATGGCGGCAAACTACTTCCGGGTCGCGCATTCACTTCCTGTACTGCGCAATAGGCTCAACGCATACACACAGCTTTTCATGCTTTCTCCACCCACCGGCCTTCCTGTCGTCTGTGATTGGTTGCAGTCAGACGCACCCCCACCCTGTGACAGTGTCAGCCTGCAGTCATTGCTCATCGAGGCTCAGTCATAGTCTACACTCACAGCCAGCGGTCGTATTCTGTGGCCGCTCACTGTGAGATGTAGCAGAGCTGAAAGCAGCATGGTATCTCGTGTGGAATACTTCGGACCTGGAGGGATGTTTGGGGTTAATAAAGTGGTGAAGGAAGGTAAGTTTTTGTATTTTATTCCAAATAAAGGATTTTTTCTCTGTGTTTGTACTCATTTACTGTCACTTACAGGAATGCGATGCAGTTATCTCATAGACGCCTGTGCCATCTCTAACCTAGGGTTTAGTAGCAGCTGTGCGCTGTTATTAACCCCTACTATTACCCCGATTGCCATCGCACTAGGGTAACGGGAGAGATGGTAAAGCACCGGGATTGTCACATCTAATGGATGTGGATTACCGGGTGGCTGCGGGCTGAGAATACCAGCATAACGGCATGTGGCACATAACCACAGAATGTAACCGGCAATAGTTTCTCACCCTTCCGCTGGCTCAACAGGAATTAGAATGTCCGTGCCTCAGAGCTTCCAGGGCTACTTACTCCAAACCAGCAGCACCCCGCTTTCTGCGGGCACCCACCAGGAATGGAATAATGCCGGTTTTAATAAGCTGGGTGACGACCGCAAAGCCTGCAGTCAGGTGACTGGATTGTCCCAAGCTGGATTCCTTCCTTAGGTAGTCCTTGATATCTTAGCCAAATCCTTGCATTCGATGCTGAAGTCCATGTAGTATTATAATCCAGATTCGGTTATGGCTTGCCAATCGGATCCGCAAATCCTAGATTAGTATCATGTAGCAAGAGTCTACCTGGGCAATGGAC